>NC_136009.1:1275000-2475000 GCF_048128805.1 Centroberyx gerrardi | reverse complement strand
GACCGTGTAAACTGGACGTTTTTATTTGCAACACTAGATAGGTTTGGTTTTGGAGAGTCATTTATTAAATGGATCTTTTTACAACTCACCCACAGCCTCAGTAATCACCAATGGAATAACCTCACAGCGTTTTACATTAAACCGCGGTACTAGGCAAGGATGTCCACTCTCCCCATTATTATTCGCACTATTTATAGAACCCCTAGCAGCTGCTATTTGCCAAGACACTCAAATCACTGGAATCACCACCACCAACTCAACCCATAAAGTCAGTTTATATGCCAATGATTTATTACTATATATACAAAAACCATCAATATCATTACCTGCAGTGTTTAAACTCATAGAAATATTCTCCTCCATCTCTGACTATTCCATTAATTGGTCCAAAACCACCATCCTCCCACTAAATCAACACCAGTGGAAGGCTGCAACCCCAAAACTACCCTTCAACATCTCAATTGGTAACATTCGATATCTGGGTATTGATATTTCCTCCAATCTTCCAGAGTTGTTCCACCTCAACTTTACCCCCATCCTTAAATCCACCGAAGATCAGTTAAACCGCTGGAATAACTTACCACTCTCCCTTGGGGGCGGCATTGCAATAATCAAAATGTCAATTTTACCCAGAATCAATTACCTCTTCTCAATGACCCCTGTCCAACCAACACCCAATTGGTTCAATACACTTGACTCACTAATCAAAAAATTCTACTGGAAAAACAAACAACCTAGAATCAAACTCACAACACTACAGAAAAGCAAACAGCTTGGAGGTTTAAATGCCCCAAATTTTCTCCACTACTACTTAGCCAAGTCAATTACAATACATCATGAAATGGATTCACTCAAATGTTCACCAAGATCCATGGTTAGAAATTGAACAATCAGAATGCAACGAACTGTCCATCAAAGATCTACCATTTCTCTCAACAACAATAAAAAAACATAACTGCTACAGGAACACAGTCATTGCCACAACTCTGGAAGCTTGGTGGAAAATCAATAAGATCACCAATCACACACCCTCACCATGTAAATTCACCCCAATTTGGAACAACCCAGACTTTGTAATCAACAAGTGCACCCTCTCTTTTAATTCATGGAAAATCAAAGGAATCACTCACTTACTTAGAACACCTGTTTGAGAATAGTACCATATTAACGCTCCATCAATTAATCCAGAAGTTTGATTTCACTCAAGAACATTTTTTACAATATCCACAACTCAAGAACGCACTCAGGAAAAAAATTGATATCACAAATAATAACTTGCAGCCACCACCATTAGTAACAGACCAAAAAAAATGATACAGACTTATCTCATCAACCAAAGATTCCACCACATCCGTCCCCACCACAAACTGGGAAAAAGATTTATCGATTAATATTGATGCAACCCTCTGGAAACAAATTTGCAATAACATCTTCTCAATGACCAGCAACCCCAGATTACAGCTCATTCAGTATAAGACCTTACACAGAACACACATAACTCAACACAGGATGCACTTAATGGGTTTCACAGACACCGACATATGTCCACAATGCACTCTCAACACCACAGACAACTACTTTCACTGAGTATGGCTTTGCACACCAACTCAAAACTTCTGGAATAACATAATAACTACCATCTCCCAAGTCTTGGGTCTTGGGTCTGAATTGTTTGTTTTTGGTTTTTGTTTGTTTCTTTTGTTTTTTATATATGCACTTTATCTTGGTTCTGGAGTGGTGACACCTTGTCTGTAAAAAAATAAATAAAAAAATAAATAAAAAATAAAAAAAGTTTGAAAGTGTGAGAGAAGTCCAATGTGTGTAATGCCTGGATTCCACTGGGGGTGGCTGCGTCGCGTTCCAGCTGCGACGCGGCCGCCAGAGCTGATCGCGGCGACCCTAGAAAATGCTTGTGATTCCACCAGACGTGCTGCAGCGCGTTTCAGAAGCGTCCCAGAAGCGGCTCTCCACTCTGCTCCGCTAAAAATACGCGCCTAGTCTATTTTTGACGGAAGCCGCGTCGAGCTGCACAGAGCAGATCGAGCTGGGCAGGAAGTCAGACACAGGAACGGCATAGAGCATTCGGTCAATTTTCAAAACAAAACACCCTGTGCAGACTCCCGATCGTATATCACATCACTACATCAACGTCATAACCGGTGGCACCAGGCCAGAAGTCAACCGGTCAGAGGATTTTCAGCATGGACGACGAGAGGTTCATCTTGGAAGTTGAAAAAAACACGGTGTATATCCCGGCAATACCGGCTCCTTCTCCTTCTACCCCCCTTTGTAGTCTTTCAAGTATAGGAGAAGAAATGCAAGTGTTTTCCTCCTGCTAACAGGCACTGTATGTGAAATATAGATACAAAATAATTATGAGGATGAATGTATTTTTAACTACAGCCACAAATCTTTGATCCATGTCGTTTATAACTAGATTAACTTAACTGTATTAACTTTGTCTGTAGGCTACAGCACAACAAAGTAGGAAATAACAACAATTAACACAATTACAACAGACAAAAAAAAACACCATTTAACTACGTAGCCTATTTACCCATGATAGAAGCACAAAAATCAAGGAAAAATGACCAAATCAGCAAGTCAAAAAAATCGGCCAGACAAAACGCTCCGCTTCTGAAACGCTCCCGGTGTGGTATGAAGCCACGTGGAGGACGGAACAATACCACGTCACAGCCGGAACCCGGTGGAATCCAGGCGTAAGAAGACTGCCTGTGCAATAGCTGGTGAAGTAGAATGACTGCTAAAACTGCAGAGAGCCAATCAGAACAATGAGTGACAGCTAATTTGCATATCAAATCCTGATTGGTTGGAAGCAGAGCCTGCAAAGTCAATGGAGAGGGGCTAGAATGAATTATGACATAACCCACTCTAGCAGAGCTAAATTCATTTCATTGACAAAAGTTTTTAAAAAGTTCAAAAAATATACTGTGATATCTTAAAAAGTATAAAAGATATCAACAGTTGAATAACGCTAATAGTAGTATTAAAAGTGCTGAATAATCTTACATTTAAATTAAGTTTCTAGCTTATAGTTCAAAAAAGTGCTGATTTTGAACATGCCGCAATGCATTCCCATGAGAGAAAAAAATCAATGAAAGTAAAATATATTAGTAGTGTGTAAGTGTAGACGATATCAAAAAGAAAACAAATAGCACACATCTCCTAAAGAAGCTGAACATTTTAAAGGTCCCATATTATGCTCTTTTTAGCTGTTTAAAACATTTCTCAGTGGTCTTTAAAACAAGGTTACGAATTCTGTTGCAAAAAAACACAAATCCAGGCTCTGTGGAACCTCTCCATCCTCTCAGTTTCTCCCCTCATTAACTATGCGTGGTTCTGAGTGGGCGGGGCTGCTATGATAATGAGGCGCTGCTCTGATTGGCCGCCTGATCAGCTGGGTGAGGGGGGAGGGTGCAGACGCCGAAAAAACCCAAAACCAGCATGGCAGCTCCTTGTAGAAGAAAACTCCGTGACACAACATGTAAAACCGTACATGTTTGAGAAGGAATCTGTCAACTGAACAAGAGGAGGCAACTGCCGAAGTTTTACAGACACGGTTACAGCAGGATGTCTCTGAACGGTAGGTTGAAATTTCACTGTTTTTGTACTTTCTTACCGTGCGTGTGTATGTGGTTGCGTCGGCTATGTTGTCTTTCTGGATAGCCATAGCGGACAAATTTATATCCCATAAAAAGGATATCTAACGTTACCTGCCGGAGTGTCTCGCACGGTAACTGTACCGTATGGTTTGTTTGATTCATTTTTAGCCTGACGTTCACAGGTGCCGGTGGTTTGAGGCTGTCTAGTCAACATAGTAGGTGTCGGTAGCTTTTAGCTGGCTACTTGGATAGCTGCTGTAATGTTATTCCATGAAGTGTCTTACAATTGCCGTTGTACTGGCTAGCGATAGGAAAAAAATCCACACCAGACATTATGTAGTTATTACGTAAACATATGGTTATGTCCCACGCTATCTACCATTTGGACATATGACTGTCGTAATTTATGCCAGTGTTATTCATCTATAACGCTAGCTCAACAGTTTTAGAACTGTAGCTGAAATATTCAAACATTGCATCTCATGGAGGCCTGCTGGTCATTCCCCCTGTACATAACATCTTACCTCTTTTAGAGTTGACACCTTTATTGTTTATGTCGTATGTTACATTAGTTTGTACAGTACTCACATTTACTCTGCATTGTCTGTGCTAAATGATAAACATATAATATAAACGTCATTGTCAGTGTAATGTTCTTATGAAGCTAGCAAAATTCAATAAGTTACCCTTTCTCATTCCTTAGGTTACCAGAAGAATGAATCGGCTTCAGGATCCACCTACATGCATGTTGATCATCCTGGTCTGGAGCCTGTATGTTTGAATGTGTTCTCACTACAGAATGCAATGAACATTTATAAAGCAGAGGTATAGAACAATAAGTTTCTTTTATGCATTCTGTGCATGAATTGATTTGCCAAATAATATGGCCAACATGTGACTTTGGATAATACTGTACATGACAATAAATTTGAGTAAAATATCTGTGTTGTTCTACTTTATTACACATCCATGTAGAGAAACAACTGTAGCACACCTAAAAGTCTTTTAGTGACAGGGGCATCGGACAAAAGTTACTGAAAAAGTAATATAATCCCACACACACTGTCTACACTTGCATGTAAGTGTAGACAGTGTGTGTGGGGTTATATATTTTTTTCCCTTTACACACCCATGTAAATTAAACGTGAAACCAAAAAGTAACCACAACACTTGACTGTTCATACAGAATAAAATTATTTTATTATAGAAAAGGCATAAAAAAGGCACATGTAAAAACATAACACTGCTGCAGGACCATAATGGGGTGCTGTTATGTTACAAAATCTACATCTGTGAGTTTACACAGGGGAGTGTTCCACTGTAGCAGTTACTGCAGTGTAGTAAAGTAGTGCAGTATCAATCACAAAAATGATTTATAATTTGATGTTTTTAGTTATCTGTTATGTATTCGTGGAAAACACCCAACTACAACCTGACCTCATGCCAGATAACCAAAACAACAAAAGAAGAGACTAAGTATTCAAATGAAATATATTGACAGTATGTGTACCCTCTTCTCAGTGTCTAGCCTACAGATCCTTTGTCAGCTAGTGCTGGGGCTTTCTAGGTCAGAGTAGTGATACCAGTGTGTGTGGTGCTGTGCATATGCTGTGAGCTCCCTGATGCTGCCAGCTACGTCGGGTTCAGACTGCCTCTTGATTGAACCGAGACATGTGGCTGCAATGACGTCCTCCTTGGCTGGCCTGTCAGACTGGGCGCACGGGTCTTCTGGGACGGGGATCATGAAAACCTGGCTCACATAAGGTGCAGGGTCCTGGAAGACGTGATCAAAGATGAGGTCCATCAACTCATCAACGTAATCTGTGGAGTAACAGAAACACAGAAATCATCAGTTCCATTACAAGAGTGTACATCACATACTAGTGTGAAGCAAATTTGCAATTTTCATTTATAGATTACTTTATACTATAGTTTATACTTTATGACATTTGTATATTTATTTAATTTTCATATTTACAAAGTTTTGTGTGTGCAATAAAAATGTGTTGGTAAACATACTGAAAGTTGGCTCAGGGGGTTGGCTAAGCAGACCCAGGGTCCTCCTCCTCCTCTGTTAGGTCAAGACGGGTCTCCTGGATTGTCTCTTGATAGGTGGGGAGGTCAGGCTAGGTTGTGGAGGAACAAAGGGGACAGCTGAAGAGCCAACTCTGAAATCTCTGCAATCCAAAACTACATTACCACAAACTACAGCCTCAATAATTACTATGTAGTTGATTCTAAATGTCTCCTCCACAGTCAAGGAAAATAGGACATTATAACCTCCAGAGAGGTAGTATTTCTTGTCATCGTTCAGGTTTTCTAGGTTTTCTAGGTTGCCACAACCCCAGCTGATTACAAGACTAGACTTACAAGACTAGGTGCAAAGAGAAGAACGTGAAATGTTACATCTCATCAACCATCCATTCATTTGGTGTTAGAAGTGAAATATTCATGATGACAAGCGGTTGTCTCGTGTACAGAGATGTGTCCGCAAAGTGAGCCAGAGGAGCTAACCTTAGCTAGCGCCAACGCTAACGCGCTAGCGCTAACGCTAGATTAGCTTGCTTCAACTAGCCCCTAACCTTGATTATAGTACATGTGTCCTAACGGCACCGGGTTAACGAGACGAGGTGCTCGTTTTGGCCGGCTGAGGTAGCCTACAACCGACTCTAGCTGCACATGTTTTTGCCCCTATTGCTAACTGTTGTCATTGTGGCTAACAGGCTTCCTCGTATTCACAGGCCCGCATCAAACTCTCTCTCATCAGACTGGAGCTAAATCGCTACCCGATGCTAATCGGACTGAAATACCATGAACTACCTTATCCATTAGCGGACACATCTACGTTGACAGCTACGTTAGCGGACACATCTCTCCAGACAAGGCAACGGATTTAGCAACAAAGCACCATAGACTGTATTAAAAAATAAACATGAAAACAATGTCGCAAACAAGTGTTGGGCTTTGATAGGGGCAGGTTTGGTTATTAGCAATTAATAATTAATAATTGTGAAATTATTAATATTCATAAAATTATTGACGGGAGTCAATATAAACGGGGCACCACCCTGGAATCAGGGACCAATAACCGAACCTTCAATACAGTCTCAGAATGGCTGTTCACCCCCAAATGACAGTGGTTGAGTACCACTGTACATTTATGAGTGAACAGTGAAGGGTGAATTCGTACACAGGCCCTCACAACCAGCAGTTATTGCAACACATATGCACAAGGAATCACAGACAACTTCTCTTTAAAAGTATAATGGAGTTTATTTAACTTTAGCAATATCAATCAATAATCAATAACACTGCAGTTAATCAAACAACTTATTATACAACTATAACTATCAGTCTAACTAACAAGCATAAAGGCACAAACAGCATATGGCACGTATGGATGCGTGCGTGCGTGTGTGTGTGTATGTGTGTGTGTGTGTGTGTGTGTGAGAGAGAGAGAGAGAGAGAGAGAGCAAGATGGCGGACGTGACCACGTGAGTGGGAGGTCTCGCGAGAGTTCAAGATGGCGGCTGTGACCGCGCAGTTTGAACAAAGGGGGGTTTTGGAACCAAGATGGAGTTGGAGTTAGGCAGCTAAACCAACACCATCTAATTCTAAAGTAGCAATGAATGTGTAATGAGATGTGGGTGTGTGTGTGTGTGTGTGTGTGGGTTAGTAAGGGAGAGAGAGAGAGAGAGAGAGAGAGAAAGGGGGAAACAGGGTAAACCTAGAGGTTCTACTTGCCGTCTAGAGACACAACAATAGCCTTTTACCACACAGGAACTCGGGGTACGACTTGGAAATAGTACGCCGGGTTACTGGTCTTTGAACTGGTAAAAGGCAGTATATTGGCTTTATACGGTGGTTACTAACATGGATGCAAGCTCAGCGGCATGCAATTGAACACAAATCAGCTTCACATTAACACAATCAAATTAAGCAGCAAGCATAATGATTGAGGTATTATTCATACAGCATAATATGGACGCGGCGGTCCGATGCGCTTCCCAATACGCACAAATACAGCTTCTGATCAGTAAGCTTAATTAACACACCTATTCTAGTCTCTGCCCAGAACCAAAGCCTCTTACTTGGGAGTCACTCTCGAGTGATTGGTGTGTGGTGGAGTCCGTCTTATCGATCCGGGGTTTTCCCAGGATATCTGCGGGACCGTTATCTCTCCGTGCACGGAACAACGGCCAGCTGGCTTTCCTCGTAGGCAGCGAAGATGTCGGCCAGGAGTCGACTTGGTTGAAGAAACGTATCCTTACGTTGTCTTCTTGGAGGGAAGGAGTGTCCTTAGCTGTATTCTCTTCCAGTCCACTTCTGCAGGTCTGCTACCCACGGCAGTGCGTGTAAGGAGTTAGAATGCCGGATACACAAACAGCTAGTCTAATCCTTCTGGATCCAACAGTGTTATGGCTAACACTAAACAGTCTGGTCTCGTCCCGCGAGTTGAAGACTGCGCCTCGGCTAAACAAAAGAATAGTTCGAACGTTTCAGGTACCACCTTGTTCAGCAACGGGGTCGCAATAAGGGGCCATGAGGAAAGGTATCTCTGGAATTTATACTCTTGGTGACGTCATGGGGACATCCCGG
Source organism: Centroberyx gerrardi (assembly GCF_048128805.1). Classification (NCBI taxonomy): domain Eukaryota; kingdom Metazoa; phylum Chordata; class Actinopteri; order Beryciformes; family Berycidae; genus Centroberyx; species Centroberyx gerrardi. Next base: position 2,466,778 of record NC_136009.1, on the reverse strand, counting down.
GGTTCTCCCGAGTCTCGTCCAATGAGAGACCAGAGGTTGGGTTTCAGCCAGTTCGCACCTAGGTGTGAACTTCAGGGCCTGTTGGAATTTTGGCGCTGCTTTCCTTTGTTTAAGGTCCTAGCCCAGCGGGTGGGCTAGAGTTCAGGTTTCTGATTCCCTTGTTAGGCCGGTGTTTTAGGCTTTCAATCTTACATGTAGGCCTTTCCTTTGTTTGACCACATGGCCTGGCCCAACACAAGCAAATGGAACATAACTTTACACACGTTAGCAAAGCGGGACATGTTGTCAAGCCTAGCTGAATGTACCCAACTGTAAATATTATCACAAAGTGGCGACACTTACCGATTGCACATTTGCTGTTGGGCCACATCCAGTTGGGATAAATCCATCTTTCAGGAGCAGTTTTGATGTAAATCCTGCTTTGTATTGACACTCGTTTACGAAGCAGTCCGAGGTAAAGCGGTTAGCACAAACATGCAAATTTGGACTAAGTTTACTGTAGTCAGAACGTTATTGTAAAAACAATATTTTTATCTTCCGATGCTGGGAGGCAATGTAGAGCTTTGTGTTCAGCCTTGAAGCCAACAACGCAACATTTAGCATGTTTTGCTCTTGCTTTTGATATCTTCTAAGCGAAGTAGCGAAGTAAAACAATGGCGGCCGAAAGCGCACAGAGGAGCAGAGGGGAGTGGGAGTGGTTATCCAGCTTGGAGGTCGGCATATGCAAATTGCTCCCCTTGGGACGTCACAAGGGGAGCCAAATCAAAACGGCTTGTAAAAGCACATGTTTTCCCAGGAAGGAGGCCAGGGCAACAATGCAGAGGCATTCACTTCTCACATTCTGTGGGTTGGTAGGTTGAAGGATGACTAAAGTATATGTGTATGGGCAAGGAAAAACGTGTTTTTCATAATATGGGACCTTTAAAGTTTGAATGAAGTTTCTAGGTGAAAGTAGTAAAGTGCCAAAAAACGTACAGAATATTAAAGAGCGAGAAGAACAATCAGCAATCACACAATAAAGAAGTAAATAAGAGTGTATAAGTGTGACTTGCTGAAGCAAGCACACTAATAATAAATAGTGAGAATAACAATAGTGTGCTAGCTTACAGTTAGCCCACTAACAGATGACTAAGGAGCCAGGCAACAGGTAGAGTAAGTTAAACTAGATCACATACTTTGTATGAATGGGATGGACCCTGATAGGATAGTATGGTCTGAACTAACCAGGTTGTAGAGGTGAGTAACTGTATGTCTGCATGTGCATGAGTGAGTATGGATGTTGTTTTAGCAGTGCCAGTATATGATGTATAATGGCTATAGAGAATGTAATGTGTGTGTGTGTGTGTCAGCGATACAGAGTGGCTTGTGATATATGTTTGTCTCGTGTTTATGCATCAGCATTAACAAACTACTAAGGTACAAATCATGTACCTTAGTGGAGAAAAATGCAGATAAAATCTACGAAAATGATTATGGTTGAGTGGAGCTTGCAGACGATATAACAAAGTTATAGATCAAGGTTTAACCCATATTGAAAACTGATTTCTCATTCTCCACTTCCAAACTATGTCACAGATTGTAACTGCAAGCTGTCCCAAAAGAATTATTACAATCTGACACATATTGGTTATTTGTTCCATTTTGCCCTTGCAGGCCAGGCTTTAGGAGACATGAAACAAACAGGGGAAGCAGGCACAGGGGCTCTTGCCAATTTATCATAGTAGCCTATCTAAGTCTGTTAGGAAGGACACAGGAGGCTACATTCATGTTTGCCTGTGCATAATTCATATCAGCACCATAACTCAAAACTAAATATAACAGAAATTATGCACCACTGGTGCTTGGCACGATTACTGTCTTTGCTCCCCCCTTTGGCCGGGGCCAAATCCAACAGTCTGTATGGCATTTTCAGACTATTCCTATGCATTAGGATGTGTGTCTTTGGTCCTCTGGCTCTTCCATCAGCTTCTACTGAAACACACTGACCTCATTTACACCTTGTATTAAAATGCAACCTGCATCTGGATGTAGTATCTGGATAATGAACAATCTGAACTTTGGATTTACGCCTGGTAATTATGGGCATTTTCGTTGTCTCCATTCTTTCTATATTGTGATCAGATCAAATTTTTGGCAAAACAGGTGTAGATGGGGAGGACACAACAAAAACTTGGCAGGCACGGTGAAGACGCTTCTACACGTGGCAAATATGTTTATGGTCGTGGTGATGACGTTTCTACCCACAGCGATGACGTTTCTACCGACACTGATGACGTTTCTACCCACAGTGATGACATTTCTACCCACAGTGATGATGTATCTACCCACAGTGATGACGTTTCTACCCACAGTGATGATGTATCTACCCACAGTGATGACGTTTCTACCCACAGCGATGACGTTTCTACCGACACTGATGACATTTCTACCCACAGTGATGACGTTTCTACCCACAGCGATGACGTTTCTACCGACACTGATGACATTTCTACCCACAGTGATGACATTTCTACCCACAGTGATGATGTATCTACCCACAGTGATGACGTTGCTACCTACGCTGATGACGTTTCTACCCACAGTGATGACGTTCAAAAATAGAATTGTGTGATACTATTAAATGTGTAGTCCACCGCACAGCATTACTTTATTTAGACAGATTAACTGAGTAGGATTTTGCTGGTTGTGGCTTGTAAACACAACTTTCAAAGTTGACCCCTCCTCCCTAGTTCAACAAGACATGAAGCGCACGCCCCCTGAACGTGGTTGTCAGACCAGTACAAAATGCAAGTACAGTAGCTAGCTAGCTAGGTATCAGCTTTTCTACTACAATGAGGCTACGCTAACAACGGTAGCTAGCTGCCAGCTCATGACACACACTAGCTCTGACCAGAGTTCTGGACTGCTACTGTAGCCAGTGTGGCTTTTAGATATAAAACTATTCAAAACTCACCATTACTGCAACTGAGGTTGAAAATAAAGTTATTTTCACAATGCGTAGATTGTGTAGGTTGCAAACGCAGTTTTTGCATTATAAGTTTATCCAAAATCTGCTTGCAAGTAGTGGTATTCGGTGCAGGAGTACACTCCCACTGCCAAAAGGTTGACGCCCAGAAACATCCTGAACATTCAGAAATAAGAAAATACAGACAGAAGGCAGGCTCTCTGCAGACACAGACACTGTCACAGACTAATAATGATTGAGTAGGATCATTTTTGGATGAGTTTATGCTATTTCAAGGGGGAAAATCCTGCTCAGTATGCCTTTAACCAGTTGTTGTAAGACTGCAATGATTGCGCACTAGAGCAGTTGATTTACTGTGTGTGTGTGTGGCATGTGCACGCTCCAGAGAGAGTGAGAGATAGAGAGCATGAGGGAGAGAGAGAGAGACCTCCAAGTGCAAGTGCTATTTTCAGCGAACGTGTTCTGTTTTCAGGGTGGCTTGGAGTCTGACAAGTGGATGGACAGAGGTGTGTTTGTGGTCCATTGTGCTTTGCTATGATTGGCTGGAGTGATGGGTTTGTAGCTGCTCTTTTGAAGTATTTTTTGACAGATGATTTCCTGGCATTCTTTGATGGTTTTGAGGCTTGAGGTCTGTGGGCCAATTTTATTTCTTTATTTTGAAGGATTTGGGGGTGGTGGTTTTGGAGTTAGCTGGTGGGGTGAGGCTGTGATCCAGGATGGCATGGCATATTTGAATATTGATGTGATGTAGCTGGCATGTTTGAGTATTGTTTCAGGTGAGGCTCTCGTTTTTCTTCCGGCTAGTGGTTTAATCTTTTGTTTCCCTCTGAAATGATATTATTGATGTGGGTAGTCCATTTCATGTTACTTTGAAAAGTGACTGGGAAATTTTTCCATGCAGAGTAATATTTCTTTGTGAAGATGAGTCATCGGTGGGTTCAGTTTGATTTTCCATTTGTTTGACCATTGTTCAGTTTCTTGGATGCATGTGGAGATTTTCTTGGCAGCAAGTTGAGATGATTTTGAGCTGGTTCAATAAGAGTCCATCAGCAAACTGTGATATGTGGCCTACAGTGGGTGGAGGGTGGGATATGATGAATAGGAGAGGGCTCAAAACTGCTCCTTGAGGTGCACCTGCCTCGGGTAAAAGGAGTGGAAATGGCTGAGGAAACCCTAACTTTTATCTCCTGGTTGTGGAGGAAGTGCTGGATGAGCCATTACAGAGTGAACGATCAGTCAGCAAAGAAGAGACGAGTAATCTGGCTTTACTTTGTGCACTTTATTTTGTAATTTCCAAATTTTCCAATTAAAAGAGTCTAGTTTGAACTCTGTACTCTGGTCCTTTTAGAATTGCATGGGAAACATCACATCTAACAATAATCTCATTTCTAAACAAGTACAGATCCTGTACAGGCCCACGGCGCGTGTGTTGAATTCCACTAGCTGCGGCCGCACTGATCTGTCAGAAAACAGACAGAATTATTGACGGATAGATTTCTGTCCATTGGGCCGTTTTGGAACGTCAGCATGGTGGAGAGGCAGAAATACAACAGCCTAGCTTCACTCATAACAGTGCTACTTCATAGAAACAAGTTGAATTCACTTGAACACATTGTTTTATCACTCACATTGGGTTGAAAACAGGAAAGAATGTCTAGTTTCTTCTTTGTCGACATTTTCACAACACAACCTGCCAGCTCCGCGGCTCAGATTAAACTGTCTGTGCTTGTCATTTGATTAATGTGGCGCGGCTTCCTGGTTGAGTGGAGTTTTACGTTTATCGGTTAAATTACCTATTCCACCAACGTCACATACCACAGGTAATAACGTGACCTACCGTTAAGGTTTGCAGGACAGAAGAAGATGTAGATGTCTGTAAATTGACTGCGAAGAGTGTGGCTCTGTGTGAGATCCAATATGGCATTATCAGTGTATGAGACTAAATAGGGCATTTAGCCCATAGGCGAGAGGCCATCTCTTAGTCAAAGACACCCTCTAGAGGCCATCTCACAAAGCGACATCTCACTAAGCGTTACCTGACTGACTGGGTGACTGACTGACTGGGTGACTGACTGACTGACTGCCTGACTGCCTGACCTGAATTTGCCCCGTGATGCCCTTGGCTGCGCCATGGGAAAAGTAACTCAGTAACTTTTACTCTGTATTTTAAAGTCGAGATTAAATGAAAAATGCCTTTTTAACCCTTTTAGATCACATACCTGGTCATATTGTGCACCTATTTATTTATTTATTTATTTATTATTATTATTATTATTATTATTTTATTTATTTATTTAATATATGCCAAAAAAATTACAAAAAATCAATTTCTTTGTATTCTTATATCAAAATTCAATCATGTTTTCTTCCTGTAAAACAAAATATGCTTATGTGCTTACGTAAGCATGAATCAACCAATTTCAACCAATAATATCCTGACATCCACCCATCAATCAATCTTCAACTTTTAGCGCACAGAGCTAAGATTCATTAGTTAGCTAGCTAGCAACAGCATGGTACGTCTGTGTGTCTTCAGGTGTTCACCACCTCAAACCTTGTTCCGTTTCCCCAAAATACCGTGGTTACGGGCCCGCTGGCTAGAATTTATTCACTTTGAGGAAAGTGGTATCTGTGACCGCTCCAGATTATGCGCAAGGCATTTTACAGTGGACTGCTTCAGCAACTACATGCAGCATACGATGGGCTTCGTCTCTCTCTCCCTGACGAATACTGCTATCCCGTCGGTGTACACCGTCGGGGCCTCACCTACTTTGAAAGTAAGTACCTTTAGGCTAACTTACAAATAATGTTGGTTTACTAGACTTCATGCAATATATAATGGTTTTGTTGTTATAATGTTAGCAATAACTTTACATTATCCACCAGCCAGACACGAGATGTGGGCTGCCAATATGCTCCGTGTATGAAGACAGCTTCCATTCAAGTGTCTTGCCCAACTCCGAAGCAGAGAAGACGGAGTAAAGGTAATATTACATTAGCAAGTGTTAGCTAATAGTTTGTTATTTAGCAAGCTAAGTATGCTAAATAAAGTTGAATGTGTTATATTGTCTTACAAGTGTGCAATCTTTTATTTGTGTGTGACCTGTCTTCATTTTCCCCTTAGGACATAGTGCCAACTTTGGGTCCTACACTATGATGAGCTTGCATGACAACAGGGTGGTGGACATCCAGCTTGTCCAGGTAAACTGGAAATGAAAGTGCTTCACACTATATTATATGTATAACAATGTAACAAAAGTATTGTGTTATCAACGGATCACTCACATTCCCAAGTTTCATATGATACCTATCTTCTCTTTAGCTTTAAAATTTAGCCCACCACAGTCTTTACATCTGAAAGACAGTAATGCCTGTCTCAGAGTTAACATATACGTATATATTTTTATTTCAGAGTAATGAGGTAGGTAATAGTCCTCGGATGGAAAAAGAGGGATTCCTAAGGAGCCTGGAGTTCCTGGACTCAGCAGGTTCGAAGGTTGGAGCTATCGTTACCGATCGCCATCCTTCAGTACAGAAATACCTGAGGGAGCAGCGACCTGAGATACGGCATTACTTTGACACTTGGCATGTGTCTAAAGGTACTTTCCTTTTCAGCACTTGCTATGTAGCCATGTAGTAGCAACTGTTTATGGAAAAAGCAAAGGTTTACACAATACTTACTGTTTTGTATATATTTCACACTAAGCATTAACACAATAAACTACCTCGATCACAAATGGTATTTCACCTTTGCCTAACTACACTGTGACTAGTTACAGTCAAAGCACACAATCAAAACATGGTCTTATGTCAAAGTTTTGAGGGTATGGTAGCTATGATTTCAAAGTCAGGATATGTCTTTTACCATTGTGTTGTGAAGGCAAGGGAGTGGAATTACATATGCTTAAAAGATTGAATTCATTTTCTCTCCTCTGCTTATTGAATAAGGTCTCTCCAAGAAGATGGATGCTCTTGGGAAGGAGCGGAACTCTGGAGAGGTTCTGTGCTGGAGGAAGAGTACTGTAAACCACCTCTACTGGTGTGCCTCCTCCTCCAAGACAGGAGAAGAAGCTGTGGCAAAGCGGAGGTCCATTACCAACCATGTCCAGAATGTCCACCATCATGAGAGTGAGCTGTTTCCTGATTGTGCCCACCCACCCCTTGAGGAACGAGCATGGTTAAAGCCAAGTAAGCATAGGTTTCTGTATTTAAATAACAATATGAATGATTAGTACGTGTGTATGAGGAGATGGGCGTAATCAAAAAAAGGAAAATCGTTTTTCAATGAAAATAAAAATGTTGTGTTAATTAAACAATAGAACACGAGAGGAAATGTGTTACAGTAATCTGACAGGCTACAACAAAGGATATAATGTGATTGTAAACAATGAGGCACCTGTGATGTTATTGCTAATGGGATGCTTGATCGGAACCAACGTTTTTATTATCTCTTATTAGACCAATAATTCAACATTTACATACTCATTGTCCTGTCTTTGCTTGTTCGGTTGATCTATTACACAGGCACCAAAGCTTGTGAGAAGTTCTGCCACCTGATGCTTCAGGGACGACTTCTCAAGGACATCTCGCACCTGAGTCCTCACCACCAGAGCTCCTCAATTGATGCCTAATCTTGAAATTTGCTCCCAAGAACGTGGTATTCCCATTCATGGGAATGTTGTGCAGGTTAGACAATTTTGTAAATTATTTGTTTTATTACTTTGGTTTAGTGAAATACAGTCTATTCTGGGAAATAGTTAATGTCAGGTTCTGCTCATGTTTGTGGCAACACACAATTTACCACATTAAAAATAGTAGAGTTGTTCCGATACCGATACCAGTATCGGAAATGCCTCCGATACAGCCTAAAATGCTGGATCGGGTATCGGCGAGTACGCAAGTCTATGCACCGATCCGATATCACGTCATTTATTAGCCCCGAAAAAAATCTACTTTAAAGTAGTTTCACCCGGATAAAACGTCGTTTTCCCGGAAATCAATTCTTCTTCGCCACTCTAAAACAGTAGCCTACACAGCAAGTTGCGCTGTGCTGCCACTGGCAACTAACTAGGGCTGCAGCTATCGATTATTTTAGTAATCGAGTATTCTACCGATTATTCCATCGATTAATCGAGTAATCGGATAAGAAATACTTTTGCTTTATTAAAGAGCAATAGTAAATATACAAAAGAGAAAAGCTGTCCGCACGAAGCTGTCCATACGACACTGTGATTTACTGAAAACGAGGTGAAATAATAATTATTATTGATATTTATTACTAGGCCTAAATATCATACAAGTTCATAAGACTGGCTAATGTACATTTATTTGCTATGTTGAAGGGTTGCCCTACACCTGCTGACCCTACTCACTGCAATCAAACTAAACTGAATATACCTGCTGTATTGGACTGGTGCATTTTAGGCTCCAATTGCTACTTACACCACCTGATATTTTGCTTTCTGGGGTATTTTATGCATCACTGTGAGGGGAGTAGGTGTGTGTGTGTGTGTGTGTGTGTGTGTGGGGGGGGGGGGGGGGGGTGTATGTGTGTGTGACTATCATAATAATAACATGAATGAAGCTCAGGCTTTCACAAATTGACTGCAGCATTTTATTTTCTGTGGTTATTTTCTTGAGCAAAACTTAGCTAACTTAGGGACATCATAACTAGCCACCATATTGATTTACGTTCTTAACTAGCCATTACATATAGCCATAATTAACGTGCATTCTTTACTAGCCTTCATCTCATCCCGTTTTAATATTAAGTGCTAACTCCGCCCACCCGGGCCAGTTTCGGCGTACGCCGGTAGCAATTACAAGTGGACCCTATCCTACAGTCCCTGCTCTCAGCGGAGGGAAGGAGCTACGCTGTGTGTGGGAAGCGCTGTGATCGTCAGACCTCTCTGGATTAGACAAGCAAGTAGAGAAAACCGGCATCAGCCGAACCAATTTATTGCCAAATGCTTTGGGATTCAACACATTAACATTGCTTCCCATGGTCAGAAAAAGTCGGCAGATTTGTCGCTAGTCGCTTTTGAGAAATAAAGTCGCCAGGGGGGTCTGAAAAGTCGCTAAGTCTAGCGACAAAGTCGCCAAGTTGGCAACACTGGATCCGAAACTTTGGACACTTTCTGTCGTTTTCTCTGGCCTGTCTCTTCTCTTCGCCCCTCGCTATTTTCTCTCTCTTTCTCCAGCGCGTTGTGCAACAGTAATAATCATCCGTGCGAAACACTGAGCGTGTATATAGTTATATGGATTAAACGAAGCTTCGATGCAAAGAATTTGCATCGATGATTTTTAGTAATCGAGTTACTCGAGTTTCTCGAGGAATCGTTTCAGCCCTACAACTAACGTTACTGTTTTAGAGCTGCAATTATATCACGGCAAACACAACCCTGGGAACATACTGTTATTGTTCAGGATTTTAACACTCGTGTTTGGGGCTTCCAGGGCTTGGTTGCCCGTGCATGTGATTCCCGGAGATGAGCGTTCGGCTGCCAGGCTAAAGGTAAGGTATGTGGGCTTACCTGTTGCCTCGCAGCCCCGGCACTGATCCGGTGCTCGTCACTCGCCAGCTCGCTCTCCGTGGTTCAACACCGTTTGGCTTCGGTGCTCACTTGACAGTTCATTTGTAGACATGTAACACGCGGACAATACTTGAAAACAAAACTCCGTTAGGAGAGGGGAAAACTTGATGGACCCTCCGTCTCCGTCACGACACTCAAAATTGCCTTTCGAAAAACCCGAACCCCACACCTGTTCGGAGTCTCCCCCTTTCAAACTTCCACCGGCTCTGTGATTAGGTAAGCCCCCCCCCCCCCCTAGCCTGACAGCCATGCAGGACAGCCAATAGGGAGATGGTGTGCCGTGACATTTCCTCCCCCCATAAACAAAAAACAAACAAACTTGACACTAGACTAACATGTAATGATCCTTATTTACAAGTTTTTTTTTCTTTCTCATTTTCAAAAAACCTTATCACTTTTCCTATTTTCCATGTAAAATACTTACTAAGCCCACTCAAAGCTAAAGGAGAAAATTCCTCACAAGGGTCTACGATCCATCATGTAGGCTAACCCTAAAATTCTCTTCCTAATTAGAACAGGATTACACAACTTCATCCACCATTTCTAAGCAACTCTCTTCAACCTCTTGACAAAGAATCGGCTGCCGCTACACTATTGTTCTTGCCTGCAATGTGCTTGACCTCAAGGTTATAACGCACTGGTATCGGATCGGTACTCGGTATCGGCCGATACGCAAGTTCAGGTATTGGAATCGGTATCGGGAAGGAAAAAATGGTATCGGAACATCTCTAAAAAATAGCATCCTCTCTGCTTTTATCACACACCTTTTTTTAAGATCCAATCGAGAGAACAGAGATCACACCAAATTCAGTGCCAGTTAGTTTATGTTCTAGCTTACACTGCCTGGAAACAGTAGGGTCACAAGCTTGACTCCCACCCCCCTAATTCGCTCCTTTTTTAATGTGTGTAGATTGCTCCTTGCCGGTCTTCACTATAACGAAAATGCGGACCGTAGTAAGGCGTGCAATTTGGATGGGGAAGCTGTGGTCAGGGTCAGATGGCCGAAGTACAAGAAGGGAGAATACTCTCTCTACTATGTGAAGACTGCTCCCACATACAGTAAGTTACACAATAGAACCTGTGTATAAAACTTGTCAGCCTGTCATTGTTCAGTCTCTGCCGACTCTAGAATCAATTGAACAAAGATTGACAAGAAGCATACATTTCTGGAACTGCTCCTTTGACAAAGAATAGAAGAACAGCTTTTCACATGATGTGATAGAAAACAAGATTTTTTTTTCTAAGGGACATGAGGACATTACATCTACATTGACATTACCATATTTCTTTTTTTCCCCTATAGACTATGTGGACACTCTGCAGAGGCTGCTTCTGGAGGAGGTGGCCTTCAATCCTGGCCCATACCAGGAACTGAGAGACCAAGTGAAGGTCCCTGAAAACCTATGTGCTGCTTTTGAGAGGCCCAACCTGCAGGAAGCTGTGGTCCACCACTGGTCCCATTTTTCACAGGAGGAGCAGGAGTAAGCAGCAGTTGCAATAACCCTGTCATGCTAGCTTACCTGGAAAGGGGGTAAATATTGCTCCAAAGCTAACCCTTAACAGGCTGGTGTGAAAGCGCCTTAATGGTATCAACCCAAAACATGCTGCAGTAATCTGTTACACTTGGGAATAAAATGAAAAATAAATAAAATGTCTTTACTGTAAAATAATGCAAGTCTTATGTCATTATTATTGATTTATTAATTGAAATATTTATAAAAAGTTACCTTAAAATATTACAAAATAAAATCGTTGAATATGTAGTGGAGGCAGCCTGAAGCCAGTGTATTGTTCAGATGGGAAGGCAGCCCTGATCCTCACGACGACACACGATGGGATCACCACACGGACGTGTCTTCCCAGGTAGCCCCAACACCATCTCACAAAGATTCGGTATGCTGTGTGCCGGTAACGTCTAAACAGAGAATCACTGATATAAGAATGCTAAAATCAAATATAACTTTTCATGCATATAGTAAATAAGTGAAATTTAAAAGAAAAGTGGAGATGTGGCAGCACATGACTTGAAAAAGTTGCTTCTCTGACAAAACATTGCAGCAGTTAGATTATAACAACATAATAAAAGTAAAAAATTTGATAAGCATTGATACAAAGTGGAAGTTGACAACAATGGCTACAGACATACATTGTCATTTTTACTTACGCCTCCTCTGTGAATTGGTCCTGGCCAAAGTCACCATAGTACTGGACCATGGATGCAAATTCCACTTGGAGAACCCATGGGTTGAGGCATACCGCTTCAAAGCCTGGGTGTTGGGTCATGCACCCAGGCTGTGGGTCCGCCTGTGCACATTTGTCCATAGCGTGTATAAGAGAGCAAAATCAATATTCTGCAACTATGCTTAATGTTCAGCACATATCCTATTTAACATTGTTCTGGATACATTGTTTTGCCTGAGCATGGATAGTATTACCTATCTTTAGTCCTACTCTCCTGTATACATTAAGACTTGCAAAATGGGAGGATACAGGGCAATGATGGTGTAGGTTGTAATGGAGGGCAATGGAGGGTATGTTTGTTTGTTTGTGAACACAGGCCTAGGCCTAAACAGTGAAGGGTAACAACATAATTTATATGTAGGCTGTTGACAGAGTGACATTCATCCTGCTCTAATACCACAAACCTTTCTAACCTCCCTACAGCACAACTTTTCAATGGCTGAAGCCATGTTCTGGCAGCAGCCGTCATCTCGACTTTAAATGAGCTACTTTTTACTTTTACTTAAGTAGATTTTTAGAACTTATGTTCACTGATCCATAGTTTTAACATAGGTGAGACCACAAGGGCAACGTATTATATAAATCACATGAGTAGAAGCACAGGTGATAACACTCTTCATAGCAAATTTCTTTGCCGTATGAGGATGGGGAAAGAATGCAGTTTTGGAGGTATTATGGCATTGAGCGCAACTCCCACAATGATAATTACCATTAGGAAGTGGGGTGAGAAGTGTCTGTGTGGATTGAATTGTATGCACGGGTTGGAGTCATTATTGAGGTTCTGATAGAACTTGTCAACCTGCTTTTCTTTGTGTAAGATCAGTTGCTGTTTGAGAAAGTAACTATTTTGCTTGCCAGTTCAGGTGTGAAGAAGATGACGTCTAGAATTTCATTGTGCAGTGTATGTGAGGTGGTTTGTTTTACTATCAATTATGTAGTCTTATGTATTTTTTGCTTTTCAGTTAAATCTGTGTGCTTTGCGTTAAAATCTCCCATAATTATTGCTTGACTGTGGCAGTTGGTAAGGTTCTTGATTAGGTGTGGGAAGGGTGATGTTCTATGGAGTTAGATTGTGATTTCATTATGTGTAGCCATGAATTAGACTAATACAAACATTAAGTTTGTAGTATTCAAACTGGAATTACAAACACCATTTTATTTATTTTTATATTTAATTAATTATTAAAAAAAAAAATTCAAGTTTGCAAAACTTCCTTACGACCACAGAACCTCAAACACAAGTACAAAATCAGGAATTTCAAGAATCTGAGCTTCAAACTTTCAAAACTAGTTTTGAGCATTCAGAACTAAGTTTCAGTGCTGTCTTTTTGTGTTTAGATTGTCCCCTTTGGTGCTCTGGTGTCTTTTAGTGCCTGTGCATTCATTTCTTCCAGTTCCTTTATGATAGTGGAGATGAAGCTGCCCAGGTTTGGTGATGATATGTGGTTTCATTAGTGCTTGGTGGGGCTGAGGCCACATAGTTGTTGTTTGAAATGGTTGTGTTGAAAGCTTAATTAGTGTTGTTTCCTATTAATTCATTATATTAGACTATTTGTGCTTAGTGCAGCAGAACAAGAAACAAGTGCTTGGTGTGACAGTAAAAAAGAAAAGAAAAAAGTGCTTGGTGCTAGGCTAAGTGCTGTTTGCCTCCTGCTACTAGTAGCCTAACCAAAGCCTTGGTGAAACACAGCGCCTCACTATAGTGATCAAACAAATCAGATGGCTGGATTAGTAGCAGTCATTCTGCCGGCGAAGCTTTGCTCAATAAGAGTTTCCTGGTGGACAGATGTCAGTCGGGCAATGATGAACGCAAAGGAGCAAAGGAATCTGAGGGAAAAAAAGGAATTATTGGCCAAAATGTAAAGTTGCTTGTTATAGTGCCACCATCTGGCTGACTGGTGTAATCTTTGCTGGTTGAGTGGTGGGGGAGATTTGAAACCTATCCACCAAATTTGGTTGGTCTAGGTTTTACAGTCTCTGAGGTACAGATCATTTCGGGCAGAAAAAATAATCCTAACAAAAACGGGTTCAGCTTACAAAAATGTGGCTTGACCAAAATGTGGCACAACTAACATAGACATACTAACCTCTCCTAAATATTCTGGATTTTTAAACTTTCAAGAAAATGCCCCCAACCCCTTCCCTTTCAGCATGCTTGTTTTCAATTTTATATGAAAAATGTCACCACTCTGACCCAAAAATATTGGATTTTGAAGCATATGTGCACACATTATAAAACACAGTCCCCGAATGCCTCAGCTACCAATCCAAAGAGTTTCACATTTCCCTAGTACAGTTCTCTCCACTCAAATCTCTCTGTTGATGAATTTACCCCCGTACAACTAGACAAGACCCCTTATCATTCCACTGCTCATCACAAGTCCCTGGAAAAACTCCCCCAATTTGTAACATTGGCAAAGAGACACCATCATTATCACATCTGAAGCCCCTGGTAATTAGTGACTCTATCACTCAAAATGTCACATTGGATCAGGCCGTCAACATTCAGTGTCTACCAGGGGCAAGGACCAGTGATGTCGCTGCTAACCCAATGGTATTTGCCTTTGGCACCAGGAGATACAGACTTGGGTATTCGTATTGGAATTCATGTTAATTAGACAAAGACAATCCGGCATCACTAATAACATTGCTGCAGCGTGTGACCTAGCACTACTATTCACCTCCAGCGGAATCATCCTCTCAGAGCTTCTCCCAGGCAAAGGAAGCTTAGGCAGCTTTTCTCTAAAGCAGTGGCTGTCTGTAGCGGAAACATGGATGTTGGGCTAGTTGGAGTATGGACAAGCCTCCACAAAAGTAGATGGGGGAAAGTCTTCTGTTACCTGGAGTAATAGGGAGGGATGTCAGCTGTACCATTTGGTTCTGCAAATCATTGTTAAGATGGCAGAGCTCAATGATCCAGTCCCTATCCATGTGGAAATACTGGATGGACTGGATGTCTGTTAAGCTCAGCACATTTATGCGATCATGTGTCCTGATGATCTCTTAAAAAAAAAATGTAAATGGCAAGAAACTTCTTGATTGCTTAACTGTGGAGAGTCATTAAATTGATTTCAACGCCATTCCAATTCTTCAGAGACCAATCACCAATTTTGCATAGTTATAATAATAATTTCCATCAAGTGTTTGTGACTCAGCAAGTCATATCGCATTTGTTATATTTTTCAAGTATATGAGGAAAGCAGCATACAAATTAACTTGAAATTGCATTATAATGTGAAGGAAGCCACCACACAACCGTTAAGTCAAGGTCTGAATCGGACCCTTCATTATCACTGTCTCTTGGTCTGGAGACCAGGATTTGGCCAACACTGTAATGTCTCTGCATTAACTGTTGATGTTAAAAGTATGTGCATTTGCTCTTACCACACAGTGCTCAGTCTGGGCAGGTGGCATCTAGGTATGAGGCGAGAGCCAGGCATATGAGGTTGGGATGAAATCAGCTTGCATTTTATCCGTAATATCCAGAAGTTTCTCCATACTAAAGGAAATACATGTTCCTTAAAATTAAACTGTCATTTTCAAGGTGCTTTGAATGACTAACTGACTCATCCAAAAGTGCATTCATCTAGCTGCCACAAAAGAAGCCTAATTTCTGGCTTCATCCTCAGCACAGAGCTGAGACTGCTCTAGTAAAAAATAACAAATGACCAGCTATTAGCCGTGGAACAGGGATCTATATTAATCCTTGTTCTTCTTACGTACAGCCTTTGATAATGTTGATCATCGCATCCTCTCGGCCGTTTAGAAAATCCTACTGGCATCTGCTGTACTGGTTAACTGGTCAGCCTCCCTGATTCTCACTCTACATGCTAATAAGTAGTTAAGTTACACAGCAATAAAAACTGGTGATACAACATAGATCAATATAATGGCATATTCTGTTTTGGATGTCAAAAGATGGATGGCAAACAACTTTGTTCTTCTCAGTTCAGATTAAACTGAAATGCTCATTTTAGGCCCTAAACTGCAAAGAACTTATCAAACCACTCTCTTAAATTTTATTGCTGTACAGTTGCCACAGAGGATTCTGTCCAAAATCCTGGTGAAAATCCTTATCTTTGATTCCGACCTCTCCTTTGATAACCACATCGAAGCAATGTCCAAAACAGCATATTTTCACATTAGAAATATCTCCAAGATTAGGCATCTCTTCGCCTTTACAATTGAAGGCCTGTGTCCAGCAGATGTGTTTTTGTCCTGGTTTTTAGATATGTGTGTGTTTGAGCTGATGCTGAGTTATTTCATTGTTGTTGCTGTGTCCACCAGGCACGGATGCTGTGCGGGAGCCGGATGGATATTTTGTGCTCTCCGTTCCATTCTTTTTCCGCCTCTGGTCTATTTTTGCCGGACCTGCCTGAAGGGTGGAAATATACTATTTTACACACTTAGAAATATCCAACCTATTCAAAACTCAGCAGCCAGTGTACTCAGGTGATACAATAGCAGTAAATTTATCTGTAATCCCTCTATATCTGTAACTCTCTCTGCTTTCTGTACGGTGATTCTTGTTCACAAAATAATCACAGAAATGGGCTAATGTTAACATTAACTTTTAAAACAATAGATAACTAATGGGTTTCAAGTGCCCTAACGTTGCCATTAAGTAACATTTTTTAATCGGATTAAAAACAAATAGTCTCATGAAATTTTGTGAAATGAGCACACTCTGAAATACATATTATATGTTGTGGACATGAATTATGTGAACATTACGTTCCTCCACCACAATTTGGACTATGTGACAATAACACAAATTGGACACACCATTTTCACCAGTTTGCTAACTGTTAAGTTCAGGCAAGTAAAACAACTGGTTAAGGAAAATTATGGAAAATGTATCGGCACACAAGAAGTGATGCATTTAATGTATTGGGTAAACAAGGAAGTAGGGTTGGGCGATATGTCAAAATTTTCCTACCGGCCAACGTCAGCCCAACAACCGGCGATTGCCGATATATTCGCCGGGTGTACGAGCAGCTGAGATTGTGACTACAATGAGAATAGCTGGTCCACCTTAAAGGTCAGTCCACCTTAAGTGAGCCTGGTCAGGTTAGCCATTGTCGCTAACTTCGGGGCTAACCCCCTTCACTTTAATCAAAAAACTAAACTAAACTGTACACACTGTCGCTGCCCGATCTGAGTCAACCGTAGATGTGAGTCGCGCACATCTCACAGCGACAGTCAACTTCTAGTATGTAACGTTAGCTAACTAGAGAAAATGTCCGCTAGCCGTGATGCTAATTTTCGCTATGTTCAACTCCATTGACTTATGCTAAAAACGTTAGCGATCTAAAAGTCCACTAGCTGCAACGCTAATTAGTGCCAAATCCCATTTGATTATGCTACAGTGTTAGCAACTTAAAAACTGGATCTGAAATGGGTTTGTCGCTGCCCGATCTGAGTTGAACATACCGAAAATTAGCATCACGGGCTAGAAGTTGACTGTCGCTGTGAGATCGGGCAGCGACACACACATTGCACTGCTACATTCACAGCTATACTGCTAACTTCATACTCTCTGCTCCGGATCACGTCGGAAATCAAGTGTGTTTATGTTTATGGTTGTACTAAACGGAAAGCGGAGTGAAAAGGCAACTGTCATAGAGAGGGTGGAGACGTGATGTCGTTTAAATACGGGGATAACGGCGCCCAACTCCAACTGCCAGTTCCTATTCGCGCACGCTTTGAATTGCGCTTTACAGGTTAATTATTTACTATTAAATTAGCAAAATAAAATGTCAAAAATCGCCCAAAAAAATCAACCGGCGATGGACTCTGCCAATCGCCGATAGCCGATATATTCGTCCTATCGCCCAACCCTACAAGGAAGCGAATTATGCCACAATGTGCATGGAGGGGAGAGACTAGGGTTGGTGATCTCCAATGTGCACTGGAGTGGTTTGCAGCTGAGTGTGATGCCAGTCGGATGAGGATCAGCACCTCCAATTCTGAGGCCATAGTTCTCTCACAGATAAAGGTGGCCTGCCCCACCCAGGTGAGGGGGAGCAGCTGCCCCAAGTGGAGGAGTTCAGGTATCTTGGGGTCTTATTCACGACTGTTGGTAAGAAGGATCGTGAGATTGACCGATGGTTAGGTGCATCGGCTGCAGTAATGCGGGCGTTGTATGGGATGTATTGTTGTGTGGTGAAGAGAGAGCTGAGCCGCAAAGCTCTCGATTTACTGGTCGATCTTCGTGCTGACCTCACAAGCTTTGGGTAGTGACTGAAAGAATGAGATTGTGGCTATAAGCAGCCAAGATGAGGTTCCTCCTCAGGGTGGCTGGCCTCACTCTGCGTGACACCGTGAGGAGTTCAGCGATGCAAGAGGACCTCAGTATCGAGCTGCTGCTCCCCCACATTGAGAGGGGTCAGTTGAGGCGGTTTGGGCACCTGGTAAGGATGCCCCCTGGGCGCCTCCCTT
Source organism: Centroberyx gerrardi (assembly GCF_048128805.1). Taxonomy (NCBI): domain Eukaryota; kingdom Metazoa; phylum Chordata; class Actinopteri; order Beryciformes; family Berycidae; genus Centroberyx; species Centroberyx gerrardi. The sequence goes on along the minus strand of NC_136009.1, from coordinate 2,448,538 downwards.
TGGAGAATTTCTGGGCATGACTGACTGTGAGGAGACCTTGGCATAGACCAAGGACATGCTGGAGGGACTACATTTCCAAGCTGGACTGTGAGCACTTGGGGATCCCCCAGGAGGAGCTGGAGGAAGTTGCTGTGGAAAAGAACGTCCGCGCTGCTCTGCTTGCCCTGTTGCCACAGCAACCATAACTAAAAATGGAATGGATGGATGGATGGAGGTCCTAACACAACCACAGAAAATGCTAGCTATTAGTTGAAAGATTAATTTTGGTGAGGAAAACACAGAATTTGGACACATAGTCACCTGGGAGTGGTATCTTGCCTCAAGTTCAAGTTCATTTATTTATATAGCCCTTCATAACAAGCACTTCTCAAAGGACTTTACAAAGAATGAGTCTACCTAGATCTAACTAATCAATAATCAATCACAGAACAAAATTATGTAATACAGTATGCAACAAAACAAAACACAAGGAAGCAAAACAAAGCACAAGACACAAACTGGCATGTTGGAGAGGCATAACAAGTGGATTTAAAAATATTGTTAATTGTGGTGTATGCAGTCAGAATTAATATTAAGTGGATGGAAAATGTATTTGCATTTCAAGACATGGTGCTCATTTCAGGAGACCAGGCTCAAACAAAATAGCACCAAACCATCAGAGGTTAGTGAGAATCCACACCTCCAACCCTCACAGGAATCCCATCTGAATCAGAAGGATTAAACAAGGGAAAAGCTGCCTCTAATGTGATTGAAACATGATCTAATGCATGGGATGATGGTAATGAGGGGTTAAGAGGCCATGGATAGTAATCATCTATGAGTGCAATTTGCATCTGTGGCGACTGGACAGAACTGTGCTGATCTACTCTGTTGTCTAATGTGTTGCTTTGCTGTGTTAGGTTCTGGACTGTCCTGTTATATCCTGTCCTTTTCTGCTCTAATCACATCTATTTTCTTCTGTTTCGTTATATTCTGCTCTGTCCTTTTATGTCCTCTTCTGTCTTGGACTGTTCTGTTTTGACCTTTTCTCTTTTGTGCTCCTCAACTCAGTCCTGTCCTGTTCTCTCTCATTCTGTCCTGTTCTGCTCTGATTTCCTTGGCAGTGTCTTGTTCCATATTGCTTTGCTGTGTGGGGTTGAAAGGATTGTCAATACCAGTACCAATTCAATGATTACTTCACCAGGGGCCCCATTTATAAAACTGTGCAAAGATTCCATACTAAAAGTTCACACACGTACAAAAGAGGAATAGTGCATACAGCAAACAAATTGTAATTTTGCGTATGTGAAAGAGCCTCATGTCCCACCAAGTTAACCCCAATTAGCCACAAATGGGTAAAGGACTATATTGAATTTTTGGGAGTTCACCTTACCCAATATGTGATGAAAGGATTGGCACCAAAATAATCCCTTTACCTCCAGTAGACAGCCCTGTCTGGTGCACATGCTAACGCAGTATGTTAAATATCGTAGGTGACCAGCATTATAGTGAGAAAATGAGAACTTGTAGCACCTCTGAGGCTGGAGTTAGTTAATTTTAATGACGTGTCTAAGCCTGCCAACCTTGTTAAGGGGATTGGTAAAAATAGACATAAAAGGATGTACTCTTTGGAACTACTTGCAATGCCAGAAGATCACTCTTCCTGTGTGACTTCAAATGTAACTTCTTTTGTTTACACAGGAAGTGAGCAACATAAGTTTTTGTGCTGTTGATTCATAATGGACCTCAGTAATAATGAAGATTGAGATTTGGTTTTCACTTAGGAATCTGAAGGCCATAGAATTTTAGATGACTAAAAGTTAATCTAATGCTAATCGCCTGCAATTACTTAAAGGTCCCATATTGTGGAAAACGGGATTTCCCTTGCCTCTTTGATTATAAAGTTGGATGGAGTTGGATGTGCTATCTAAACATTGTGAAAGTATCAAAATGCCCGGCAGCCAACTAAATCCACACAATCCATATTAGAAAATGTGTAGAATATCTGACCTTTCACATACTGTATGCTAAAGTGTTAGCATGCGCATAGGACAGAAATATCTCCCTGGTTTTGGTGGCAATGCCAGATGTTAGATATTGAGTAAGGTGACCAACCAACTGCAATGTAAGTTGTAATGGCAAAATTAGTTTTCTGTTAATATTTTACTGGATTCTACAGTATCAGAACTTTGTCCATTAAAATGCTAAGTTCATTTAGGCTAGTTGTAGAGAAGGTATGTAATGATTTCCAAATTAGAGTAGTATTATGTACAGTCAGTGGAATTTCACTTTTTGCTCTCCAATGTCTGATATGCTACATTCCGTAGGGACAATGTTGAAATTCTTAGGCAGAACTAAGGCAGCAGAACCACAAGCCACAAGGACAGAGGACCCAGACAGCAATAGTGAGCCGGACACAAAAGTGCCAGTATTGGTCAAGATAAATGACGTCACCATTCTTTTGTTAACAGTTCTAAAGCCACTGCAGTCTTGAAAGTCCTCATTTTAAGCTCATGTCCACACAAGAGGAGAGAGCCACATTCACCTTTGTATTTATTACATTTTATTTTGATATTCATGTGCTCTATCTTATAATAGGTAACAAAAATACAGTGCTTTAAACACTAATTTTTTACTCAGTCTTTATTGCTTGATGGCGGGTAGGATTCGTCTCAAAAGGGGGCCTCCACAGAAAATTTTGCCTAGGGCCTCCAGCAGTTTAGAGCCAGCCCTGACACCAAAATTCAGTTTCTTTCTAGCACTGCTAACAGGCATGGACCAAAATCTAACCCTCATTTGGGTGCAGGAACTCACACAAAAATCTTCTGGGTCAACAAAATCATTGTGCCATCCATTGTCTCCATTCATGGAGCAGCGGCAGATAGTAGTGGTGCATGTTCACAAGCATTGAATGAACTGTCCTGGGGCACAGGAATAACAAGTGAATTCTTAAAATGGGTGGCATTCCCCTTTAAGGCCTGGATGTTCCTCCAAGATTTTATTATCAGAGCTCTGTGTAATTTGATGTGGAGCATAAATAATTTAGTGAAAGTGTCATAAGAACATTTTACTTTATTTCATTGTTTTGCCACTGGAGTCGCCATTCCTCAGTGTGTCCAAAATGTGCGTACGTATGGGTCAAATTTTCTGTAGTGGCACGCACATTCCTTGTCAAGTTTTTTTTTTTTTTATAAATCCCAACTTTTGCATGATAAGTCATATAGACATCCTTCAAGCCCCGATTTGCTCATATGCAACAGTCATGAATGAGGCCTGAGGTGATAAGATTTCTGGCTTTCAAAACTCACTTCTAGTGAGCTAGATCTCCCATCACGTCCCACTGTAGCTGGAAGGTGACGGTCTAGAAACCTAAGACGGAGGTGAACAATGTGCTCCAATCAGAATGCACCAGATACACCAGATACGTCACTCACCCTAGGGTAGGCAGCGTCATTAAGTTGCTAAGCACCTAGAATTTACCTGATGTACAACAACATGGCAAACATAAATATTGATACCCTTCATTTGGACCAAGCAGTGGACGCAGGTAAGGGAGCTTGGACTTGTTTTCAAAGCCAAAGAGGTCGCCTATGTTACTTTTAAAAAGATCTTCCCCCACAGTCTACAGTTTACAAATTGAATCAGCTGTAATGGTGACACTTGTCATTTTCTCTCTCTCAACAATGACAAGCATAAAGAAAATGCTCTAGTCAGAACAACACCCTCCTCAATAGTGACGCTATCGCTGTAGGCAACATCAAAGAACATCCTCAGACTCAGACGTCCCCAGTTAGGATCAGACAAGAAGCTCACAGCCATCATATAGGAGCATAATTTTAGTATTCCATTGTTGTCATTGTTGAGGGCTGCTACAGTAATAGGTTTTGGTACTAAAGCTTGAATGCCATTTTTATCGTTGGTTGATTCGCAGCTCCATGTCAGCTACATAACAATGAAGTTCAGACACAGAACAGAATTCACCTACAGCTACCGAAAAGGTGCAGCTTTCTATCTTTTGTGACTGGGGCTATACCCACTTGTCACAGATGCAATATTCATTAAAATGCATAATTATATGCATTTATATGCTCTTATAAAAGGTATGTAAGCCTGTACCTATTCTTCTAGAGAATGGCACAGCCATTAATGTGTCTTTGTTCGTAGGTTCATAATTTACACCTCTCAGATCCAGAATGTACACTAAATGCACAAAATATTAGGGTCATCTTCCTGATATTCAGTTGCCGCACTTTTTGTACAATGCACAACTCACTCAAAGCTTAAAAATCCTTCTCTAACTGCTTCACTATATTTCCTCCTTTGTAACTAGATTTGTGAGGAAAATCAATAAGGGATAACCTTTATTCACCTCATCAGTGTACTTCATGAAAATAGTAAGTATGATCCTAATATTTTGTACATTCAAGAGAAGCTTTAAAAATAGAACAAAAATAAAACCACTCCCTCTATGATGTCTAGTTTTGGTTTGGCAAACACAACCTTTTCTGTTCGTCCATTACTGTAATTAATCCACAGCTATATTTAGAGAGGGGGATTTATGTCCTACTTTGTTATCTTTACAGGATAAATTATCTGTGTCAGGAAAAAATGTCAACATGTCTTTGATCTGTCACAAAGAGGGCAGGATGCTTATCCCATCTATCCTCCCATTCCATCCAGTGGCATTTATTGACAAACAAAGAACATTATGAACAATGTAAAAACATGACATTTTTTATTTTGTATTTTATTTATTTTATATTTTGTCTGTCCTGTGTGTACAAAAAGACTTTAAGTTACACTTGAATTATCGCGGGAAGAGACATCTTCTGCCATTGAAAGTGCATAATTTTATGTATATTTTACCAATCCCCTAAACAAGCCTGGCTGGGACTAACCATCCAGCCTCAGAGCTGCTACAAGTTAATTTCTCACTTTTAGGATAATGCTAGTCACCAAGGATTACTTCGCCTACTGTACTGCTAAAATGTTGGGTAAGGTGACCAATGGGCCAAACTCCTATAAAGTTGGAGTAATCCTTCAAAGTACCTTACAGCAGCTGGCACAAAACAGCTCCAGATCCTCTTTTTTGTGCATGCCAGTGGTCTTGAGACTAGTATCCACGGGCTCCAGTGCATATGCATTCCGGCTCCATGACAGTCACATCACATTGAGTTTGCGGATGTAATGTCCATGAGCAGCATTTACAGCATGGATGCAGCAAAGCAGCGAGCAATACCTTAGTTTGTTTGGGGTGTTTTTCTTCAGTGTATTTTGTTATATCTCAGTTATGAGTGAGCCATGTATCAAATGGAATGTAGGTTTCTTTTAAATATTTTAATTTGTCTCCCTTCTCACAACTGAACTTCAACTGAACTCCTGGCACAAGAAGAAGGCTACTTTAGGCTATGTATTCATTCATCACAAAGTAGGCTACAGAGCAATCGAACCCAGAGAAATCATTCATCCACTGGTTTAAATCAGGAAAAATCAATTTTGCCATAAATGCAGAAATCTAATAATATATTGATTTCCTATTTCTTTATTGTGAATAGATACGCACACACAAGCCAAAATAGTGTATTTCCATGCTTCACAGACGCAAACTGGAAAAAACAGACCAGAATCTGAAAATGAACAGACTGGCAGAAAATGCCATGTAGCTCAATCAAACTAACAGGTCCTGAATCGATTCACTACAGTCGGACAGTTAGTTAAAAGAATCTGTCTTACCACCGCTAGTGCACCGCTAGTGGTAGAACCAGTTTGCAGTTTGTTTGTTTTTGTTCAGCAATGTGGGCAAGCTTTCACAGATAAACAAGGTTTAGAGCAGAAATATGTTTGAAATTAAATCTTTAAAAACCTCAATGACATTTCTAAAAATCATTTTTCTATTGCCTGAGACACAAAAATCCACTATTGAAATCTGAAAATCAAAACACCTCAACAGCAACCCCCAAAGGTAAGAGGGAAAGGACAGATTCAAACCTAAATCTCATAAACTCTCGGCTGGAATATTGTTTAGCACCTACTGCCCAGCTAGCAGAGTGCTGCCAACAAGAGATGCACGAGGAAAAGAGTGTTGTCAACCCCATTCCATACTTTAGATCAGTTATTCTCAACCTTTCTCATATCAAGGCCCCCTAATTTAGTACACATTAGGGCCACGGACCCCCATTTGATGAGATTTTGTCTCTCGGACCCAAATCTGAGAATATTTTTATTGTTAGATATGGTTTTGTCCAGAATTCCATGACAATCAGTATTGTAGGTAGAGAGATAACAGTGAAACTACGATAAAAATAGCCATTCTTCTTCATTTATAAATTTCCTGGGACCCTCTGGAACTCCCTCAAGGACCCATGGTGGCACCCGGACCTCACGTTGAGAACCACTGCTTTAGATTAGTGAAAGAAAAGTGTGGATCAAGACCGGTGGATGACCAACTCCACAGGTAAAGCTTACAATAAAAGAGGCAACTCAGGAAGTTTACAATATCGAGGGAGGGGATGTTACAGTTCTATAGGGCCATGATTGAATCCATACTCACTTTTTCAAAAACTCTATGGTTCAGCAGTATCATGGCCCAGGAGGCAAAGCAGTTGGAGAGAATCATACACATAGCTTCCAAAATCATTGGAACTAAGCTGCCCTCTCAGAAATACATGTGACCCGCATGCGGAGGGTTGGACTGAAAATCCTGCAGGTCTCTTCTCATCCAGCAAACCCCTGTTTGAACTCCTCCCCTTAGGGAAAAGACTTAAACCTGCAATAAGCGATATCAGACCTTATAACCAACCCTGAAACTAATGTGTGCTATGTGGAGATTTCATTGAGACGTAATGAATATAAAACAATATCCACACACACGGGCCAGTTGTGTTGCTGTTTTCACCTCTTTTCTAAAGCTTGTTGTCAAAATCTTTTAATTTTTTTAAAACTAGCTTGGCTCCTCCCTCGCTGTTTAAAAGCGGCGCTCACCCCCTCCCATTCCTGAAAAAAAATGTTGTAATGCCGGAATTGATGAAGCGAGAGAGTAAACTTGCTACCTACCTCTTCACTCTTCACGTCATTGTGGGACGTCTAACCTTCAGTGGGAGAAAGTTCTGGCTAAGTGAGACTGGTAACCGGTGAGACTTCTCAGCAGGTACGGTTAGCTTAGCTATTAGCATTTATCCTTCCATTTGTCCTTCATAGGCCTCTGTAGTGCAGTGGCTTTGCTGTGTGTTATACAAATGTTTTGAGGTTTCTGTCGCCTTCTAGTGGTCAGAAAAATTGCTTATTGCAGCTTTAAAGCACTTTAACTCAGCTCTAGAATCTCTCCAATCACTCATCACTTTTTTCATGCTACAGAATTGTACTGGATTTTAACTTAAATTTTGTCCGTGAATTGTAATTCTAATTTAGGCTAGCTTTTTTGAATCACTGTATTTGTATCTGATTTTTGCTGTCTTACTTATCCATTACCCTTTAGTGTGTCTTGTTTTGTTGATGTTTGTTATTGTTTGTTTGCTGGCTTGTTTAGTCTGTGTTGTTGTGTTATCTTGTGTTACGGATGTATGTTTTTATGATCGCACTGGAACAAATTCCAAGCAAGTGTCTAGTTGATGTGGCAATAAAGTACAGTAAAAGTAAAGCGACTAGTAACTGGCAAAATAGTGACTAGTGACTAAAGAATAAGCATTAGTGGATATTTTTTATTGAGGAGCACATTTTAGGGAATAAAAGCTTTCAGTGAGTTGACAGAAATGTAAGCTATTTTACTGCTTAATTTTTCAGTGAAGACAGGGAAGTAGAGATTAGAAGCCAATGTGTATAAATCTCATGGGACAGTGGGTTGGTTTTCGTTCTATCCTCCCCAGTTTTTTGAGTCACCAGCCGCCACTGGTTTAGAGCAGTATCTAATCTGGATACAAATACCATATAAATATCATCTCACTGGTGAAAATAAATGTAGAGTTCAGAGGTAGTTTAAATGGGGAGTTCAAGTTGTATCTGTCTCTCAGTTGTAACCCACTGTAATGAATTTCACATTCAAACCATCTCTCTGAGAGACATTTGCATAACCCATTATGCTCTCATTCAGCCAAATGATAGGGACATGAATTTAATTCAATTTCTGAGTGGGTAAGTGGCAGTGCCAAGATAACACAATGTGATTACACTGTATGCAGTGTGAATGCGTGTGTGTGTATGTGTGCACACTGTGTCTGTGCATGCGTTTGGGCGTGTGTATGTTCACTGTGTGTGACAGTGTGTATGTGCATACTCAGGCCTACATGCATGTGTGTGTGTGTTTATCTGATTTCATTAACTTGAATTATACTGTGGCTCAGTTGAAAATAACACATTTATGCAGAAAGTGCCATGTCAGCCTAACAAACGGCGGCTTCCATTTCAGCAACAAGCGCCTCATTAAATCTTACTGTAAGTGGCAGACACAAACATATAGATAACACTTTTAATGTGTTGCATTACATTTGGATGTTTAACATAAAAGTGCTATGCCTGTCTAAAATAAGAGCATATTACAGAAAGCTATCATATCGGCACACATGGATTTTTAATAAATGTGTGATGGATGCATAGATAGATGCATAGATAGATTTTTATGTGGTAGACCAATGAAGATCCATAATCAAAAGTTGACAGTCTAATCCTGAACAAAAAATGCGAGGTTGTGCTCATACACCTGCTTCCACATGTTATTGTGCAAGTGGTTGCAAAACATATTATTTTCAATAATTTTCATCACACCTCTCAGATCTTTCTAATGAACTGAGTATATTGCAACAAGTCCTCCAACCCATACGACCGCATAGGTCGTTTGTTCCTACCCTCTAATACGACCCACAGGAGTGTTTCTCACAAAAATACGTGAAATGAAAACGACCCACAGGAGCGTTTCCAACGAATGTGATCTCACAAAAATATGTGAAATGAAAACGACCCACAGGAGCATTTCCAAAGTGATCTCACAAAAATACGTGAAATGAAAACAACTTGGGTTATGGTTATGGTTAGGCAACTAAAACAACTTGGTTACGGTTAGGAAAATGGTTTGGTCATGGTTTAATTTGGAAACACTGGGAATCGAACCCGGGTCGCCAACATCGAAGGCAAACGTATACGCCCGTCCACCATCCCCGACCACAACACCCTTACTTTCCACCGTGTTATTTCAATGTTGAGAGAGAAATGTGACAGTCAGGTGATGTGGACGCAGACCAACGTAGCACATTGTCGTTATTTACACGAAAGCTGGAGGTTCGCTTAACTTTAAAACGTAACTATAGGTCATAATAAGCTGCTTGTACAAATGACCTATGGGGTCGTTTATTGGGGGAGGACAGGCTCGTATATTGAGGGTTGTGACTTAATTTCAATACATCACAGCCTGTCATGGATTATGGATTAATTACTTGTCCTTACCTACAGTAAGAGCAGTGTGTCCAGTGGAATCCAATGGTGAACAGGGGCAATATGCCAATCTTTGCACTGCACTCATGTAAACTTTATTTGAGTGTTGGGCAGTTTGACACATTTCCAATGACTAAAACATGTCAAGTCACTGTTTACTTGGTTTCTTGTTCTTGCTTAGGTTTTTGGCCTTAGGTTTGGCTCTTAACTTTATTCTTAATCTGGTTTGGGGTTTTTATTAAATTTTTAGATTTTGGCCCACTTCACCTTTAATTTCGGTTCTGGTGTTGTCTGGGACAGTAACAATTGGTAACAAAAAAAAACAGGTTGTGTCCAGATCAGACCATGCTCCGTAGGTCCGTTGTTTGACTTTGCTCTCTCCTTCTCTGTAGTATTTGTATTCATCTGGAGACAGTGGGGGAGATACAGGAGCTTGTGGGAAGGTTTGGGTCCAGAGCCGAGGCAGTGCTGCTCTCTTTGAGGAGTTATAACTACAACTGGACAGCCAGCCAACCTCCACTCACAAAAAAACTAAAGATGTATTTTTGTCCAGGTAGTCTCACTGAGATCAAAATTCTCCTTTTCAAGGGAGACCAGGTCAAGAAAGCAGCATCAAGACAAACATAAAAGTTGCAGAGCAGCATCAAGACATAAAAGTTGCAGATAAATCAGCAGGCTGATGGACCAAAGTGATTTAAATTTGGACAGCTCCTTGTTGAGTCTGCCACAAGATCCTACAGTAACAGTTTACACTCACCCAGAGAGCAACTCTTTAAATCATTATCAGTTTAAATACACCTAGAGAGCAGCTCTTTAAATCATTATCAGTTTAAATACACCTACAGAGCAGCTCTTTAAATCATTATCAGTTTAAATACACCTACAGAGAGCAGCTTTTAAATCATTATCAGTTAAAACCCATCTACAGAGACCCGCTGTATAAATCACTATCAGTTGAAACTCACCTAGAGAGACCAGCTTTTCTAGTTTTATATCATTTTGCAATGGTTTTCATGTACAGGGAGAAGCGTATATGTATATATCACTTCTAACCTTATAGGGACAGACAACAGAAACAATTCATGAGATTGTAAATAGTAATTTCCACCTACATTTGGACTTTCTGAGCAAGGTAATGAATGTGGTCTGAAGGAATTATTTATTAACATTTGTTTTTTAAAACATTTATTCAAATTCCTAAAATATTCAATGGACTCAATCTAGCTTCCAATCACCAAATATTCTTTGATTTACAGCGCATGAGATTATGAAATGGGAATGAAAATACAGTCCATGAAGAATAAAGACATTAAAGGCTATGGTGGTTATACTACTTTCAATGAAAAACTAAGCAAAAAAACATCAAATATAAAAAAAAGACCTTTACAATAGTTCCCCCAATTTACTTTATATTCTCAAGATTCGTAAACCCTATTAGGACAGGATTATTGGATTACTGCATATACCGCATAAAACCACTTACTACTGCATAGTACTGCAAAATACCGCATAATTCAGCATAGTTCTGCTACATCTGTAATCCTATGTTACTGTAACTGTGTGTTCACACTGTGAGTGACTTGGTTGATGGGTCACTCTATTTTAACCAATTGTGGGCGGGGCCAGAGGCTCCGATTGCATCTATGTAGTGGTCTGCAGCTACAAAGTTGGCAAAGCATGTATTTTTGCTGCTTTGGTATTGCAGTAAGTGATGAAATTTTGAACACAATCGTCATGATGGACATTTATTCCTGTAGTCTGTAGAACTTGGAAGCCTTGAATGGCTCTGATCAACCTGTAATATTTTGCACTTAGTTGAATGACTGGTCATGAAACTAAATCACATTGTGTTAGCAGTGTTAACGCACGGTAACGTCATATGCACAGTGGTTCACTGTCTGTGAACACAAAAAAAGATAAAAACCTTCTTTATCCACATTCACACAGCTAAACCTTGTATGTGTTGTTGAATGTGTGTCTCTCCATCTCTGACCACGGCTCCCATTAAGGGACTCACACCAACCCTTGGCCACCTATTACCCAGCAAGACCACCCGAATGCACTCAAAATCCATTTCCTCTCACAGAATCACATATTACTAGACCACCTTTTTGTCCACAAAAGTACAGTGCACTCACAATACAGTCACTCCTTTGCAATAAAGCCTGGCTATTACCTTTACTCAAGTACAGCACTATGCATTAAAAGGTACTGCCCCTAATGAGTCCAAATAGGGGCCATTATAAAACAGCACTCCTAAGTAGACTCTCAACAGCTAGGCTGTCTGGGGTGCCCCCATTCAAATCTCTAATGCCATTCATTCAAGAGCACTGGAACTCAGTGTGGAGAGGAACGCTGTCTAAAATTCAGCCCTTTAGCTAATGAGCTCACTTGCATCACTTCCAGGGAACTTAATTGGCAGGAGCACATCTCTCTTAATTTCTCATTTTGCTATGAGTAAATTGAGTCTCTTTGTTACTTTTCTCAATCACCCCTACTTTCTCATTTCCCCTTTCCCCCTTCTTGTACCCTCTCAGTCTCCCTCTCTCCCCCCACTTGTAATCACTTTCTCTAATTCTCTCCAAAATGATTTTATTGAAAAAGCCTTGCATTACCTCATGCATCCTGAAGAGCCAACCACTCCAGTCTGGAGTGTCAATAGAACTTAACCATCACAGCGCTTTCTGAAGAACTATTGAGGGGCAAACTCTCAGTGTTTCAATGTTCTGTTCTTCTCTTTTACTGATCTGTTGTAGTATTCTGTTCATTTGCCCCTTTGCAATGTTCTGCAGCACTCCATCAAACTCTTGTTCATTGAGTTTTCCTCTTTGTGTGATTTAGCACTTTGTTTCCAACTTTCATCAGTAAGCCAGTACCTACAGTGTTATCCTTGCAATAGGAGAGGTTGCATCTTATTAAAGCATATTTGCATGGGACAAATATAATGTGGAGATCTCATGTAATTAATGAATTATCCCCCCAAGATCGAGATTTTACAATTTGTCTCTTTCTGATTTAGTGAAGTTTGTGCTAAAATGCACCCACACATTCCTCTATACATTCCACTACTATCAAGAAAGAAATGTCAAGAAGAAGAAAAAGACATTGTACTTAATACAAATTACATGGGGTGTAACGGTACACCAAACTTATGGTTTGGTATGTACCTCAGTTTTGGGGTCACGGGTTCATGTTTTTTGGTACTGCAGAAAAAAAATTAAATGCAAAAGATAACATTGCTTCAAAATGAATACATGTACAACATTTGAGAGACGGTTCTATATTTGTAGTGTATAGTGTGTATAGTAGTGTATAGTGTTTTATAGCATATTTACGATTGTTAGCTTGCATAAAACTCATTCACAAATGTAAATCCTTAGAAAGCCTTTATTAAACACAGCTTAAGTTTGCCTTACATTTAATCAGAAAATCACGCTCCAAATTTAATAAAACTAAAGAATGTGTATAACACATTATTAATGCTGCATGCATGAATGGAAAAAAAAAAACGTTGCAATTGTTTTATTGCATTTACATTTTTTCAATTTGAATTAACATTGTTAATTGATAATTATTAAAGGAACACTTTGCCGATTTTCAACCAGCTTTGTATCATTACAATGTCGGTAGTATATGCAAATGAACAATGTTTACCTTCCCTCCATGTTGCCTGCACCGAGAGCTCCCCGTTCATTTGCATCACGATCCGACTGTCCGTGGATGCGGGCATACAAAAATTAGTAAATACAATCTGTAGTTCGTGCGAGCCAGCGCAGCTTCAAAATCTGTTGTTCTTCCGAGAACCAATGACGTCACTAGTTCGCGAAGTACAACAGATTTTGAAGCTGCGCCCCAGAGACACAGAGAACATTAAAAAAACCTGTTGTTGTTTTTCACACTATATCCCGATTTCGGATAGAGATATGGTTGAGAGTCGGCAAAGTGGTCCTTTAATCATAATGCTGGGTAAGTCTTTGAAAATGGCCTTTTCACCTCCATTTTGAGTTTGTCATAGAATATGTGTGCTAGTACATAAGAATTCAAATTCATGTTGGATTATGAAGTTGATGCATACATAAATGCAAAAAGTCCCTTTTTTTGTGGGATTACGCTCCCATTTTCCAAGTTACATAATCATTGGAATAGAGTTAAAATATATTCTTGCATACATTTTTCGTATCATTACAATTTAGAATGTTTATGTCTTACTATCTGTGCTCTGACAACATTGAATCCCATGTTGTTCATGCCAATAAAGCATCCTTTTATTGGATTTGATTTGAGAGAGATAGATGTAGGCTGTGAACAATAACGACTTGACCAATACTAATCAATACTTGAAATACTCTTTCCATTTCTTTTTGGTGGATGTTTTTTTCTGACATTCAGGAAACCGGTTTACTCACCTCAACTCAATGGGATTATCCAAACAGTTTATCTATGGGGTGGAGCAACAAGTATAGCAGCAGTGCAGCGAGTGTGTAGGTCTGTTTCTAAAGCATCATATGAACAGTATTTGGAGGAAAAGCCTGAGAGAGTCAGAGCAAGGGCAGACAAATGAAGACCAGTATTAAATATAGAAATACACACATAGAGGAAGAGAGGCTTGAGGGCACAGGGAATATAGGAAGACGTGTGTGTGTGTGCGTGTGTGTGTGTGTGCTTGCTTGCTTGCTGACTAGAGGATCTCTTCGCTGTAAGGAGTCTCTGCTGTTTGACTGCCTGCAGGGTTGTCAGCTGTCACTCTGTCTTGTCTCTCTCTTTGTGTGTCTCTCTCTCTCTCTCTCTCTCTCTCACACACACACACACACACACACACACACATATACCTCAAGGATGAATGTCAAAGCACATCATGAGGTTATTGCAGACATGTGGACTAAGTAACGTTTGCCTTCTCTGCATCGGGACGGTTCAGCACACCATGAGCACTTCAAACATCTGCCAGCTTTCTATGCAGCAAAATTAATCTGCTGCTGGATTAAATAAAACTTGTAATTCCAACACTAATAAAAAGTTTTATTTCCACCTGAGTGGTGGGTATTGTATAAAATTGCAGATTATATTATGAGCAGGTCCTGTGGGCAATGGAGTGATGAAAAACACTCAGCTCTTAAAGGACTCATTTTGAGTTTTTAAAATGAGTTATGATTTGATGTTTTCATGTGACAAGAGAGAAATGTTAAAGATACAATTCTCTTTTGGAAAAATAACTACTTTTAATCTACTTTTAAATTAAGTGGGAGCAAACTATTCATCTGTTTAGCAACAGCACACTATGTAACTAAGGAAAGGCTGATCTTGGATCATTATAATAAAAAATCTAAAATCAGATCCCAATGTTGAAAACATAATCTGTGCATACAGTCAATTTAAACCAATATTCCACGTGAAAACCATAATATAAACTAATCATCAAGATTGGATGCAGCTGGACGAGTTTGTAGCGTTCAGACTTTTACTTCCCATTCATCTGAATGAGGCCACGAAAATGAAAACTGACATTTTTGAGATCTTGCTATTGTGATTTTCAATTGACTGTGGGTCCAGCTTTTTAGAACATTTCGCCAAATAGCATTTTTATTGATAGAAGAGAACATAGCGGAGGGATACCATTTAGGAGAGATAGTTCCTGTTTGGGAGTCCGGATCTACTTTTATTTTTAAATACTAATTTTAGTGTAAAGCAATAGAAATGCAAAATGACGATGGACCCAGAGTGCTTTGTTGTCTTAAAAGTGGAATCTGTTCACAAACGTGTTAAATGTCAGTTTTCAGGTTATTTTCAGGCCTCATTCAAATGAATGGGAAGGAAAAATCTGAACGCTACAAACCCGTCCAGCTACATCCGATCTTGGTGATTAGTTTATATTCTGGTTTTCATGGTGGTCAAGTGCCAAATAACCCCCATGTTAAAACTAAGTGGAATATTGCTTTAAGGTTTGCAAAATTTTCTTGGAATGGCACTCCATTCTACAGCCCCTGTGAGCTGTCACCATATTTTATTTCCCTGGCTGCTGCTATTGAAATTTCAATTAGCAGTCGAGAAGAAATGAATTCATGTGCTGCAGATGGCAAAACTAAGTACAAAGTACCACAAAGAACCACAAACTACCACAGAAAACTAAGTACAAAGTGCCACAAAGAACTACAAAGAACTACAAATTACCACATAGAGGCACATAGTACCATAAAGAACCACAAAGAATCACCAAGTACCACAAACCATACCAGCTTTTTGAAACAGCAATACTTGTTTTTACAGTAGAATACATCCTGAATATGACAGTGATCTATTCTATTCATATGAAATCCTATGGTTTGTACCTTTATACTGTCATATGGTCATATGGAAGAAACATGACCCAGTTGTTGGACCTTGTATCTTCCAAAAATAAGCCAATTTTCAGGTATTAGATAAAACAACCTTGTTATCTAAATGGCAACCAAGAAGTTTTGAAATTGTAAAATGGTCTCTAAATGGACCTAGGGTTATGACATTTTCCATTATTCATATTATCTATGATTATTTTGGTGAGTCAACAAGCTGAGTAGGTTAATAAAGGTTTAGTCCTCAGCTCACAAATCATACAAAAATGTCAAATCTTTTTTCACATTTTTTCCAGCCACATTGGTAAGTGAATTGGAAAACCCATCTGTCCTGGCCTTAAGGAATGGAACACCACTTTTTGTTTGGCAGATCCTCGATAAGATATTGACCCCAGTGATGTTTCCAATTAGACGCTAGTTTTCTTTACAAAGGAACGTCTCTCTTGGGAGTCAGAGTGGTTTCTTTCAGCCTGCAGGCAACAAGTCCTCTCCACACAGTGACTATTGTCAACCGCTGTTTCTTTCAACCCTCCCTTTTTTCCCTTTTTTCTTTTCAAGTGCCAAACCGAATCACCCTGCAAAATGAAAGAGCGGCCGGAGCAGGCCATTCGTAGAAGTGGCCACACACTGTGCGTGTGTGTGTGTGTGTGTGTGTGTGTGTGTGTGTGTGTGGACAACTTGAGCAGCTTATCTTGGACACATCATAAAGTCCCGGCAGCTATGAAAGGGTTACATTCTTTGCCACAAAGCCACATTGTTAAAGCTGTCTTGTAACACCAAAGAAACACCATGCCTGTGCTGTCAGACTGCCTAGAATTTAAAACATGCACATGAGCTTCTTTCATCAATATTGGCTACAGGGCCACATAAAACATTGGAAAAGAGCGGGATTAATTTGAGTATGAATGGAAACACACACACACACACACGCACACTACTGAGTCCTCCACACATTCATATACGTGTGGATCACACAAGCATATGATTCATACATGTGTGATCATACACTGCCTACAAAGTGCTTGGTGGTATGGTTGAATGGTGGAACAGAGGCTTTGCAATTTTGTCACAACTCTCAAAGCAACCACATTGGGCTCCATCATGGAGGTCCATTGGAAAATTGGCTGTGGGCGAATAATGCCAGATATTTAACAACCAGGCTTGAAAAAACAGAGATACCTGTAAAAGATTGTTGTGGTGTGGTGTGTGTATAGGTCAATAGAGGCATTGCAGAAGCATCCTAGACCCCCCCAGCGGCCATGTTGGGAGACCACCGCGTTACTGCTGTCAACACTGCAAACACCATGGTCAACTTTGGATATGTGGTTGGCTGTTCCAATAAGGCAGAGACAACGAGAATAACTCATTTTATGGACTTATCAAAACTGGGACTTAGCAAAACTTAACAGAACAATCAATGAGTGATTATGGATAGCCTCAATCAATCACATTTATTTATTTTATTTAGTAGTTTATTTGATAGGGACAGTGCAGTTAACATAATTACACTTCACAATTGAAATATAAAAGATGTGTGCACATGGAGTTTGTAGCTACTGCAAATTTCCAACCCTAGTCCCAAATTGGGCTTTTAAATAGACTACAAACCATCTAAAATGTGTTGCATAAGCAAATAGGAAGTACAGAAATAAAAAAAAATACCCTACATTATAACATCATCACAATCAAAATCGACAAAATCGCACAATGTACACACATAACACCACACGACACAACAAACAAGAGATTCAGAAGTGCACAATCCAACCTAGCGGTTCGTTTACGCCATCGTTTCTCCATGGGCCGTGAGCGCCCTCTAGTGGGCCTCGAAATGTTTTCAAGTTGAAGCTCACTTTTTGCGTGTGTTTCAGCGGATGGACTGACTGTCACCAGGCTGCGCACTGGACTCATCCCTGACCACGTAGATATGCTCTTATTCTTAAATAAACCAGTAGATTGTCGTGCCATTGTTTCCAATACATAAACTGTGGCAGCGCCAAAATATCGGCACGGCCGGCACAACATAAAAAGTTAATCAATGTATAAATTGATCTAAATCGCTCTGTAATGCGTCTAATGTGCGCATCACGTCATGTCTGTCATTTGGCGATGCAGTAGCACTGTACTCAACCTGTCCATCTCCCCTTCTGAAAACGTTCGTAAAAAAATATAAAATTCCACAATTTCTCCGAACTCGCATGTGTTGTAACGGTAAAGAGTAACTTGATACCTTTCAATCGGACAATTCTAACGCTGCTCAACACTCAGAAAGTTAACATGAGTGCAGTGCAGAGACTTTGCATATTCAGCCAGTTGGGTTCCGTTGGACACAATGTAAAGACAATTTAAAGTAATTAAAAAAAAGAAAGTAGGCTACATTTTCAGCCTGTGGGAAACACTGACGTTCATTGTCGGGGGTCCCGAATCTTGAATTATGCTTGGTTGAGTAACTTGTTGAGTAGGCCTAAAGACAGGTGTAAAAACACGCATTTTGTATTTTCTATTTCTTTTGTATAATCAATCCCTGCTTTTATGGTTTTATGTTGGCTTCTGGCACACCCATACAATTTTAAAGAACCTGTTTGTTTTTATTGTATTTATTTAATTCGAGGGCTCCCGCCTGTATAACAGGGAGTGGTGTTGTTGTAGTTCATTAATACACTTAGAATAGATTATTAGATTAGATTATTAGAATAGAATAGATTAGCCAAAATAATTTGGGATCTTTTTTTTACCGTTAGTAGAAAAGGTTGAGAACCCCTGGTTTACACCATAATCAGTCAATCATCAAGGCAGATAGCAATCAGTACAGGGTCTGCTCAGATCATTTCCTATCTGGTGAGTCATTTTAACTAGGTATAGCTTTCCTAATGTGAGGCTTGCTATCCAAGTTAAGAGTCAACAAGAAATCTTACTTAACTTGGCTGGTCCTGGCCGACTGTCTCTGGAATCGACATCATCTACATCTGGCTTACTTGATTAGATCAAGGAGGAGATTGATAAAACTGCTGTCAACACTTGCATCTACCTCCTTCCAGACACCTGTTGCCTGTGCCTCTAGAGTATCGCAGCCATCTATCAGACGGGCGGTTTTGGATGTTTAGCCATTGTCAGGGCGCATTTCCTTGGCTTGGACCAAAGACGTTATTTAGGCTATACGTTTGCGATCAGCGCTAATTGTGTGGGTGTGTCTGCACGATTACTTGATTTGTGCAGTTTCTTAATGAATTGGACGTCAAAGGTGCATTCAGACGACCCCATTTGCATGCATTTAAGTGCACTCCTGCTCAAGGAGCCTGTTGGGAGTGCGGTACATTATCCACAGCAGACCAATCAACATCGATGATAAACATGAGTGACGAAACAAACGGGGAGAAAAAGCTTGTCCTTGCGGTTCGTCACAAGGATTATCACAATCTGAATGTTAAAAGACAAGCCTTGCAGATTGTAAACCTTGCACTGAGTATTTATGATTTCAATGATTCCAAGCAGTGTAAACACTGAACGGTGTCTGCAAGCTTGTTCGCGTGAATCTAATCCCCGTCCTAAAAAAAAGTGCTTCTCTGGCTGGGGCATGGCTTGCTTTTTTAAACACGTGCAAAAGGTGTCATCTGAATGCACCCTAAAACAGCACAGATAAGGTTCGCAACTTAAGTGCAAAAAATTACACTATCAGCGGTCACTATTCATTCCTTATGAAAGAGTCAGCTCAGTTAACCTGAACAAACAGTTTGTTTTCGGCTTTGTTAGCTAGGTGACTAGCAAGCGGGCTAATTTAGCAAAACAACTGATGTTAATGTTAACATACAGTATACTAGCCACTAATAACGCTAGTTTCTACTAAATAAATTAGCTAGAGCACAAATCAGATGTGTTTACAACAAGGCAGTGATAGTTAGCTGACCAGATTCTATGTTTCGCTAGCTGACATTATCTAAACACAAAATCAATCAGATGGATTAGTGATGTAACCATCAGTTCCAGCAATGAACCATATTATTCTTTTGAGACGGCAAAGTTGTTTAGAAACATTATCAGATGTTTTCGGTCACTGTGCCAAAGGACCTCCAATATGGCCGCCAGACGTTGTGTTCCATCACCCAAAAACCCTCTGTTCATTAAGAGCCGCAAACACGTACACCTCTCAGTCTGTGCCTCCCGCACTAGAAGATGCTTCACCGAGTTTATAATACAAATGCAGTGTTTGTGTATGTGCTTGTCAGTGTGTCTGCTTGAGTATGTGCATGTGCTTTACATGTGTCACTGTGTGTGTGTGCGTGTGCATTTATGTGTGTGTTCATGCATGAATAATGCAGATGTGGGGTCTAGTTGACATCTCATTAATTGATAGCGTCCGCCTGGCTTGCTACCCACAACCTTGCCGGCATGGATAAATGGGAGAATGAGGCGCTCATGTGCTTTATCGGCAAAGACAAGACTACTTAAACAAGCACACACACACACACACACACATATGCAAGCCCACACACAAACTAACACACACACACATGCACACACACATACTGACATACTGTTCCCACGGGTCAATTAGTTACCATTGATGAATTGTTCCCAATACAGTGCTGCTTTCTGCTTATGGCACAGCAAAAAGTACAAGATGTATTTATCCTATTATCTTGAGTTGGCAGGTAGATCAGGTTGCTGAATGATTTACTGCCTCAGCATTAAAGTGAACCATTTACTCTGGGTTGCTCTCACCGGGCTGAACAATACCAGTTAGTGGATGAGATATGAGAAGGTGGGAATATTTATTCTAAAAAAAAAATGGATCTCTATATCACGCCTGGATTTGGTTCTTCATTGTGCCTGAAAAACAGCAGGGTTGTACACCCTCAGGATAATACATACAGAGAGAAAGCAACAGATCATTTTAGATGCCAAAAATGCAAATGGGTGGAGGAAGAGTGCCTCTGGTATGTACAGCATTGATTAGGGAATGCCAGCAGTTTTAGAAAAATTGTGCGCGGCAGGGGAATTTTGGCTACAAGAAACCAGTTTCACTTGAGGAAGAAATCAGTCAGCATTAATGGCGAGTGAGAATATGCTTAAGGAAATGTTTGTATTAAGGTTGATATGCTAAGATTTTATATTTCAGATATTTAATCTACTGCTTGAATGTGAGCACGGCGTCCTTGGTTTGAGTCCGGCCCAGGATCTTTGTCGCATTTATTGAACTGTCTAATAAAAGCGAAAATGTCCAGTCTCGTTAGCCCATGTTTTATGGCAAGAATTTCTCCAGACGTCCATCAGACAAGGTCTATTTCCTCTTATTTTCCTGAAAAGTTTGCATCCTGGGAAACATTTATTACCTCCGCCAAGGAAGTAATTTTTTCACCCGCGTCTGTGTGTTTGTCCGCATCTGTGTGTTTGTTCATCTATTACTGTAAGTACAGGGATGGAAATGCAATTAACTAGTATGCATTTATGTTGTAGCATTTATGTTACATTTATGTCAAGATTTTCCCCAAGGGTTTGCATTGGCTGCATTCAAGATGCAATGAATAGAAATTAATTGCAGACATCTTGAGGCCGTTGTGTTGACGTATGTCGACACATACCATGCAGCCGTCACTCTAGGAAAGAAGCCACCATGTCAGGCAAATGGTGTGACTGTGTGAAATGCAAGCGACTTGTGTGATTTGTTGCCAAAAACCTTTTAAGCTGTGTATTAGTGTGTATGAATGCAGGTTGTAGGAACAAGGCAAGAGAGGAGCATGTAAAAGCACATTCCAATCCAGCAAGCATTTGACAGATGACGATGTGCAAGAGGAGGCCAAGTCCAACCTCTTACGTTTACATGATGTGCTGGTTCAATGTCAACCCAAACGAGCACAAAATGCCGACAACGGACATTGCCTCAACCTTCATTTTGGCGCTATATTTACACAGGTTTTCAATGTTGACGCAGGCCATCCTATCAATTCAATGTCAAAATGTTCACTGGGAAGCATTTCTGTCTGCCCTCTTTTGGAGTTTTTGGTAAAGCTTTATTTTCTGGGTCCACAATTTCCTAACAATTTCCTAGAAAGGAACTGTTAATTTCTTGGGAAGTTTCCTGGAAAGAATAATGAAATGTGTAGAAAATGTAAGCAGTCAATTTGGTGGAGTCGATAAGCTACTGTAAATTTCTAAAAGAGTTTCCTGGAAAGAACTGCAAAACTATAAACTATTTCTAATGTTCTATATAACTACTACATAATTTCATGATTCTCCAAAAGAAATTCCCAGGTACCAACTACCAGTGAACTCTTTCTCTATTTTCCCTATATTAGGTACATAATGTAATGGTTCATTCCAGAAACTTCCTAAGAAATTAACAGTTAATTTCTAGGAAATTGCAGACCAGGAAAATAAAGCGTTACCGAGTTTTTATTGATTTGTTATATGGTTTTATAACATTCATTCTGTAAGGCTGCATTGAATGCAGACATCAATGTTGTAATGCTGGGTAGGCCTGAAGCCTTTTGTAGAAGTCCCACTTTTAATGCAATGCTGCTGCAGCAGTTGCTCCACTCTAAAGAGTTAAAATCCTATAGCCGTAATGCAGGATAGATGCAGGGTGCTGGGACAAGCTCTGAAGCTCTGTGGTTACATTTACAGAGAAACAAAAGCTCTGATATATGGTCTGATGGCCTATGCAGAGAAATCAAAAGGAATCAATTTTTTTGGGCTAGGAAGCAATTAAAAGATTGGATCTGTACTTCTCAGAGTTAAAAATCAGTTCTTACATTCATGTGTAAACATAGTTTTGGTTGTGAGCCTGGGTTAGAACACCTTTTGGCGTGGCCTGCTTTTAGCGTTTAGCCTGGTTTTTAGGGTGATTTACACTGCATTAGCTGGGGGCAGAGGAAGCAGCTGCCACTCTGTCAGAATGCGATTCCAGAAGATTCCATTCAAGTAGCTGTTTCATTCTGCCATCTGCTCTGTCTAGTTCAGTCTCTCTCTCTCTCTCTTTCTCTCTCTTTCTCTCTCTCTCTCTCTCCCTATCTATCTCTCTCTCTGTGTCTATCTGTTTGTCTCTCTAAAACTGTCTTTGTCTCTTTCTTTATCTTTCTTTATCTCTACAGTAGGCACTAGTGTCAGGACGAGCTGGAGGAGGAGTGTGGAGAAAAAGTTGCATTGTATGTCTTTGCTTTAGGCTAGGATATCTGCTTTCTTCCTTCAAGTGTCCACGTGCAATTGGATGTTCAGAATTGATGACAAGTGCCATACATTCCTGGGACAGTGGTGTGATCTTGAGATGCTGCTGTACATTCCTGTAATAGTGATGTCATCTTGAGATGTTGCCTTGTCTAGGAGACACTTGGATAGGATATATTTGGCCTTGTTTGGCCTCATCGATATAAGCTTTGTTAAAGTAACTCCTTTTCAGAGAACTGTACCATTCTGTGTACACTTCTCTCCATGCTGCATGTATCATTAAAGAGAACACTAAATCGGATGATGACGAAATAGTCTTTATTTAAGTTTTATTCTTCAGGAGGTACTAAGTACTAAGGAGGTGCTGGGTGAGGAGGTACTGGGTGAGAAGGCACTGGATGAATAATTGCTTGGTGAGGAGGTACTAGATGAGGAGGTTCTAGGAGAGGAGGTCCTGGGTGAGGAGGAGGTTCTGGGAGCTGGAGGTTCTGGGAGAGGAGGTGCTGGATGAGGAGGAGGTTCTGGGAGAGGAGATCCTGGGTGAGGAAGTTCTGAGAGACGAGGTGTTGGGTGAGGAGTAGGTTCTGGGAGAGGAGGTCCTGGGTGAAGAGGAGGTTCTGGGAGAGGAGGTTCTGGGTGAGGAGGAGGTTCTGGGAGAGGAGGTCCTGGGTGAGGAGGAGGTTATGGGAGAGGAGGTGCTCGGTGAGGAGAGTTTGTGGAGTGTCTGAAACTGTTATTCAGCAGTAATGTGTTTTGAACTTACTGAATTATGTGACAGGCTGGGAGAGACTTTCTATGGGGGAAGCTTTATTCTTGGGCCTGTGTATTCTATATGTAAAAAAAACCACTCTGGCCCACATCCTCTTAGGTTTGTGCAGGGAAAAGCTGCTTTTTCACCAAAATGACCAAATCAGAAAGCCACGCTATTAACCACGCCAAATAGTGCTGGTCAAAAAACGAAACCTCTTTGTGCTGGTCATGGTGATGCATATGCAAGTTTGTAGGGGAGGCCATGCAAATAGAGATTGCATCCAATTCACTAACACTGCAACACCAACTCCCCCAAATTACTGTAGCACATATAAGATCCTTTGAAAGGTGGTGTAATGACTTTGCACCGAGTCAGAATGGCTGCTATCATTGCTGCTGCATCATCAGCCAAGTCAGAAATGAAGAGAGAGGGTTTTCATCCTGGAAACTCAGATCAGATCAGACAATGCTCCAATTATAAAGGGGCTTCAGGGAGCAAGGGTGCCAGCCTTGGTGGATTAGTCTTAAAGATGAAGGAATTTGCACTCGTAATTTCAAGAGATGAAGGGGCAATTTGCTTGCACAGTGCTCATTTTGAGGGATTGTTTGTGCCACAACTTGATTTGCATACATTTCTTGGATAGCTTGGATGTTAAAGGAGAAGGGTGGCTGACAGTAGTGATGCCTTTGGAGTTAACAAATGGGTTTGTCCCATCACAGATGATTGGATGATTAAATAAATTATCACATTATCATTATTGCCTATTTTGTTCATGTACCCTATTTACACTATTTGAAATTGTGACAAGACATGAAGTTGTTGTTGCTGTTCCTTGTTGCACTGGATTTATTTGTTGTATTTGTGTGCCAAAAGATATCTTGATTATATTTCATTTTACAGATCAAAAATGCTATTATCATACTAAGTACCATGGCCTGCTTGCAAAATGCTCTCAGCAAACACCAACTACTGACTGTAGTACAAGCTTTGCCACACCACCAGTTAGTCACGATGATCCACTGAATAAAACTGTCACCGCAGAAGACGAATGAAAAGGAAAAGCAAACGAAAAAAGAAGACAAAAGATAGATCTTGATCCCAAAGTGAGTGACCTGTGTTTGATGACTGCAAGGAGGTGAGTGGGACAGAAAAAGACAGGCAGATAGACAAAGTGTCTCTCAGTTCAGAAAGCAGCATATCCGATATCAGGGACCTCTACCTGGTTGTGAAACGCTGTCATCAAAAACAACCTACATGCTTTGCAAACCATGTGCTTCAGTCAGACTTCACCTGCTCTATCTTTCCCTTTGAGATACGAGGAGTAAAAATATACCTGCTCCCTTCACAGCTGCACCTTCGAGATAATTCTCACACACAAAATTGTGATGTTAAAATGAAGCCATTTATATAAATTTGAAATGTGGAGGTACAGAGGTGAGGAGAATGAAGCTGAAAGCCCAAAATTCAACATGTTTTGAAAACGTGTGACGTGTCACATTTCACATGGCAGGTAATTAAGCTTTCAGCTTCCATGTTCAGTTAATTTAAGGTGTTGCTTAAAAAAATATAGAGTGGCCTTCGTATATCTGGGTGTGGGATGGAAGTGTGAGGTGTCAAGACTTTAAAGACGGTGATTAACACTTTAAACCATCTAAAATTAGAAGCGTGCGCTTTCTTTTCATTCTTAGTGTCATTCCGTGTTTGAGTGTTCGACTTTTTAGATGCAATCCCCTCAAATTTGAACTCAAGTGTCACACGTTATACACCTGATTTGAATATTTTCATCGCCTCAAGATTCTCTGACCCTGACTTTGACAAAGAATATTAAAGCCTTAACTTTTTCCAAAGCAGAATACTATCAGCTCATTTCCATTAACACTACAAATGTGTGTACTTAATTCCTACTCTATGTTACCTAAGCAAAGAAGTTCACATGCCAACAGTGATCAGTCACTCATTAGCATTATACAGTTGTTTCACTAGTGTTGATGCAGGGAAAAATATCCATTCTATAAAAACATATCTTCATTCAAAGACCTTATATATCTCATAATTATTAAAATTGGGCTAATTTTCACGCTAATATTCAGGACATGAGTGTTGTGCTATAGTATGCATCTTATTATTTGGATTTGGATTTACATTCATAAATCTACATTTGCTGTACCAATAAAGAAGCTGTTGAAAGCCAATGGTGGAGAGAGGAGGCACAGAGTAGCCGTGATTTATTTTCCCTATTATTGTTATCATCAAATCAAATCTGGTGTTATAGATAGGCTTGGAAATTTCATCTTGGGCAGTCTTCATAGTTTTTTTCCCTCCTTCCTAGCCCTCCCAATGTAATAAATAGCTGTATAATAAATCAAGCCTTCCCTATTCTTGTGGGCCACTCAATATGTATGTGGTGTGACAGGCTAGGCTGAGACTCAGATCATATATCTACTGACATGATGGCAGAATAAATCACAGCTATTACAGCACCTGGATGCCCAAGGCTAGAAAGACCGTCGCTCTTTCCCTCTCTCTCTGTCTGCCTGAGACTTTTTCCTCTTTGATTCTCTCTCTCTTCATCTGAGGCTTTCTCCATCAGGTTCTCTCTTCTTTGTAACTCGGAAATTAGTTCCTTTCAGGTGTATAGCCTGCATTTCCTCCTTGTCCTTGTAGTGTATTAGTTTAAAGGTGCTCTGTGTGGCATTAAAGCATTAATAAATCATTACCACATTAGCAATTCTGATACATTAGCATAACTAACGTAAACAAACGAAACCATCACTGAAAAGACTGGTAGCCTCTACCGGCCTCTACACTGCATTTTACATTGTGTGGCACAGGGTGGGATTTGGCGGGAAATCTGCTTTATGGCAGAGGTGGGCACTCGAGTCACATGACTTTGACTTTGCTTGAGACTTGACTTGACTTGGGTTCTGGTGACTTGGGACTTGACTTTGACTTGTACGATGACTTGAAAAGGTTTCTAAAGTCTTGACTTGAGATCTTGTGTTTGTGTAAATGACTTAGATTGAAAGTGATGAGATTTGTTCCAGCAGACGACTGAATTGAAATTCTGTTTTCTGAATTTGTATGGAATGAATGAATTTGTTGAAGTTGAAACTGATTATAGAAATCAAACTCATGATGCTCTTACCAAGTTTTTATCCTATTAAAACGATATTGCATTGAAAAGCCCTAGATATTTAGTTTTCTTTCAGATATTAAACTGATACTAGACTTTTTTGTTCTGGCTTTGGTGTTCTACATTTAGACTTGGGACTTGACTTGAGACTTGTGCCTCAAGACTTGAGACTGACTTGGGACTCAAGCAAATTTGACTTTACAGCACGAAGGAGCAGGGGCGGAAATCACGGGGGGGACAGGGGGGTCCGGACCCCCCCTTCCTGGGACTAACAGAGAGTTGTCCCCCTCAATATATCATTGTAAACATAACTATATAATTTTAAATAATATAATAATATGCATTGAAAGCACTTGTGCTAATTACAGATGCAAAACAATGCGTTTTTAAGTTTCGAAAGATTGAGTCCCCCCCTCATACGCCTCACAGTGGTTTGGTCCACTGCCTACCTGCCTCCCCGAAACCCCACACACGCACATTAGCCCTCGGTACGAGTGTGTGTGGAGGATCTCTGGAAGTGTGTCAGTGGTGGCTGACCTCCAGTAAGTAGCTGAGGTTAACTTAAAACAAAGGATGTGTCAGACATTTTTCTTTACTTCTACCACTCAATAGAATAAAACACATTCACAATTGTAACCAGACTACATTTTGCTCCGTTACCTCGCGGTTGAATCTTGTGCGTCAACGTGTTGGTACGGAGCAGCCGCGTCTCCTAATGCATGTATGTGTATGGAGGCAGGAGGTCTATCCACAATTAAAATAATCATAACTCACTGAATTTTCGATCGATTTTCAAGCGGTTTGGTTTGTTACAAATGCCAGACATGTATTTATGATACAGGATAGTTGGTTAAATTAAAATGCGGGATTTCATACCAAAATACTTTATCTTTTGTAGATGGTAACAGTAATATTTCTATAATATAATATTTAAGATTAACTTACCCTATGTAATTAGGTTCTAAGTATATTATTTTTTTCTTACTGCATGTCAAATGGCTGCCACTATGTTATTTTGTTCATAATTTTGGAAATAAATGAAGACTTAATTAATAAAAAAGACATAATTACAACAAACATTATGTTAAAATATAAGTAAGTTTCTGGCAGGCTTCATAGCGTTCTGGACTTTTACACATTGACAGCAAAACATTAGAGATCTGCTTTTTCGGGAAAACTAAATCTAATTAGGCATATATTAGCTTTAGTTCAGTTAATGGGTGTTGCATCTCACCTACTACTGTAAATAACCTGCATGCTGTGTGTGTGTGTGTGTGTGTCTATTTGTCAACCAGCCAGGTCAGTTAAAATGGCAGAGAAAAGAAAAACAGACATCCGATCATTTTTCAGTGCACCGAAACGCCAAGTAGAAAGACCCCAGTAATATCAAAGGCAATTTGATAAAATCTTCATAAGAAAGGAATGAAGTGCTTATGGAAATGTTTCATAATGGACCTCTATATACATTTAATACAACAGTACTTTTGGCGGCACCTTTGGTGTCCCCTTCAGGAATTGCTCTTGAGAATTTTTTCTGTTTATTGTCCCCCCCAACAGTGAAATGAAATATCCGCCCTTGCGAAGGAGGATGGCTTTACGGCAAGAAACGGGAACTGTTTTTATTGCAAGTAATCCACAACTTTATTCCAGTTCCACTATTCTAGCTGCATAGTTTAAACTTAATGTTAGCTTACCTGGTCAGAATGCATGTTGACTGTTATTGGTTCGTATCTTTAAAGCAAGCTGGGGTTTATGGGAAATGTGGTCTTAATTTGGAGAAACACAAAAGGCTACTTATTACAAAGATTTCCCACTTTCTCTGTCTGGGAATTTCTCTCTCTGATTCTCTCCTTGTCCCTGCCTCAGGTTTGTTTGTTTGTTTCTTTCTTTCTTTCTTGCTTTCTTTCTTTCTTTCTTCAAACAAGTGAAAGAAGACTTATGAGGGGTTATGTTTGACTTACAGAAAAACACATTGGTCCAATTCAGGCACCTACAGTGGGTTACAAGAACTACCAAGAACTCTTTTTTGTTTCATCAAATATCAACAATAAATTAATTGTCCCTTACTGTACCAAAATAATCTGTAAAACAATAGTTATTTTTTACCTTTTTTTTACTTCAAAAAAGTCATTACATTTGTGTTTGTACTCATTTGTACACCTTAGGCTCTCCCAAAAATTAGCAGTGGGGCAGAACAAGTGCAGGAAATCTAGGTGATACTGAAGTAAATATTAGAGGTATATTGGACCTTTGGACCCACTGTACAATCATTTTGGCTTCAGATATGCTGCACAAGCTGTTTGGACTAATTATGGTCATTTTTTACCCTATTTGGAACTCTAAAGAACCAGGACCCAGCCACTTCTGCTGTTGTGGTGAAAGCTGATACAGAGCAGCACAAGCTAACTCACTGTGTGTTATATTGACATACAACATTCATCGGTGTTTTGGGTTAAGTTCATACATTTTAGCCTGTCAGACATTGTTTCAGGTTACGGTACGAAATAATACTCTCTCAAGGAACACTGTTTCGTCTCGGAAGCGGGGACAACAGGTAGGAAAATGAAAAGCAAAACAAGAGAGCCGTTAAGAAGAAAAACGTGGATCCAGACTGTAAGGAGAGAGGCACTGACAGCGGTACATGGTAGAAGAGGGGGAAAACTTTGGGACCCTGAGACTAAGTACACTTATAATGTGGCCAGTATTTTGTCACTGGTAAGTGAGTTACCAGTAATTATCTAGTTATATTCTCGTAAGATAACCTGTATGTTAAAATGTGTTTAAAAGCTAACATGCTGTCCTAACAGGGTCATCCCTATGTTCCCTCAGCCCTATGTGTTTAGGCAAGGAGCTCGTATGGTTGAGGTTAAGGTTAGGGTTGCTTGTGGCCGAGTGGTTCCAGGGCAGATGAGGTGGTTGGGTTTAGGCATGAGGTCACTGAGGTTAAGGTTAGAGCAAGCTTGCGGTCAAGGCTGTCAGAAGGTAAGTTGGGATAGGGTTGAGGGAACATAGGGCTGAGGGAATATAGACACACTCCCGTCCTAACAGGTTGCTACTAAGCTAACATTACTGAGCCAATTCCTCTCTATAAAACAGATGAGTTGTGTGTTCATGTGGGTCCCAGGATATTTTGCTCTGTACTGACTGCAATTCCAGTGTGCAAAAGTAATGAGAAATTTCACCCTGACTTGTTAGCTAACATAAGATAGTTAAGTTAGCAACAATCCAAGGAATCAAAGGCTAGTGAAATGGCTGAACACTTTATGGCAAGAAACGTGAACCAGGCTATTGAAAGAACTAAACGTATAGAATAGGGCATCATTTGTATCTGAATATCGTAATGCATCTAAACAGATTAAACAAATTATAAACAAACACTGGAAAGTCTTACAATGTGACCCTTCCTTAAGTCATCTTACATCCTCTAGTCCTCGTTTTTCTTTTAGGAGAGGGAAGAATATTTGCCGTGGTACAGTCCTTGTATAAAGAACCTACACCTACGAATTGACTTGCTCAAGAAGTATATGGCAACTATAGATGTGGTAAATGTGCACATTGTTCGAAAACCTATGATACCAAGACATTCCATCATGCACACACAGGGGTGAAATATACCATAAAATAATTCATTAACTGTGTTTCTACACGTGTGATTCATATGCTTTTTGGATTCACACATTAAGGACAATGGAACCTTACAGACTTAATGAATCACTGGACTTAAGTTCTTTTTTTGCTAAAAATGTGTTGCCACTGGTTAATAGATGTAGTCCGAGGGGGACATTAGCCACTGCAGGCCTAGTCCTCACCTCTCCCTGTAGAGTTGGTTCTCTTTGAGAATATTGATCTTTAAATATGATGATCTTTAAATATTTTAAATAATTTTTCTAATGTAACTTCTCGATTGAATTTTTTTCATTGTATTGCGTCTCTTTTTGGCTGCAGGTATGACCTTAGGGACAGGTGAGGTACTTTATAGCATCGACCTGGCACCGACCCCTCCCCTTCGGATAATAGGTTCAGGGAAGGAGTCAGGTCATAATGAGAAACTAATTAATTAATGCTTTTGATTAATGGGCTCTCTGTCATTTAATGGTATTCTAGTGCAGCCTATACTCTTTATACTAAAATGTTTTGTTTTTTTCTTTCTTATGTATCATATGGATAAATATGTTGTAATTGGGTAAAAATGATAGTAAGTGAGTGACGGTGTGATCATGTGATGTGGATTCAAGTCTTGTAATTTGGATCTGAGTCTTTTTAAACACCTGTGATGTATTGGTGCAATTAGTAAGCGAACCTGAGGAAGCAAAACGCGTTGTTCGTTCCTTTTTATAAGCCTATTTTTGCAAATTCTATAAGAAAAATAAATACAGTATGTGAGTATATTGTCAACAAAGTCTTACAGTGTGCGGTTGGATCATTTCTTTATATTAGCAACATGAAATTATTCAAGGTCAACTTATTATCTTACCTGGTGATTCAATTAAGTCGTGGTAAATGTCTTAGTATTTCATCTCAGGCCACTGTGTGGGATCATTTATCCAGTTTTATTGGAGTAATGAAAAAGGACATTGATGGAGGCCAATTAAGTTCATTTTTTCAGTGTACATTTCCCTCTCTGTTGGAGGCAGTGTGCCGAAATAATTCTTTGACAGACTGGTCCACTCGAAAACAGGAAAAACCTTGTCAGGCTGCCCGTATCTGAAAAGGTTTCCTCCCGACCGCCGCTTTTGCCGGCTTATTGACGATATTGTTTTCCCCCACGATGGCCGTGGCTTTCGAAGTATGACGCGCTCCGCAGTGTGTCTATGATTGAGTGAGAGAATCACTAATGCTCCCCCAACACAGGTACAAAATCCTTTTTATCTCTGCCCTCATGGGCCTCATTAATATTGGTCAAAGAAAGAGGACTTGTCAATGTTAAAAATGTTGGCAATTATGTCAGAATGATAAGGATGGCAAAGTCAATGATAACATTTTACCTACTCCCTATGTTACTGTGTTATGTTCCCATAATTATGTTTTAAGACTCCATTATGGCATATTCAAAGCCACTTCTGACAAAGTTTCTAGACTTGAATGACTACTGTAAGAAAAAGGACAATGTCTCATGCTGAACTGGTGCAAGATTTACTGTAAACAGCCACTTGTTTCAGTCACATTTAAATTAGTATACATCATTTTAAAGTGTGCAAAGTCTTCTGAACATACAAACATTTGATGCGCATGTGATGCATTGCTCTACCAAATAAAGTAAATTAAAATAGCAATAGAACATAAAAGCTTTTGTCTTTTTTTTTATTACGCAATCTTATTTACTAAATATCTCCTGCTCTCTCTCTCTCTGTCTCCCCCACACATTCCTGAATGATGAGAGGTGGCTGTAGACAAGGATTTCTCTCTAGAGAAAAATAGCTTTCTTATCAGCTGAAGATTGTCAGGGGAACAGAATATATGGGGGAGAAAGATAGACCTACTGGACTGTTTGGTGGTGGTGATGATGAAGGTGAATGTGTTCTGTGTATGTGTGTGTGTTTGTGAGAAAACAGATGTTTCTGTGGCAATATGTTATGTGGTAATATGCACCTATTTTTCCTCAGATGGGAAATAAGTTTAGTCATAGTCATATAACACATATGCCTCTGTTTGTGTGTGTGTGTGTGTGTGTGTGTGTGTGTGTGTGTGTGTGTGTGTGTGTGTGTGTGTCTGTGTCTGTGTCAGTGTGTGCCATCCACAAGGTGAAGAGGGTCTGGTGCAATGCCTGTTAGGCAAAGGGCAGGAGCAGAATAGACATCAGACCTTGGCAACAGAAACTGGCCCTCAGAATGTGGAATGTAACCTCTCTGGATAGAGGTTGAGAAGTACCAATTAGATATAGTTAGGCTTGCCCCTTACTTTTTTCATATTGCATTTAAGAACTCCCTGAACAGATGAAAGTACAAGAAAACACTAGTATATTATTGTACATGCCTGGATGCATCAACAGGAGAGACTGTTCTATATTGAGTTGAGATCAAAATAAAAGAGTGTAGAGTATGTATATGCCCATGTACATGTGAGATATATGTGCACTTTACTGTTACTGTATTGTGTAATTTAAAATAGTTTCTACAGTAACTGTGTTATCGAGCCACAGTGGAGGTGCCAGGTCAAAGTGGGGGTAATATAACGATATGTGCTGCAGGTGTGACGTGGATGAGATGTTGTGGTCAAACTCTACTAGAGACTGGATGACCTGTGAGCACTTATTGCACTTATTGTGTGCAGCAACATTATTTCCAAAGAAGAGTATTTCTGAATACTGAAATACAGTATTTTTGTTTTTTTGTGTGAGGAGTAGTTGTGTGCAGACCGTTTTTATTTTTACGCTAATTTAATTTATGTATGTGACAGCAACACTATACAGTCTATAGATAGTATTACCAGTATGGTATAAACTAAAAGAAGATGCATTCAGGATTGACAATGTAATATTGATGCTGATACTTGGAATTTTGCCTGTCTGTATTATTATGCAATGAGAGAGATTTCCATTTGGAGACACTGTTGTACTCACTGACAGATTATTTCATTTTCAGACGTGAGGTTAATATTTTGAGTGTTTTAGGGCCTTTTGCAGGTGCAGTATAGTGTTGGGCTAAACACTTGACTGTTGTGGTGATCGCACTTACAGTTTTGAGAATGTGGATTGGAGAATGTAGACTGCATTTAAGCAATTGAGAAAAAAAAATTTCAGAACGGAATAGGAGGAACACCATGTTTCCTTCATTATGGCTAAGAGGCCACAAGCTCTGAAGATTGGAATCCTGAGGCAGACGATCCTGAGGAAGAGAACGACAGCTCTGATGATTCATTTATCATGAATCTAATAATGGCACTCGGTTCTTTTGCAGGGTGTTGTTGACCACAGATGCTGGTAAGGATAGCCTGTTATAATTTCTTGATGTAAAGCTATCTATGTATCTATCTATCTGAAATCTGTATGAAAAGGCCAACTTTTCCCATTTGAGTAGTATAGTAGTAGTATAGTATAGTAGTATAGTACATCATAGCTCCCGCTCCATGAGCATAATAAGTATGACTATAGTTGTCCCAGAGCTTACATCAAATACTAGCCATTGTTTTGTATTATCTTTTTAAGTTGTCATGGTGATGGTTGCATATTTAACGTCCCACTCATGTCATCCCCACAGCTTCACAAATATCAACACAGGATGACCTGGAAGTGTTCGTGATGCCAGGATACTGAGACTCAAATTTCTAAGCAATGGCAGAGAGAGGAGACTTTTTTCCCAAAAATAGGAATTTGTTGCATTTACATAAATAAAACACACACACTCCATATTCACAGAGCTATCTCAACCCGTGTCTCACGGATTTAATTTCACTCACACAATTACGCCTTCAATGCTCTGTGAACACCTTTGTGAAGGCAACTCTGCTATGCTTCAGGCCACAATCCAAAGTCAGTCCCTTCCTGATTACTCTAAGCACCCTTGTGGATTTCAGCACTACGCCTTTGTACTAACAACAGCAATGCACAAAAAGGGACCAGGGAGGTATTCCTCTCAGCAAACTTAACAAGTTAAACCAGATAACTGTCTAAAAGATTGCACTGTTTCTCGATATTACTGATTTTAATCTATAAAGCTATAAATGTTAGGTTAAGGGGTGTGATTCAATCATGCATAATGATGTTGCTAAAAGTGATCAAGTTTTCCTAAAATTGCATACTTGATTTTGATTTTTTTTTTTTTTTTTTTTCAGATTTATCTGGTACACACCACGGGACAGTTGTTGCTTTTGTTTTGACGCATTCTGTATTCAATTGTGTTCAAAATTAAGTATTGACATGATTTCATAATGATGAAATCTGAATACATCCTAATGACGTAATGATGACCCAGAGGCTGGTTTAATGCTATAATACTTGTGTTTCTGTCATCTCAGTGACACCAGAGTACCAATCATGCTGCGAGGAGACCCTGCATATCCTCTTCGCAGTTGGCTGCTTAAGGGACACACTGTTGTTGGGAACCTAAGAGAACATCAGCGGTACTTCAATGAGTGACTCAGCAGGGACAGAATTAAGGGGCTTAAGGAGAGGTGGAGGTGCCTGGGAAAATGCCTTGATGTTGACATCTCTGCAGCCCCCCCATCATCAGTGCCTGCTGCACTCCACAACTTATGAGAGATGCACAAGGAGGCCTATGTGGAACTTGCTCAAGCTGTGCCTTGTGATGACAGAAGGGAAGGCACAGAGGCAAAGGATCTTGCAGAGCCTCTGAGAGTCAGGGAGGCACTGACAACTTTTTTTTACAGCCATCTTACAACCTGAATGGACTACAAAAAGTCCGGGGAGAGGAGACGGGATGCGGGGGTGCACAGTAATGTCACACATTTGTATATTCAAAGCGACAACAGAGATTCAAGAGGTCCAAACACAAAGGCAAACAGTCCAGAAACATCCTCACAGTGTCCCAGTTGCCATGTCAAAGTACTTAAGCAGGCAGGCAGCTCTCTGCATATTAAATAAATCCAGGTAGTCTCTAAACCAAGAGTCTCTTGAGAAGCATGCTGGTTTCCTCTCCTTCAAGTTGAGAAGCATAGGTATTTTCGCTGAGAGGCGAAAGCACAAAGTGAGAGCCAGTTAAGTGTAGCCCTATAAATATTCTCTGGCTGTTGGCCCAAATGCAAACTCTAGGATAAGCGGGGAAATCCACACCCACAATCTCAGACATAACAGAAATCACTTCAGCGCAGAAAGATTTGACTGGTTCGCATTCCCACAGCAAATGTAGTAAAGCACCTCTCTGTCCACAGTTGTGCCAGCGCAAGTCCGAGTGGCTATCTTTAATTCTTTACAGACGAACAGGAGTGATATGCTCTGCACAATATCTTGTACTGAATACTCACACATTTAGATGACGTAATGCATGTTCTCCATATAGAATCCCGCTGAGGACTTGTGAGTTCAGTGCTGAAGTCATGTTCCTAAGCCAATTAAGTAGAGGTGAAAGCATTTTGAGCTACCCTGGACAGTGATCTATATATGTAGGAGACAGTACCTCTTAATTTGTTCAAATGTGAGAGCCTTATCTTTGAAAATCTGGCCAATGGTAGTAATGCCCTGGAGCTGCTACTGTCTGATGGCAAGAGTACCACCTCCTGCTGAGAGAATAGGGTTGTGCCAGATAGGGCAGGATAGAAGAGAGAGGCCATCAATCTTGATTTTTTTCTGTAAAGTTTTAGCAATGTCACGAGTATTGAATAAGGACATTGTTCAGAGCGGTGGGTGGCCTAGGGTGATTCCACAGACCAAGGAGATGCCCCTGTGTCATGTCATAACAGCTCCCTCCAAGCTTTCCCAGCTGCCAATTTGAGGTTCAAATTTATAGGCCCATGTCAGGGGATGCCTAGCATTGTAGGAGAGGTAATACTGATATACTGATATTTCTTTGAACCTAGACTAAGTTCAATATAGACCCCTGCAATACCATATGCAAGCCTGGGTAAAACATTAATTTTCAGTATCTCTACTCAGTCCCATAGCAACAGGGGCAAAGCCATCCATCTGTTAATGTTATCCTTGATGGATCGTAGAGAGGGCCAGGGCCATTCAGACAAAAAAAATTGGTAATGGAGGAAATTATGTTGATTTCCAGATACTTCATGCCAATCAGTCTCTATACGAAGGGAGTACCCACAAGATCACACTCAAACATGGGGCAGCTAACTCACTCTTGCTCCAGTTGATCTTGTACACTAATGTGTCAATGAGTTTAAGGTACGATAGGAGAGAGGATGCTGGTCTACTGAGGTTGAGGAAGATGTCATCAGCATACATATTTATTTTAAAGCTGTGCCTGTGCATATATCTGCAATGGAATGGATTGCACAAGCCAACGGTTCGAGGGCAACGATGAAGAGGAGCGGACTGGCTGGGAAGCCTTGCCGGTGGGAGAGGGAACGGCTCTGAAATTAAGTTATTTGTTCAAACAGATGAGAGTGGAGCACTATAGAGAGCTCTAACCCAGCTGATGCACTTGGGGCCAAAGCCAAACTGAATAAAAGTATAGAACATGTAGGGCCATTCAATTCCGTCAAAGGCTTTTTCTGAATTAATAATGACTGAATAAAATTGAAATGAGTTCAAATTTATTTCAAAATAATCTTAGATTTGATTCTTTGATGAGACAAAATCTTTGTTCTTTAAGAGTGACGTATTAAGCTGCCACTGTTTAAATTTGCTGGGCTGTGGAAAAATTAAACAGAGACTGCAGCATGATCACTTAATAAAATGCTATTAATCTTGGTATCTAGAATGCTTTGACTTGTTAAGACTTGAGGACATGAGAATGCTGTCTATTCTAGAGTATGAGTTGTGTGGATTAGAATAAAAAGGTATATTCACAACTGTTTGGATAAACCAAACGCCACACATCCGTTACCACCAACTGAGACTGCAACTCATTCATGGCTGTATGTCTGTCAGAGGGGAGGGGGCGCTAGATCTATCCAGGGCTGGACTGCTTACAGAGCTAAAATCCCCTCCTATGACTAGGGGGGCTTTCATAGCATGATATATCACTGGGCAGAGAGATGAGGAAAACATAAACTATGATGTATTGGGGGCATATAGATTCACAAGGGTGAGCTTTTCATTTTGTAAGCAGCCAGAGACAATGACTTATCTCTCATCCCAGTCTGAATGTTTGCTGGAGAGCTTAAAGGCCACACTCTTAGATATCAGAATGTTTACACCTCTACTACCCCGGATGCCTGGAGAAGAGTATACCTGGCCTACCCATCTTTGTTTTAGTCTTTTAGACTCTTCTGAATTTTTGCTGCAGAGTGAAAACCAAACAAGTAAAAACATTGCATAAATGCTCTGTTAAAACACAGGAATAAGCTTTGGATAAGCAACCCTGTAATGTCCAACTGAAACGGGGGAAAAGTCTCTCCAAAGTTAGCAAGATATCATTATTGGCAAACACATCTCCAAGCTTTATCCCATGATAACGCGGACAAACCGCGAACCTATCCAGTTATGCACAGCCGGGGATTCATGGCCATTCATGGTGACGAAGAGGGTCTCTGGGTAGATAACGCCAAACCGTGGAGTGTGGAGTGATTTCTTCAGATCAGTGTACCTGCCGTGTCTTCTAGATTGCTCAGCAGAAAACTCTTGGGCTCATTATCATATCCAAGAATGCCATGTCGATACTTGTGTCCTTGCGGAGAATGTTCTTCCCAAGTTGTCTTGGGGAGAACGATCTTCTCATCCAAGAAAGTACAGAGAAGCTTCCTTACAGTTTGAGATGGACTGTGTGCTTCACGTCCACGCGTGATTCATTAAGACACACAGCTGTTAATTTTCCCACCTGTTAACCGGCTCTGTACTATAGACTACAGCGCTGCTCGGACGTGATGCGTCGTTGTTGGAATGAATCTTGGGGCTTTCAATTCGTTCTCGTCGGTCAAGTCACCATCTGATGCATCCTCGATATTTTGAGGTTGGCAAGGAAACTTTCTATCCGTCCTCCGTCCTGTTCTTGTGTTTTGGAATCGTTGGATATTACGTAAAACAAGTCATCAAGAACACAAGAACACACATTGATAATCATCCTTGGTAAACAGAGAATCGCTGTTCCTCCCAGGTGAACTCTTTCTTCTTAGCCGCAGCACTGATGCGTTCCTGCTTAACAGGCACAGAACAATCCGCAATCGGGGGGTTGACCTGGGTTAGGGCCTGAGGGCGCGATGAGTCAGAACAATTTCAGGGGCGCCTCGGTCGGTCCAGTATGTAGCGCAGGATCTTGTCCAGCAAGTCGGAGATGTTGGCTGCTTCGAAGCCCTCTCTTAGTCCAGCCAGCCTAAGGATGTTCCGTCGACTCATCATCCACTCATCATCCACTTGACGCTGCAAGTTCTGTACCTGCTGAGTGGCACTGGATCCATCCTCCTGTGAGACCAGGTGTGGCTCATTAACTGTCGTACAAAAGTTTTTAAATGGTTGCACTTACAGTATGTTACTGTGGATGAGAGTGTGAGCTAAATGCCTAAATTGGGAAAGAGTATAGTATAGACCTGTGGGGTTTTTTAGGGAAACAGCAGCATACCTGCACTGCTCAGCTCTTAAAGAGTGGCTGTCCTGCAGGTTTTTGATCCTTCCAAGCAGACCAGTAGAGAACAAGTGAAACAGAAACCCATACAACCCTGAGAACTTTACAAGGATAAATATACTGTTGAGCCACACACACAACAGTGAGTAATTGAATCTAGCATAGCCTTTGCTGCACGTCATCCCTCTGTCATCTTTCCTTTCTTTCTCCACTGGATAATGTTAGGGAGAAATGTCATAATGAAGGCTTTGAAACCTTGTTATAATGATATAACATTTGCAGAAGCAACCCCTTTGGTTAGCAAATCCTTTTTACATTCACACAACAGGTGATTACTTTCTGCGGAGAGATACAATAAATGATCAGGACAGCATCAAATGACTGAACAGCATCAAAGAGTGAAAGAGAGAGTTTGTGTGTACTGTGTATGTGTCTATACTTGCAAGCTGTTTCCTGTCCCCAGGTAACAATGTGTGTGTGCAGTGTGTGAACTTACAGTTTTACAAATGAATTTCATTTTCATCGTGTGTGTTGACTGCAAAACCCACTCTTGTGCATCTTTCAAATGCAGAAAAGCTGGTCACACCCCTGTAGCCCCAATTCAGAAATATGGACAACATTAAAATTACCAGTGTTTCCCCAACAATCCTTCATCATGGAGTGCGCCTTCTCCAAAGAAGAGAAAAGAGAATAAATATAGTATACACATTCACAGTAATGGGCTTTCAGTTACATGCTGATGATATTGCACTGCTATGTTTCCCTTCGATGACAGGGAATAAGCAATATGAAAAAAATACAAAGCAACTCGGAACTCTTACTGTAGGTTTGTGCAAGGAATATAATAATGCAACACACAGATCCGATTCATTTTACGGTCTTATTTACTGACTAGAGTGCCTATCCCATGGTATTTCACCCTCCCTCTTCTGCATTGTCTCCATGCATTTAATTTACTGTGTGTGTGTGCGTGTGTGTGCATGCAATTGTGCATGACCCCAGCATATATGAAACCCACACAGTGGCCTTCACTGATAAGGGAGAATGGTTTCACCTCAACCCACTGATCAGGGCCCAGGGATAGAGAGAAAGAGACAGAGAGAAATGGGAGTAAATAGGAGGGAGGTGGGAGATAAAGGCAGAGAGAGGAAGCTATGGAGGGAAAGGTTAAGATGTCAACAAAGACTAGAAAATAGCACATGCTGGGGAGGGCGACTGCCTCACCATCTTGCTAAAAATGTGTCAGCAGGCTTCTGAGGTTCTAATTCAGGATAGACGCAGGATTCTACAATGGCTACTTGTTTACAGTGCAGTTTATTAAAGGAATAC
The DNA here is from genome assembly GCF_048128805.1 of Centroberyx gerrardi. Classification (NCBI taxonomy): domain Eukaryota; kingdom Metazoa; phylum Chordata; class Actinopteri; order Beryciformes; family Berycidae; genus Centroberyx; species Centroberyx gerrardi. The sequence continues at coordinate 2,408,308 of NC_136009.1, read as the reverse complement.
AACAAGGCACGGTAGGTAAGTTTGAAGGAAAACAGTTAGATGGACACACTTATGGTCAACTGGTCAGATGCTGCAGATGCTGTGGATGATGACACCAGATGATGATGATGATGATGATGAACATAGACACCAAAATCATCCATGTTTCCCAAGTGAATCAAATGAACAAAAGAATCAATTGAACAAATCTTTTCACTGAGTGACTGAAAGAACCGAGTCTCAAACTTTCTATCACTAATCGAGAGACAGAGATACGCAACTGCAACATTTTTGATGATTTCCTGCAGGATTCTGTTACTTTACTTTTTTTCTGCAGTGCAGGCCATATTCTGTGATCTATGAAAAATTTGGCAATTGCGGAATCGCAGAAAACTGTATGGACTACTTAATGGCTAAGGTGACCAACGGAACAGCCCCCCAAAAACTCCAGTTCCAGCTGACTCACCATATGAGAGACTAACTTAAAGATCCTCAGGAGTTTTGCGTTGTGGAAAGAATATAGCTGGTGTGATGGTTGTGGTGTGTGGTTTGATCCCTGGGACCTACCAACTTGTAGTTCATGGTTGAATCAACACTTTGTTTCATGAGGATATTATTGTTCTAAGAACTTCCAGCATTCTGGAAATCACAGCTGGTGGCACCAATGGAGACGCTACGGTCCTGCATCGCGCTCTTCAGCAAGGCAGCTACACCCCACCTGCTCAATCAACAGTTGCAGATTGGCTCCTGCTAACATTATTCAAGATTTTTTTAAATCAGGAAGTGGGGCTGCAACAGAGAAGACCATCCCATCCCCAGTGATTTAGATGCCATAGATTCACACTACTTGCCCAAATTAAATTCTGGTGTCGGTATGGTCACTGGTGGGAAGTCTTCTCCACACAGGAAGTGATGAATCTAAACTTAAGAGTGAAATCCAAAGCTGTCCTAAACAGCAGTGAGTGAGCACTACAACCAGAGAAATCTGGACTCCCAGTTAAATCTTTTGCATTTCTCGTCCCTTTGGTACTCTTTGGTACCCTTTGGTCTAAAGCGATAATAGACTGGTCAGGTTGGTAAACATGAGTTTGCTGCGTGCAGTTTACTGACATCACCTTACATTGGATCAGGTGTGCAAGAGTACAGCTGGAACAAAAAGTTGCAGGACAGGGGGCACTTGAGGAGTGAATTGGGAAACACTACCTGACAGGATTTCTGGGTAATGAAGTCCTCAAAATTCAAACGGTTACATCTCACTGCCATTGGGGGCCGCCAACGTACGAAAACTGCCAATGGCAAATTTAAGACACCACAGTTAAATCACGCCTTGACTTATGTTCCTCAAACTAGAGTTGTGGGCTAGTACTGCCTGCCAATGAGAGTCTAGTATACACACTGTTCAGTGTGTGACTCTATCCTTCCAAATCAGTCAGGAAATACACTGTTAGCTAATCTACATTTGATCAAGCAACAACATGAAGTGCATTGTTCTTACTCTGAGATACTGTATATTTAAATACAAATTAGTTAGTTAAAAGTGTGACCTCTGCAACACGAGGTGTAAGTGGAGGTGGTGTTTGATAGGCAGTCTTTTATCTATCTGCTCTTCCATTATGCTTTAGAACCCTCACAATCTCCACAGAAACCCTGTTGCTATGATAGACCAGTACACCAACCACATACACACAGACTTATACAGGCACACTCAAATTAGATCTACTTTTCTGGCACTTTTTTCTCTCCTTCACACACTCATACACTCAGTCTGTCACTCTCACTTACACACACACACACACACCGTAACTCATCTGCAACTGTCATCCTCCCAGGGATTTATATCTTAAGAGAAGAGGAGATTGAAAAGGTGAGATCAGTCGAGCATGATGAGGGAGACAGCTCGAACAGGAACAAGGGATGATGCACGATCCGTGTCATTCCTCCCACTATTTTACTCTTCTTACATCAGAAACCATGACATCTGGCCCATATGACTTTCAAATTCAAGTTTCACTTGGCTGGATAGTTTGAATTAACAGGATCTCTCCACGCTGTTTCAATTAATTGCGTCTCGTAATGTAGCTTTCACATTAAAGGATAGTTCCTGTTTTATTCATGTGATATTCCGATGATTCTTTGCCCTGGCGAAACTGGAATGCAATCGGTTGCTCTCTGGTAATAAAACATCAGTAAAAATCTAGCCACTGCTGTTGCAAAATGATCATATAGGGGCAATCACAACATGATCAACAACCCTTGGTAAAATCATAAAAGATAAGATAAGATAAGATAGCACTTTATTGATCCCCTTGGGGAAATTCAGGTGCCACAGCAGCAATTGGCGGGCAATGCCAAGGAAGTCAAGTATGTGTCAAGTACAAGGTAATAAAAGAAAATAGGTACTAAAATAAAATAAAAGTAATGTACATAATATACAACAATAGAGACAGTGCAAATAATGCAAATAAATGCAAATAAAAAGGCAGATTCGGATAAGTCATGAAATGAAATAGAGTCAAAAGCATCACGTTGTTTCATACTAAAATGAAGATAACTTTTCCCCAAATGAATTTCATTACTTTAACAATATTAAATGTTACTGCTATTCATGTGGCTATATGCCGTGAAACTCATTATGCCACCTCCATATTTCTAATATGTTTTAGAGACACGGCATCAGTGGAGACATGAAGCATTCTATAATGCTGACCTGTTCTTGTATTGGAACAGCCATTGCAGCCTGACCTTTCTTTGCAAAAGAGACTGAATAGGCACCGTCGTGCATATGTACTCTGAATAAACATTCCATGCGTCTTCAAATAACTGAAAAATGAATCAATCTAAAATTTCATTTAGTCTTGGGGGTGAACCAATACTGTTTGCAGTAGTTTACTGTGGCATTTAGACTTCAGCATTGGTTTCATCAACACACACTTTGCTGTATTGTTCTCACTGATGTGCGAGTGTCAGTGTAGTTGGCAGGATTTGAATCGGGCTGTCTGGCCTCTGTCCATCTCCCAATGCCTGTTGTGTTGCAGTGAACCATACTGATGAAACAGATAATGCTGTTGACAGGGCGATGCATCATTTAGACTGTAGGATCAGCTGGCAGTGTACCACATAATGCTGCTCTCCATGCAAGCAAGCCACCCAACGGAATGATAATCAAGTTGTGTGTAAGATGAACAGCCAAACAAGATGAGTAGTTGTTATCGGTACCATGGGTGTTACAGCTTATGTCTATTTACATACCAGGATTTGATATGTATGTCATTAGTTATTTGTTATCATATAGTTGGCCTCCTCCAGTGTTTCATAGAGGAATACTCATTTCTACCTCTGATGTGGAGCTGATGAATGGTCAACTCACTTTTTGTGTCCCAATTGGGTGATGAAGCAATCAAGCATTGATCATGTACACACAAGGTAATGGCTTGGAGTTAAAGCCACATTATGCATGATTTTTATGTAAAAATTCAGCCGTCTTGTCAGCCTAAATCAGGCAGTGGGGCTGCAACAGGGAAGAGTGTCGCATTCCCACTAATTGAGATGCTGTAGATTCACCCTATTTGTCCAAATGCATGCTTTATGAGCAGTGTAATGACATTATGTTACAGGATTCTTAAAGGGTTATTAAAGTCTTTAAAATTGAAACCTCTCGCATGGGGTTTCCAACATGCGAAAATTGCATCAAGCAGCTTCAGAACATCTTGAGAAGGCCTGTGCTTAAATACTTTTTCCAAGTAAGACCACCCTACAGAATGTGTACTGGAGTGGACAGAAATATTTATTTATTTGGAGGATGAGAGAGAGAGAGAGAGAGAGAGAGAGAGAGAATGAGAGGGAGAAACAGAGACAGAGGGACGGCTCTGCAAAAAATCTCTATCTTAAGAAGTCATTTAGTATTTTAGTGAGTCCTAAAATCACACTTTTCTTAAAACAAGTGAAAAAATCTTCCAGTGGGATTAGATAATTTCACTTGTTTCCAGTGCAAATCCAACTTGTTTCAGCCGTTTTCTAGAAATGAGTGTCAATATCTTGAAACAAGTCAGATTAAGGCAGATCACTTGCACTACTATCAAGAAAATGACACTTGATTCTACAACTTTTTTTAAACAAGTTGGATTTGCATTGGAAACAAGTGCAATTATCTAATCCCACTGGCAGATTTTTTCACTTGTTTTAAAAAAATTATGATTTTAGGACTCAATAATAGACTTCTCAATAAATGACTTCTTAAAATTGAGTTTTTTTGCAGCGTGAGAGTGGCTATATTTACATGCACACAATAATGTGACTATTATTGCCAATGCCCCGATTAACACTAGAAAGGCCAAGCCACTGACTGCTTTGAATTTTAGAATTGAAATTTTCAAAATGACTATCTAAAATCAACTACATACCGCAGTTATTGCTTATAAGAGTGCTAGTGAACTACTTTGATGAGTTTAATAGGCTGTGTAATGTGTTTCTGTGGAGTGGTAAGCGCCCCAGGGTGCCTCAAAAGGCTCCAGGGTAGAGTGGACCGGATGGCCTGGGAATACCCAACCTTTTACTTAATCATTATGCATTTGTCTTAGACATTTAGCTCACTGGTCTCTCCCTCCAGAACGAGCTACATCTGCGCTGTGTTCTTCCCCTGGTGAATTATAGTGCTGCCTCATCCCATATTCCCTCGTTTTAAAATGGATCTGGTAGAAGTTTGCAAAAGATTTAAATTTGACCCCTTCTTGAACTTAAGCTTCCTGCGTATGGTTCAACTATTACTTATGCATACACTTTCTTTTGGACGTTATAGGCACAGTGTGGTATCATGGTGCTTGGTGACCTATACAGTGATGATAACATTGAGCGCTTTAACATACTCCAGGAGACGTTTGGCCTTCGCAGGCAGCAGCTGTGGTGATACTTTCAAATACAGCGCTTACTCCAGACTGCTTTCCGTAGCTCAGGGGCTCCTCAGGGTGCAGATATCCCTTCTGAAATATTCTCCAGCTATGGGAAAGGACATGAAGCCTTTCTTTTCTAACCATGTTTCTTAAAAAGGCATGCCACAACCTGAAATCATTACGGGAGCCTGATTTGAATATCTCCTTTTCTAATAAAGAGTGGGCATCCTTAGCAACTGCAAGGTTATGTCCCAAGAAATTCATACAAGATTAATCCATTTCCATTAGGATTTTGAAGAGAATGTATTGGTCACCTTCAAAACTTCAAAACGCCTTTGAAACAACCCAGACCACTGGAGATGCTGTTGCCAACCTGTCGACTTGATTTCTCAAAAGTAACTAATGACAAATCTAGCAACTTGTGTTAATGTGTTGACTAGCAGAAGGGCAGAAGAGAGTGGACCTAGGTTGGGCCAATGAGAGAAGAGAGATGACCCTGTGACAAGCTCTACCTCTCATCACACTTTAAGAAATGTGATGAAGGTGTATCCATGCTCTGACTGGTCTCTATTAATGCCATTACAATCAGACTAATCCACAAATTGTTACTGAATTGTTAGTGATTACTCTTACAAGGAGCATAACAGCACTAACATAATCAGAGTATGGTGTTTACATGGGTCCTGCCTTTGTCGCATTATCGTCATAATCGCATTACAATTGGATGTTTGCGTGCATGTAAACATCGCCAGCAAAAGGTGAGAGAGAGGGTAAGAGAGGCAGAGATTGACAGACTGAGGATAAGATGGGAGAAATAGAGGAATAAAGAGAAGGGAAGGCAGAGAAAAAGACCTCCCAATTTTCTGAGAATTAACCCTCAGAATTGCCCCATTTGGATGATTAGAGCGAGGTAGAGCGAGAGATAGAGGCAGAAGGAGAGAGAGAGAGAGAGGGTACCCCCTCTCCACCTCCAATTTCCCTGAGAAAACCCAAGGCTGGCACATTGAGGGCAGGGAGGCAAAGGGAAGTAATCATTTGGTGGATTAGTGTTTGTTTACAGCTAATCCCCTCCTGTCGGCTTCACTGTTGCCTGGCACCTTGCCACTGTCTCTAAGGACAGACCTGGGCAAATGAACGAGGGAGGACAGAGGGATAAATGGATGGGTGGACAAATGGACATACAGCTGGATGGATGGATGACAAGCGGATGGGTTCATCTCCCCTCGCTGCCACTCGTCTCCTAGCAGGAAGAAACTTGGAAGAGGGGATAGAGGGGAAGAAGAAGAGGTGAAGACAGGAGGGGGAAAGTGGGGCAGCATCATAAGTTATGTTTCCATCGAACAGTCAAGCTAATTTTATGCACATTTTTGAGATATTGCAAGAAATTAAAATGCTATATTAGGTGTTTTTCCATCAGTTGGGTTGAAGCAAATGCTGGTCATATTTCATGCTTTCACCTGATGAAACCAAAGAAAAGTAAAGAAATGATATTCACATACCAACTAATGGTCATAAAACAACAATAGGGATTTATACATGTTAGAAACAACATGTATGACATTTCTGGAGGTGGTGGTGGCCAGACATTTTACAGACATTTCATAGTACAAAGCCTCTATTGAAATGTTGTGCAATGAGACTGAACCATTCATCGGGCTGATCATGCCAAGCCTATGTCATTATGTATTCAACACATTTGTTTCCATGGCTGTTCATTGCGTCAACCAAGCATAATTTTTTTTTTGTTGCAGATTCCATCCAGCTTTTCTGGTCTGATACTTCATAATTTGCAAAAACAAAATACTTGGATAGAAACCCAGCTATAGATGAAGTGATTTGAGGCCTTTTCAAAGCAGCTCATCATGTATTAAGATGTAACTTTCCATCAACTTTCAAGTGAGTTATGGTCTGTTTGTGCTATGGGGCAGGGAAAACCTTTCTTATTGCCTTTTTAAAGCTGCAATAAGCGTTTTACCAACTACTAGAGGGTGACAGAAACCGCAAAACATTTGTAAATAAAGCACAGCAAAGCTACTGGACTATGGAGGCTCACTTTGCCAGATTTTTCTCCCGCTGAAGGTTATACTAGGTAGCAAGTTTACTAGTTTAACAAGTTTACTCTCTTTTTTTTAGGAATGGGATTGGGTGAGGGCAGGGGCGGAAATTACGGGGGGGACAGGGGGGTCCGGACCCCCCCTTCCTGGGACTAACAGAGAGTTGTCCCCCTCAATATATCATTGTAAACATAACTATATAATTTTAAATAATATAATAATATGCATTGAAAGCACTTGTGCTAATTATAGACGCAAAACAATGCGTTTTTAAGTTTCGAAAGATTGCGTCCCCCCCTCATACGCCTCACAGTGGTTTGGTCCACTGCCTACCTGCCTCCCCGAACCCCCACACACACACATTAGCCCTCGGTACGAGTGTGTGTGGAGGATCTCTGGAAGTGTGTCAGTGGTGGCTGACCTCCAGTAAGAAGCTACTTTGCAAAGGTTAACTTAAAACAAAGGATGTGTCAGACATTTTTCTTTACTTCTACCACTCAATAGAATAAAACACATTCACAATTGTAACCAGACTACATTTTGTTCGCTCCATTACCTAGCGGTTGAATCTTGTGCGTCAACGTGTTGGTACGGGGCAGCCGCGTCTCCTAATGCATGTACGTGTATGGAGGCAGGAGGTCTGTCCACAATTAAAATCATCATAACTCACTGAATTTTCGACCGATTTTCAAGCGGTTTGGTTTGTTACAAATGATACAGGATACTTGGTTAAATTAAAATGTTCATACCAAAATACTTTATCTTTTGTAGATGGTAACAGTAATATTTCTATAATATAATATTTAAGATTAACTTAGCCTATGTAATTAGGTTCTAAGTATATTATTTTTTTCTTACTGCATGTCAAATGGCTGCCACTATGTTATTTTGTTCATAATTTTGGAAATAAATGAAGACTTAATTAATAAAAAAGACATAATTACAACAAACACTATGTTAAAATATAAGTAAGTTTCTGGCAGGCTTCATAGCGTTCTGGACTTTTACACATTGACAGCAAAACATTAGAGATCTGCTTTTTTGGGAAAACTAAATCTAATTAGGCATATATTAGCTTTAGTTCAGTTAATGGGTGTTGCATCTCACCTACTACTGTAAATAACCTGCATGCTGTGTGTGTGTGTGTGTGTGTGTGTGGGGTGTGTGTGTGTGTGTGTGTGTCTATTTGTCAGCCAGTCAGTTAAAATGGCAGAGAAAAGAAAAACAGACATCCGATCATTTTTCAGTGCACCGAAACGCCAAGTAGAAAGACCCCAGTAATATCAAAGGCAATTTGATAAAATCTTCATAAGAAAGGAATGAAGTGCTTATGGAAATGTTTCATAATGGACCTCTATATACATTTAATACAACAGTACTTTTGGCGGCACCTTTGGTGTTCCCTTCAGGAATTGCTCTTGAGAAATTTTTCTGTTTATTGTCCCCCCCAACAGTGAAATGAAATATCCGCCCTTGGGTGAGGGCCGCTTTTAAACAGCGAGGGAGGTGCCAAGCTAGTTTTTGAGCTTCGTAGAAAAGAGGGGAAAACAGCAACACGACTGGCTGCTGTGTGGATATTGGTTTATATCATTATGTCTCAATTAAATCTCCACATAGCACACATTAGTTTCAGGATTGGTTATAAGGTCTGATATCGCTTATTGGAGGTTTAAAGCAGCTTGATGCGTCTCTACTATGACGATAACCCCCTTTTCCTTACAAACACCCCCTGCCAGCTTCCTCATAGGACTGTTTGAAGCTCATCTCATTATTAAATTCTGTCTTTTGTATGTTTTAGTTAATAGCATATGAATATGTTATTATCCACACCATTCATCCTCTTTGTCCCTTTTTTTTTTTTACAAGCATGTCCAACATAATGACCACTCGCACACACCAGGCACAGCTAAATGGGCCTGTAAATGGTAGCTCAGAATGAATAAGAGCACACTATACAGCAGAGACAAGGCCTTAATGGAGAAAAGTCTATCTCTCCCTCTGTCTCTCTTTCAGTTCTGTTTTTCATTCATACGCTCGCTCGCTTTCTCTTTCCCTCACACACACATACTTCAAGAGACGAAAACCTAACTCGAAATGAGTCAAAACACTCAGCTGTGTCTTTTCAGCCATCAGCCATGGGGTGGTATGTAGTATGTAATCCCCTACTGATAACACACCATCATTTAAAAGCTTTTTTAATCAAAACTCAAACAATCCACTTGTCACTGGGTGTGAGATGTCTGAGATACACCGATTATGATCAAACCCCTATGATGCTATCCACTGCTCAGCGTGGTTTCAGCCTGATGTCTTCCTCTGGGTTCAATTTTCACCTCATTTATAGCAAAAGTGGGCCAAGCAGACTAACGGAACACAGATGGGAATGCAGAGTTACGGCCTGATAGTTAAAACGTTATCGGATTGTGGGGTACTGTATATGTACAGTAGATGTCAAAATATATCGACTGTTGGCTCCGAAGTTGTCATAACTGTTCAGCGTTGCATTGGCATGTTATTCTTTATTCTAACGATTATGATCTTCCGCTGACTTCCATGGTTCAAGGAGACACAATCACGGCTGGGGCGTCACTTGGCTAGAGCAGTTTAAATTACACCAGTTCAAAAGACTCTTTTGATTGTGCATAAACTTGAATGGGATTGGATTTATGGGTCAGATCTGTATTACAGATTAGATATTATGGCTGTCTAAACCACATGGGATTTTGATTTTTTTTTTTTAAATGAAAATATCTCGAGAATCAGTTCAATTTTCTGTTCCTGTGTAAATGCAGACATGGACTTGAACCTTCCCCCCGTCCTCCAATACTAGCGAGGTCACACATTCTGCCTGCAGTGTTCTCACATAGGATTTCCGCACACAAGCACAAGCTCAGCTCTTTCAAACGTGCCACTTAATAAGGAAGTCGATGACATTGGAGTAGATGAAGCTTTTGAATCATTTCACATGTGCATCAACACCTCAAGATTGTGACAGTTTTACTTTATAAGCCGTTAATGTGCCTTTTTGCCTGCAGTTAACAGCACACTTAAATCGATGGTATCATTATAAGACATCTAAGAAGAATAAAACCATAAACTCTCCTTATATGACAAGAAAAACTCACTGTGAAAAATGTTCGTGGTCAGCTGATATTATTTATTAATGCTTTTGTCTATTGGAGATGTCCTAAAGCATTACAGACGCTGTGAGACTTCTTTCTACAGCCGGTTCAGAAGTGAACTGGCCTCTGAAAAATTCTGCACTCTCTTCATTTGATAAGAAATTCATTAATATACACTGTGAGGAAGTGATAGTGTAACATCCTAATGCAGGCCGCCAAATGGTACATTTGTTTTAAACATATATGCTTAGACAAACCAGGAATCAAATTAATTTCTACCACTAGCCTTGGTTTTGGTTCAAAGTGCATCACTGGTCAACTTTGGGGTACATTCTACCTTTCATATGCTGAGCTGACAATGATAGTATTTTGTTGTGTGTTAATCTTGCTAACAAATGAACATGGAGAGCAGAGGACTAAAAAACATAAAAGGTAAGGCTGGAAAATTAAGTGAAAAAACAAGACAGCCTTGAGGCAGATGTGACCACATGGCACAAATTGATTCATTTATTTAATAGCACTAAAACTAACAGTGCAACAAGTATCAGTTCTGCTAACATCAACATGCAGCAGCATTGTGTTGCCACTTAGTATTCTAGTGATTATAATATTTCTGTTTTACCCCGGGGTCTCAAGATGGTACGATACAGAATAATTCATCCAAAGGTTTTACATTAAAATGGATCACCTCATTCAAATGCCAAGTTAATTTGAAAGATTACATTAAAAACAGGCTATATCGGTAGTAATACTTTGTTCTACATGTGGCTGGGGTGTGGAGTAGTGGGCCAGTCTGGTCCAGTGTTGTGTTTATTTATATTTTTTTTATCCCAGTGTGCCCCTGCTTTATGCCCATACATTAAGTCACCAGTTAATGTCTAGTAGTTTCCATAGTCATCTATAAAACATCTTTTAAATTAGGCTTTGTGCCAATGCACCAAATTTGACACCCACTTCATTACAACAAATAGATCACTCCAGTTCAATAGCTTTGTCTATTGTAAGTATACTAGCAACCCACCGACCTGATAAACAAATCGATCGTTCAATATTTCATTTTAAAGGAGCTGGTTTCTGTTTTTAATTTTAATCTCAAGTTGACATGAGTTTGTACAACAGCAGGATACACTTCCTTGTTTAATGCAGTTACCTTGTTGCCTGTCAAACTGCTTGTCAAACTGCCTGGCAACTGGCTTTCATGTAGTAGGTTATATATACAGTCTTATTAAATTAGGCTACAGTGATGTCTGAGACACATGGGAACAAATAGCCGAGGCTATAAAAGTGTTGTCTCAAATGCTGTGCTGTGACACCCAGCTCTATAAGGTAAACCTATGGATTTTTTTCACTGCAAATATGCACTGTCCCAACATCACCAGGAACAATTCCCTGCTTTATTAAAAATGATCATAGATGATAAAGGAATAATCACATTTTAATGGATAATCTCCTTAGCACTGTACTGTAGGTGACATATACATTATATAGTGTCACAAATCTGCTATCAACCACATCTGACTCCATCTGACTACATCTGGTCCATTGGAAAATTGTCTGTTACTTAATGTCTTAATATGTAACAACAGGCTGCAGAAAGAGAGACACCTAAAAAAGATTGTTGTGGTGTGGCTGTAGAATGTAAAAGTGAAAAGTCTGAACAGGTAGATTTGTTTCCAAATTTAGCAGAGCAACTGATGTGCATCTACTAGCCACTACCAATGCTAGCTTCTACTAGCAAATCACATTTCAGTCATAGTTACCAGCCGATGGTCATTTCCAGAAATTGGGCAGACACACTCTTTGATATTTAATAAAATGCAAAACTGAAGTGCTATCATAACAGAATCAGGAGTGGTCTCTTGTGGATAAGTTACCTGTACTATTGAACTTTATCACTTCTTTGTCCTCTCCTTCCCTTCTTCTATCATACTTTCTCTTACTCTCTCCTTCAAAACAAAAGCTATTCTTAAGTAGCGGTACAATGATATCTTACACTTGCTAGTATAGCCTGACGAGGAGATTAGTACTCCTCCTAACTACTCCTCCAAGCAGATATTTGCATTCCCCTCAGTAAAAGGCAAGACTCGCCCTGTGATTTAAGAAAAAAGAAAAATCTAACAAATAAGTAGAGATGAGGGGCTTGGATCTTAACACAAATCTCTTTTACATTTATTTATCTAGGGAGAAATCGACATTATACACATTCACACAAGAAAGCGACCAGTACAACCACAGTCTTCTATTGTTCTACTGGGAGCTGCTCAGTACAACCAGTTTCCACTCCACTGTACAGGCTAGCCAATAACCTGATGCTAGTTCAGTTGGTACGTACAGGAAAGCGAAGTACATCTAAGGTGTCCAACAACTTTGCTAAAATGGCCCTTAAATAGGCACAGATCCCCAATAGCTCCATGGACGTCATCAGTGGAAGTATAAGCAGCTGATCCACTGAGACGCCCAGACGTTTCTAATGTGGACAGATAGATCAATCTCCTCTATATTCCACATCTGTTCATCTCAGCCTGTCTGTCTTCTTGAAGCCCTTAAATCCTTCGACCCGCAACTGCCACTCAGGTTTAGAGGGAGAGCAAGCAAAGAGTGTTGAAAATCTTTTATCGTTTCTTCTCAACAGATACATCAGCAGTTCAGAAGCTGATCACCTAATCCCGCCTCTGCTCGAAAACTGTGAGATGTCTTAATTTTGGTCTTCAGTGTGTGTCTATGTGCATATATTTGTTTGTGTGTATGTATTTTTGGATACATGTGTATATGTGTATCATATATTTGTGTGTGTGTGCGACAGAATAAAACAGCCTGAAAATAGACTGTATCTTTCACATCATATGACTCATAAAGCCCAGCTAATACTTAAATCCTGCTGGGATTAAGTGCTCCACTGTACCAAGTGTGTGTGTGGGGGGAGCTACTGTAGCTGCTCAACTCAGTAAGTTATATGCATGGTTCTTATTTTTTTTACAGGGGCAGATACAGTCGAAGCATTTGACCAAATGTCAGCAGGTTTTGAATACCTTGTAGCAGTTCAGTATACACACATAAGGTGTCCAAATGTAACGTTTTGGCTCACCTGCTAGTGGCTGGTAAAATTTCTACTGGCCAAACAAACTGATACACATTATAGAAATATGTCACCCTACCGGTTTTCAATACTACTTTGTGTATAAAATCAGGTACTATGTGAAGCATTATCAATAACGAAACAAGGGCAGATTTAGAAATTGAATTTAAAACTTGTTCACTCACTTATACGATGGATCTTTTTCTGTCTTGGTGTCCATTTTTTTGCTTTGGTGGCCACACCTGCTATGTGTCATCACATGGAATAAGGTTAATTGTACTAGTCTGGTTAACCATCCAGACAGTGGAGAGACAAAAGTTTAGATGCTACCGCTTTATGTAGAGCATCGTAACAGGCAGCCAATCAAGAGCCCTTGTTTTGATTTGATTGGCTCGTGGTCAGAGAGCTTTTGCCACATTCACAACATATGTGAGGAAGGGCAACGATGGGAAGACTTGCTCCTTGCTCCTTCTGACTTGGAAGCGTCCGACTACCTTCTTCCTTCAAAGGAAGTGAAAACGGTAATTTTAAGTTTAAAATGATATTATAAATTGTATTGTAGCCTGCCAACAAGCCATGTTTGCTGCTGCATTGACACACTTCTGTGTTTTTTACTGTCAGGTCGGAGATATCAGAGCCTTCAGAAAGTTCCCATATTCCCTACTCAGAATTACCACTCGGAGGTTGACATTTTTCCCATTCAGAAGCTAGTACCGTAACTCCTATATGACCTGAACGCAGCATTAGTCTGAGAACAGGTGAAGACTATATATAAATGTTATCATCTCCTAAAGTTACAGTCTGTGTGGCCTGTGAGTCTTATTGATTTATCCACCAGAGACAAATTTTAGCGGCATTTACTGCTTGTTGGGTGGTAATTTCAGACCCTGCATCCACACATACAGGGGATAAAGTGGCCTTTGCTCCACAACGGTTTAGCAGTCATGTCAAGCAAGCCTTCCAGTACCAGGCAACTTTCCTAAGCTCCTTGTTAATCCCATATACATTCATTACTCCGGCCGTCACTACAGGGCCAAAATGGGCTACCCTCCTTTTATCCATTATTATCCAGGTTTCCACTACAGGGCCACCAAGGGCTCACTTATTACCGCAATGTGCCACAAAAGGCTAGCCAGGATTTGCTCAATAGCCTGGTTCCACTAGCAAGCCACATGGTATTTGCCAAGGTTATCCAGTTTCCCTTAACAAGCATATTAGTAATTCATTTTGCATCTTTTTTTCACACGGAAATGATTAGTTAGTTAGGATTCAAATGAAAAATTAGAAGTGCCATTCATTTTTTGTTAGAGCCGTTTTAGGCAGTCCCACTTCGCCCTACTGTGAGTTGCAACTGGTTTTTCAAATCTGTAGCTGGATTAAAATTAGAGAACTGAAAGTAAGAAATGTGACCTACTGGCTTTTAGAGAGAGAAGACACAGTAGGTGACCTCTTCCTTGACAGGAGGAGAATCATGTTAAACCCTTTTTTAGATGACACATGCTGAGATGAAAAAGAAATCCAGAAATAAGGTTTTTAAATGACTCATAAAGCAATCACTTGCAGAGGCTTTCATCTTATTTGTTACCTCCCCTCAAATCAGATAACCTTTGGATCCCTTAGTAAGCCTGCAGCAGATGGTTTGTTTGGTACAGATGGTGGGAGGATAGGACGGAGACTGAAGCAACAGTTTATGTCTACCAAACACTGTGCTGTTTGAACCTGTTCGAACACGTAATTGTTCAGATGTTTTTCAGATTGGGGTGGCAGGTAAGAAAAATGTTCTTGTGACTGGAATGTCACCGGTTTGAATCCCACACCAGCTGGATAAATGTGAATGAGACATGCTCCCTCTCTGTCTAACTACTGTCGAGATGCACTTCAACAAGGCACTTGACCCCCAGCTGCTCCAGTGGAGTGGAAACTGGTTGTACTGAGCAGCTCCCAGTAGCCAGCAGTAGAAGACTGTGGTTGTACTGGTCGCTTTCTTGTGTGAATGTGTATAATGTTGATTTCCCCCTAGATAAATAAATGTAAAAAAGTATTTTAACCCCAAAACTACCTAGTGCAGCTTTAAGCTTACAGGGAGTACCACTCAATTTAAAGATTCAAATGTTATATGTTATTCTCTTGCTTCCAGCTTTAGGAGGGTTGTTCGTGTTCGTTCATATATTCATTGGACTGGCCAAGGGCACAGGAATGATATATGTATTCCTAAATTGAGTGGTATTCCCCTTGAAGAGATTTGTGTTAAGATCCAAGCCCCTCATCTCTACTTATTTGTTAGATTTTTCTTTTTTCTTAAATCACAGGGCGAGTCTTGCCTTTTACTGAGGGGAATGCAAATATCTGACAAACATCGCTTGGAGGAGTAGTTAGGAGGAGTACTAATCTCCTCGTCAGGCTGTGTGTTTTCTACCATGATGCTACTAGCAAGTGTAAGGGGGCGATCACACCGAGAAGCGTCACTAGAAATGCGTCGCCACCAAAACCATTGTTTTGCTATGGTGCGGCACGTCTGGCGGTTTTCTGGTGGTTTTTAGGCACGCATCTGTCCACATTAGAAACGTCTGGGCGTCTCAGTGGATCAGCTGCTTATACTTCCACTGATGACGTCCATGGAGCTATGGGGGATCTGTGCCTATTTAAGGGCCATTTTAGCAAAGTTGTTGGACACCTTAGATGTACTTCGCTTTCCTGTACGTACCAACTGAACCAGCATCAGGTTATTGGCTAGCCTGTACCTCTAAGAAAAAGAGAATCGCTGAGAAGACTGGCAGCCTCTACCAACCTCTACACTGCATTTTACATTGTGTGCCACTGGGTCGGATTTGGGAGAGAGGTCTATCTGCAGGTTGCAGCCAAATGTGAAGGAAGTTGAACCAAAGTCCCTTTAAGGAAAGTCGCCCCCTGGGTACTAAGTTCGTGACTAACAAGACTCCTATCTCTTTGAATGGAGAGTCGTAGACTCCTAAAGTGGAGTGTTCAGTTTTTGTTCCAAAGGACACTGTTGTCACAGAAAAACAACTTTTTCCACTTACCGATACTTGGACGCATCCACTGTTTGACGAAACAGTGAGATTACGACATTCAAGACAAGTCTGGTTTATGGCAGTCCCATACATACATTTGTCATTGTATGAGTCATGTCATCATGCAGTCCACAGTAGGGAGCTGACGGTTTTATATCTGAGAATATCATGTTATTCAATTATTTCAAATGTATTAATAAAACGGTTGCTGGCAGAGGTTGATGGTGCCCGCAACTTGCGTGAGTTGTCGTAAATAACGTAGTTCTGCCATTGCGTAAACCTGAAAGTATGATTGGCAGATTTTCCTTATGATATGCACACATATGTCATTTTGCATTGTCGGAGAGTGCACTGTCTAATATAAAACTGTTTCTGCTTGAACATCCAAATATGGTTGTGGGTAGTCGTTGCTGGTGCAGCATGCCCTCTACTGGACATCACGTGAATTGACACTCATAGAATTAACCCTTTAATAACAGCATATTTCATATGGGTTCACCCTCCCTCCTTAAATCAGCATGAGTGCCTTCATGCTCTCAAATATTGTAACTTATACCCTTATAACGGAATGATTCTCATAATCACTGAATAAACTAAGTGCTTGGTTAAAACGTTCTAAAAGGATATAGGCAAAGGTGAAGGGTTTTACCACCTGTGGATAGTGATTAACGGCCAGGTACTCGCTGCAGTCTTTCAGAACTGCATTTTGTCTTGTCTTCATCAGCTTCCATAAGTGCTTGAACTTTCGGATGTGGATTATTGTTTCCCCTATACTTCATTCGCATCATCTGGATCACCAATACCATGATAAAACTGAAAATACCATTCAGTACCATTATACCATCATATCAGTACCATGGTGGAAACTGAATTGTACCATGGTATTATTTCAGTACCATGACAGTACCATGGTGGTGTATTACTATGGCTGTACCATTTAGATAGATAGGATAGACAATTATATAATATAATAAAAGACATTCCTATGTCAGCCAGAACTGTTGATGAAATGGCAAAAAATGTCAGCGATGCTGTGGCATTTAGCATTGCACATGATGAAAGTGTGGATGTGAATGACAATGGCAATCATGGCAAGATACTGTGATTCGACTGTAAAAGAGGAGCGCTACTGCTTAAAGAAATATTCCACTTAGTTGTAACTTGGGGGTTATTTGGCTCTTGACCGCCATGAAAACTATAATATAAACTAATCACAGAGATCAGATGTAGCCTGGAAGAGTTTGTAGCTTTCGGATTTTTACTTTCCATTAATTTGAATAAGGCCACGAAAATAACCTGAAAAATGACATTTAACACGTTTGACAGATCCTGGTACTGTGATTTTCAATTGACTGTTGGTCGAACGTTTTAGAATGTCATTTCGCCAAATAGCATTTTTATTGATAGACGAGAACATAGGGGAGGGATACCATTTAGCAGGGATATTCCTGTTTGGGAGACCGGATCTACTTTCATTTTTAAATACTAATTTTAGTGTAAACCAAGAATAAAAATACATAATGACGACGTACCAATTACTGCTTTATTGTCTTAAAAGCGGGATCTGGACTTCCAGTGACGTCACGAACCGAATGGCTGCGGATTAGATCTGATCTGACCATCCTCAATAGAAATCTATCTCCATCCATATAATTACTAACCCCAAAACAGTGAAGACTAAGTGGCTCTGTTTCAGTATGAGCAGCAAATCAAGAAACAAGAGCACTCGCTCCAAAATGTCGCAGGTCGAGGTTGAAAATAGAAGCCGCAGCTCCTCGCCACATCAGGAGGATAGCGCTACTAGCATAACTAGCCAACAAACCAACGCTAGCTCGACAGCCGAACCAGGACGAGAGTATGCCGAAGCAATTCTCACAGAAATTAGACACTTCAGGAACGAGATGAAGGATGCCTTGGAGAAGACAAACTACAATCGTCCGTCTTGAGCAATCTGTTCGGGGCCTGGGAGACAGAATAACTCAGGCCGAAAACTGCATAGGGGCGGTGGAGGACAGGGGAGCGCGCACTGCCCGACTCCTCTCCTATCTCATGCAGAGGGATCGACAGCTGGAGGGAAGATGTGAGAACCTGGAAAACTTCATGAGAAGAAACAATCTTCGGATATATGGTATACCGGAGGGATCTGAATCCGGAGACACGGTCAAGTGGATGGAAAGCTTTCTTAGAGACATTTTGAAATTACCGCACGACTTCCCATTGTCACAGCAGAGACCAGAGGACCCGAATGCACCCCCGAGATCATTTGTGATTAAATTTCTCAGCTTCCAGATCAAACAAAGTGTGCTGACCAAGGCATGGGGTGAGGGCGCAATCGCCGCCACCCAGCAGGGCTGATGAGCCGCAAAGTGATACAAGATATGAAGGAGCTGGGATCTGCCAGTGTCTAGATCAGGTAAATAAACAGGCTAGCATGCCGCAATTATCAGAACCGGCTATCAAATTTGAGGATACGATGTGTAGCCATAGCAATTATACAATACAATATATATAACATACAATATACTAACATTTGGCTAACCTATAACCTAGCAAACGCCGGTGTTGTGACTTTGGGGACCCAATATGTATATAGTAGTATTTGTTTTGGGGTTTGTTGTTTGATTTAATGGTCGCGTTGGACTTGGACAATTTTTCTTATTTTTTGGAAGAATATGGATTTACATAACCCAGCCGACCAATGGTTTGGACAATATTGAGAGGGACAGAGGGATGGACAGAGGGGATGAGATGCGGTTAGCTCTTCTAGCAGTCGCAGCGGACATCTCTGGACAACAGTTCACTCAGCTGGTTGATTTCAGCTAGCTGGGGGCCCGGGCACAGCTGGGATAGCCTGGACAATCCCCGAGTGTGTTTGTTCTTCACTCATATAGTGGGGTTCGATACCGCACAGTTAGTCTTACGTGTTACTCATATTTATAGGTACAGTTCACATTAAAGGAAACGCACAGGAACTTCCACTGTCATGGTACTTTTTCTTCATTTTTATGGTCGTGTCTTTTTTTTTTTTCCATATTTTCTCTTACAGCTTCATATTTATCAGCAAGCATTTTCTGTAGACTACAATGGGAGGACTTAAAGTAATAAGCTACATTGTTAGAGGTTTGCTTAACCCCGTTAAGAAAAAAAAAATATTAGGCCAGCTTAAACAGCTTCACTGTGACATAGCATTCTTGCAAGAGACCCATATGTCAGATACTGAACATGAGAAGCTAGGTAAAACATGGACAGATAAGGTGTTTTATTCCTCTCACGTATCAGGAAGGAGTGGGTGGGGTGGCAATTTTGATTAACAGGTGTTTAAATTTCACTTCCAACTTGTCCTTCAAAGACAAGGAAGGGAGATTTATATTACTGAATGGGACAATAGACAAGTCAAGTCAAGTTTATTTATTTATATAGCCCTTTATCACAAGCATGTCTCGGAGGACTTTACAGAGAATGTGTCTAGCTAGGTCTAACTAAACACAATCAGTGGTAAACAAAATTTTGTAGGACAAGCATAATGAAAAACACAAGGTAGGTAGGAGCAGATTTAGCGAGACAAACAATCTACCTATTCTATATAGCCTAACCTACCCGGCACCCCAGCCTTAGACCCTAAATGCACACAAGGAAAAACTCCCAGGAAAAACCTTAGTGGGAAAACTTGGAAGAAACCTTGGGCGGGCTGAGGCAGATAGGGATCCCCCCCCGGGACGGCTTAGCGTGCAATAGGTGCCGGGCAAACATTGACAGAGTCATGGGCAACAATGATGACAGGAGAAAACAGAGAGAGACAAAAGAAGGAGAGGCAGCATGCGGCGGTGAGAGGGAACTGAGGCCAGCACTGAAGGAGTGAGGGCAGCAGTCGTAAATCAGCGTCCAGGAAAGGAAGAGCAAGGCAGCACTGACGACGAAGAGCCAGGGCAGCACCCGTCACTGCCAGGTAGAACACTGACCTGGAGTCAGAGAGGAGGAGAGAGAGGAAGCCGTGTACACACACACAACACACCCAGACACACACACACGTACAGACGAAGGGGGGAAACAGCTGCAAACAGAACACACAGGGTCAGAGACACGATAGGGGGAGAAGCATCAGGGATGTGGGATGGGACCGAGGCCGGCGCTGACGACCACTGGACTGCACCGGAGTCTGAAAGGGGGAGAGAGTAAGGGGAGAAGCAGCAACAGCAGAACACAAGACAGACACGTTGGGTGGGAGCAGGACCAAGGCCAGCGCCGACGACCGGCCGGAGCAACACCTGTCCACTGGCAGGTGGAGCACTGGACCAGAGTCTGGGAAGGGGAGAGAAGACAGCTGCACACAAAACACATGGAGTCAGAGCACATCGGGTGGGAGCGGCAGCAGGGATGGGACTAAGGCATGCACTGGCGACCACTGCACTGCACCGGAGTCTGAGAAAGGGGGGAGAGACAGGTACACACAAAAACAACGAACACACGGAGAGAGAGAGATCCAGGTGGGAGCAGCGTCAGGGATGGGACTAAGGCCAGCACCGAAGACCATCAGGGTCAGAGGAATCTGAGAAAGAGTGGTGAAAACCAGCCGCACACACACACACACACAGAGCTGTGCAGAAGCAGCACAAGACCCAGACGTATTTGGGCACAGACACGCTCATACAGACAGCAGATAGAAAGTGATTAGACACAGTGTAGCCAGAGGGCAGCCCTATGCTTGTGTTCCCAACGGCAAATTTCTATATAAATACTGTCTAGGCTAGGGTAAGAGAAAAGACTGTGACGAGCCCAGGCCAGCGGTGCTAAGGTAGGTCGTATGATTGCGAGAAAAGATAGGTTTTGAGTCTAGATTTGAAGATTTCGACAGAATTAGCTTCCCTGACTGTGAGAGGTAGCTGGTTCCAGAGATAGGGAGCTCGGTAGGAGAATGCTCTACTGCCTGCTGATTTTTTCTTGATTCTAGGGACAATAAGGTAGCCAGCATCCTGCGATCGGAGGGCACGAGGTGGAATATAAGGGATGATGAGGTCGGATAGATATGATGGTGCAAGCCCATGTAACGATTTATAAGCTAACAGAAGCACCTTAAAGTCAGATCTGGCTTGAATTGGGAGCCAGTGAAGGGAGGTTAGGATAGGAGTAATGTGGTCAAATTTTCTAGTTCTGGTTAGTATTCTGGCAGCAGCATTTTGCACAAGTTGTAGTTTTTTAATACTACAGTTAGGTAGGCCAGAGAGTAAGACATTACAATAATCGAGTCTTGATGAAACAAAAGCGTGTATTAAGGTTTCAGCATCCGCCGTGTTTAGTAGGGAGCGAATTTTCGAGATATTACGAAGATGGAAAAATGCTATTTTAGTGATTTCCTTAATGTGAGCATCGAATGAGAGAGCTGAGTCGAACGTAACGCCAAGGTTTTTAACTGTGGGACTCTGGGTAATTAAGCAATCCCCAAAATTTAGAGTAAGGTCTGAAACAAGAGGTAGTTGGGTTTTTGGGCCAACAACTAGCATCTCAGTTTTGCTGCCATTTAGTCGCAAGAAGTTTTGTGACATCCAATTTGTGACAGCGATTAGGCATAATTCTAGGTTTTAAAGTTGTAAACGGTCGTCAGGTCTAATTGGTATGTAAATTTGAGTATCGTCCGCGTAACAGTGAAATTTAATACCATAACTGCGGAAAATTTCACCAAGAGGTAGCATGTAAATGGAGAAAAGGCATGTAAATGGAGAATGGAGACGGTACAGAGGTTTCATTGGTAAATGTATATGCTCCCAATGAGGATGATGCAGGTCTTATTGAGAAGACTTTCAGCCTCATCCTTGATAAGACCAGTGGACTCCTCCTTTTAGGTGGAGATTGGAATTGCGTAATGTCTCAAACTGAGGATAGATTCCCAGTGGCTACTACCCCCTGCGCCAGAATGAGCAAAGCACTAAAGGACCATTGTAGCGAAGCTGGATTGCTGGATGCGTGGAGATATCTTTATCCGAGTGGCAGAGATTTTACATTCTTTTCTAATAGGCATTCATCTTATTCCCGCATTGACTATTTCTTCACCCCTAAGAATGAAGCCCATAGAATAGTAGACAGTGAGATTCTCCCAATAACGCTTTCAGATCACGCCCCCTTGACACTCACGTGGGATTTTAGGCCAGAACACTACCTCTAAGAGATGGAGAATTAATGCCTCACTTCTCAATGATGTGGCTTTCGTAGAGTTTGTTAAAACTGAGCTCCAATTGTATCTAGATGTCAACACACATCCAGACACCTCACCTGTTATGTTATGGGATTGCGCTAAAGCATATCTTAGGGGCCGCATAATTTCATTTGCCTCCGCAAAAAAGAAGAAAAACAACAAATTAAGAGTAGAATTAGAAGACAAAATAAAGCAGTTAGAACAGCAACATAAAGCACAGCCCACAGCAACCTCACTAGCTCCCTTAAAGGAAGCACGCAGGGCACTGGATTCACTGCTCTCCGAAACAATTGAGGGACAGCTGAGATTTGCTAAACAAAGATATTATGAGCTTGGCTCTAAGGCAAGTAGACTACTAGCTTTTCAGCTAAGGAAGTAGCAGGCAGCTAATGTAGTCCAAAAACTAAAGTCATCAAGGCCAAATCAGTTTTTAACTAAACCCCAGCATATATCAGAGGCTTTTGCTGACTTTTATAAGACATTATATAAAAGCTCTGGAACTTGCTCCAATGAAGATGAGATTAAAACCTTTTTACAGGGCATAAATTTGACTGAACTGCCAGAAAATTTGGCGACTGAGATGGACAAGCCAATAGCAGACTGGGAAATTGAGGAGGTAATAAAAACTTTAAAGAATAACAAAAGCCCGGGCCCAGATGGTTACGTAAATGAATTTTATAAGACATTCAAGTCAGTACTATCACCACTGCTATTGGACGCCTACCACTATGCCTTGGACAGTGAGACTATTGCCCCATCATGGAGAGATGCAACCATCATAGTCATATCGAAGGCGGGTAAGGACCCAACACAGTGCAGCTCGTATAAACCGATCTCTCTCCTTAACGGAGACCAATGCATCCTTACCTCTATCTTGGCTAAGAGAATGAACAAAATCATAACTCGTATTGTTCACCCGGATCAAACCGGGTTTATCACAGGCCAATACTCGGGTAACAATATTCGAAGGCTTCTCAACGTCATTACACATGCTCGATCTGGTGGGGGGGAGGCCATGGTTCTGTCTTTAGATGCAGAAAAGGCGTTTGATCGTATTTCCTGGAAATTTTTATTCCAAACTCTAAGTAGGTTGGGTTTTGGACCCAACTTTATCAAATGGATTCGAATTTTGTATTCTAACCCACAAGCATCAGTGAGAGTAAATGGACACACCTCGGATGCCTTTAATCTAGAACGAGGAACTCGGCAGGGCTGTAGTCTGTCTCCACTATTATTTGCTCTATGCATTGAGCCGTTTGCGCAGATGATAAGGGATGACAATAGAATACAGGGGATTGTAGTTGATGGAGAAGAACACAAGGGGTCTTTATATGCTGATGATGTTTTGCTATACCTCACAAATCTCTCCAGTACCATACCTGCTTTAAAAGATTGTATCAAACAGTTTGGTTTTTATTCTGGCTATAAGGTAAATATAGACAAAACGGAGGCTATGGACTTAAATGGTTTGATCCCCCAAGGGGTTAAAGATGATAGTGCATTCAAATGGCCGGTGACAGGCATTAAGTACCTAGGGATTTTCATCCCCCCCTCACTAGATAGACTATACCAGGCGAACTATGACAAAATATTAAAAAATATTAAAAACGACCTAGACAGGTGGCATACACTGCCCTTATCCATTCTCAGTAGAGTGGAGACCATACGCATGAATGTACTCCCAAGACTGCTATACCCCTTCCAAATGCTCCCTGTCCAAATACCTAAAAGTACATTCCGCATGTTAGACCGTCTCATGTCTCGTTTCATATGGCAGGGCAAGTGGCCAAGAGTAAGATTTAAAACACTGCAACTCCCAAAGGTAGATGGAGGTTTAGCACTCCCGAACTTGCAATTGTATTTTTGGGCAGCCCAGCTGAAGCCAATGACTGTATGGATCAACAACGATGTAGATACTCGGTGGTTAAACATTGAGAAATCAACATGTCAGCATGGGTTAGCAGATCTACCCTTCCTGGGACTCCCTCTGGGAGATTGCAACATGAATAGGTGGACTAAATGTATACTGCAAACATGGAAAGTCGTACAGAAAACATATGGTTTACCCCACTCTATATCGGCCCTTACTCCTATCGGGTCCATAAAGGACTTCATGCCCTCCCATCTAGATGTGGGGTTTAAGAAGTTGTCAGGACATGGGCTAATTTACCTACACCATCTCTTTGATCAATTGAGGCCAAATCTGAAGTCTTTTGAGCAATTAAAAGAGGAATTCAATCTCCCACAGACAGATTTCTATAGATTTTTACAGCTAAGACACTTCTTACACAGACACAAAGCTTTTGATATGATCAAAACCCCTAGGGCAATTGAAAGGTTTTTGATTCATCTCCAAAATAATAACTCTATGGACAAACCCATATCCAGTGTGTACAGAATGTTTTTATTAATGGAACAGACCGATTCCCATTATATTAAAACAAAATGGGAAAATGAACTACAATTACAGGAACCAATTTCCACAGAGACCTGGAATGAAATCTGTTCAGAGGCCCACATGGTCACTAGTTCAAATACATGGAGAGAGTTCAGGTGGAAACGTGTTGTACGCTTTTTCAGAACACCACACATAACACAAAAAATGGATGCATCTACTTCAGGTGCATGCTGGAGGATCTGTGGGGAGACATCAGCCAATTATGTCCATACCTTCTGGGCATGTCCAAAGCTTAAGCCCTATTGGGATGACGTGTATGTAACGCTGAAGGATGTTTTTAGAATTAAAATACCCAGGGACCCCATGGTAGCGTTACTAGGAGTGACACCTAGAGGTGTTGTAGGGCGATCACATACTTACCTTCTTCAGATATTGTTGGCTGCAGCCATCAAATGTATCACCATTCGGTGGTTAAAACCAGAACCCCCTACACGTGGGATATGGCTACAAAAAATCTGGGAATTGTATGAAATGGAAGAGATTACTCACTCTCTACGTCTACAGAAACACAATTTCGTAATGAGAATATTAATGTCTAATTATTGTAATTGTAATTAATGAGTAATTATTGTCTATCTGTGCCATACCTTTTTTTTTTTTTTTTTTCTCCACAATATGTATACTTTATTTTATTTATTTATTCATTTTTTTTGTTTTGTTTTGTTTGTATTTTGGTGATTCATTAAGTAGGTTACTTAAATTGAATGCCACAAGGTTGTGGGAGTGGGGATGTGCGGGCTTGAGTGTGTAGGTGCGTGGGAGGGAGGGAGGGGTCAGGGGGGTAAGGAGGGGTGGGATGGAGTTTGGGGGGGGGGGGCGACTATCCCCCAAACAGTAATATCTGTATGGTTTCACTCCTGCTTCTGTTAAACCGATGTTCCATGACATGACAATGTATACTTGATTGTGTGAACTTGAATATGAAAATAAAAAAAAATGAGTTACAAAAAAAAAAGCGGGATCTGTTGTTGAATCTGTTCACAAACAGACTCAACAACAGTTTTCAGGCTATTTTTGTGGCCTCATTCAAACACTACAAACTCTACAAACCCGTCCCCACTGCATCCGATCTTGGTGAATAGTTTCTATTGGTTTATATTTATACTGGTTTTCATGGCAGTCAAGTGCCAAAAACCCATGTTAAAACTAAGTGGAATATTGCTTTAAAGCCCATGTATGGCACAACAAAAGGAGAGGACATGGCCATGGTTTTTATGGGACATTTTGAGGAGAGACAGGTTGACATCACAAAGATTTCTACAGGAACAACAGATGGTGCCCTCGCCATGGTTGGCAAACAGGGGATTTCAAATTCAGATCTTAATGAGGTTATGGCTTCAGCGGTAAAGGCCATTAACTTTATAGTAGCGCGATCTTCTCTGACACACCAACAGTTTAAGTCCCTCCTCAAGGAAATGGACTGCACATACAAAGACATCCCACTCCACTCAGCAGTTAAGTGGCTAAGCTGTGGAAAGGTTTTGGAGCAGCTCACCGGCTGCTTTGATGCAATCGAGGCCTTCCTTGCAGAAAAGGCCAAGACTACTCGGAGCTCGAGGACAAGTGGGTTGTCAAACTGATGTTTCTGGCAGATGTTACTGCACATCACAACAAACTCAATATCTGACTGCAAGGTACAGGGCATGTTCGACACATGAGCGACTTTTGTTGGCAAGCTAGCCATCTTTTCAAGTGACATTGCTACCTCGACTTTCAGAATCAGAATCAGAATCAGAATTCTTTTATTATGCCGAGTATGTTTGCACATACAAGGAAAGTGACTTGGTGTGGTTGGTGCATAGGTACATAAATATAGCAAATACAAGAAATACTTCAGACATATAATGGAGCTGTGGAACTGACCATTCCAAGGCATGTGTGCAACTTTATGTTGACTTAGCATTATTGTTTTCTTTTCTATACTCAATATTGAGTGGAATATGTTAATGGAACATTGATCAACAAGAAAGTTAAAAACTGGCACTTCATATAATAATATAATAATAAATGATAAGCTGCGACCAGCTTGCTGCTTTCAGAAGGCGTGGCAGACACATCACATTTTGTCATTTTAGAATGTGGTTTCAATCAGGGAACTAAACCTCCTGGCACAATAAAAAGGTGACTTCCCACCAGCATGTGAACATACTAGAAGACCTACAGACCTTTAAAATCAATGTGCGCATTCAACTAAATTACCATGCAAAATAACTGACAAAAATAAATCTGGGCAGGATCTTCACTGATGGATTACCTGTGTCAAGCACGTTTCAAGTCTATGCAAGTTGATTTTCGTACCGTAAGGAAATGAATGGAAACAAATGGCGGTCTGGGAGGAAAAAACGCATTCAAAAATCTAAAAAAGTATGGTTTGGAAAATGGTTGGTAGTAATGACAAGTATTTGTGCAGTGTACTCAATGGCCAAAACATGCAAAAAAATTAAAACAAAATAAAAATAACAATGGTATTGTCTTTAAAAATAAATATTTGGCATCTGTCATTATTTAGACTACATGGCACTTTTTTGCCTAGATGAAGTCAAAGAAGCAAAATGACAAATGCAGTATTATTATTCCAGTATTTAGGATGGTGATATATTACTACTATTACTACTACTGTTACTGCTGATCAATTCACCATATTCACACGGCGGCCATTTTCCTCTGACGTCACACTCAGGGTGGGAAGCTCAAATGCTGTGATCAAAAGGATAATGTCATACTGCTGTGTTCCAGGTTGCAAGTCTTATAAACGTAGGGAATCTGACAAATCGTTATCATTTCACCGCTTCCCGATTGATCAGCAACTGAAAAGACAATGGATAGTGAAAATCCGGAGGGACATCGGGCCATATTTCAAGGTAAAACAACATATTTGATAACCCATTAGCTGCTGTTAGACAACAGCTAACGTTAGCTACCGTTTGATAGTGTTACATGATACGATAGGAAAGGCGTAAATTAATTCTGAAATATCAACGCACATCTTGGACACATATTTAAAAATATGTTCCAGTGAGCATAATGTCACATAACGTTACTGACTTAACCAGAACATTTAAGAGGTCGGGTGAAAAGACAGCAAGACAGTTAACGTTACATTGCAAGCTTGATTACATCCGGTGCGTTTTACTTCCAGGCTTAAATAAATGTGTCCAAGATGTGCGTTGATATTTCAGAATTAATTTACGCCTTTCCTATCGCATCATGTAACACTATCAAACCATTAATGTTAGCTAGGAAGTGATTGAATGCTAACGTTAGCTGTTGTCTAACGGCAGCTAATGGGTTATCAAATATGTTGTTTTACCTTGAAATATGTCCAAACTCCGCCAAATGCGAGCACAACTCGGTCAAGAAAATCCTCCTTAGGTGCACGGCCAAAGATTAATACATGAAGAAAGAAAAGCCAGCACTCTTAATGTCCTTATATCATATATTTGAATGGGCAGCTATAGAGCACAAACGACGGACGCGTTTCAGCAATAAGCCATCATCAGCGTTGTGTTGCTCCAAGCGGAAGTGACACTTAAATACATACATGCATACAGTTCAATTAATTAAACAATCAATATGAAAAATACCTGATCAGAAAGTCACTATCAAAGATAAATCAACGTACCAGGTTCCCCCACTCAGTACGGATAACTACCAGGAATACACAATCCACAGCATAGACATAACACTTAGGAAAAAATAAATATCAAGAAAAATATAATAGAGAATAGAAGAATAAAAAATATAGCTAAATGTCTCTGCACATATATCTCACAAATTGTTATCATTTCAAAAAACAGGTCCTCTACACAGAAAATGGAAATGAAGGGAGGCTAAATCTTCCCTTGTACAGGCAAAAGATATAACCCTTATGAAACTAAACAACTGCACATACAATTGGCCAATAGAACATGCAATCAGCTGTAGCAGGCCAATATGCCCAAACAGCCTGGGCTCTCCTTAAAGTTGGGAGTAGAGCCACTAATTAATAGCCACCCTCCGCGTATCCCAAGACATATGAGCCCGACAACAAAGTAGAAGGACTGAGTGCAGCACATATCAATACACAACAAGAAAAAACTTTAAATATGTATTCAAAAAAAAAAAAATTGCATATCAATTTCACAAATCCAAGTTCAGACAATTTCAGAGAAAACACCCTAATAATAATTCCTCATTCAGACCTTTTGGGTGTTCAGTTTGTAGAGTATGTATCCAAAACGCCTCTCTCTGCAAAAGTGTCTTATCCCTATCACCCCCTCTTTTCAAAGGTCTGACTTCTTCTATACCTTGGAACCTCAAGGAACACACATCATGGCCTGCTGAGTTAAAGTGTCTCGCTACTGAGGACTTCTCATCCCTATTCCTAATATTACTTTTATGTTCAGATATCCGGGTTTTTAGTTCTCTTTTAGTTTTACCAACATAGCACATCCCACATGGGCATTTCAAAAGGTAAACCACATGCTTTGTCTTACAAGAAATCCTACTCTTAATAAAAAACTTTTTGCCAGAGTGTGGATGTAAAAAAGACTCTCCTCTGATCATAGCATTACACTGAACACAATTAGAACATGGGAAATTACCATTGGGTAAATTGGATAAGAAATGTTGAGGACGTGTGTAACAGTCAGCTCTAACTAGTGTATCCCTTAAGTTCCTAGCTCGTTTGTGGGCAAAAATAGGAGCATTCTTAAAAACATGACCTATATGGGGATCACTAGATAGGATGTGCCAGTGCTTCTTAACACACTTTTTAATTTCATGAGAAATGGGGGAAAAGGTGGTAGCACACACAATATTGAAGTCCCCTGAGTGAGAGGGTTTATGAGTTAAAAGGTTCTTTCTGTCAATATTTCTTACTCTCTGCAGACAATCATCTTGGACTCTGTCATCATAACCCTTAGACCTAAACCGTGTACATAACTCAGCAGCTTGTTCCTCAAAAGCGTTCTCAGTACTACAAATTCTCTTAATTCTCAACAACTGACTATAGGGCAAACCCTTTTTAAGACCAGGGGGGTGATAGCTAGCATAATCCAAAAAACTGTTGCCATCAGTTTTCTTTCTATATACCTTGGTCTTCAACTGTTCTGCTTTGTTCTTTAAGATTAGGTTAAAAGGTACAGTTAGGAATTTAGGTCTAAGGTCGGGGATAGGGAATGAATGGAAGAAAACTAAATGACGTCACAAGTATCAAGGCAGACTGTGTGTGTGTGTGTGTGTGTGTGTGTGTGTGTGTGTGTGTGTGTGTGTGTGTAAATATGACAGTCTAACCTCTAAACTCCAGAAGTAGGGCACTGATGATGCTTTTCATCATTTCACGTTCTGAAGGAATGGGGACAGCATTCATTTAATTTCTCTGTCTTTTGCTCTTTTTCTCTCTGTTCTAGGAGTGAGAGTGCAACACTGGCATACACACTAAATGTCGAATCTCTGTAAGGGAATTAATTTTACAAAAGGTAGGTAACCATCTACAAACACATGACAAGAAAAAAAAGAACAGCAAGATAAAACTATGCAGGTGGAAAAACCTGTCGGATGTTGTTGCCAAGCATTTTTGGCTGACTGCCTCAGAAGTCTAAAGATGAGTTGATGGGTAAAATTTTTGATTTGGGGTATTGTTTTTTTTTGATGACTAAATACCTTTGGAGAACTATTGGGAAATATTTTACAGTAATTTCAAGAATTTAGAGGTTGTGACCAACCAGCATCTGTCTCATCAGACTCATTTCATCCCCAGGCACAGCAGTGAAATTGGGTTCATCCACCAAAAAAGTAGAACATTAAACTGGTAGCAGATGAAGATCTTTTACAGTCCAATGAAGTGAGAGTTGGGACTTCACTTAAAGTTAGCTTGCCTGAGTAAACCTTTCAGATATTAGATGTCATCCAGTCCTAGTGAATTACTTCTCTCTGTTTGCACACTCTGTATCTCAGTTGATCAAAGATTTATGTTTAAGACAAGTGTAAATCAGCCGTTTGGTTTTTATAGAGCCTGGAAAAAAAGGGCAAATAAAGGGTAAACTTTGGCTTACTAAAAAAAATCAAACCAAACCGGCCTCTGCGCTGGTAAACATGTTCAAGTCAGTATGTATTTTTCTGCTCACCAGAAGATTCCATGTTCTGATGTGTCTAAGAGCCTGTAGTATTTTCATTAGGTCCTTGTTGAACTACCATGTCTGAAATGCCTCTAGTACTAACCTTTACAGCTGATGGACTGTAAATTACTTCTCCTGCTGACACATTTCACATTTCTCTACAATTCAAATTGCTTGTGGAAGCTTTTGGCTAGCTAGTAGAAAAGAAGTAGAAGAATTTCAAGTTCCCTGGTTTCCCGGTAAGTCATGTCATTTTACAACATTAGATTGTTTAATTTAGGTTTTGTGAATTGTTTGATTTCTTTGTTTTAAGCAGGTTATATTGCTTGTTGAGGGTGTAACGTAGGCGTAGCATAGTAGGCCTTGCTAAGTGTATGCTAGCAGTAAAGATAGTTAAGTTGTAGGTAAGCATGGAACTTAACACTAAGCTAGTTTTCACTTGTTTCTTAGTGTTAACTTTTGGAACTAGCAGACTTTATTTCTAATTTTTGCAAAATGTCATGTAGGGCTTCATACACACAAACAGACACACACACACACACACATATATTTGGATATGGATTTCGAGGAAAACCCAATGCAGCTAAGTAAATGTCTTCAAACAGCAACGGTCCGTAGCATCAAAGCCTGGCCACCCACCCACTCGTCCCTTGGTAAATCATTAGTTAATGCTTTCTTTTTCTGCTTCACGATAATTGACCACTGAATGTTCAAAGGCACACAATTTTTTTTTCTTGTTTTGTTATTCAAAGATGTCCATATGATCCAACCAGGGATATGTGGCTAGGCTGATAGGCATCTACTTGCATGTATAGGTGTGTGTGTGTGTGTGTGTGTGTGTCTGTGTATATATCTCCCTGTTTGTGTGTGTGTGTCTCTGTGAGCGTGCTTGTGAGCAAGATCAAATAATACGACCAGGGTGTTGCAGCTATTTGATCTTGGTGCCTGGTGGGCTACACAAGTAAACCAAGGATGT
Organism: Centroberyx gerrardi; assembly: GCF_048128805.1. Lineage (NCBI taxonomy): Eukaryota > Metazoa > Chordata > Actinopteri > Beryciformes > Berycidae > Centroberyx > Centroberyx gerrardi. Next base: position 2,376,443 of record NC_136009.1, on the reverse strand, counting down.
TTCATGTGAATGCTGCTTCATCATTTCATTATAGCCCTATGTAGTCTTTGAACCCTTCAGCTAGATGTTTAATTCATGGCTTTTTTTTCCGTGAGACTAAAGGTAAGACTTTGGTCAGAGAAAAGTCTGAAGAAGAAGTTTATTTTAGGGGTAAAACACGGAAGCAAAGTAATGAAAAACTAAGCAAACCAATAACAAGTCACTACCTTCATTAAAAACTCATAAAGAAGCGGAAAAATATTTTTTTGTGCAGGTAAAGCTCACATGGCTCACAAAGAAACAGCCAAATAAATACACAACAAAAAAAATCTAAATAGTCAAAGTGAATGAATTATGGAACAACGTGGTAGAAACTGGTAAAACAACAACATGATGCGTAAAATGACAAGGGAAATAAAGGAAAATAGCCTTGATGCAAATAATGAAATCCTAGAGGAACCGAGGCTGTGTTGAGTAGGAAGGTGTGAACGCGAGTGTGTTCAAGGAGAGGAGAAAAGGAAGGGAGAGAGAGTTCGGGTGTTGAATTAGTAAAGGAAAACTTCAAACCACAGTGCCCTGATGTGCTGCTGCTGCTGTGGCCACAGAATGATCATAAAGAAAGAAAATAAATGAAGTGCTAGGAAAATGAATAAAAGATATCAACAAAAGTTTACCCATACCTTAATATACAAGCAGGCCATATAAACATCTGCCGGGTCCCTTCTCATGACCATGCACCTAACCCTGAACTGAATTTCAACTCTTATCCTAACCTAAATCCTAATTCTGATTTTAACCTTAAACCCAAGTCCTAATCCTAAATGAATTTAACCTTAACCTAGCCAAAATCCTAATTCTAATCTTAACCCTAAACCCAAATCCTAATTCTAAACTCGTCAAGAGCAGCCAAAATGTTCCCACTCCAAAGGAGACAAAACTCAAACTGATTCTCACAAGGATAGGAGTGCAAGAACACACACACACACTGAGGGACCAAGCACACACACACACACACACACACACACACACACAGAAATCCCTGTCTTTCAATAATGAACAACAGAACACTGTAAATTATATATTGGAACAGAACCAAAAACCCACGCTGTCACATTTTATTGTGTTCCCCCCTTCAATTTCCATTCGTGCCTTTGTGCCTGGGTGGCCACCACACCACACAGAGACAAGCAATACCAGCAATCAAGGCTAATCTATATTCAAGTAGTGGGCTATGGACCTGTGGACTCAGATAGCCAAGTTAAAGGAAAAATCACCCCTTCCTTCGGATCCTCTTACACTGTTACATATCATCAATCTGTGACGTTCAATACATTCCAGGAGTTATTTTGTGATGAAGTGTTGCAATTTACTTTTTGGTGTACCCACTTACCCTCAACCTGCCTTGTTTACTTCTACTTCAGTAAGTGATTTTGCCAGTTATCCACGGGAATAACAAAAATACACCATCAAACAACAAAATGGACCCAGAAATTAAAGGTACATTGCCAATAGCTGTGTTTTTGGGTAGATTTTTCCTTTTAAATCAGCTATCAAGACTACTGCCATGTTTTTATAACCACAAGTGTGTGTGTGTGTGTATGTGTGCATGTGTGCACGTCCGTGGGCATTAACATTGGTGAGGACCATGGCCTTACTTTGTCCTTAGATGAGTCACCGAGAACATGATTTAAAAATCCTTTTTTTTTTTTTACCTCTACATTTGCTCACCGGCCCATCAACGCAGGAACTCCAGCCAGTGATCCCCTGGCTTTTTAAAGAAACAGGTCATCTAAAAATATTTCCCAGTCATGATTCAGATATTATTAAATTATTAAAGCTACATTTTGAGGATAATGTACAATCAACAACCTCTGCTATTCTGTAGGAATAAATGGAACATATTCCCTTGGCTTTAAGGGGGTTGTTTGCTTAAAAAATATCTTTAAGACAGAAAATATAATTTCAAGTACAATAAAATGAATCCATTTCTTGTTGTTCTTCAATAATAAACAGAATGCAATCACCTGCTTTTAATGTGGCAGCTTATCTAAACGATTTCAGAGTACAACAGTACAACTGAAATCAGAACAAAACTCTGACTCACTAACTGACTCACTAGAGGAGCAGTGCATCGACCCATTTATTTTCTTTATATCATATTCTCTCTTTTCTAATCTAAGGAAGTAGGTAACATTGGCACTTCGCAACAGACCACCTCTCCACTGTTTTGGTCCGTCAGTCTATGTTTTTGTTTCCCTTTGTTCCCTCTCAAGGTCAGAAATCATATCAAAATAGATTTCACCCCATGCTAAGGTTGTGATTCAGAGCCTCAGTACGCCTGAACACCTCTTACAACTGGGAAACAGCGTAACAAACCACTGGGAATGAGCAAACGAACCGTTTGTGATAGAGCAAAGTTGAAAACAAGATATTAAACCAGAGATTTTCAGCTTTCCGACACTGTACGGCTTGTGTTGCTATGACAACCAGAGCTGCAGTACGGCAGTCATGAACACCCAGCATCGGATTGGTGTGTATCCCACATGTTTTCCTGATACCAGCCAGTGAGATCCCGTGTATTTGTCTCCCCTCGCTGCAATATCTGGCCAATGACAATGCTTATAGTTGAGACATTTAAATTTAGGGAGGGTCTTTATCGTTTATCGACACATACGATTGGCTTGTTGGAAGAGCTCAGTTCCTCTGGAGTTCCACGATTGGCTGGTCGGAAGATGACGCGCTCCTTTACAAAGTTGACTGCACTTCGCCACAGTGCAAGGAGGAAACGCATGATACGAGACAACACGCTGAGACTGAGACAGAGATAGGAGACAGTGTTACGCCCGGCCTAGGGGAAAACCGAGCATAGCATAAAAGTGACTCCCCTCTTTCCCCACTCCCAAAGATGACCAGTGCCACAGCAGGTGCAGTCCAAACAGAATTGATTTATTAAACACCTCTTCAATAAGGTAGCCAAAAGCGTCGGGGGGAGCACAGCCAAAATAACAAACAGAACGATCTCTAATAAAAAAAATAACTACCTTACCTAACTTAAGTAAGCGAAAACAAAAAAACAAGCAGCTTACCTGCCTCCCTAACATAAACAAGAGAAAAGAAAACAAAGAAAAAGGCTTCTCACCCCTACGGCTACCGGGACTGCTCTCTCCGAAGGTATATACAGATTTAACAACAAGGACAGTCTACAACACTAGGTCAAGACAACATTCATGTGGCAGAACACAGCACGGTCTGGTTGGGAGCCAGGAAGGAGAAGGAGTGAGCCGGCATCGGACAGACGCCCTTTTTGAAGTAGGCGCCATCAGCCTCCCGTCCAATCACCAGCCGCCACCTGCAACTCGACACTCTGGGGAGAACACACAAACGGGGTGAACACCGCCACCCTCAGGCAGGGAGGGAGAAACAACACAAATACACACCCAAACACAAACTATGACCCAGGGTCATAACAGACAGACAAAAACAAAAGTTATGGCAAAAGAAAAGCACAAAAAATATACCATGCAAGAAGTGCTTGATTTGATTTTTGACGAGGAAGAAGCTGGTGAAGAGACGGAGTCCGTGGCTGACAGCTGGTACACGGATGACAATTACGGGATTGATCCGTTTGAGAATAAAATGTGAGTATTTTGTTGGCATTTATTCGTATATGTACATATACTGTATATATTGTTTTCTTTTAGCTCGGGGGATTATGTTCAGCCGTTGCCTGCCGCTTCTACCTCAGAACCTTCAGGCTCAACCAGTGCCACCACAGCACCCCATACTGAACCTGGATGAGGGAGAGCAAGGGGGCAGGGACATTTACCGGATGAGGCCCCATCACAACCAGAAAAAAGGTGGAATGGACCTGAGGAGATACACACCCTGCACAGGCTCCCATATTTTTGTCCAAAAAGGACCCCTGGTTTGCAGCCTCAGTTTGGTGATGACTACACACCAGTCCAACTTTTCAAAAGGTTTTTTGGTGCAAGGGATGTTATGATCATCTGCGAGAACACAAACTGCAATGCCAAAGGAATTGCCAAGTGGAGAAGATTCAGTTGGACTACTATCAAACCTGTTGAGTTTTTTCATCATGTTGGACTTCTGCTTTACATGGCCATCAACAAACTTCCATCGCTGAAGGACTGCTGGAGGAAATGCTCCTTCATCAGTGGACCCTTTCCCAGGACTGTAATGACCAGAGACAGGTTCTTAGCAATTGCAAGGAATGTACATATGAGTGACCCAGACACAGACATTGAGAAAAGCCAAAATTGGCATGTGCCAGTACATGAAAGACAAACCAACTAAGTGGGGCATGAAACATTTGGTGCTGGCAGACTCGAGTAATGGCTATACGCGTGACTTCATCATTTACACAGGCAAAAGCCGGTTCATTTCAGGACAGGGACTTTCGTATGATGTTGTAATGTCACGGATGGATGAGTCTTACCTGGGTAGGGGATACCACTTGGACTGTGACAACTTTCACACCAGCCCTAAACTTTTCAAGGACTTGTATGAGCGAGGTTTCATTGCATGTGGTACTTGCCATGACTCCCGGAGAGAGATATATACCTTCAACTAAAGTAAATGCGCTCATGAAGAAGAGCCCCAGGGGAACAGTACAGTGGATAAGAGAACAGCAGTTGCTGTTTGTGAAGTGGATGGACACAAGGGAAGTGGCACTGTGCTCCACCATTCATACAGTGTTCAGTGGAGACACTGTGAACAGGAATGTCAAAGACAAGGAGACTGGGAGATGGGACAAGAAGGCAATTCCAGCACCTCCTGCTCTGAGTACAACAAGTACATGGGGGGTGTAGACCTGTCTGACCAGCTCCTCCAGTACTACTCTGTGCACAAGAAGACCAACAGATGGTACAGAACTTCATTGATATATTGAGGAGGAGGCTACTGGGGCAGCTACACAAGAGTATGGGACAACAAAGCGTCGGAGACCCTCGGACACGGCCACAAAGGGACGGTGAAGATGTGTCAAGTGTGGAAAACTGTCCATATGGAAGTGCCGCCGCTGTGATGTCACATTGTGTCTGGTGGCTCACAGAAACTGCTTTGCAGAATGGCGTGATACCAAGGCCCCTATGGCCCCACTGACCAGTGAGCATGCTGCAGCCCCCTAAGCTGTCTTTCAAAGCCACAGCAGTGGCTTTTTTTTTTTTGACAGTGATATTCAGGCTGTTCAGATTCAGATTTGCAGTGCGTTCGTTTTGTGCAGTTACCATTTTTTTTTGTTGTTGCAGTAACTTCTGTCTGCCAGCATGGTTTCTAGTAATGTAGGAGACTTTGTATTTATTCTCATGAATTATGTTAGTCACATATATATGGGTAGCATCAGAACTGCATTTTATTTCACATTGTTTGCTAAAAAAACGCCTAGGACTATGGCCAAATAAATGGCTACAACTTACTTAGTAAATGGTGTATTTTCACAAAAATTCCCACGGAGGCTCAGAATACCTTTATGCACCTTTCTGCATTGGAAAATCAAAAATTGCCTGGTTGATTGTGAATATATGCTACAAAACACAGGTTTTTACATAAGGCGTTTTCTTTATTACAGTCAAATTACAGGCATGCTCACACAATGGTAAAGCATGGTGACTTGGGACTGCTAGAAAGAGACCTTAGGTTCTCCTGAATCATGATATATAGCACTTAATGCTGAGGTATGTCCAGGCGCTCACCAGGTTAATGCAGTCCTTAAAAGTCCTTACAAAAATAATACATTTAAAAAATACCTATGAAACACATTGAAACAGCTCATAAATGGCTACAAAGAGCTGTGAAACATCATAGAACTAGAGTTACAGTGCGTAACTATTGTTCTGGAACATATTTAACTATACACCATTATGTGAATATATTTGATAAGGTGTACAGTTTTTAACAATGCATGTCTACACACCTAGACACTTTCTGTATGTACTGTATGGCCATCTGTAGACTTGTTAATGTGAGTATGATGCACATTTGCACATCATGTGTATTGCTGTAAATTCACATATCTGCTTCTTCAGTTTCCCATATCCCTGTCATTGTTACTTGCTGCATATATATTGATATTTTTATAATGGTTCTACCATTTCATACCGTATACATATTCAGATTTTTATATTTTTAGAATGTTATGTTTATACACACTTATAAAGCACATACTTATAAAGCACATACTTGCATATACTTATATCCATTTTTATGTAAGCAATTTATATTGTTAGTAACATCTGTAAGTAACAACTTTAAGTAAATCCATATATGTTAATAATCAATACTCTCCCATATTTCCCACTCTTACAATCTACTGTTGAAATTGACAGCTGTACATATTTATATAACCCAGCAAGTGTTATTGGTCTATTTTTATTGTTTCTATTGTTTTATTTCTTATTTTTCCTATTACTTTTTCCTATTACAATGCATTTCCCCATGGGATCATTAAACTTCCTTCTTATCTTATTCCTGATCATCATCACTGTGCTTTTAAATTGGCTCTAAATGTAGTCATGAACCGCCTCTCTCCACCTTTTGGTCACACATGCACACACATTCTCACTTTCTTGCATAGTATTTTATAATGCTGATCTAGGTTCTTTGCCTGCTGGATCCGATTTGTTTTTATGACATAGAGTTAAGCCTTTCTTATATGTGGCAACAAAATAGAATTCCAGCAGTTTTGGTCAACAGTGAATCAGAATTTGAATTTCCCTTTAAGGAAAGGAGACAACGTTGCTGATTTTGACATTTGGGTAAAAGAGCCCTTTAGCTTCCTGTGACATCTGTTTACACATGAGAGCAGATCTGATACCTGAACCTGTGTTTAAATATTCATAGCTACATTGCCGGGCATGCACTAGTGTGGCCTAGTCTGTGTGTGTGTGTCTAAGGTTACTGATATCCAATCTGGATATCATCACTAGCTGATACTTATGAGACAGAGGTTGGTTATTGCTTTCATGTTCATCTATGGATTCACTATTCTAATGGATCTTTTAGCTAGGACGCTGGTTTCAATTTCCAGTGTGGTCAGGCTGGATGAGCTGGGATGTGTGGATGAGCATTCACTATACCAAGGACACATACCTGTTTTATCATCAGATTTTTAACTCCCTTTTCCCATATTTATTCCTTACCGATTTCTGACTAGTGGTGGGAAATACTTTTCTTTTTTGATTCTTTTAACTCAAATTTTTCGGGCTGTCATCTTTGTAAAGATGACAATTTTGTAGCCAACAGCAGTAAAAACCAGAACCAGGTTTAACACTCACTTAAAAGACCTTTTGCCGGCCTCACCAGACAAAACAAAATATGTACAGCGCTATAACTTTTCGGAGAGTTAACTCCCTCAATTCTTCCTTTAAAAAGGAAGTTAATTTAGATGAGATCATGAAGGACTTTCTTGAAGGAGCACAGATTCTTTCCAGTGGTCTTACCCCACCGCATAGGCAGGCCCCACAGCCCTTATAGGACACAGATCAGCTAAGTAATTACAATTATAAACTTCAAGAAATCCTTCAATTCTCAATACAGGTTTGTGGATCCCGTCAGTGTGGAGAAACTACTCACCAGAGTTCCTCTCGACTCCTGTTGGGATCCTGTTCGTGACGCCAATTGATGAATAATTTTGTAATAAAGACAAGTTCGCCGACGGTTGATTTAGTGTTCTCTTTAATGATACATGCTGCATGGAGAGAAGTACATCATAGCAAAGGGAATGGTGCAGTTCTCTGACAAGGGTCAGACTAACCAGGTTTATATCTTCAAGGACAACCACCTGCAAGCCTCCCCCCTCCTAGTATCTCATGATGGTGCTTGTACGGATGTTGTATAAGTGGGTCTCAGGAACAATAGGATCTTGTCTATGCATGACATAAACCCTCACATGGAAAGCACATGAAGGCACATGATGAACTCATGATAATCAATACATTCGAATAGTACATATTTTCTCTACACTGACCAATATACAGAATTGGTTCACTTGGCGAACACAATGAACAAACAAATCTGTCATATTTGTACAGTGTCTTTTGATCAAAAGGTGGCGCTGTCTACCCTGCTGAACGGTTCGTTCAGTCGGATATAGCAACTTAATGTTTTGTTCAGTCGATACAGCACCTGAGCTACTAACCCATGCACTAGAAACGGAACTGCTGAATGAACTGAACAAACAAATCACTCACATTTGTACAGTGTCTTTTGACTACAAGGGGGCGCTGCCTATTAAGTGAACGATTCGTTCAGGCCGAACGAAGATGTCGATATGGAAACTGAGTCGCTAACCGATACACTAGCAACTGAACTGCTGAACGAATCGTACAGTATCGTGCTTGATCCATGAAGTATGTTGTTTGGGTGTCACGTAATGACGTTGATGGGTGAATGAACGAGGAAGTTTGAGAAATCGTGAGTTTGTTGTTACTGAGGTTGATTAAGCCCATCAAGCATTGAAGTCATTACCAAGGAAGGCAGATAACAAATGTCTTTTTCCGGAATGTTTTGCATTTACAGCACACAGTCGAACTAGACACTGAACCAATTTGAAATTTAGATTCAATTTGACTTCAGAAAATGGTGTAGGTTGAACAAATTTTCGATTCGATATTCAGACAGAACACATGGCGGTATCCCTACAGCTATATTATGGAAGAGAGAGTATATCAGGTAGGTGGGGGCAGCTATACTTTTTGCATTACACCACAACTATTCAACAAATATTAGAGGAAAGAACACAACAGACACACCAACAAACTGGAGAGAAAAAAGGAGTTATTATCTTCCCTGCACCTGGACACATTGCCTTCCTTCAAGAAATGTCTTGCCTCACAAAATAAAACTGAAAAGAATGGCTTTTTCCAAACTGCTGTCAGAAACACTTTATCTCCAAAAAGGAAAACTGACTTAATCACTGACAGTGTACAGACTCAGTAACACAAGCTGGATAAAGACAGAATCTGACTTCTTAGTACACTGTGGGACATGCAATATGGATACATAGGAGTGACTAAACAAATCAAATATACTGTAGAGATATGAAGACATAACAGTGACTTACTTTGACTAAAGTTAAATATACAATAGAGATATGAAGACATAACAGTGACTTACTTTGACTAAAGTTAAATATACAATAGAGATATGAAGACATAACAGTGACTTATTTTGACAAAATAAGTCAAATATACTGTAGAGATATGAGAACCTAAGAATGGCTGAATGATTTTTAATAAATAGGTTAAAAAGTTCCCTACAGTAAGTATGTGGTGAGAAGTGTCAGATAGTAACTTTAGCTTTAACAATTCTGAATGAAGAATAACACTGTAGATAGCATATAATATCAATTACATATTATACATTATCAACAGTATCAAATATATAATATATAACAATGTATATTGTCAAATGTCAAAAAAGCAATGGCTTTTTCCAAACTCCACATAGAGCTGCTGTCAGATAGCAACCTTTTATCTCAGAAAAAGCCAACTATTCAGCAAGCGCTGAGAAACATTTTCATTTTCAAATTGACAGCTAGGGCATTTGAGAAAACATACAATTTTCTAAAATGAGTTTTGACAGGTCACAGAATGATGAAACTAACTAAATAACCATGTAAACAAAGTTACGAGGTTTTCCCAATAACAGCAGTGATAGTCCAAAACCCAATTCCCACTGGCTTTCTGATGAAACTGTGTCTATTTGAGAAGTCAAGCCCTGAGGTCAGATATAAGGCAACAGACGGACAGCTAAACTGCAGAAAGCTTTAAAACACACTCACACAGACACACAGACACACACACGCACGCACGCAACATCCCCTGCAGGCTTAGTAAGTGGTCTTTCTTTCTCTCTAGGGACTCCATCCCTGCTGTTTCACCCCTCTGGCATGCACACACACACACACACACACACACACACACACACACACACACACACACACACACACCAAATGGCTATCAGATTTAAGATCAGCCATTTCCAAAGTCAACAGATGTGAACCACTTGAGGATGGATTGCAGACACACTCCTGCTCTTTCACATGTGTAATGCAATAAGAGCAGCAGGCCTGCACACAGGGGGATAGACAGTCACATTGCTAGTTTTTTTTGCCTGCCTCTACACACACACACACACACACACATTTACACACACACTTTTCCATTAGCCAAAATTGTTTTTCACTTATCCAGTTGAAATGGAGAAATTGTCAACTTTTACCCTAAAATACTTCCCTTTTCATGGTTTGAAAGAAAATGAAAAAAGTGCCACTTTTACTCTTAAAAAACGATTGCAAAATGCTTACTAATCAGCAACATTTTCATATAAATACATTTCCATTTTGCTACTCTCTATTGTTGACTGCTGTAACACAAGAATGATTCAACCTGTATCTAGTTCATGGAATCTTTCACATTTGCTTTTCTAAACACTCTGTGTCTGGTAGCTCTTTCTTGGGACAAATCCTCTATGTTTCAGGTTTGTTTGTAATAAACAGAAGAAGAACTGCGTAGTTAGCATAACCAGTGATAGCCACCATGGCTGAACAGACAAAGAAAAGAGCGGCACCTACAGAAACTCAAACTTCAACAGAAAATCCAAGGAAAAAGACCATTTTTAAAATGATAAGCAATTTTTAAAATGATAAGCAATTTTTGAAATGATAAGCAATTTTTAACATTTCTGAATGTCATTTCTTTTAATGGCAGCACATATTGTGTTGGCATCTTTTGTTAAGAATACCTCTAACATGTTGACTTGAGCGTCGTTCGAAACAGTACTGACGACTGTGTTGAAGATGAGAGTAAAGGCTGTGAACTGTATTAAACATGTTAAGGGAATTTTAACATATTTAAGGGAACTTAGTTTTATGCAAATAGATGGAAAAAAAAACAAATGTGATATAGTGATGTGTGTATATATATGTGATATATTTAATGAGTCACATGCCTATTCGTATGAAAATGCGAACAAATGGACTGCTCAGTCTGAAAAGAAGATGCATTTACAAGAGGAGACTGCGAGCAAAACCACACTGGCAAAATTTAGGGCGGAATTTCATTATTGACGTCTGTTGAATGAAGGTTGTTCTCTCTTGCTCTTTGTCTTTCCTCACCGTTCCTCTTTTAATTCCACTGCATTACCGTTTTAACAGATTTCATCCCTGGTGCACTTGACTCCAAGGTCAAGGTCTAATTAAGAAACCGTTTAAAATGAATCACACAGACTGAAACATTGATCACATCAGCATTAACATAAATGGGTCTGAAAGTGCCTGCTAATGGATTTGATCCATATGGGGCTAAACCCCCGAGGCCCTAGAGGGGAAAGGGAATGTGTGTGTGTTTGGGCATGTGTGTGTGTGTGTGTGTGTGTGTGTGTGTGTGTGTGTGTGTGTGAGAGAGTGGGGGTTGTGGAGGGGAGGGGGGCAGACAGGAAGCAGCAAGGGTAGTGAGCATCCCCATGGAGTCTATCAGGCAGCAGACACCCAGCTTTGTTAACACCCCCAGTGATCTGACCCACAATGGAAGACTCCAACCGTATAGATGAGAAAACAAAGTGATGAAAGAAATAGGTATTCAACCTCAGACAGACAACAGGATCGGAATGCTGTTCGGCAACAAAAGAGTGTATCCCTAACATGCCTCACCACCTTTGAGTTGGGTTTGAGTGAACGTTTGGAAGGGAAATGGGGACCTGAAGGTGAGGTTGTTGCAGACAAAGCTGACAGCCTGGAACACTGAATTTCCATCAGTCACCAGAAAGTTGAAACACTGCCTAGGAACGGACTATTGCATCAAGTGCATTGGAGACTGATGGAGAAACATTGAGCTGCAGCCACAGAGAACCACCGCAGTTTTAGATGAGCACTTTCAGACCAACAATTTTAATACAGCTTTAAACCTACAATAAGTGATATCAGACCTTATAACCAATCCTGAAACTAATGTGTGCCATGTGGAGATTTCATTGAGACATAATGATAAACCAATATCCACACACGCAGTGTTGCTGTTTTCACCTCTTTTCTAAAGCTTGTTGTCAAATAACGAAGCTCCTTCCAGAGCATTCAGTAGCTTTCCATTTTTTAAAAACTAGCTTGTCTCCTCCCTTGCTGTTTAAAAGTGGCCCTTGCCTCCTCCCATTCCTGAAAAAAAATCTCATATGGCAGAATCGATGAAGCGAGTGAGTAAATTTGTTAAACTAGTAAACTTGCTACCTACCTCTTGTCATTGTGGGAACCTTCAGCGGGAGAAAGTTCTGTCAAAGTGTGAAAAATATAAATATAATAAAATATTTTACAAATATTGACTAGCGAATTTTACAACACTGCATTCCAAATGAATGCTGTTCTTAGTAATTTGAAACTCCATAAGAAACGTAGCTCACGCTTCAGCTCTATTGAGGGTCTCGCGAATGCGTCTTCTAAAACTGTTGGTCTGAAACTGCGGTGGTAGACTGGTGTGAATCACCACCACTGCTAGGTTGCACCACCGAGCGCTGAGGGGTTCCTTGGTCTTGTTGGGATGGAGGGTCATATGAAGTTAAAGTAAACCACTTGTATTTAGCAACAAACAAGTTAAAACTAGCTTAGTGTTAGTTACATGCCTGCCAGATGTCTCTTGGCAAATAATGTAATAAAATCAAATCACCAAGTTTGGCTAGCTAGTAGAAGATTCACTTCATGTTCCCCAGTTCCCTGATAAGGTAAGTGATGTCATTTTACAACATTAGCTAGTTTGATTCAGGTTTTTCTTATTGATTGATGGACTTCTTCACTTTAAATGGGTTTAATCCCTTGTTGAGGATATATCGTTAGCGTAGTAGGCCTTGCTAACTGTATGCTAGCAGTAATGCTAGCAGAAATGGAAGCATTACTGCTAGCTACTGCTGCTTAGTGCTACTGCCACTTAAAGCGAAAAAGTCCAACAAACAATAAGGAAAACCTGAATCAAACCAGCTAATGTTGTAAAATGACACGACTTACCTTATCAGGGAACTGGGGAACTTGAAGTGAATCTTCTACTAGCTAGCCAAACGCTTCCACAAGCAATTTGAAGTGTAGAGAAATGTGAAATGGAATAAACTATTTTCCAATGCAACTGCAGTAAAAACTAGCATCAGCAGGAGCAGTAACTTACAGTCCATCAGCTGGTCTATAAAGGTTACTACCACAGACATTTCAGAAAATGGCAGTTCGTGTTACACATCTTGTGCTCATAACTCTTGTGTTTGCAAAGAGTGCAGACATAAATAATTTACATTACAGCGGTGTGAAAATGTCAAATGAATCAAAATGCAAACATACCAACAATGGCTTGACAAAATTTGGATTCTCCATAGGGCTGTGGAGGTTAACATTTCACCCTTGAAACTTTTTTCCCACATCATGAACCCAGTGGACTGGAAGAGGCTGAAGGATGTCCTGCACTCACCTGCAGTGGATAAAGCAATGATCCATGGTGACCTTATCCCTGTTGACCACACAAACAAACTTATCCCTGTGTGTGTGTGTGTGTGTGTGTGTGTGCCAGTTTTGAGGCCTTGTCCTTTTCAGCTCCATGGTTATGTGAGCATGTAATAGAACAAAGAATGTACTCTGTGTTTGTGTGTGTGTGTGTGTGTGTGTCGGAATGTACTGTGTGTGAGTGTGGATTGTGTGTGTGTGTGTGTGTGTCAGAATGTACTGTGTGTGTATGTTTGTGTGCAAACACGTCTGCATGCATCTGCAAGTGTTTTTCTGTGTGCATCCAGTTTGTCGATGTGTGTCATGTCATGTGTGTGTGCTGTTTGTATGTGTACGTCTGCATGTAACCAAGCATGTGTGTGTGTGTGTGTGTGTGTGTGTGGCAGTCCACTGATGAACCCTGACAGGAGTTGTCACATTAAACATGGATGCCGTGCAGCCAGCGTTCATTTGCTGCCGCTTGCCATTAGCCGACCACCGATCGCGATAAAATAGAGTCAAGACACTCATGCTGGGATACACAAGCAAATCCATTAATCACTGTGTGTGCGTTGTGTGTGTGTGTGTGTGAATGTTCACCACATATATGAAGAAAAAATTCAAGGCCTATTCTGTAGCAAGGCACTCATACTGTTGGGGGTTTTATTCCCTATGTAGTTTTGCATAAGAAGCCAGTTATAATCCTAAATTATCATTTATAAGTCCTTACTGGTTTGTTATTCTGAAACCATACTGTAAGGAGACGATTATTTAGTGTCATAATATCATAGGCTATTCAAATAGGTACAGGTCAGTATTTGTACATTTGTCTATAAGACAGAAGTGGAAGAAAGCACTGAATAATTCAGGTTAAATTAGTTTTGATTTAGTCAGCTACTGGTAATTACCATGTAAATAGATCTGTAACTGATAATTAATTTAGGAATATATTGAAATGTACAATGGTTTATTTACAAAATACACCATTATTTATGAAGTATTTATGAAAGTGTAACTTTATTTTACAGTGCAGTAAATACCGTTGCAGTTAAAATATGTGGTAAAATGTAATTGCGGCTAATTATTTTGGCTAGTTCTAAAAAAAATAATAATTAATCTGTGGATTATATGGAATTTACCAGGTAAGTATGTGGTGACAAGTGGTGACAAATATCAGGTACTTCTTGTTAATTTAGTGTTTCCAGGTTAATATTAATGAGTAAAATTGGTTTTCTGCCTCAGAATAATCCAAACTTTGTTAATTTTTCCTATTGAATTTATATAGCAATTCTAAATTCAAACCAGACGAATAATTGAAACGTTTCCTAATCCAGCTCAGAGGTTCCACCAAAAATCAGGATGAATTTTCTCAATGGCCACAGCCAAAATCAATGTGAAACACAATAATCTTTAATCTCAAACACAGAAACTCTGAGATCGTTAAACTGCTGCATAGACTTACTTTGACAGTGGTTCAAAACCATCATGTCAAACAAAGGGCTCTATGTTTTGTCCACTGAACATAACCTATATTTAAGAAACCAATCAGAGAGCGCCAGACTCGTTTCCAAGGCAACGTAACCCAACTTCGCTGCTGCCTTCCCTTAGCCTGAGAATACTAGAGGGATGCACTGACCACCACACACAACTTGGGATGTAAAGAAATGCAAGTTGATCCTGTCTAAATCTCCCTCTGCAATGCAATATCATAAATCCTCTCTCTTTCTCTCTCTTGCATTTATACTTGCATAAGTCAATAACTAGAGCCATTCTTAAGTGAGCGGGTAGAAAGTAGCTTAACAGGTGTGTGTGTGTATATGTGTGTGTATGTGCATAGCCCAAAAAGTGCAAATGATTTAATGTGAAAAAGTAAACATTGAACTGGCAGATTCACTGCAGTCAGAAAGAAAATTTGAGATTTTTCAGAAACAGAGGTCAATATCGGTTTAAAATTCACAGTGATGTGGCATAAAAAGTAAAAAGGGGTAATATTCATAAAGCCTCTTAAAGGAGTAGGGCAGGTCTGTGAAGTTTCTTTTTGATATAGAATAAGGAAGATCACCAAGGAGTAGATGCATAGCCAGTTCTCCCTATAGGCTGAATATGCAAATGCCTAGGGCCTCAAGCATCCTTTAATTAATTTTTTCTACTTTCGGGGGGGAGGCTTACCGTTCTTATTGGATACATTACGTGCCAGTGATCGCAAAACCAATCAAAAGCACTGATTGATTGAAAGATGGATCTTATTGGCTGAGGCCACCTTGAAAGTCTTCATTTTAAGCCCATGTTTGTATTTGTTACATTCTATTTTCATGTGCTGTATCTTATAACAGGTAACAAACATACAATGCTTTAAACACTACATTTTTACTCAAGTCTTTAATGCTTGATGGTGGGTAGGATTTGTCTTAAAAGGGGGCCTCCACAGAAAATGATGCCCACGGCCTCCACCAGTTTAGAGCTGGCCCTGGGGAGAATTAGAGTGAGGAAAAAGCAGCTGATTAATCCAGTAGGCTATATATCACAGGTGCATTACTTTGCTCATATATATTGGTTTTCTGGATAATACTGGGGATCTCAGGTAGGGTCCTCCCAGGAAAATCTGGCCATTTCCCATTTCATGGGTGATACTGAGGGAAGAGGAGTGTAAAATAAAGTGATGACACCTGCATTATAGTTTCACAGGAACTACAAACTACTTTGAGGTACCAACAATGGTAAATGGGGCAGTAACAGTCTTACTTATTGCACCTTTAAGCACATTACAACATAGGGATCGTGAGTTATTTCCACTCACATCATTTGGAAAACCCAGTTCAATTAAGGGGAATGTTTGCTTGGAGGGACACAAAGTGGCTCCTCCTTGGAAGGATGAGATCGAGTGAGAGCAAAGGAAAGCATTGAACAGCACTTTCACTTTCTCACAAGTTGCTGAAAGTTGTCCAGTCGAGTTCTTGACATCTTTTTTTTTATTTGCGACATTTCTTCAAGGACATGTTTACTGACTGAAATGTACATGGCAAACACATGACACAGAATATTTAAGATCTAAGTGCTGGACTTTGAAGTAGCAGAGGCAGGAATATGAAGAGGACACACCTGGGGCGTTTGTGTGTGTGTGCGTGTGTGTGTGTGTGTGTTGTGTGTGCGTGTGTGTGTGTGTGTCAGTTAGGGCTGATGACAGCATGAGAAAGCTTTCTGGAACTCTTCATTTGTTTTCCCACTGCCAGGCTGCCTTGCCGAATATGAGGCGTGTGTGTGTATGTTTGCGTGTGTGTGTGACTGTGTGTCAACTGTGCAAGTGTTCCATATCGCCTGAATGGAGAGACTTGTGCAAAGAGATAGTCGCTTCCTAAAACTCGCGGGTAAATACTACAAGTGACTTCTAAACTGTTTTGACAAGCAGATGTAGCCTCGGTTTATTGTCCCCAATGAAATATTGTCCTAAATCCCACAGCATGTCGATGGATCGTTTCAGCTTACCGTCATTTGACTGAGAAACGTCCCCAACCATTTTGCTGATTCACAAAACATAAATGTAGAGACGCTTTGAAGGAATTGACTTGTATACTAAGGTACAAAAAAAATAAAAAATGAATAGCAAATGAAACGGATAAGTCAAAAACTATGTGGTTTAGAAAGAAATGCAAAATGATAAAGTGTGTTGTTTGCAAAATGATTAAGAGGGAGAAACCTGGAGGAGGGTAATATATTAGATACCCTCCGGCTTATCAAAGCAAACTTTGTAAGACGAATTTCTGCTAGTGCGTAATCTCGAAATCCCACGTGTTCCGACAAATATCTATATTTTACTGGCTGCCAAAAAGCAGTTGAGAGCAGTCGGTGTCTGGGGAAAAGGCCACGGCTTAGCTTAGAGAAACCACTGGGTTCATTCCAGTTGAGTGATGAATAACTAACTCCTAACTTTCACTTCCTCCACTCTTTCTCTCTGTCTCTCTTTGCTTTTCCTCTTCACTTCACTGCACCTCTGTTGTTCTTCCTCCATCTAAGAGGCTGTAGTAGTTTTAATCAGGTCCTTGTTGTTCATTAGGACCTCAGTGAACTATTATTGGTGATTTAAATCTGTTTTTCATTGTTTCCATAATGTGGAAATGTGGTGACGAATCTGACTCCGGACCCTGGAGCTGTAGCTAAGCACCATGGACTCGTCCACGCTCTTCTTCTCTGGTGTTCATACCGGTTAAGAACACATGAAGAAATAGCTGAATATAAGCATGAGTCCAGGCTGCAGTTTTTCCTCGCTTCATTCTGTTATGCCAGGCTTTCCAAGCATGAGGAACTGCTGGTTATCAGATGTCAATATCCATCTCCTTATACCCATAAAGTTGTATGGAATAATGGACGCACACCGAAGAACATACTCATAAAACTGTGTGTATTGGGGTTGTTTCCTGTAGTTGGATCAGTTTCATTCTCACTCCTAACAAACGGGGCTCCATATCTGCTGAACTGACCATTACAGGATTGAGAAAAATACGTCTGCATCTATATTTTAATGGCCAATGAATACAATAGTGCTAAGAAAAACATCACAAACTGTTGAGGTCGTCCTGTCATGGTGAATTCAATGATGTTGTGTAAAGACGTACAATGAAACTGCAATTTTCCCAGAGAACTGAGAACAGGCAGGCATATCTACCTGAGACACAGCAAAAAAAAAAAAAAATCTGGATTCATTTTTTTCACATTTTTTAAACATAGGCTATTGACTCTAAACGTACCTTGTCTGTTTTGAAATGTGTGCCATTTTGTAACGCCAGGAAGAGGAAGTTCTCAAGGACCCATCCCCATAGATGTGATATCACTGAAATACAGAGAATGCCCTCTTTAAAGGATAATTCCGGTTATTTTCAACCTGGGCCTTATTTTCTTAGTTTTTGCCATCATGATGATTGTGTTCAACATTTCGTCACTCACTTCCCTGTAGAGCTTTATGTACCTCCAATTCACCCAGCAGACACAATCTCCAACAGTTGAACCCAAAAAGCAATCCCCATTATGTAATTATCTAATCATAAGTCCCATTATGATTTGTTGGTTTGGTTGACTTCTTTCTATAATCCCATTATGATTAGTGGTTTTGGTTGACATCTTTCTATAATCCCATTATGATTAGTGGCTTTGGTTGACATCTTTCTTCATGAGACAATGCATAGAACTTGAAACTCTGCTTCAGCATTAGATTTTTTATTCTATCATGCTGCATTTTCATCCTTTTGCTTCAGGCTTGGCAGCCACACCACCGATGTCTTCTTTGGAGAATTTTTGTTGATTTTATAAACCTTTTGGTCAGATGTCATTAGTCACTGTTACTGCTCACAATTACATGTTCTTGCTGTAAATACTAGCTGGGGGAGAAATTTACAGGCGCCTGGATAGAGTCCCGCTTCAAGCTGATTGGCCTTCGCTTTACTGTATCAGGTGAATTTCTGTCTGAAGTTAGAAAGTTACAAAGTTGCATCCATCTTGCTGTGTTCACCTCCTTCCATTGACTTTGCAAACATTCACACCACATCTATTTTTTTCTTTTTCGCGTTCTGTCTAAATGAAGGGTTAGAGACACTGTCAGTATTATGGCTAAAGCCCAGTAAGCCATGGTACTCCCAATTAGACAAGGTTTTACTTTTAGCAAGCAAAACCCCTCCCCAAAAGACCAAACACAAGTAAACACTGGCAGAGTGACTGTGTATGTGTGTGTGTGTGGGTGTGTGTGTGTGTGAGACACTAATGCAGATATACAGTATAAGGATGGGAGAACATTCATGTGAACAAACAACGCACAGGTGGTGCAATTTATTCACACACACACACACACACACACTCACTCACTATGTCCCACGGTGCCGCTTGGTTCCAAGTCACTGATAGCGCAGCAGGAAGTGAAAGCCTTCATTAGAGCATTAGAGAGACAGAGTGAGTGAGGACGAGTCTGTTCAGCCAGCAGGGCCCTCGGGCTCTCTGAACGAACCTACACAACAAACACTCAAAGTAAGCTTTAATGCTATTTGGCCTTAAATAGAGATTACAAAGTGTGACAAATAACCTGACAGTGAAAAAATTCCCCAAAATACCAAGGACGTCAGTGACTACATTTCCATGCCAGAGTAACCAGGTCATTACTCTGGTTAAGGTGTTATTCAGGTTAAACTGTTTACATGAACCTTGGATACTCTGGGATTGAGTTTCCCTGTTAGCATGAATAAACCAGCTGTTCGAATATTTCCCTTCCCTCTTTGCCTGAGCAATAGCAGCTTACTTCTAATACAGGGGAAACAAATGATGATCCTGATAGTAAGAGTAAGTATTGCTCACTGCTAAGTTTTTGTTGACATCACCCATAATGATGTGTGAGTCTGAGTTTGTACAGATGCTGAAAACCAAGAGTAAAAGCAGTAAGATGTTTCCATGCCACAGTAACCTGTTTAATATGGAGGTAAATCAGGCATCTTAACCAGGTTTCTCATAAACAGAGTATGAGTTTACCCTGGTTATTCTAACCCAGTTATGGTGTTTACATGCATTGGCCCAAAACCATGTGACTTGTGCAGAATATTAACCTCAATATATCACTCTCAAATTAATGGCTGTAAAAAAATGAGACCATCGCTGTGAAAATTGGTTTATTCTATGTGTTGCTCTGTGTGTCTGGGATACGATTTGGCACGAAATGTGCAGGAATGACTTACAGCACAAAGGAAGGGCCACTTGTTTGTAGCATGGAAGTATTATAGGTGAACGAATACACAGACAGAGTACAGATGCTGTCCAGTCCCACAGTCCTACCAACTGTTGTTGTAGTTCCTACAATCCTGGAATAATCAGGATAACCACAACATTCACCAATGTATAGAAGAGGAGATCCACTCTATACTTCTGCACTCTGGTAGATTATCTGTCCTTCAGTGTCATAGTTGCCTGTTAGCCAAAATGTTTTGTTAGCTGCCCAAACAGAAAAAAACTGCTTTGCTAGATCAAACGAGTTGTAACTAAAATATTCAGCAGCAAAAATATCTTAGTCACACATAGATCAGCAACTGCAACACACATTGCAATACAAACACTGGGCAAGCAAGCATTACTGAATACGTGCAGAGCGAGAGCCGTCTCGCTAGTATTGGGCAAACTTAATAAATTCCAAACCTGATATGCAAAAAATGCTTTGCTAGCTTGTCTAGTTGTAACTAAAATATTCACCAGCAAAAATATCTTTGTCACACATTGATTAGCCACCGCAGTCCAAATGTTAGACCATGAGATCTCAAGTCTATTGATATCAATAGTCTATTGTCAAATGTCTATTTTCAGTGCAGCTACAATGGAGTTTCATAGCAGAAAATTATTCAGCTATCTAAAACATCAACGGTAAATGTATTTACCGTTGTATTTTAACCACTGTATCAGACTGTTGTGGTGAAGAGGGAGATGAGCCACAAAGCAAAGCTCTTGATTTACCTGCTGATCTTCGTTCTGACCCTCACCTATGGCTACAAGCTCTGGATACATTTGAAAGAATGAGATTGTGGATACAAGCGGCTGAAATAAGGTTCCTCTGCAGGGTGACTGGCCTCACTCTTGGTAATAGGGTGAGGAGTTCAGCAATCTGAGAGGACCTTGGTATCGAGCCACTACTCTTCCACATTGAGAGGAGTCAGCTGAGGTGGTTCGAGTACCTGGTTAAAGATACCCCCAGGCAACTCCCATTGGAGTTGTATTGGGCAATGAACTGGGAGAAGACCTCAAGATACACCCAGGTAGAGGAACTACATCTCCCAGCTGGAGGACATTACTGGGGAAAAGGACATCTGGGCTGCTCTGTTCACCCTGTCGCCACCACAACCCTGACCCAGATAAGCGGCTAGAAAATGGATGGATGGATGGATAGATGGAAAAACTCACTATGCTATTGCTATTCCTCTCCACCTTACATGTATAACCAACAGCTGAATGCAACAAGTCCAGGAAAGTTCTCTGTGGGATGTTGAAAGGCACTCTGGGAAACCATCTATGCTCAGATGAAGGCAAAGCTGCATTTTTTCCTACCCAGTATTAGCAACAAGTGCAATTAATTTAAATATCTAACGGTCTAAAAATAAATTACCCTGGCTGCAAAACTATTTGGGAGAATCAGAATAATGAGCCAAATTAAGATGGTTGCCATGTTACAGTTTGCATACATTTGTTTGCACATCTGTTTAGTCTTGATGATTAGAATAATGATCTTATTTTGCCACTAAAGCTTGTTGAAGTGAATCTGAATTATACATACATACATACAGGGGTTAAAGTGGGCTGGAACGATCCGGAACGGCGTTCCGGCACCTTCGATTAATAAGTAAATAAATCTGATTGGCAGTTTCATACATAATAATGTCAAGCGATTCACAGGGCTGCCAACTCTCATGCATTGACCATGAGACTCACACAATTGACATTTTTCACACACTCTCACGCCACAAGTCCATTTTCTCACGCACTGAAAAACAAATTCATAACTGATAACGTCGTGGCGCAAAAAGAGACGCTGACAGCACATGAGACGAGACAGAGCAGCACCGTGCAGCAGAGAGTTATTCAGACCATCTGAATAGAGAGAAATATACACAAATCTATTATATTGTAATTTATTCCCATGCATGGTGCTCAGAGTAATCTCAGTCCGCGGCTCTTCTGCGTCTCTCCCTCTCCTCTCGCACCGTGCGCATGCAGGCAGGAGTGAGAGTGAGTTACTATGGTTATGGGGACGCTCTGTGTCTGTCGCTCTGAAACTTTCTCGCGATTCCCAATAATAGGTTTTTAGGTTAGTATGCCTATGCAAAATCATGAATGTAAGCACCTCAATGCTGAAATTTAGTAATATAACATAATTTTACATTTTTGGTTAACATTATACAGGGTTGCTGTTTCTTGACTTAATCCAAGAGGTTAGGTGGTGTAGAAATGCAGGAAATTTAATCCAACCAATTACATGTAGATTACAGTAAATGTAGTCTTTAAAATAAAAAATGGGATATGCATTCATTTTTATTTTCTGCATAGAACAACAAAGACTTTGGTAGCAGTATGTTAAAATGCTAAACTAGGGGTATCAAACTCAGTCTCAGTGAGAGCCATATTAAGAATAAAAAATGAGTCATAGCTCAGACATTAATTTATTATTGTTTAATGAACAAAGCAAACTAATGACCTTTCACTGTGAATTGTGAATGTCCCATACAGCCAACTAGTATATTAGTAATATCTTTCTCTTTGCTGGCCAGTTCCTCACGCATTTGCAGAATCAGTACAGCATCTTCCCAGCATCTTCAAATTCAGAAAGGCTTTCAGGCAAACAAGACACAGGCTTCCCTTTAGACTTGATGAAGAAGTAGTCAGTGTCCCTCCTCTGCTGAATTTGTCTGCCTTCAGCATCATCCTTTCTTTTTTTAGCCATTTTGAGCTACCTAGTTTGCTTGCTAGATGACGGTGAGTGCTGGGTGTTTGGGCTGTTCAGCCGTGTGTTGGAGGGGATGACACACAGTGCTACAACAGTGTACGGCAGCTGGAACTGGTACTACTAACCAGGCCAGATAAATTGACAACCAAGATCAAAATCTGTGGTTTGACACGTGTGCTAAACTATGGTTTTGATTGATGTCAGTAAAAGGCTTGGATCTCTGTGGAATCCACAGAGAGAAAAGAGAAATGTCAATCGTTTGTGCATTTTTTTGATGTTTCTGTCGACAACATCCATTCATGATTGATAGATTTACACAGAGTGACAACATCTGAATGACATGAATAGAAAACAGAATAACAGAGATGGGACTGTCTTGTGTACAGCATCAGTTGACAGGTCTCTTTCTCTATTCTGTAGAAGAGGAGAGACAGGTTCTAGTTGTACGCTACGGGAAGGAGGGCAATTTATTTTATATGGGGCTGAGACAGGTTGGGGGGATACAAGATGTTGTTAGGGCAGGGCCCCACAGGTAAAAGTGGTGGTTTTGTCTGGATTGGTCAATTTTGAGATATTATAAAACTCCTGTATTTTCATAAAAATATACAAAGCAAACATCCAAAAAAGAATGAAGGCTTTGTGTAACTATCATAATGAACAAATGAAAGCTGTGAGGACACATTTTTAATTTCACACTAAAAGCTTGTAAATGCTCAAACCTTCCTTCTTGTTGGAATGCCCCCAATTTCGCTCCATTCAAAAACAGGATGGCAGCAAGGTTATGAGTTTGTGTGCGTGTGTGCGTGTGTGCGTGTGTGTGTGTGTGTGTGTGTGTGTGATCATGCCCAGAGCAAGGGAAACGGGCAGTGCTGACATATGTATGGAGCCTTTGTCTGCTGGGGTTTTGCTAAGGCTTTGAAGAAGCGGTCCCATGGCCTCAGTGGAGACCTCTCTCCGTATACACACACACACACGCACACACACACCTACACACACACTGTTTGAATGTTGCACCACTGCAGAGTCTAACAAACTAAGTTGGACCTAGTTTAGTGGTAACTTAGCTGTGTCAGTAATTTGAATAGCAAGACAGTAAACGTAGCTGCTCAGCATCAAATGATAAGGATAATATCACTGTTAATTATTAATTAAATTAAGTCAAGATATATGCCAGTGACAAAAGAAATTCAAGTTTTGTTTAGTGAGATGGCAACTGGCAATTAACTGTCGATGCTCACCGCAAACAGCTGGCTGGTTTGTTCTGTTTGAAATATGAAGGGAAGTGACACTCCATTATCACCAACTGTTACCAACAAAGATCAAAGAAGGTGAATCAGATTCTGGGGTCGGCTGGGTCACTGGGCACGCTGTCTGGCTGGCTGGAGTTTCCCTTTAACCTCTGACAGATGGCCTTCAGGCAAAGTATTTGAAGCGACCCTGGAGTGCTGACCATGCACACACACTGCTTCCCTCCTCTGGCTAGCTCTCGCTCTCACTCTCACAAACACACACACACACACACACACACACCTCAAAAGTCTTCACAGTGAGATTTTTCCAGTCCAGTTTGATTGACAGACCACATTCTACACGGTACTGAATGCCAACCTGTCAAACATCTCATAATGCTGCAGTTATGTCCAGTGGATTGCAATGTGTTCCATGTGTGTGTATATGTATGTGTGTGAGTATATTTATTGTAAGTCAGATAAATCAACTTTTTGAGACCTGATGAAGTTCTTATGCTTCCCTTCTGGCAAGCATGTGCATTGTCCTTTTGTGTCTAAGGGTGCAAACACACGGTTTGTTTTCTTTGGTGCGAACAGAACAGTAGAGAAGCTGACTTTATTGCATTTTTGAAGGATGCGCACGTAGCTTGTTTGTTGGACAGAACTGGACATTGAGATTTTAAGTAAAAATTTCTCAAACACTAGAAATGCTATGGTCTGATCCTTCCATTACTTTTTGCAAATATTTGGGATTCAAAATTCTAAAAAACAAGCTATGTAAATCATTTTTTTGCAATTTTCTCTCTACAAAAAACCCCCAACTACGCCAGTACAGCGGGCTACAGGGCGTTGGCATCCATCTGTCCTCCATCGCTGTTCAACTATTGAAGGCCGGCACATTTTTTTTCCATTGATCAAGTGAGAACCATCAAAAATGTTCCCAGGCATGAAATGTGTGATAGCCTATGCCAGTGGATAAACTGAAAACATTATATATGGGGGTAAAAACATGGATATCGACAGCTACTGGTGAAAGCTTCATATATATAAAAGTACATTCCAATAAATCTGTCATGTTCTTAAATACCATGCTTCATTGCTGTTTATCATTTAGCTGCAACTAACGTTAGCAATGTTAGAAGCCAAATGTTGTCCAACTGTGGCCTATTTGTCCAGAGTGCTTTGTATTCTATATTTTAACGTTATCTTTTCTAATTGACAGGTGCCAGAGGATGTGTGGTGGTCCAGACAACTAGACCAAAACCTTATCTCCTTCTGGCCTAATGCATCCTGCTGGATTTCTCTCACAGACAGGCTAAGAGGCGAAAAAGGATCTTTTTCTAGTGGGTAAAATTGGATGAATAGGATAGAGTTTAATAGATGCCCGGCATCTATTGCACGCTAAGCCATCCCAGGAGGGGGATCCCTATTTGCCTCAGCCCGCCCAAGGTTTCTTCCAAGTTTTCCTACTAAGGTTTCTCTTGGGAGTTTTTCCTTGTGTGCATTAGGGTCTAAGGCTGGGGGTACCAGGTAGATTAGGCTATGTAGAATAGGTAGATTGTTTGTCTTGCTAAAATCTGCTCTTGCCTACCCTGTGTTTTTCGCTATGCTTGTCCTATATAATTTTGTCACCATTGATTGTGTTTAGTTAGATCTAGCTAGACACATCCTCTGTAAAGTCCTCTGAGACATGCTTGTGATAAAGGGCTATATAAATAAACAAACTTGACTTGACTTGAATAGCAGCTTCCATGGAAAAACAATGCTCACATTTTCAGTGCCATAACTATGATCCAGATAGAGCCAACATATGTAAACAGCCAAATACAACATAGATTCACAGAATTAGCCTGCTGCCATAATTTGTGTTTTCATCAGCTTGTATTGTCTTTGTTCTGCCCATGTTTATCACTTGTTTGGATAGTCTGGCAGCGATTAATGATGATGATAATTGTAGAAATGGTTAATTTTAAGTATTAATTCTTAATTCTACTTAATTCTAAGTATCTAAACCCACTGTAAAATTCAGTGATTTAAATATGGGGACTTGTCTGAGTTTATGTAGGGTAAATGAGTTAACTGATATACTTGGACTAAGGTAACCTCACCAAAATCCTGTGTATTATTTTCCCACCAGACAGTTTGACCAGCCTATTTAAGAGTTGGGGTAAATTTAGCAAAGGGTTTCAGAGAATGTTCCAGATAACTGCAAGTTGCTGTAAGCCATTGTCTGGTGACTGGAATTATTATTATTCTTTTAGCTAGTAAGATTTTTCTTACTAACTATTATTTGTATTACTCTGTTACTCTACGTTACTGTAATACATGCTAGTCAAATGTAGTCATCCCAGCCTGGCACTGGTCTGGATTTCTAATCTACTGTCATCAGCTTCCATTGTTCCCAATACAATGGAATCCATGTCAATAACGTATTGATGGTCCACTGACGGCCCGGGTAGAAAGCTCTCTCTTATTTTCATAGCAACAAGCAGACACAGGCAAAATCATAATGAAGTGAAACAGAATTTTTTTTTCACTTTTTCTATACTTAATAGTGTATAGAGCTATTAAAACTGGCCGCTCTGTAATTTAGATATAGCAAAGGTTTATATTTTAGTTATCATTTATGTCTGCCTCAGCTCTTCCGTTGTGAACTTTTGAGCTAGGTCTGCACATATTTCTGTTCAGTCTAATATGACTCCTGTGGGAGGGAAAGTATGACACATCAAATCTAATAGCAAGGTCCTTTTCATAAACAGCTTTGAGTGGGTTTTGATTTGCTAAACCTGTGAAAAGCATTATGTTATTATCAACCCCCTGGAATCTTGAAACGAAGAACTGCTTGTCTTGAGGCCATGTAATTGTTTCTTCTGTCTCTTCACTGCAACAACAATATAAAAAGAGAATACTGAGCTTTTAAAGGGCAAAATTAAAACCTTTCCAAGATGTGTTCAGTGTCATACAGTGTGCTCCCCAGGTTTTGGGACAGTGACACATTTAAACTTTTAATACTTTACTTGTACATGTGGAATGCCCAAATAGATATGAGTTTTAAGTGCAGATTGCAAGATTTAAAGGTATTTTCATCCCTATTGGATTGACAGTTAATGAACTACAGGCATTTTTTTAGAAACCTTTTCAGTCTGCACAGATTAAGCTTATATATAATAAAACAGTCATTTGTCATATGTAGCCAAAAATGTTAATGTACAATGACTTCTATATCCAGAGGATTTTATAGTTAATTTGAAACATTCATTATTGATAGACTTCGGTCTTCTTCAGGCCAGAAGAATGATTGCCCTCTTTTGGAAAAATGTTGATGTACCTTCTATACATGCATGGATAAAAGAGATGGCATCTTGTCTTGTTCTAGAGAAACTGACATATATTCAGGGGAAGAGCAAATGATTTTGCAAAAATATGGACTCCACTACTAGATTTCCTTGAGAATGAGAATGTGCAGTTAAAATAAGGGTGCTGTATATTGCTGCTTGATTTTGATGTGTTTTTGTAGATTTTTTGTTTGTTTTGTCTGTTTTTGTTGTTGAATTTATGTTTATCACACTTGCTCATTTTGTGTTTTTATGTGTATTATGTATTATGTGTATTATGTGTAAAATACTAAAACCAATAAAACATATTGTTTAACAAATGTACAATGGCTTCTGAAAGTTTGCAGCTCAAACATCACCAGACTCTTGATATCTCATTGATAGGCTGATTTAGCTTTGATTACACTTGTCTCTAAATTATTCCGAGGCAGAATGAGTACTTGGTTGGGGTGTAAAACAACAAGTAAACAGAGTTATTAATTCAACTTTAACACATCATGCTCCTGTTATAGAGCTTGGTGATTGGAATGTGAAATTTTAGCAATTATACCCCATCACTTCTAATTTTGATAACAACGCTGCAGGGATTGAATGAATTGGATCACTTGTGATGGACTGAAATGGTGTGCAGCACAGATAGCTCATGTAATTCTGAAGAAATAAAGCTGCAGGTAGCTGGAAGCCTAGCTCAACTCTACCACAACATCCTGCGCACAAGCAGCAGTGGTTACATTATTGGAAAGCATAGCAAGGCTACGGAATGACATATATCTCAAAACACAGGTCAAATACAGTTGGGGAATAACAGGAACTAATCAATACCTTGTTATTCTAGCTACTAATAATGACCAACACTAACACTAGCCTTTCTTCCAGACTTTACACGCGCTAAATAAAGTTACCACTCCTTGTTGATGATGTGTAAATAAAAATATATGAATGTCTATTTTATAAGAAAAACGGATTGTGTCACTCATCATTGGTGGTGACTAGCAAGCTAGCTTAGCCTTTTGACATTACAGTACGTTTGGCTTTTACTGTATTTAGCTTAAAGCTGCAATAAGCGATTTTCCAACCACTAGAGGGTGAGAGAAACCGCAACACATTTGTAAATAAAGCACAGCAAAGCTGCTGGACTACGGAGACCCCAAAAGGACAAATCTAGCGAAGGCCTGTGCATAAAGGCTAATCACTAAGCTAAACGTACCTACAGAGAAGTGTCACCGGTTACCAGTCTCTCTTTGACAGAACTTTCTCCCGCTGAAGGTTACATGTCCCACAATGACAAGTGAAGAGGTAGGTAGCAAGTTTACTAGTTTAACAAGTGTACTCCCTCACTTCATCGATTCCGCCATTACGACAGTTTTTTTCAGGAATGGGAGGGGGTGGAAAGCATGACACCTTTACTCAGCAGGTCTGTATATGAACATGTGTGTGTGTGTGCATTTGTTTGTGTATTTGATGTGTGTGTGTTTGCCATCCTTGAAATCCTTCAGTTGAAGTTAAAATATGAAAATTACCAAAGTTGGAGTTACGAGGTTTTCACACAACAGCAATGGAATATTCCTGTGACCCTAGAATGATCATGGATGATAGAGAAGTGTTAGGAGTCTATTGTCCGTCCTAATCCCTATCAACTCCCAGGAAAGCTTCCACTGCAGCAAGCCAGCTACAGGGGTCAAAAAGGGAGGGAAGGGTGGGGGAAGAAGGTTGGATGAGTGGGAGGATGGTGGGATTTTTCCTCCAGGCAAAAAGACTGGTGATGAATCAGGGCAATAGCACTTCCCTACTGACCACAACTGTTAGAATATCAAACCCTTGTCAGCTAATAGATTCTAGATTAAATCTGAGTGGTGTTACAGCATAGCAAAAGATACTTTACATATGCTTTTTGTTGTCATATCATATCACAGACAAGTAACTTGTTAATTAAACACAGTTTCTTGTATAGGAAGAGCATCTGCTGAACTTAACCTGTGGGTTGCAGCGGGCTTGGACCTTACACTCATGAATATGCAAAACAGTTGAAAATTGCAAGAGATAGGCTAAATAAAGGTTGGGGCAAAGTCAACTAGTAATGAGTCAAGATGTGGTAAATGTATTGTTTTTACAAGGACGGGTTTGTTCCAGTCCTACTACAAGATCTTGTCCGAGTCAAAAACTGCCTTTTAGTCCAGGTGAAATGTACATACAGAGTTATTTTGTGAAGTGTTGTAATTTACTTTTGTGGTGAACCCACTTTCCCTCAACCTGCCTCGTCTACTTCTACTCAAGTTAGTGATTTCATTGCATCCAGACGTTGGTTTTACTTGTACATGGAGAGAGCAACAATGATAGTGATAGCAAAATGCCCTCAATCAACATTGAACTTCCTCCTCTCCCTTATCCTCCACCTAATCTTTCTCTTGTTTTGGCCAAAAATTGCTTTTCAACTACTTTGTGTTCTGTCTGTACTCGGCACTTCTTCCTAACTAGGCTATTTACTTTGTTGATGATGAATCAGTTTTCCAGGGACACAAAATGTTTTATTCTACTATCTTGGTAGTATTGTACAGCTCTTGCACTCATTATTGCACATTATTTGCCAATGGTGGTAACACATGAATTTGAGCTTATTCTACTGTTGCACTTACTTTAAGTCACTCTGGAGAGGGAAATGCAGAGTGCCAGAGCCCCAAATTGTAAAGTGAAATGACAAGGGAGGTGGCGAGGTAAGTCACGGGGGTGGGAGGTTGTGGGGGGAGAAAAGAGGAGGTGGGTTCACCTCCTTATTCCAGTGGGTTTCCAGACTGAGTAACCACTAAATGCTTCCCTGCTGCTCCTCCCCCTTCTAACACAGTAGAGGCACAGCACTCTTACTCTAATCCCACCACACAATGGACAGGTATGGGATATGGACGACAAAGCAAAGAGTAACAAACTAGTGGATACAGTGTAAAAAAAATAAAATAAAATAAAATAAAATAAAAATTCTTGTAATTGGTTAAATGGTTGATTATAGAGGGTAAGTAAAGCTCCAAGTGAAGTTGAATAAAAAGAGCAGTATGAAAGAACAATATCAAACCATGTCAAGATGGTGATTCAGTCCATCAGGGTGCAAATGCATTTCTTTATAATGGCTCTCCAAAGCAAAAACGTCTCAAAAATGTTTGAACTCAGTATTGTAATCAGACTGATTGTGTAGTCAGAAGTATATTATGAGAGACTAATCATGGGTTGAAGAGTTAAATGAAGTAGATGGGTAAATGCTATATAATTATTACAATTATTATTATATTTTTTAATTATGTACATGATTTTTATGAACTTTACATTGATGTGTGTGTATTCTTTTTTAGATAACTGATATGCAATGTAATTGTTGTAGCCTGTGATATATGTACCTGTGTGTGTGTTTAATGTGTTGTTTAATGTAGTGTGCAATGGAATGGAATGGAATGACAGCAACTTTTTGTGGTCCAAGACAAATTTCTCCACGGAGATCAATAAAAATCTAATCTAATAAATATACTGCATTTACAAAGAAACAAAAATTCTTAATTTTTAACACTGTGGCACAAATCTGTTTTTCCCACGGTGCAGCAGAGGGCATCAGGAGCCAAATTCAGGTCAGGCAGTCAGTCATACATCTGTCACTTCATGAGATGATGCGCTTCGTCAGATGGCCTCTAGAGGGCGTCTTTGACTGCGAGATGCAGTGGCACAAAGTCAAATGTTGGTCAGTGTATATAAATGGATCTAAATGGATCTCTAATGCGCCTGATGTGCGCATCACGTCATGTCTGTCATGTGGAGAAGCACAGACAGCAGACCAGCAGCATTGAACTCAATCCAACAGAGTGAAACAAAAGTGAAACTTAACATTCCACAATTTGCTCCAAACTCGCCTGGGATTTGTAGACTGTAACACGTCTTCTGCTGCCCTACAAACTTTAACGGTAGGTAACGTTATTATCTTGTGGTATTTAAGTAACGTTATGTGGAATTAGGTAATTTAACCGTGCTGCAGTGTTTCAGTTGAACACATGCGCCGTGGGCCTGTACAGGATCTGTGCTTGTTCTCCATGGCTATGTAAAGAGGGTTAAAGTCGAGATGAAATGAAAAATGCCTTTTTAACCCTTTTAGATCACATCCCCGGTCATATTGTGCACCTATATACCAATATATGCCAAAAAAAATACAAAAAATCAATTTCTTTGTATTCTTATATCAAAATTCAATCATGTTTTCTTCCTGTAAAACAAAATATGCCATGTGCTTACGTAAGCATGCCCATAACCAATTTCAACCAATAATATCATGACATCCACCCATTAGCTAGCTAGCAACAGCATGGTACTTCGGTGTGTCTTCGGGTGTTATGACACACCCACTTTTCAACGTTCAAATCAAATTCCTCCCAACGTTATGTCCCGCCTGTCTTTCCTGTTTCACTCGGAAATACGTCACGATACGGAAGTTAGATACTCTCGAAATGCCGTTTCATCTCGACTTTAAATTCAGTTCTGAACATTCAGAACTCAGAGAAGAGGCACAGAACAGATGATAAAACAGTCAAGCCTTATGTAACGTTAAACAACAAAACTTGAGGTAAGCTCATAAACACAGTAGTGTTCCCCCAAGATTGTTTTTCCAAAATTTTTTTTGAGGTGAGACAAAAACAAATTTCCACAAAACCGACTCATCTTAAATGTGCTTAGGTGCATTCTTTAGAACTGTTGAATAGTCAAGAGTACACCACAGTAGACATATGGGAAATATACACAGCCCATTAGTAAATACTTTAAAGCCAAGAGCTCTGTATTAGCATGATGAACGTGCTTTCTCTTTACTTTTCAATATGTTCTATTTGTTGTATTCTTATGCTATTTTTCTGCTGCCATGATCTAATTTCCCCACAGGGATTATTAAAGTTCATGTCATCTTCTCGACAACCACTAAAGACATCTGACATGAACAATTGATGGGTCGTCCATGTCCTCATTAAAGGGGAACACCAGACAAATTTTAATATTATTCAGAACGTAATAGAACGTAATAGAAGAGACGCTGCTGCCTGCTTATGTTTGCGCATTCATCAAGAACGCCAAGGACAGAAGGCAACTGCTGGTGCGCTCACATAAACTATGACTACTGGAAAACCAAATAACTCAGAATGGTATGGCATTGTTTTTCCTGTGTTATAAATGTTTATTGTTCACATAAGAGATTCAGATTGTGACAGAACATGTATTTAGATTGCAAATTTCATTGCAATTCTATACTTCACTCTTTCTCCCAGTGGAAGGCTATTGCTTTGCCACCTAGTGGTTCTGCTGCACATTCTTGATGAAAGCACACGCATGAGCAGGTGGCAGTGTCTCTTCTATGTTCTATTACCTTCTGAATAATTACATAAAATTGAATGGTGAAATTTGTGTGAAAGATACTATTATAAATGAGTGCCAGATGTATGGCACTGTGTCCAGTGGCCACCTCCTTTATTTTTTTGCCAGCGGGGCTCAAAAATACTGCTGGGAAATGCAGGTCGTGGTCACTGCTGTTGCTAGGCGACTATAACTTACTATAATTTGCTCAAAGTTAAAATATTTTTCAACTTCTAGGGATCACACTAAGGTTTACATGCACCGTTACCAACATGCCAAGCTCTCTGCTGTGTCAGGAACTTGTGGAGAAGCCAGTGCTGTAAATAGAGGCTGCTATTGGACATGCAGCCCATCATTAGTAAAAATGAGTCATTGATGTAAAGCGGTTTTAAATAAGGCACGGTCCAGATTGTATGTGTCCGTAAGGGACGTTTAAAGCTGTCATGTGGTGTGACTGACTGTCTATCTATTTGTCTGTCATTCTGTTATCCTGTTCATTCCCTCCATCCTTCTCAGAGCAGAAACTGAACAGAAAATTGTCCGTCTTCTCCGACTGAGGCCTCAGGATACAAGGACAGCAGGGTGTGTATTCGTGTGTGTGTGTGTGTGTGTGTGTGTGTGTGTGTGTGTGCATGTGTGTATGGAGGGGTGGGGGGGTCGTGTAGCTTAAATCTGTGTGTCTGTTTGTGAGATAGAGAAAGATGAAGGGTGGTGTGTGTTGTAAAAGAGAGGCTTGTGTGTGTGTGTGTGGGTGTGGGGCTTGTAAGTGCATGTATGTATATACATGTGTCTGTCTGTCTGTCTGTCTGTCTGTCTGTCTGTCTGTCTGTCTGTCCGTGTGTGTGTGTGTGTGGGGGGGGGGGGGGTAGGTCGGGTGTGTGTAAGTGCATGTTAAGGGGTTGTAAGTGTGTTTGTGAGTGAGAGAGACAAGCCTTTTTTAGTTTATCTTTATTGGTGTCAGCTTTCAAGTCAAAGATCACAAATAGGTCACTGTTTGGCCACTGACCCCCATCTGAATATGTTTTTGCTTCCGTATATGATTTAATACAAAACTGGACGTCTGTCTCTACAGTAAATGGGGAGGTAATAGTGGAGAGATTGGTGTAGAGAGAGGGAATTGAATAGACATCAGAAAAGACATTACTGCTGTACTGGGCTTCTTTCACTTTTCTCTTCAGCCTCTCAAATGTAGAAAACCGCATACAAACAGAATTTTTAATCATCAAACATTGGCTGGTCTCATGTTAGTTGGGCTGTGTCAAATCCAAGGACAAATAAAGTACTAATCTGTTTTACTACTCTCTTTTGCTGATTGATATGAAACAAAAGTGATTAAACCTATACCCAGCTCAGTCAATCAATCTTGAGAATGAAATGACTTCAATCCAAAACATGAAAGCCTGAACACAGCCAGTATTGGTGTTTCAAAAGGGAGTGCAATCATTGCATTTATGGATTGGAGCTTTAAAGTAATAATCTTGAACATTTTCATGTAAGTAAATGCCTGTGTTGCTACTCTTTGTCACTGACGCATATAACACAATAGTGATTCAACCTATAGCCAGTTAATGAATTGCTGTTCTTGGAAGTCGATAGTTCCAAGTTGGTATTCAGAACTTCCGATCTAAATGCTTTCCAGTGTGTCTGCTGGGGAAAACATGGACGCAACACCCTTTTGCCCGCTAAAGTTAGCTATCTGACAATGCTCTGCTTAACCGAATTACGTTACAAATGGAGTTGTTGCAACACGTTTTCATAACACAAAACCTACATATCAAGTAAAATCAAGTTCTATTAAGTACAAATTGATGCAAAGGGAATTCAGTTTACTTTTCACCATGTGCGCTGCCATACTGCTGTGATGTCAGCTGTGTTTATGTAGGAGAACTCGAGATTAATCTTGCTCAAATTTCTGACTGGGAACTCCGACTTGAATGGAAGTCGGAATTCGTTTTTCTCTGAGTTCCAAATACAATGGAACGCAGCATTAGCACCCAGTGTCTGGTAGCTCTTTCCTGGGAAAAATCCTCTGCTGCACAGGAAGAGATGCGTTTTACGTTTCTGGTGTGTTTGGAATAAAGAGAAAGAAAAATTGGGTAGTTAGCATGAGCAGCGATAGCCACCATGACTGAACAGACAAAGAAAAGAGCGCCACCTAGAGAAACTCAAACTCCATCCACAGAAAATCCAAGGAATCCAGTATTGGACACACTGCTGGATTGAAGTGATCTCTGGGAAGTGCAGTGCAGAAACACCACAGCAATGATGGAGACAAAATTAAACAAAAAAAAGACATTCTTTTTTTAAATGAGGATCTTGTAGATTACCACTTC
Source organism: Centroberyx gerrardi (assembly GCF_048128805.1). Taxonomy (NCBI): domain Eukaryota; kingdom Metazoa; phylum Chordata; class Actinopteri; order Beryciformes; family Berycidae; genus Centroberyx; species Centroberyx gerrardi. Next base: position 2,341,281 of record NC_136009.1, on the reverse strand, counting down.
AAAGGAATAGTTCAATCCAAAATGAAAATTCAATGATATATTCTCACCCCCATGTCAATCAAAACTCCATTGAAGTTGGTAGGACCACCCAACACACAGCCAATTAGCCCCCGTAGTTCCATCTCAGCCTTCTCCCAAACTTTACAGTTTAAAAAAAAAAAAAAACGCATAACATGTCCATCCATCCGTCCAACATCCAAGTGGTTTGTAGTCGAACAATTGCACTGTGGGCCCAAAAGTCCAATATTTACTTCATTATCTCCTATATTTTCCTAACTGACATGGCCTTGTTCTAGATCAAGCACCTTAAAGCGCAGTTGCAGAAGCAAAAAGTACGATGAACCTATGCTCAACTGATCAAAGATTGTTTCATTACAAAGACTGAAATAGGTTACAGCTGTGATCGGCAATGGCATAACCCTGGTCTCAAATATATTGTAGGCCATGGAGGGAACAAAAATGATGGGACAATAGACGTACATTCGCAGGGAGAGGGAAAACAGCTGAGGTGGGCGAACTATTCTTCTCCAGCAAACAAATGAGGAGAAGAGAAATCTCTGCACATTGCCCTGAACCCAGTCAGACAAAGGATGTGAATGTCTGAAAGTGCATCATTGTTCCCTCCAACTCTTTGTATCTCGCTCTGAATTATATTTTGTCTTTGTAAAACTGCCTCTCCCACACACAAACACACTTACCTAAACACAAAAACACACAAACACACAAACACACACTCCCCATTCTCTGGGCCAATCCAGTTCAGTGGTAGAAGATGAAAATTGTTCCAGGGACACAAAAACGCTTGTTGAAGCAGAGGCCTATGAAAGGCTGCTGTTTAGTTTTTTTCACCAGAGTCCTCTCAACCAGGAGGCTCTAAGTGCATTTGAGTGGGGGGGGGGACACTGGCAGAAAAGGAAAGAGAAAGAGAGAGGGGATGAAGGGAGAGAGAAAGACAGAAAGAAAAAGGAAAGGAGGGGAAGATTTGAGTGCAAGGAGCAGGCTGATAAAAGGTTTCCTCAGAACTAAGGTTGGCAGCAGATGAATGCACACACAGCGGGCTATTGAATGCCTACATGGCCTTACAGCACAGGATTCAACTATTTTATTTTGAAAGGGTTTTTATTGTTGACCCGCAAGGGATGTTGGCTGCATGCTATCTATCAAAGAAAACAAAAAAAATATAGTCAAGAAGGGCTTGCTCCACCACTCCCACTCGCACTTTGCTAATACCAACCTTTGACTAAAGCTGGTTTCCATTATTTTGGGCATTCCAGATTATTTTTCAATTTCTGTCAGAAAAATAACCATGACGACCTAACAAGCAGGTATTCAAGATGGCACTGAGCTAGACGACACCACTTTTTCTTCTATTTCATTTAGTTTTTTCTATTTCTCTCAGCAGCCAAAGTAGTCCTTTAATGAAGAGCAAGATGTTGCTTTCCTCAGTGAGTCAATACGGAACATGATTTGTTCCCTATTTCCTTACTAAAAGGAATACTTCACCACAAAATGAAAATTCACTCATCTACTCACCCTCATGTCAGTCAAAAAACCTGTGAAGTTTGTATGTCCACATAACACACAGCAAGTTAGCTAGCGCAACTCCATGGTAGCCTCCTCCAAAACAAGTTTAGCTAAAAAATGACTCCAAACTGGTTGTGCAGCGTAATCCAAGAGTTTCATAGCCATACGATTGCACTGTGGGTCCAAAAGTCCAGTATTTTCCGTACCATGGAGAGGCGCTAGCTAACTAAAAGCTAGCTAAAATTCACCAGTGTTTTGACTGACATGAAGGTGACTAGATAACAAAATTTTCATTTTTTGGGTGAACTATTCCTTTAAGTGATGAAAGTGAGAATAACACAATTCTGAATAGTAATGAAAACAATTTAATTATAAAACATGACTGCAGGGCAAATTTGATAGAAAAAACTAGCGATGGTCACTGACAGGCAGCTCTTTCCCTCCTCCTCTCTGTGCTTGCTCACTCTGAGTGATGGTGTGTGTGTGTTGGCATTGGCTGTTGCCAGGTTACGAATTTGCGAGCAGGAGGGCGGTGGGAGTCACACTGAAGTTTAAAAATGGCCTCTTCAAGCCCTCCTGTCAAACGCAACACATTGTAAAAATATCGCAGCGAATGTGAAGCTGAATATCTGTGGCTTGACAGTGTGGGAGAGAATGAATACAAGGTGAACTGCAAAGTGTACTGCAGGTTATTTTCTGTCCCCTGTAGAGGAGCCTGCGACGTTAAAGCTACACTATGTAACTACATTTTGGCAGTGCTGTGGCTGTTGCTTTACGTCACCAAGCGTAATGTCTTCATGTCAGGTAACTTTGTGTTATTTTTTCATTTGTGTAACAGACATTTATGGTCATATATTGATAATGTGGCCACAAAAATGTCAAAATAGCTGTCTTTACTAAAATTAGAAACGAGTGGCTGGCACTGAAAATGAATGTTACTCTGTAAAATGCATTTCTCAGGAAAGCTTGCTAGCTACCCTATAGGCTAATGATGTTGCTACTACTGTTTTGATCATTTCCCCAGTCGCTAATGTTTCATGTTTGAAAGATACTGTAAAGTAGATTGCAGCAAAAGGTACTACCTGTACTACCTGTTTGCCAATATAGGCTACATTTATTTATTTCAGGGAACAGTGGAATCTATCTGTTCACAAAAACAGAATTTGAAACTGCCAACCAACATATATACATTGTAATTGTCACTACGCTGTGTGTGTGTAATTATCATAGGACTCCAATGAGAGGTCCAAGGACATGATAATCCTCAGGATCTCATTGTTCACTTTATACATGCTTGATATTTCTGTCATTTCTTTTCTGTTTGTGCAATAACATTTCTATGTGATGTTTGCTGTGTTTGTAATAAAAAGAAAACCCTCTGAATAGTTCAATTGCTTTTATTTGAAAGGCACTTTCAACAACAAACAAAGGCACTGATAAAGTGAGACACTCCAAACAATAGCATGTTACTATTTACAAAATCTTGAATCATCAAATCAATCAGTATTCATTCAAATGCGTCCGTCCCTCTGGTTTGCATGCTAGTACATTTGACAGGGTCCCACTCCAAATTGTGTTTCATCTCCAGCATGACATATCCTTAGACAAAGAAAATTAGACTTTGCACCTTTTATTTTTACATCCTTATGATAACTGCTGTAGTTAGCAGCTAGGCTGAAAACATATCATATTGTAACTACACTAACAAGGCAACTGACAATATTCACACTGAAAAATAATTCTTCAGTAATCAAAATTGTGAATAAATAACTATACGATTTTCACCTGTCCATTTAAGAAGAAGACATTACTAAGAACACATTACTTAGAGAGTAGTATTATACCGTGAAAAAGTTACATAATGTACAGTAGCTTTAAGGATCATGTTTCAGGAAATAGCCATAGTCAAAACACAAAATCCCAGAAGACTCAAGCAGCAATTTTACAATTTACCACCACATGCATCACCTGAAGCTGATATGGTAGTGAGAATATGATCTGAAAAACAGGATTTTAGATGTCTATTTGGCTGTCTATATAATGTTTTAGTACTACACACATACTTAATGATATTTAAAATCTAGAATAAACAATGTGAACAAAAATAGAAATGCAACATGCTAACAGGGATGTAAACAAAGTTGTGCACAAGATTTGAGAGAAATAAGCTTTTTATGGAAAATTATAATTATTTTAACTCATGAAACATGCATGGAACCAAAACTTTACATGTTGCATTCATATTTTTGTTCACTATACATTTGAGGTATATCACAAAATTAGGCTGAAAGGGGAGGAGGGGGAAATGTCCACACATTTCAAACACATTTCCATGCCTCTGTCAGTGACAGAAGTGATGGCAAAGTGACATCAAATAACCAATTTGTGATTTTTTTTTAGGCCTAAATAAAAAATTACTTTGCTTAAGTTACAGCCCATGACATGAAAATCTCACTCACTGACCTACATTGGCAACCCTGCAACCATTACTGTCATAAGTATTCTCCAATGGACCCCCATGATGGTGCCAGTCGTGAGCAGTGGTGGGTAGAGTACTGAAAATCTATACTCAAGTAAAAGTACAATTACTCCCATAAAAAATGACTCAAGTAAAAGTGAAAATTACCATTTGAGAAACCTACTCAAGTAAAAGTAAAAAAGTACCTGGTTAATAAATTACTCAAAGTACAAGTTACTTTCCATTTTAATATTTTTTAGGGTGTGCGGGCCAGTGCAAAATAATGAAAAAACAGCACTTGTTGATAAAACTTTCTTAGCCCTTTATAAAACAGAATATAAGTCTGTTTAACTCTAGTATTTACAGACATTATCAAAGTAACCAAACCTATTACAGCCCCAAAATGCAGTAGATACCGAATACAATACAATTAATTAAAACTCAGATTTTCTGTTCTGTAGTATTACTCCCTGTACCAAGACCTCAGTCAATCAACTAGAGAATGAAAACTTCTTTCCATTCACATTTTTCATTTGGGGATACCCATTTGTTGGAAGCTACCTCTTGTTCTGGGTTTTGCTCCGTCATCATCGCATCGTGGTCAAAAGACAGGTGGTGCTTATTTTTCTTCCAGGCAGCTGGAAACTTGGCATCTGCAGTAGAGGTGCTCCTCGCGCGCTCTCCCCCCTGCACTCAGTCCCCGCATTTAGAGCAGACTAGTCTGTCTTTCACTGTTTTTCTCATGTTCTTTCAGCACCATATGTTGAAGTGCTACTAGGCCACACATTTTCTACCAGGAAGCATACACTTTCTCCATTCACATTTACACTTACACCTCCATGATTCTGAGCGAAATGACAATCAAATTAGAGCAGGCAGGAGGTGTGAACATCTTTGGCAATCAAGAGTGAATCTGAAAATCAAAGGTAGGCAGTTTGACTCATTCTAATTCCTTGCTCCCTCCCTCCCTCCCTCCCTCCAAATGGTAAAGGTATGATGTTAAAGCATTCAGGCAATGAAATACAACTGTTTCCTCTAGCATAGGTCAACTCATAACTTGCCTAATATGAAGTAAGGATTATATTTAATGTTAGAGATGGGCCTGCTCCTTCAACATGCCATGGGTTGACTTACATCTTCTGATGTTTGATGTCTGACTTTACATTTAAAATAGAAATTAACCAGTAGGCCTAAGGGATAAAAGTGATTAAAAGACTCATTCATTACATGCCTGGCCTGTTGCCTTATAAACCCTGGCTGTCACATAAGCTACATATATTTGAGATGTTATTTAATACTGTTGTTTGACGGGTTAGGGTTAGTTAGGGTCCTACATGCAGCGCTGCACCCTGGTTTAGATATCCCATAATACCAAACCCCCTGTTAAAGATGGTAGGAAACGCAGTAATTACGACTAAGCTACTTTATCCAAATGAATTAAGCTCTAACATCTGTGCCTATACTGAAATTGCTGTCATTATGGGGTAATGATGCACAATGGTTGCTTTAACACTCCTGAATGACAATTGTAGACATAAGCGAGAAAATATATTTCGAGATCATGCCGGTTTTCTGGTTCTTAAAGATGATGTGCACTTTGGAATGTACCATTATTTTTTAAATTGATGTATTGATAGTTTACAGAAGAAAAATACAGTAAAGATGACAGGGAGAGCGGGGTGACGTGATAAAGGAGTTTCCCTACAACCTAATAAGATTAGTAAACTACTCTGCAGATAAAAATGTGGTTTAGGTGGGTTTACCCTTCATTATGTTCCTGGTATGCACCCTTACCACCTTGAGTCACCAGTATGTCAGATAGTCTGACATACTGGAATCTTGCTGATTCTGATATACCCATGCTGTCCTGGGTTCAAATCCAGCATGGGATCTTTGTACCATTGCCCTCTCCCTTCCTTCATGTCTCTCTCTGTGACTCTCCAATAAAGCACAAATGCCATAAAAATAATCTTGTATCCTGTATTAACTTTCCTGGCCCATAGCACAAAATGACCATAATATACACTCACCGGCCACTTCATTAGGTACACCTTACTAATACTGGGTAGGTATCAGCTTTCAGCTCAGTGTCAACCGGCTACCAAAGTGACATCTGCCTCAAGGTTCGACGTGTTGCATTCTGAGATGCTTTTCTGCTCACCACAGTTGTCAAGAGGTTATCTGAGTTACTGTTGCCTTTCTATCAGCTCGAACCAGTCTGGCTGTTCTCCTCTGACCTCTGCCATCAACAAGGCATTTTCGCCCAGAGAACTGCCGCTCACTGGATATTTTCTCTTTTTTGGACCATTCTCTGTAAACCCTAGAGATGGTTGTGCGTGAAAATCCCAGTAGATCAGCAGTTTCTGAATTACTCAAACCAGCCCGTCTGGCACCAACAACCATGCCACGTTCAAAGTCACTTAAATCACCTTTCTTCCCCATTCTGATGCTTGGTTTGAACTTCAGCAGATCGTCTTGACCATGTCTACATGCCTAAATGCATTGAGTTGCTGCCACGTGATTGGCTGATTAGATATTTGTGTTAACAAGCAGTTGAACAGATGTACCTAATGAAGTGGCCGGTGAGTGTATCTGCGGGGGTTGATAGGGTGGTTGATCAATACCAATGACTCAACGATTACTTGGCCAGGTGCTGAGATTTCTGCCTTTCAAAACTCACATTTCAGCCCATACTCCCCAAAACACTCCCCAACCAGTGGAGTTTCAAGATACTCCCAAACCACTTAATCCCATACACTGTCCTGGGGAATTGTTTCGCCTACTCTCTGATCAATTTTGTATGAAATCATGGACCTTGAAGTCAGTGATCTCTCCATTCCATTTACTGATGAATAGCATCTGCTACAAAAACTTTGCAGCTCAAAAGCGTTCCATTTTCAGTAAGTCCTTCAGGAATTGAGAAAAACTGATTTTATCCCATTGATGCCCACACATTTATTCCACGTTATAGTCAACGGTTCTTCTCGGTCCCTGTTAAAGCTGCAATAAGCGCTATCATATCTTATAACCAATCCTGAAACTAACGTGTGCTATTTGGAGATTTCATTGAGACATAATGATATAAACCAATATCCACACAGCAGCCAGCTGTGTTGCTGTTTTCACCTCTTTTCTAAAGCTTGTTGTCAAATTCCACACCGGAACGAAGCTCCTCCCGGCCCATTCAGTAGCTTTTCAGTTTTTAAAAACTAGCTTGTCTCCTCCCTCGCTGTTTAAAAGCAGCACTCACCCCCTCCCATTCCTGAAAAAAATTCTCGTAATGGTGGAATCAATGAAGCGAGCGAGTAAACTTGTTAAACTAGTAAACTTGCTACCTACCTCCTCACTTGTCATTGTGGGACCTGCATGTAACCTTCAGCGGGAGAAAGTTCTGGCAAGAGAGACCGGTAACCGGCAACACTTCTCCGTAGGTACGGTTAGCTTAGCTATTAGCCTCCGTAGTCCAGCAGCTTTGCTGTGGTTTATTTACAAATGTGTTGCCGTTTCTGTCACCCTCTAGTGGTCGGAAAATCGCTTATTGCAGCTTTAAGGTTACGGTTAGATAATAATGTGGATACTAAGGGCTAATAGGGCACCACTGGGCTATTAGTTATTCAATTTTCCTGGCTAGCTAACCCTGGATAACACAATTCATAGCCACCATTCAAAAAAGAGCAACAGAAGCAACACATGAAACATAAAAAGAAACAGACAATGAAGTTAATGGCAATTAATAAAATAAAATAAATATATAAATTACATAAAATCAAGTCTATACAAGAGTTGAAAGTAATTTAAAAGATGCTAAAAGAAACCTAGCAGCCTGGGCAGGTCAATCCAAAGTATAGATGTCCACAGACACTGAGAGAGAGTGTGTGTGTGCTTCATGTGTGTGTGTGTTGGAGTGTGTGTATGTGTATGTGCTTCTATTACATGACATATGTTCGGCCCAGTGCCTCTGGTCTTTGGTTGTGAAATTCCCCTCACAGCTTCTCAACAAACTCATCACAGCTTTAAAAAAAAAATCAAATGTGAGAGTGTTTTGGGAATTAAGCCTCGCCGCTACCATGTTTGAAATATTCCATCAAGCATCATCTATCAGTGATACAGCTTTTCCACTAACAGCCTTCAACGTTCTCTTTTCTGTTCCTTCTTTTTCCTCTCTCTCTGACATAGGATGGATTGTGAGACTCTAATTGGCACCTCTGTTCTGCAGCAGGTTGGAGTTCCCTTATGGAAATGGTGTCATTTCTAAAGGATTCAATCTGTCGCCGCATTGAGACACTTTGTTTGGCTTGTTAAATAACAGAAAGGACTTTTTTTTTTTAATCTCTGAACTTCACTTCAGACATGAGAGAAGAAAAAGAAAGACTAGATATGAAAGGGAAAGTAGTGAAGAAAACCAAAGGAAAGAGAAGAGTTTTATTTTTTCCCAGGAGGAAGTGTGTGTGGAATAATAAAAAATTGGGTACTACATAAAACATGAAAAACAAATAAGCTACATGGAAGATGTTGCCTGAGATATAAATTTGTTACATTACTGCATAATGAAGTGTAAATCCCTGTTTTGAATATCTGACAAACAAATTGAGGGGCTGTTTATTTTTGTTTTATTTTTTATTTTTTTTGCTTCCTCTACTAAGAGATGTTACCCAAGCCAGAAGCTTTCAAATGTGTTTTCTGTCCAGCTCTGATTTCTTTACCATTTTACAATGACCAATTTTTACTTTAAAGCTATAGACAAGACCTTTATGTAAAAAATCCATCCATCTTATCAGCCTAAATCACAAAGTAGGGCTGCAACAGAGAAACGCTAACCGCTAACTGAGACACTGTAGATTCACCCTATTTGCCCAAATTCAATTCTGCTGTCAGTGATGAATCAAAACTCAAGAGTGAAATCTTAAAGTGTCTCCTAAACAGCAGTGAGCGAGCGCTCCGTCCAGAGAAAACTGGACTCACCGACGATGGCCGAACCTCTTCACCACCACCACCCACACCACACACTAAGAAGAAGACATTTAGTTTACTGACATCACAGGAGTTCTGGGTAATGAAGTCCTTCAAATTCAAACAAATGTGAAATTGCATAGTGCAGCTTTAATTTGATATTCCTTCCATCTTTATTATTCTTCCTTCTTGATACCTATTAAACACCAGCCACTTCTTTAATTTTGTTATTGATGAAGTTAATCAAGGAGTAAGAGGGGGAAAATTATACACACGAAAAAATTACATTGTCAAATGAAGTATTGAGAGAGATTGTGGAGTATTAGAAAAAGTAGGCCGGTTCAAAAGCAACTGGGAAGGAGAGGTGAACAAGTAACTTACTACAGTCAAGGTGCCCTTGAGCAAAGCACTAAAGCCCTACTGATCAGTGGCTAACAAAGCAGAACAGAGTAACCGAGCATGACGCAGGACGGTGCTGTGTCCAGGCTAAATTAACACTTATATGATCACATACCCCCCCCCCCCCCACCTCCCACCCCACACACACACACACACACTCACACACACACACACACACAGGGAAACTACCACTAACATGTCGAGAATCCAGGATTATTTTCCAGGTGATGATTCAATTGGCCGCGGATCAAAAGAGCTGAGATGCTGCATTCTGTTTCCTCAGTCGAGCCTGCAGCGTTGGCACTGAAATAATGTTGTCTCGCATCTATTCTCCAGCATAGCTGTATATTTAATCTCTCTCTCTCTCTCTCTCTCTCTCTCTTTTCCTCTCCCTCATTCTACTTCCCCCTCCATCTCTCTTTTCTGTCTCTCTCTCTCCCTCTCTCTCTTATTCTCTTTCCATTTCTCTTTATTTGATGCCGTTAAAGGGAGCTCCTGTGAGAGTTGGAGCTCTGTAAATAGAAACGCTGCCAAATCAAATGCATCCAGGGACTCTGGGAAGCTTTCTGTGATCTCCTGCTTTAGATCAGGCCTTTACTGGGAAATGGCACAATAAACAGAAATTGTGATCCACATATAGCTCCATACGGTTTGATCTGGGAATAAAGAGATGGCAAGAATCTTAAATGGTTTTTTTGGGGGTTTTTTTTTGCCTGTAATGCGTTCATCTAGTCTGACGTAAGACGTTGATTTCATTCTGCCTTTTCAAAGTGCCGTGCTTCGTTTCAGACACGTGGAGGAAGTGTGGCCACAAACGCCTCGAGTTCACCTCGATCCGAGATGCTCTTTGTGCGCCGCTGCTCGCCTTTAGCGGCAGAAACTGAAGGTTGATCTTTGCCGCTTCATCAAAGACACCAACGGGGGTGACACGACTCAGCCGTTTCTGACGACAAAAGTGACATTTTTTGCTGTGAGTGGCATTTGGTAACTGACAGCGTGGCCCTCGCTGTGTTAAAACTTTAATGACCTTTTCCAATTTTCACTGAAGTGTTACAACAGTCTGACTCATGAATTTCAGTGTTGAAACGGAGTAGTGTGTCTGAGGTGCTCGGGGAGGGAGGGAGGGAGGAGGGGGGACAGAGCAGCAGCATGAAAAAGAAAATCGAAAGCTAGACGTTCAAACAAAAAAAGGGAAACGGAATTTGCATGTTATTCCTGTGATCTTGGTCTGTTCAGACGAGAGGTTCGTGAACATTTTCCCAATCTGGAATCGGAGCGCCAAGGCTGATCGGAGATTACGTCAACAGACAGAGCTTTAAGCTGGTTCACTTGACAGTGAAGAGAAGAGAATGAGGGTTTATTTGCACCCAAATGAGCTTCATCTCATTACGTCGCAGTTGTAAGCCAGGATATGAGAAATGGGTAGTTACATGCAGGCTTGCAAAGGATTATAAACCGACTAAAAACTGTTTACATGCATGAATGAGCATGTTTGTAGCTGGTGATCGTCCTCCGTCTTTTTCTTCAGCTGCCATTGTCCAACCACTATTAGTCTACTTGGTACTAAGGATGGGATGCTATGCTCATCAAGGACGTGCACAAGGCCGGGCTAAAGTTGCCCGAGCAACAGCCCATTTGCCCTCTTTGGCTGAGCTGCCCCTCTGGAGGGGAAAAAAAAATAAAAAAATTCCTGTTGTGGCTGCATAATTACGAGTAGCCCATAATTGTTAAAGTTAGACCAAATTAAATCGCCATATCATCCAAACTTTTATTACTTATTGATAGGCATGCCTCCGCAGGACACAGAGATGGGGCAGCCCAGATCACGTCACGTTAGCGATGCCCTATGCCCCCTGTCATGTGACACTGTGGTATTGTTGCCCCTGTGTGAGGGCTCCGGGTGAGTCTTTTGAAGTTGTGGAGATGATTAACTATGATAGTAACGTTATATAACCAATGGGATGCCCTGTGAATAAAAATATCCCCATGCTGCCGAACAATGTGCAGCTTGTCACGTTTGCATCACGTCGCGCAATATTGCCTTATATTAAGCTATCACATGAACCCATGGATGTATTATGAACCACTCTTAGCTAGCTAGCTAGCTGGCTAACATAGGCAGCAGGCTACATGCAAGATAACTCCTCAGTTAGGACCATTACATTAAGTGTGCGTTCTGTAGAGATACAGGGATCTGATGGTTTTGACTGTTGAATCATGCTAGATTAGATATTGTTTACAGTCAATATGAAGCTACGTGTCGTGTGCGAACAGACCAACCTAACGCCACGTTAGCTTCTTTCTAGCTTGTGACATGAGCTGCTAGCTATGTTCTTGAACAAGCAGATGTAGCTGATAGAAGTCGCCTTATTTTTCGTTATGAGATGATAACTTATAATGTTCACATTGGTTAAAATGTAATGCATGTTTTTTTTTTTATGTAATGTTAATTTTGGGTGCTTACAGTAGGCTACAATGCCTTCGAAAAGGAGGAGACTACAGTAGAGAGAGAAAGAGCTGAGGGAGGCAGCTAAGGGGAGTGCAAGTTTGCAGAGCTGGATACAGACTACCAGCAGGCCAGCAGGTGAAGCATTATGATAGAAATGTCAAGCAACCATTTCCTACATAATTTAATGTGAAGTAGGCCTTTTTTCTCAGAAGCATTTTTTTAAAAAGTTGGAGTTGGCTAATAACTAACTAAAAACGAATATTTCAATCAATGATAAATGCACAGTATATTATATCTGTGCATAGTATTGTGAATGAGTTTCATCTTTAACATAATGTTAAAGAGAGTGCTTTTCTGTAGGAGGCTAACCCCAAAAGCTCCAGTTCAGAGAGCATTGGAGAGCCTGGTGATCAAGTAAAATACTTCTAATAGCTATGGTGAAATATGGGATGGTAAGGCCAGAAAATATGTTCATGAAATCCTATATGACATTTGTAATTGTTCTGTATTCTAGTACATATTTTTACATACAAAACTAGATATAGCCTACTCCAGTCTAATTCCTGGGCTTCACCAGGAATCATTGAGTCAAGCCACTGTCAGCATCACATCCATGAAAATTCAACTGGCTACACTAAAGTGTTCAGTTGTCTTAGTGCATTTTTTGCAGTGAGAAGTATATATAAGGTACTTGCTATTTTAAATTGTAGTTCTACCATGCCCAAGCAATTTTGAATGGAAAATGGGATTCTTAATTCTGATTCTAATAATTCAATTTAAGATGAGGCGCAACCACAAGGCTCCAGACCAGAGAGTGAGGGAGAGCATGCTGAGCATCAGGAGACACATCAGACAGGTACATATGAGGGTGGTAATGGCCGAGTGTGAGAGAGTTACTATAAAAGGCACCTAAAATGGGGGGTGGGGGTGGGGGGCTTTTTTCAGGTTAGAGCAACAGCCCCTCAAAATGTCTGTGCACGTCCCTGACGCTCATCTCACGATACGATTCGATGCATGATATGGGGTTCACAATTCGATACAACCACAATACGATGTAATAAATAAAAGTTCAATGACAACAAAGTCTGACTGTGCAGAATTCTGTTTATTTGTGAGTCACAAATCTTTCTAGCGATGGCATTGGCTGGCTAGAATGTAAACAACAATTTAAAAATGTCATTACAAAGAAACAATAATATAATTTGGATGGAGAGCTTGTGAATTTCGGATGGGCAAGCCGTCTCATTTGTGATTACTACAGCAGAATAAAATGGAGCTAATATCGCGATTAATTTTTCGTATTGCGATATATTGACTTTCGATATATCGTCCCAATGTACCTGTAGTGTGCGAATCGATAATATGCAAGAGCGTGCACGTCATGATCAATTCTGACATGCAGGCTGATGGTTGAAGGTTTACATGATTGCAGTCGGATCTGACGAAAGGACTGTCAACAGGATAATCCAGCACTTCCAAGAGGAATGCATTTTCGACGCGATTAGCGTGGGTCGGTTTATTCTAAAGCGATTAGGAGTTTATATGAGGTCCTGCCATTGGGAATAAGTCTGAAATAGTCCAATTAATGCAATTATTTGACTGCATGTAAACGTAGTCAGAGATAGGTGAACAGAGAAACTAAGACAGAGGGGTTAGTGAGGCAGTAAAAAAGCTGATTTTGCTCTGGTGATGAAGCATTGGTGTATGTCATAGAGCTTCTATGGCCAATCAATGGCTATACTTTCATGCAGATAGAATTCCTTTAGGTTTTGGGTCAACACAGGTAAACATAAATGGGTTAGAATAACCTGGGTAAGCTCATACTCTGATTATTGAGAAACCTGGTTAAGATGCCTGACTTACTTCCATATTAAACAGGTTACTGTGGCATGGAAACATCTTACTGCTTTCACTTTTGGTTTTCACCGTCTGTACAAACTCAGACTCGCACAGCGTTATGGGCACATTTTGATGTCAACAAAAGCTATTACTATTAATATTGGGATCACTTGTTTCCCCTGTATTAGAAGTAAGCTACTGTTACTCAGCCAGAGAGGGAGGGGGAATATTCTGTCAGCTGGTTTATTCATGGAAACAGGGAAACTCAATCCCAGAGTATCAAAGGTTCATGTAGAAACAGATTAACCTGAATAAGACTTTAACCAGACAATAACGGGACAATAACCAGGTTACTCCCTTAATGTAAATCCAGCCATTGTCTGTAAATGAGCCATCGAACAAAGATCCTCTAATTCACCGCTCGCCTACTGTGCCTATACATATCTTTGTGTGTGTGTGTATGTGCGTGTGTGGGCGTGTTTGTGTGCATCTCCTTTCACTGATTACATGAAATTCCTCAGAAGAGCATTTGTTAGTGAGTGTGAGACTGCGTAGGATGTTCAATATGCCTCGCTGCCTTCCAGCCTCTCCCTCTTCTTGCAGTATTTTCCATAATTTGCCAGCACTTTGTCTCAACTTTCTGTCATCCAGCCTCTAGCTGCCTCTTCATATCACGTCTCACATTTTATGGCACATAGATAGCTGTTCTCTTTAGCCTTTGTCTCGCACTCCCTCGATCACTTAATTTCTTTTTTTCTTTCTATATCTGTCCCTCCTCTCTCTTCACAGCCACTAGACAGAACACCTGTGTGCAAGGGTGGCTCCTTTTGTTCCATTTGTTCTTAATCTTGGTATTTCTGTCTGTATGAACCTTGAAAATTAATATAAAAAATAAAAATCCTTCTAGGGGGACAAAGGGACAACGGTTGGACTTCACCCAGATGGACATGGCATATCCTTCTGTATCAGCTCCCTAACAATCAACAACATATTTCCACTATCAAGAGACCTCCAGAAGTCATATTTATGTCATCGTCATTTGAGTTTTACAATAGAGCCATTCATGGCTCCTCCTAGCACAGCTTGGAAATACTGTTCCCATTAGACGTATTCTCACCTTCTTTGACCCCTTTGGATGAGTGGGTTTTGTGGAATGGCTCTGGCACAGATTTCCTTTACTTTATTCATCCATCTGGCTATTGTGTTTACATGGTTTCTTCTCTTTTATCTGTCTAGACATTCAAGTTTCACCTCAGGAAAGTTATTTGCAACAACACAATAGCTGACATTGTAAGGACTAGGGTTCGACCAGTATGGGTTTTTGAAGGCCGATACCAATACTGAAATTTTGGGATTTTAAGATGCCAATAGACAATATTTTGTGCCGATATTCAATGGCTTTAAATTTGACATTTTTTAGGTTTAAAAAATTCCAAATAAATTACGAGTATTAAGTGTTTCCGCAGAATTTTATTCTTGTCAAGGTGTAAAAGCTTCTGAAAGAGCATTTAGACCAAGGGACACGAAAACTATCTTCTGAAACCTCTGAAAATAATCATGATAACTATAGAAATCAAAATGCCCCAAGCTCCATCAGCCATGGAGGGACTGCTTCCTTTGAAATCAATGAAAGCTGCTCCACTGCTGTTATGTTGGCGTTGTGTTGGCATTGCATTGGCGTTGTGTTGCCGTTATCTTGGCGTTGTGTTGGCATTGCATTGGCGTTATGTGGCCGTTGTGTTGGTGTTATGTTGGCGTTGTGTTGGCATTGCATTGGCACTGTGTTGGTGTTATGTTGGTGTTGTGTTGGCATTGCATTGGTGTTATGTTGGCGTTATGTTGGTGTTGTGTTACTGCTGTGTTTACATATCATTGGTGTTGTCTTTGTTGCATTGGCGTTATGTGGGTGTTGCACTGGCAGTGTGTTGGTGTTGCACTATTGTTGGTGCCGTGTTGGCGCTCTGCTAGCATTGTGTTGGCATTGGCAGCGGCGTGCTGCACCCAAGATTTTTGAGGGGGCAAAAATTCACACATTCCTAGAAATGTTGATCCCTGTATAGCAGCCACAATGACACACTGACGCCACGCTGGCGGCAACGCAACACTTTTAGGAGGAGCTTCAGGGTTAGAATCAGTTCAGGGCTTTCCATAGACAACCAGTGTAATACTGATCAATTCTACAATAAATATGTAATCAGTCAAACTGCATCATATCCATCATATCAGAGGTGGACCAAACTGACTGGACCAGATCCTGTTTTTAAATAAAATATTGGCCTGATATACCAGCAAACTTATATATCAGTCTAACCCTAGTAGAAATTAATCTATTACTGACAGCATTCATATGACTGATATGACTATTATATTTTTTCATGTTTATATTTTTTATAGACTTTTATTTTTTTTTTTTTCCTAGTCTATGCTTCAAGGAACACACATTTCCAACTCTGGATTCATATTAAATGAAATTACAGAGAACCCCAGATTTTAATGAAAAAGAAAAGTAGGTAGTTTTATCCGGAATTTGTACTGTCTGTACTGACTTACATGTCAGTACAGACAGGAAAAAATTCATAGAGGTAGTACTAGTCGGTTAAACAAATCTAATCCCACCTGGAGAGGGTTTAATCTGTCTAACGGCCGATCTTCCCGCCGATCCACTTGTTTTCTCCATTTGTGTACATCATTTAAGGGTTTAGGGCTTTTTCCCTTTATCTTCATCTGCCTATTCACTTGTTTCATTTTTTGTCTTTTTTCTCTCATTTTAATCCCAAGAGGAGCTGTAGTGGCTCTTTTTTTAATAACATCGAGGCATTACGTGGATGATTTTCTCTCTCTCTCTCTCTCTCTCTCTCTCACGCACGCACAAACTCTATCTCGCTCTCCCTCGCTCTCACTTTCTTTCTATCTCATTCTCAGTGTCTAAATCCAGCTTTCTAAGTTACAATAGATCTGTTTAAAACCTCTGAAATGCTGAGCGGGCCTTCAAACTGTCCGTTGAAAGTGGCAACAGATGGACACAGAGAGAGAGAGGGAGAGAGAGAGAGTCAGAGGTTGGTCTGAAAGCTTCAAAATGCCTTTAGCATCGTTGGATTAAGGTCACAGAGGAGTTTCGTAATGACAACACACAGCACAATGTCAGTTAATATCACAATCACACTCACACACACACACACACACACACACTGTCTCCCCTTTCTCAACAACTACTGTCCTGTTGGTGTACTGGTCAGCTCCCAACAGTAGAAGAGCGTGGTTGTACTGTGCAGCTCACAGTGTGAGTGTGAAACTATGAATGTGAAGCAGGGCAGGGCTCACTCACACACACACACACACACACACACACATACACACACACATCTTAACATTCCTGTTGTTTGGGTTT
The DNA here is from genome assembly GCF_048128805.1 of Centroberyx gerrardi. Classification (NCBI taxonomy): domain Eukaryota; kingdom Metazoa; phylum Chordata; class Actinopteri; order Beryciformes; family Berycidae; genus Centroberyx; species Centroberyx gerrardi. The sequence goes on along the minus strand of NC_136009.1, from coordinate 2,324,274 downwards.
TCCAGAAGCAGCGTTCCCTACAAAGTAAAAAGAAATCCCTGCTAATCCCTGAATCACCACCAGTTTCTACTGAATGATTCAATTTCCCTCTCATTGTGTCACACTGGGCCTGCTTTTGTTGGCAAGGGTGTGTGTATGTGTGTGGTGTGTGAGTCCACGTGCATGCCAGCGTGTGTGTTTTTCTGTGTGTTTATGTGTGTGTGTTTGTACTTGGTCTCAGGTCACCGGCCTTCGCTGCGCCACAATGGAGCTTTCTCCCCATGGGTGTCAAAGCCTGGACAATGACAGAGCAACAGAGCATGCTCAGTGGCCTTTTGACTGACAGCTGGGTGTGTGGGGTGTGTGTGTGTGTGTGCATGTGTGTGAATAATGACTCTAATGACTCCCAGTTTAAACACTCTGGAGGAAAGGGTTTACTTGAATAAGAGCACAAAATCTGAACTTTTTCATATAAATAAATGTAAATAAATGTCCGCTCAATTGATGAATTGGCCTCAGCAACGACATTGATTCAAAGCTGAATTATTATAAGGTCTTTAAGTTTCTAATAAGGTCTTCAAAACTGAACTTGTACAGTTATGAATAAATATCTCTATACTCATAATAATGGGGAAGCTCATAAACACTCAAACCTGAGTTTTGAATTGAGAGTTCACTTTTAGCGGCACCTTTAACATTTTACATTTTCAATGTTTAAATCTATCTTCATGACAGTAAATGTTGGATTTATGAACAGATAGCACCTGAAAAATGAACCCATTGGCATAGAAAGAAAATTGGGCTTATTGTCCCTTTTCTTTTTCCTCCTTTCATTTTTTCTTCAAATCGATCTTGCATTCATCAGGACACTCGCTGTTCTGAATGGACACCACTCAAGTCGTAACACCTCCTTGACCCAATCCGAAAGCAGTATTGAATTTTCTGAATGTAGGTTTTGCGGGGTAAAGTTTGATTTCTAAAAACAGTCGCACAGTTTTTTGACTTATATCCAGAGGTTAAACTTCTTGAAACAATACATTTGACCCCTATAAATTAATATGATTCGCTCTGATGTTTGTCTGCAACAAACTGACGGCAATATTGCAGCAAACAAAGTGGGATTTACGTGCGGGAGTCACAGACCAGAAGCGTGTTTCCTCCCCTACACAGAGGACAAATGTCCCGTTAAGCCTTATCTTTTTTTAATGATGTCTTTACAGAAACAATGCTGACGGTCACACAGCTCCCTGCATTTTTCCACTCCAGTGATTAACTTGATATCGTCCATCTCCACTTTCTACACAGCCTCTCTCGTGCATCAAAGCAGGATTAGGATTATTTTTGATTTGTGATTAGGCTCTCTCTCTCTCTCTCTCTCTCTCTCTCGCTTTCTCTCTCTCTCAGGTCAATTCAGTTCAATTCAACATGCTTTATTGGCATGAAAGTTGACAACAATATTGCCAATGCATCAAACATTTAAAGACAAATACAGTCTCTGTCTCTCTCTCTGTCTATATATCTCTCTATGATTGATTGATTGATTGATTTTATTTATGGATTAGTAAACAAAAAACAAAAACAAAGAAATCCAAAGGATAACATGTTAAAGTGAAAAACACTTATTTCCAACATGGTCCCAAGATGTTAAAAAGACAAAGAAAAACACAAGGAAGCACAAGACATTGAACATAAAAACTAAACAAACACAATCCTGAAAAACCAAAAACACATCACCACCATTACAAGATAAAAAATAACTCCTACATCAGAAAAACAAGGACAGCTAAAGTAACAATGTCATTGCAGATTTCATTATAAATCTGTTACCCTGTTCCATAAAAAAGTCCTAACCTGACTTCTATAAGCCCCTCTCATATTTAAGAACTTGACGTGTAACGGAAGGCTGTTCCACAACATGGCACCAGTATAAAAAAAGGAACTTCTAGCTACATTATTCACTCGAGGCACTTGACATGAACGCACACTGGCCCTGGTATTATAGTTATGCTGAGTATGGACCATTGTTATCTGAGAACACAAGTACTGAGGAGCATACCCATTGATAATATTGTACATATGATGCAGCTTCTGTTGTTCTACTCTGAGCTGTACTGGCAGCAGTCCTACTCTTCTGAATTCATCACTACCAACATGAGTTCGAGGGGATGCATTTAATAAATACCGAATAATATTATTTTGCATCACCTGCAGTTTGTTCCTGAGTTTGGCTGTCAAACCACTGTACCAAGCAGAGCATGCATAATCGAAATGACACTGTATCAATGATGACACGAGAAGTTTCTTAACAGAAAAGTCGAAAAGCCTTGTTCTGCAAAACAGGAACTTGAGTTTGCTGGCACACTTAGATAATATTTTAGCAGCAATATATTCACAGGAGAGTGACTGCTCCAATATTATTCCTAAATATGAGACATTTGTCTGAGATACAATTTCAGCTCCATTACAAAAGACTTTCAACGTATTTGTTCTTGACAGCTTCTTCTTAGTTCCAAACAGGATTGACTCGGTTTTGCCCAAATGTATTGAGAGCTTGTTATCTATGAGCCACTCTCTTACACTTTCTAATTCATTACTAAGAGTGTTTTCAATCTCACTGACATTATTCCCAGATACCAGTAACGCAGAATCATCAGCATACAGTAAAAGCTTGCATTTCACAGCCGCTGGCATATCATTTATATACATAAGAAATAAAAGAGGCCCTAAAATAGAGCCTTGCGGCACCCCACATGTGATATCCTGAGGTTCTGATATAACCCCTTCAACATCACAGACTTGAGTTCTTCCTGTAAGGTAAGAAGTGAACCATTTTACAGCAGTATGTCTAAAACCCATGCACTGTAGTTTTGATAACTGTATAGTATGATTCACTGTGTCAAAGGCTTTTTGCAAATCAAGCAAGATCATGCCAACATACTTTCCTTCATCAAAGTTTTGTCTAATAAAGTCAAACAGATGAATAAGACAGGTTTCAGTAGAGTATGCTGCTCTAAAACCAGACTGAAGCTCATACAACAAATTTTTTTTAACTAAATATTCCTCAACCTGCTCAAACACAAGACGTTCAAAAACCTTAGACATGGATGTTAAAATTGATACTGGCCTATAATTTCCAACATCTGATTTACTATTCTTCTTAAAAAGGGGAACAACCCTTGCCCTTTTCAGTTCACATGGGAATTTACCCTGACTTATAGATAAATTTACTATATGAGTAATCACACTAGAAATGACACTGGCACTATCCCTCAGAAATCTGGCTGGAATAAGATCCAATCCAGTTGCTTTGTTTGTGGGTAATGCGGATAGACACATCCTTACCCTTTCCACTGAAACAGGACTTATCTCAAATACATCAGGAACAACATTTTTATCTTTGTAGAAAGAGTTCGCAAATGATAGGCCATATCTCCCTGAGCCACAAGGTAATTTAGTAACCAAACTAGCAGCAATGGTTGTAAAAAAATTATTAAAATAACTAGCAACCTTCCATTTATCAAAACACATCTTATCCTCAATGACTAGTCCAATATTGCCAGATTTTGTTTTGGACTTTCCTGTGGAGCCCATTTCGTTAAGTACTTTCCATAATTTTTTGGGCTGGTGTGAATTTTCAGCAATAGCATCCTCATAAAATTGGGACTTTGATTTCTCTGTCTTATATCTGGCTTGATTTCTAAAATGAACATATTTATCATAATCAGTAGGCAATTTTGACTTCTTAAACTTTCTAAAATATAAATCTCGTTGTCTAATAAGATCTAAAATATCTGTAGTCATCCAATTTGCACTTCTCTGTTTAATTCTAGTCTCCTTCATTGGAGCAACAGCATCAAGTGCAGCTATAAAATGCTCTTTAAAAAGGGTCCAAGCCTTATCAACATCATTGCTACCCAAAACATCAGCCCAATCCCTCTCAGAAAGCCTATGTTCAAATCCCTCAACTGAGTAATGTTTAGTACATCTGGACCTAATAGAGCGGTGATTTCCAGTATTTATCTGTGATTTAAATATCTTACGAGTGCAAAAAATTACTTTATGATCACTTAAGGCAATATCAAGGACGCCTGATTGGGAGATCTTTTCACACTCTGAGACCAATATCAAGTTCAATATGGACTGGCTATTTACAGACACTCTAGTAGGTTCAGTAATTAGTTGTTGCAAACCAAACACTTTACAGAAGTTTGAAAATGATTTAACTAAACAACTCTTACTAGGAGGCAATAGCAAGTTTGTATTAAAATCACCCAATATAATACATTCCTTCTCCATGCATACATTACTCCTAATACAAGACATCTCTAAAAGTTCATAAAAGTCTATTTGCTTAGGAGGTCTGTAACAGACACCAATAATAATGGGTTTAGTCTTGAGAAGCAGCAGCTCAATCCATGCCGTTTCCAAGCCCTCCACCTGGAGGTCGGCTCGCGGATTGAATGTTAGATCACTCCTTATAAACAAGCATACCCCACCTCCATTTCTGTTGCGATCACGCCTGTAGACGGAGTAACCGGTGAGCTCAATTTCTGCGTCTTGAATGGAGCTATCAAGCCATGTCTCGGACACTGCGACCACAGCAGCTTTAGAAGTAACTGCAAGGTGCTTGATCTCTTCAAGCTTAGGCAACAAGCTCCTTGCATTTATATGAATAAAGTGAAGTCCTCTCCGATTAAATAAAACATCAGGATCTTTCCACGTATCAAGCGAACCGTCCTCAGAGCAACACGTTATCTCCGGGGTACTATCAAACACATCCGCGGGACACATTTCCTTCAAGCAGCATCCATTGCACACCAGGGGAATGTCAGAGTCACTCCTTACGGCCAGATCATAAGTTTTTGATGTGATATTTCCACATTTTATGTGAACAAATGTATCACAAAAATCACAAGCAACTGCTTTAGCATTAGCTCTCACCACCTTCCCACAGTTAGGGCAGTAACCACCCGGGTTGACATCGATCCTGTGTTTTATCGCCTGTGAGTTGTTTGGACCAGGACACTAGTGAATGTCTCCCGAAAGCAGCAGGCAGATAGACAGTATGATGCCGCCAGCGTCAGCTTGTTGCTTGCCTCTGGCTCTACTTGCCTTGCCAGAGAGGCTGGACTGAAGAAGCCTGGTGATCAAAACTTCATTGCCATATCCAAAATGTTTTCCCTCAGCATTTGCTGAAAAACGACAGTCTTTGTCCAGAAGCTCTTGGACAAAGGCACAATTTCTATGACGATCAAGGCTGTTATAATCGACTCTAAAACCTATGAAGTTTAAAAACAACACGTGAACTAACACTGCTGACAGCCCTCCACAGACACCTGGCGCCATCTTGGCGCAAGTCGAACACTCTATCAATGTAGCCGAAATATTACTAAACATCTAATCTTACTAATTTTAGTTATAACTCAATAGTAGACCTGAAGTTAATTTAGTCCATTTGCTCTTAGAATTTACATCAGTGCAGCTGTATTAATCAACAACAACAACAGTAAATATATTAGTAGGTTCATCTAGAGTGTATTTCCACTGTGTATTTCTGTGAAATCTGTGGTCACAGTCACAGTAAAGAGTTAATTAAGAAATGAATAGAACTTGATTGAGATCGAGACATTGGACCTGAAGTACATCCAACAGTATCAAATGAAGTACAGAAGTTTTTTTCTTTTATATCCAGTTACAATTTAGGTATCCAGCTGAAAAGGGATAGAGAATATTTTTCACTTGATTACTTCACTTCTTGACTACCTTCACTACTTTGCTGATCTGTATGTTTAGATAAGTAATTAGAAAAACGTGCTTCCTCCATCGACAATCTTTTTGTCCTGCTTGATGCTGACACATGCCTAAGTATTGGATTGAACCTCCTCATAAATTATTACTGGGTTTGCTGACGGCAGCTGAAGTGTAACTACGTGTAATGAAGAGTAATTGATGCCACTTAAAGTCAAATCGTAATTTTGCACTCATTAGCAGCTGACACCAAAAGCTCCTTCTGACCCATGAAAGTGCCTGAACTGAGTGACTGACTGAAGGAATCAATAGCGGACATATGGTGCTACTGAGAGGTGATGCTCTGCTCAACCGCACTAGTGTAACCAAAGAAGGAGAGACAGATGGAGCAGTATCTACCAGTGATTCTCCTCATGTTCAATAGAGGCTTGGCAGCGGCATCACAAATGCTATCAACCAAGTCTGACGCCATCATCAGTGCCGGCGGCACGGGGGGGCATTGGGGGGCAATGCCTGTCCAAATGGCCTTTTGTGCCCCCCCAAAATTGAAGCCTAGAAGGTACTAAAATAAAACACACAAGATTTCTGAGCATTTATACTTTATATTTACATTTATATTTATATTTATTACATTTACGCTATTCTACTCATTATTTCGGGTGCTGCCCTAATAATATAGATAGGAGGATGCGGTCAAGCTCTTATTATTCCATTGCGCATGCGTTTGAGATCAGAGCTGCCACACAGTCAGAAACACAGCCTCTGATTGGTCGACAAGTCAGGAACACAGCCTCTGATTGGTCAACAGACTCAACCCAAGGCATCGTGGAATTGCTAGACTAGTGGACGGCTAACAACAACAATAACACTATGATAATAATCACAGAAGACATTCAGTGTTGGATTTATCATTATGGATTTATTTTACAAAGTCTCCAAAAAGACACTGCAGTTCAAGGCTGGATTACAAAGCTTCTGGAAGGGATACGATCGCACCGGAGCCCTCAACGGTTAGCTTCTGGGCAAAATAAAGTAAGTCTCTCATGCAGCGTTCCAGACATATTTAGTATGTCATAATCTCGGTGTGATCGCCCCCTTATTCTGGCGGTTTTTAGGCGTGCATAAAAGTTAAAATATTCTCAACTTTTCAGCGCAAGGCGCGGAGTCGCACCGCTCGTCAATGTCACATTTGGGCCAGGCAACCAATCAAATCAAGCAGAAGGCGGGCTTTCCTTCCTGTTTTGATGTGGTTTGATGTGGTAGGAATGGTGGGACACTGGCAAACAGATGAAAAGCTGATATTAGCGGTCTTTAACCCGGTCGCACACGCAGCCCTGCTCCACAGGCGCACCAAGCTGTTTTGCCCGACAGCGGTCTGCCTAGGCATTTTTGACGCGGCTGCGCCTGTAGCGACGTTTCTCGGTGTGATCGCCCCCATATACGACATCGTTGACCTGAGGGGGTTAAAATACATAATATAGCCTACAATATAGTAGGCTACAAGTTATATATTAGTGTCGTTGTATTTTAGCATGGTAAAGCAAATTGGTCCATTTGGACGGGAGACGTGCAGCAGCAGTAAATAAATCAATGCGCATTATAAAAAATATAAACATTGTAAATTTGCAGAGAAACCCTTATTAACAAGAGGCGTTTTGCTTATGCAAAGAAATAAATCTATTTAAACGAGATATTTGTTTGCCACAAAACAATTCTGTGAACTGACAAAGAATTAAATTAATAAACTTTGTTAGTGAAATATTGTTCAAAAAGTGTAAACTAATGGCGTTCTATTATGATTTTAATTATGTTAAGTTGAAAAATCATTGTGCCCCCCCGAGAAAATGTAATGCCCATCCACAAATTTGTTTCTCCCGCCGGGCCTGGCCATCATGGACGTCCATTGGAGATTTGGCTGTTAATAAATCATGTCTTTATGTAACACCAGGCTAGAGAAAGAGAGATACCTGAAAAAGGTTGTTGTGGTGTGGCTGTGGCTCCATTGAGTAAAGTTCTAAGTAAAAGTGAATAGTCTGATTAGGTGGATTTGTTTCCAAATTACTGTGACACAGTAAACGGTCTTGTCTTTAGCTCTAGTCTCTAAGGGAGATCCGGGTCGATTGTAGCACTTTTTTGTTTTTTCCTCATTACAAAAATATTGCGTCACCTAGAGTTACAATATTTTAATGTGGACAACCTTCACATGTGCCCTACCAATCAGTAGCATAACGAGTCAGCGCCGGGCCCCAATGCAAGATGGTCAAAGCGAGCCCTGCCCATCACAATGCATCATAATGTTCCGCTTGCTATTCAGTCTGTGGCCTGCCTTCCTCCTGCCTCTCCCTTCGGTACGGATTGTTCCGTTACGACCTCACCAGAATTTATTGTGATCAGGTTCTCGTATAAGATTTGTTAAGATTGGGCAGTGGTGGCCTAAAGGTTAGAGAAGCGAGCTTGTGACCAGAAGGTCGTCGGTTCAATCCCCCGGACTGGCAGGATAAATCTGGGTGGGGAAAGTGAAAAGCAGCGCTTGCCCCTCCCTCATTACCACCACTGAGGTGCCCTTGAGCAAGGCCCTTAACCCCAACCGCTCCAGTGGAGCTGCTCAGTGGCCAGCAGATCAGACTGTGGTTGTACTGGTCAGCTTCCAGGTGTGAATGTGTGTGTGAATGTGATCAGGGCGTTCCTGAAAAAAAGAGCATTGCTCTCAGTGAAACTCCCCCTGAATAAATAAAGGTGAAAAAAAAAAAAAGATTACGTTATGTTACGGTAACATAACGTAATGTCAGTAGCGAATGAAAGAAGTGAAAGCACGCAGCTTTAAAACGACCAGCAACAGCGAAATGCACTGCGCAGTTGACGCCTAAATGAAATGATTACTAGGAAAACAGACCGCCGTGCTATACTGGACAAAATCTGGTGTCAGAGCACCATAACAGATGAAAACATAATCGGTGACAGTGCACCTTGACACAGATGAAAACATAATCGGTGACACTTACTTGCTGTCTTAACTCTTCTAACTTCTAACTCTTCTAACGCAGTAGTACGCATGTGTCCATAATAACCATAACCCAGAATTCCGCGGGGCAGGGGCACATTTTGTACATTTTTGAACATCAAATAGCCCATTAATCCTTATTTAAACTTAATTTAGAAATGTAACATAGAGTCAATAAACTATATGTAAAACTGTTTTATGTTATTGTATTGTTATTTATTTGGTGAATGACTGACATCAAGTATGTGACACCATGGAGCAGATGACTTCACTCACTGAGTACTATAAATACTTACCTATACTTATGACATATACTTATCATTAGTTCACCAATTGATCATCCAAACAAATGTTGAGATTATTGAATACATTTTATTACGTTATCTGTTACAAATATATAAAATTCAACCTTGCATCTAACTATTTTACTGGTCAATCAATATTTTATCCCCATTTAATGCCCCACATAAACAAATGTTTCGAAATATCAATTTCTTGTCATGTTTTGCTTGTAATGTCTAGTCTACACCATGGTCTACACTCCCTTCTTTTCAGAATATGTGCCTAATCTATATATCCGCTGTCATTTTTCAGTGACAGCTGATATATTAACGGGGACGTGCGTTTACCGGGTTAGGGTTATAAGACTGTGTCTCTGATGCCAGACCGCCTGCAGGCTCTCATCACCTCACCTCACTGATCAGACCTCTTGTCTGTCTTCCTCACGTTAATCCCAGGCAGATCCAGCCAGCATAACACCAAAGAAATGCATAGTTAAGGCTGTGCTACTTTCGTCCCTCCCGTCTCTCCCTGTATTTAAGCTAGGAGAACAGAAAAGCTAAGCCAGCATGGTACATGAAACAATCACTGATGTTTAGTCTCCCGACAGGTCTAACAGATGACAGAAGTTTGCAGCATTAAATAAATAAACTCTATGACAAAAACGAAAAACACTTCCGTTTTCAATATTTTACTTTCCGACATGAAAATCACGTTTTTGTCCATAACTCTGCAAAAACAAAGTGCAGTGTTGATTTTCTGCAGGGAATCTCTTGACAGTGATTAGCATCTGCTCACCAAGTTTCAAGTTCTTAGCTCTTGTGTAACATGCATAAGGGTCCGTGCTACAACCGTACCGCTGCTACAATCGACCCGGTTCTCCCCTACTCTAAAACACTCTGAGTTGTAGCTTGAGAAGAGTCAGCTCAATTAACCTAAACAATCTGTCAGCTAGCTAACTAGCCAGCAGGCTCATTTTACAAAGCAACCGATGTTAACGTTAACATGTGACTACAGCCACTACTAACATTAGTTTTGACTAGATATGTTAGCTAGTGTGCTAATCAGATGTTTAACCCCTTGTACCCTGACTTTACCTAACTTTACCCTTAAATTTCCCCTTAAGTAGCTTAAAAGTTAGAAGGAAAAAAAAATCCTAACTGTACAACAGTGTCACATCCATATTCTGTATCTGCTCCTTCCAACTCTTTCTTGAAGCTCTAGCTGCTTATGAAATATTCAAATACAAAACACCTTGTTTTTATGGCTGCAGCATCACATCAAATGTTTTCATTTTCTACACATTGCTCTGTAATTCAGCATGACATATTTAATGTCTTTGGAAAACTTGTTATCTTGACTAGAATTTAAAATAAAGTTCTGTGGGTTTGAACAAAGCTTGGCCGTGCAACCTGCATTTGTAATGATGGACCCAGTGGCGGGGCCGGCAGGGACAAAGAGGTTTCAGGACAGTAATGGTTAGCTGACCAGATATATGGTTAGCTAGCTAACAAGCTAGCTGACATTATCTAATCACAAAATCCAGACATCCCTCCCTGACACACGCAAGTGATGAAAAATCTCCCGCAAACCCATGACCCAATCCACATATGACAAAAAAACTCGAAACATTATTCCCTTTCTTTCTCCCCAATGCTTCACGCACCTTGGTTGGTTCCTCTTTTTGTCAGTCTTGTTAGCGTCTGTCAATGTATGTATGTAAGTCTCTATTTTCGTGGCCTCATTCAAATGAATGGGAAGTAAAAAATCCCGCTACAACGCTACAAACTCGTCCAGCTGCATCTGATCTTGGTGATTAGTTTATATTCTGGTTTTCATGGCGGTCAAGTGCCAAATAACCCCCATGTTAAAACTAAGTGGAATATTGCTTTAAGTTTAACTGGTGCAACAGGCTGCTGATTGCAGCGCCACAGTGTAGCTCTCTCTCTCCCTCCCACCATGTTTACATGTGTTGACACAAAACCAGGTTGCTTAAGTAACCTAAAGTAACTTAAGCCAATGCTGTGTACTTTATGTAAATGTAATCTTAAGTTATTGTATTGCAATTATTTTGTATGGTCTATTATATATTTCATTATTAATTCATTTCAACTTGATTATTGGATCATTATATAAATAATAATTATTGTTATAATTATTATTATATCACTACTAATGTTAGTAATATTATTATTATTGTTATTATTAATATTATTATTATTATTTAATTCTAAGATTTTATTTAGTCAGTCCCCCAGAGTAATTTTAGTTCCTACCTGTAACGTGTGTGTCAGGGGACGTTGTTGAAGAGACACGAGATTCTCGGTGCACATGTGAGAAGCTAAGAGTTGTTACCTGCTACTGATATTGCCGTTTTGGCCCGGTATTAAAAAGAGGATCAAACAACCACTGTAGCCCGATTATTGCCCACACCCCGGGAGACTGGAGTCTTCACATAAAATTTAGGGTTACAGATTGGTGGCAGCGGTTTTTCTTCTTCATATTAACGCTGAAGCCAGGGCAAGCAACTACGTACGGCGGTGAGTGATTATCACAACGTGGAAGCTGTTCGCGCACGTGAACGTGGGTTCCGACTTTCAAGTTTGTGTTGTATGAACTGTTGGAGAAATACATGGACAGTTTGTGAATTCAGTAACACAGACGGAAGACAAATACAAAAGCCTTCCTACCGCCTGTTTCTAAGTTGGACAGTAGAATAATCGACCATGTCGTTGGCATCGTTAGTGGATGACGTTGAGGAGGACGACATTGATGAACCTGGCCATTTCCAGGGCTCGGCACAGGGTAACAACACCAAAAGAGTCATTCACTACAGAGTGGAGCTGCCTCCGTGTTTTCATGGGGATGGTAAGGACAAGGAAAGTTTTTCTCTGTGGAAAGCTAGATTGGAGCTTGCAGTTAAAGCCTGTGCAGATGGACAACAGCAAAATATAGCCACTATTCTTCCTACTAGACTTAGTGGGGATGCCTTGGCATACTGGCTATCATTACCACCAACAGTGCAGCAGAACTATGAGGAATGTGCAGCCAAGTTGAATGATGTTTTTGGAAGAAAAGAATTTCTGCTACATTTCCAGACTTTTGTGAATGCAAGGCAATGCCTACCTAAGGAGCCTTTGGAAGTGTATGCAGCTGAAATCACAAGGCTTGTACTGGAGGCATTCCCCAATTACGGTGGACCGGCCATCGCCATGGAACGTTTCAGATGGTTCATAGCTGGTATGGATCCAGTTCTTCAAGCAAAGTGTCATGAGCATGGAGCTACTACATTGGAGGAAGCCTTAGCTATTGCATGCAAATGGGAACGGGCTCAGGAAGCTTTGCGGCTTCTTCCCCTACCTGCTCTCATGCCAGCCTGCACACAGGGTGCAACTTCCTCTGTCCCTCAAGGTGAGCCACTCTCTGCTATGGTGTCCACAAAGCATGGTGTATCTCACTCGGACCAATCTCCTGACCTTAAGAATGCAGTCGAACAGCTATCAGATGATGTCCGTGCACTCAGACTGGAAGTTACTCGTCTGCGACAGCACCGTGACCATTCTGCCACTCACAGTTCTCAGTATACAGACTCTTACAGAGGCAGGCCTGACTCATCTGACTGGTCTAGGTGTGAGCGGGGCAGAGACAGACATCGCTACTCTCCACATGCATCGCCTGTGCGTTATTCCCACTCTTCTGCTTCCAGCCATCATGGATCTACCAGGCCAAGTGGGGACTATCCTCACCGCAGCTACTCCCCCGGCTACCGTGTGAGAGACTGCTCGCCTACACCTCCATCTTCTCCAACTCCTCGTCGTGAGTATCATCCTACTGGCAGCTATGATCGCTTCTCACACTCCAGCCCAGATCGGCGGCGATACTCCAGCAGTCCTGGCTCCAGCTATCCGGAACATCTTGACTCGCACAGACAGCCAGGACCAGGTATGGCTCACACAGCACCTACCCTTCACGGGAGAGGCGACCCTTGTCCAGAGAACGTGATCATCATGTGAGCTTCGATGAGGACATCTCTCGTCGGGGAAACGCATGGTAGCAGGTACTACGGGCCAAGTGTCTGCTACTCCTGAAGATGAGGCCCCACAACCAACACCTCAACATGATACTCCCACATCTTATGTATTTGCAGTCATTGAGAATATTGCCACCACAGTTTTGCTAGACTCAGGTTCAAAAATATCTCTGATCAGTGAAACCCTGAGAATGTCCATTCCTTCCCTGAGAACAAAGCCTATTCAAAAGTCTTACCTGTCTGCAACGGCAGTGACTGGTGACTATTTAGACACATTGGGCACGCTTTCCATTACCATTAGGTTAGGTGATGAGATTTTCATTCACAATGTCCAAGTAGTCAGAAACACTACACAGTCAGTAATCTTAGGATGGGACTTTCTTCACAAACATCATGCCATTCTTGACTGGAGGGCAGGCCAGTTGAAAGTGGGGAATCGTGCCATTGTCCCTCTCCTACATGCCACCCAAACTGCTCCCCTCAGTTGCAGTGCTGTCACCTTAGCTCCCATAGTAGTCCCTGCTATGTCACAGATGAACATTATAGCTAAAGTCCAGCCCACTACTGGTGAGCCTGATGACATGTCCAACTACACTGGCATCTTAGAGCCAGGACCCCCTAGCTTACCAGGTTTGTTGGTAGCACGCACACTGGCTCCTGTAAAAACAGGCATCACTTATGTTAGAGTAATGAACCCCACCAATAGTGATTGCCATGTACCATGTGACACAAGACTAGGAGATTTTCACTCACTAGGCAGTCAGGAGGGTGGGGAATTCTCCATAGAAGAGGTCACAACAGCCACAGTCGCTGAAGTAAAAAGCCAATCCCAATCTCAGTCACTGCCCGGAGTTGATCTTAGTCAGTCTGCAGTTAATGATGAACAGCGCCAGCAGTTGGAGGCCTTACTTCTGACTTACTCTGATGTTTTCAGTGCACATGATCAGGATTATGGGCGCACTAATGTAGTCCAACACAGTATCAAAACAGGAGATGCTTCGCCCAGCAGACAGCGAGCATACAGGACTTCACCCCATACCCGAGCTGAGATAGACAGGCAGGTTCAACAGCTCCTTTCTCAAAACATTATTGAAGAAAGTTGTAGCCCTTGGGCTTCCCCTGTCGTTCTAGTAAAGAAAAAAGACGGCAGCTACAGGTTCTGCATTGATTTTCGGAAATTAAATACAGTCACAATCAAAGATTCATACCCGTTGCCACGTCCTGCAGATGCCCTGGATAGCCTATCCGGTGCATGTTGGTTCAGCACCATGGACCTCTCAAGTGGGTACTGGCAAGTGGAGCTCGACCCACGCGACAAAGAGAAAACAGCGTTCAGCACTGGAAGTGCGTTGTACCAGTTCAAAGTCATGCCGATGGGTTTAACCAACGCCCCACCTACATTCCAAAGACTGATGGAGCTTGTGCTCCATGGCCTTCACTGGAAGGAATGCCTGATTTACCTGGATGATGTTCTGGTGTTCAGCCGCTCCTTCACAGATCACCTGAAAAGCCTTGGAGAAGTGTTCAGCCGCTTCCGCTCAGCTGGCCTTAAGCTGAAAGCCAGGAAGTGTCAGTTTGCATGCACCCAAGTGTCCTTCCTCGGACATGTCGTGTCCAGCCAAGGTCTGCAGCCAGATGCAAGAAACCTGGATAAAGTCCGTGAATGGCCTACACCCAGAATGACCACGGAAGTGAGAGCATTTGTTGGATTATGTTCTTACTACCGTAGGTTTGTCAGGAACTTTTCAGTCATTGCTTCTCCACTCCATGCCCTCACACAGAAGGGTGCTCTATTCAGATGGACCATTGAATGTGAGGATGCCTTTCAGTCACTGAAACACGCCCTGACTAATCCTCCAATCGTAGCACATCCCGTTTTCACGCAGCCATTCCTGTTATACACAGATGCTTCACAAGACTGCATTGGATCTGTGCTTGCTCAACATCAAGACAAGAAAGAGCGTGTGGTTGCCTATTCAAGCCACACCCTCAGCTCTTCGGAAAGAAAATGGTCTACCTATGACCGTGAGCTCTGGGCAGTGGTTTGGTCTGTGAGACACTTCAAGCATTTTTTATCTGGCACCTCTTTCACAGTAATAACGGACCACAAGCCTCTGCTCAGCCTCAGGAAAAGCCCAGTGGATAATGATCCCACAGGTAGACGGAGTCGCTGGATACTTGAGCTGGATGTTTATGACTACAACATCATTCACAGAGAAGGAAAACAACATGCTAACGCGGATGCTATGTCCCGACGGCCGACCACAGAGACACACACTAAAGCTGTTCAGTGTATCATCACCTCTCACAGTCCCAGTGAAACAGTGCCCTCCTCTGGCAGGAACGGGAATGACACTTCCACATCAGTCATTCCTGACATCAGCCCCACACTGTCCATTGACTTGGATGAACTCCACCGACAGCAAAGTGCGGATGAATGTCTCAGCAAAGTCATGGCTTGGTTGGAGAGAAGTAATCACAGGCCGCCACTTGGCCGCTTCAAACACTCTCCCCCTACACTGAGAAAACTCTGGCATGAGTGCCCCAAACTGACATTACAAAATGGAATACTCTGCCGAAAAGTCAAACCCGGGCCGCACACGTCACCAAGCTTTCAAGTTGTCCTGCCCGAGGTCCTCATTCCCACAGCTTTGAAGGGCATGCATGGAAACCAGTTCAGTGGACATTTAAGTGCAGAGCGCACTTTGCAAAGGGCTAGACGCATCTGTTACTGGCCATACATGTCCCGTGACATTCACAAGTTTTGTGCGGAGTGCTTACCATGTCAATCACGTGGTTCCCCTACCCCACATGAAAGAGCCCCACTGCAGTCGATTCAAGCGGACCGACCATTCCAAAAAAATTGCAGCGGATCTTACAGAGCTACCCATCACTGCACAAGGAAATAGGTATGTGTTAGTGATAATGGACTATTTCACACGCTATGTCAACCTCTTTCCTCTGAGGGATCAACGTGCCACGACAGTAGCTAAATGTATTTTTGAGGACTATATCCGACAGCATGGCATTCCAGAGTCAGTCCACACGGACCAAGGCAGACAGTTTGAGTCAGACCTGATCAAACATCTCTGCAGCTCACTGGGCATCGAAAAAACTCGGACATCTCCCTACCATGCCCAATCAGACGGTATGGTGGAGAGACTGAATAGGACGCTCAAAGACCAACTTGCTAAGTACATGTATCAGAGTGGTGGTGAATGGGACCAGTACTTGCCACAGGTGGAACTCGCCTATAATTCCGGCATACACTCAAGTACTGGATTTTCACCTTTCTTCCTAGCACATGGGAGGGAGCCAAACCTACCAGTGGATATCATGTTGAACTGTGATCCTGCTTTGACATCTTCTACGCCAGGTACACCAGCAGCATACGTCAGGGATCTCACCATGCGTCTGTCACATGCTTTCAGGGACGCGGCTCAGAAGTCTGGTACATCCAAACTACACCAGAAGCACCAGTATGACAAAAAGGTGGTGTTTCACCCTCATAAGGCAGGTGATCTTGTGCTCTTGGATGATCCAGCTCAACGGATGCACAAGCTTGCCCCCAGATGGAAGGGACCGTTTGTGGTTCTGAGGAGAATGAGCAGGGATGGCAGCCCTGGTGTCACCTATGAGATCACAGATCCAAGGAATGAACATTCAAGGAAATGGATAGTTCACCACAATAGACTCAAAGTTTACAAAGGACCTCTGCCAACCTTACCTGTCAGCAGCCCTGTGCCCGCTGTGTGTCCCTCTGACACCAGCCCCTCTGACTGCTTTGTCAGGGGCCCTGCCCTTTCGCCCTCCTACCCCTCCCCATGTCCCTGCAAGGACTGTTAGGCAGCCTGCACCTGCCGCTGCTATGGGTGCCCCTCAATGCCGATCGCAGCCCCTCTCAGCCCCCTCTCCCCCTTGCACTTCCCCTCCCACTACCAGGGTTCCCACTGACTCTAGCGGGCTCCCCTCATCTGCCCATGCGGCCCTCCCCTCACCCTTGACATCCCGCAGTGGGCGTATGCTTCGACGGCCCTCGAAGTATAGAGACTTTGTCACTTAATGGGTGATGTTGTGACTGCCACTTATTTTTGTTTGTTGTGTTTGGTTTACTGGGTACAGTCCCTTTGTTAGTTGGCATGACACGGCCCAGGGATGACGGGACGTTTTACTTCATGAGACACTGTGTTAAAAAACAAAAACAAAGAAAAAAAAAAAACGCACATTTGGAGATGGCATCCTTATGGCCACTCAGTGAACACAGGGAGAATTGATGTTTTGGGGATTCTGAATGCTTTTGGTTCAGTGCATGTTATCTTGTGCATAATGTTATCAGTTTGTCATGGACGATTCGTAGTTTGTTCATTCTTGGCAGTGTTATACCTTATTGATTCTGTTTGAAATGTGGACATTTCTTGATGTAGCAGGGGAAGACTGTAATCTTAAGTTATTGTATTGCAATTATTTTGTATGGTCTATTATATATTTCATTATTAATTCATTTCAACTTGATTATTGGATCATTATATAAATAATAATTATTGTTATAATTATTATTATATCACTACTAATGTTAGTAATATTATTATTATTGTTATTATTAATATTATTATTATTATTTAATTCTAAGATTTTATTTAGTCAGTCCCCCAGAGTAATTTTAGTTCCTACCTGTAACGTGTGTGTCAGGGGACGTTGTTGAAGAGACACGAGATTCTCGGTGCACATGTGAGAAACTAAGAGTTGTTACCTGCTACTGATATTGCCGTTTTGGCCCGGTATTAAAAAGAGGATCAAACAACCACTGTAGCCCGATTATTGCCCACACCCCGGGAGACTGGAGTCTTCACATAAAATTTAGGGTTACATAAAGTATAGTGACCACTGTTGAAACTGTTGGTCCATTACAGGCTTTATTTACAAAGAGGTTTTTTTCACTCTGCAATTTATTGTCTGACTAAACTAAGTTAGAGTTTGATAGACACACATTTTGAGTTGTGATAGTAAATTAAGAAAAAATCAAGAATGTTCAATTCTTAAAGGGCTTATGTGTAGATACAGAATCACTCCAGAGTGCATCTTTCACAGTGTTTTCTGACATTTTTTGTAACACAATCAAATGCACAATAGAGTGTACACGAAAGAAGCCCTGCCTTAGATATTACGTTTTTTGTGTATGAATGTGTCAATTCACATTATTGATCTGAGAACAACAACAACCAACAATAAGTGACAATCTGCAATCTGTTACTGTTAGTGGAAGAATCGGTAATCATTGACAATAATCAAATTCTTTTGAAAGTTAGGTGATTATTTAGGTTTGTTTGAAAAGAAAAGGGAGATTTTCATTGTGGGATTATGAACACAAACTGATTTTAAAGAATGTTGAAATAGTGAAATAATGGTCAATCTTGGCTGCAGATACAAATCCTGCTCACTGTCTAATTTGCTCATCTAACTTCTTTACATTTTATGGTAACTGAACATTATCAGATTACATGACTAAGTAGTAATATCATGTAGTAATGTTCTAATGGTTTATGTTAGTGACTACAATTTTACAGTTTTCTAAATGATTACTTTGTGGAAGCACTTTCACTCCTTATTTTTCACCTATTATTCACATTTCAGGTATCCCGTCCACCAGATGGATAGACAGGGCATTACTATTCATATCAGTATTGCTGTATGGTCTATTGGCACTGAAGATTGCCACTGCAGCGCATTGATACAGTTGTGAAGCTGATAATGTCAGTAAAGTGCATAATGACTAAGGAAGCTGATGGGTTTCGACAGCAAAAGGCATCATTCCACTTCACATTCAAGTGGCAGCAGGGCTGAACAGTCCAAATGGACTTTTACTCACATTAGTCCACATAGCTGGGGTGCCTGCCTATTTGTGCTGCACTTCCCTCTGGCCAAATGACTTGTTTTGCCATTCAGTCAGGCCTCACAATTATACCATCGTTCAGCATGAGATACATCAGCGGTTGTTATAGGGGATATAATGCGGTTTTCCCTCTGCAGAACAACTTGAGAAAATACCCCCCGTCCAAAAATCAAACCGTATAGCTAAGCCTAAGTAGTGCATATTTAAAATTTTTTTATCTGATTCATAAGTGCAGAATATTATTGCCTATACATCATTTTCTACATCATTACTTGATGTAAGGAGTGCGTAACATGCTGTTTTCAGCCAATACTCCGCCTACAGTAGTACACAATTTTGAAAGATGCAAAAAAGTGGGGTGGGGAGTGAGAACAAATAGGGGAGGGCAGTGTCTGTGGTAACGGATCACCCATCTGTGCTTTGGGGGCGGTAACGGTTTTCTGTTTGCAAAGCATTTGACACTGCCAAAAGGTGAAATACCCATGTTTACAGCTCAAAAAACGTGATTCAGTGCTGATTCGCGCTTTAATAGGGGAGAGCAGGGCATGTTGTCACACTTTTTACTCATTGGTGTATTTCTCAGTAGTGCCTTAGTGCTGAGATATGATTTTTTTTCTAGCTAGATTAAGCTATTTCTAATAAAAATTTTAAAAAAAGGATTTGGATAGTTATGACAACATGCCCCGAAATCAATGTGACAACATGCCCCACCCAGGCATTGCTGACAAAGGCCCCTTCCCTGAGCACATACCTTCACAAAACCATTCAAATTTATTACCAGGTTATAGCTGACCCTTGCTTTTATGTGTCATAATTATTTTGATGCCTTTATAAGAAAAAAATGAGACCAAAAACACTAAGATTTTCATTATTTACTGTCAGGTATACAAATTGCTTTTATGTGTGTTTTGACTTAGACTGTTGTATTCAACATAGGTAACCTCTTATTAAGAAAGCAAACATTTTTGTAATTGGACTTTTGGCTCTAAAATATTTAGTATCAGAAATAAGGCCACTGAGACAACTTACCCATGTGACAACTTGCCCCGCTCTCCCCTACATGTATGTAACTGCATCCCCTTCATTAGAAACCCATAACGTTATCATTATTGGGCATTCATCATTCATCGATTCATTCATCATTATTGCTCTGGACTGTACTCATGTATTACTCATGGATTATAAATGATTTGTTTGTAGCCATCTGTTAAACAGTTTTGCAGCCTCTAATCTAAAGTTGAAAATGTTCAACATTTACAAACATGTTTAAGGGTTTTTAAGCCATTTGTACATACAAATAATGTACTACAAATGTTATAATATAAGTAACTTATTGTTATTTAATACATCAGCCACTTCTATTTTGTTAAATGCTAATTATTCACAAGTGTAAGCAGAGAGGAACGCATACCACACCAAGGAATTATTCCTATTCAGACTTGGTCATTCACAGTGTGCCCATTCCAATTTTATGCAGAGGCCTTCAGTCACAATAGAGATGCCAAATCATTCACACACTTAACCACGCACAATGTAGCAGGAGTTTGATAAATGGATAGACACATGGCTCTACATATAAATCATCACGGTTTTCCAGTCAGCCATTCTCCAATTCACTCCTGATAATGTATTCATATATTGATTTACATCGTCCTAAAGCACAGCACCTGTCTGTACTCACACACACACACACACACACACACACACACTTCCCAGCAGTAATAGCATTTCAAGAGTAATATGGAACATAATCATTCATTTGAAATGGCTCCGCATCAGGTGTCAACATCATAGGGTTTGCATACATCATGTTTGCTATTTGCCACTGAGGGAGGGAGCTGATTAAACCGATCGAGGCAAAGTAGAGGCAGAGAGATAAAGGGAGACAGAGAGAAAGACAGTTGATTAGATAGACTGGCAAAGTGGAGGAGAGGACAGGATGGAGAGAAGCAGGGGAAATGAGAGAGATGGGGAGAGAGAGAGAGAGAGAGAGGCGGGGGGATTTGGATGATGTTCTATTGTACAGTACAGCCTTCTGTTCAAGACAGCTCTCCCCTCTCTGCCTTTCACTTGGCTTGACAAAGCAGCAAACCTGAAAAGACACAAGGTGGGAATGAGAATAGATGGAGGCAGCAACATCCATCATGAGGTGTGTGCGTGTGTGTGTGTGTGTGTGTATGTGTGTGTGTGTGTGTGAGTTTGTGTGTGTGAGTGAGAGTGAGAGTGAGTGTCTGCAAACCTATGTATATCCAGCTGTGTGTTTGCATGTTTGAATCTGTTTGTATTCTCAGAGTGTGCATGCATTTTGTGCATGGTGTGAGCATTTGCAAGCAGTTTGTGTGTGTGTGTGCGTGTGTGTGTGTGTGTGAGTGAGTGAGTGATCGGAGGTATAGCTACTCCTCCTTGGTTCATCTTTACAGCCATCTGTTCAACCAGATGTATTACCTGGCAGTTGCAGAAGATTTGAATACAGTTATTTAGATGGATGACACACATGGCTAGTCACATCCAAAGCCTGTAAAAACTGCAACGTTGGGCTCTTGAATTGTTTCAAACTATTTCAAACTAGTTCAGTTTCTCCTCCCTGGAACTAAGTTTTCTGAGTGTATTAGCATATGGAACCATTTGGGAATGATCTAACTTTTTATATATTCACCTAAAAATCAGATTATAAACCTAATCTTCACTTTAACCAAACCTTAACCTCACTGGAGACCTTTTATCTAAAAATATAATATATCTGATGGAAAAAACGAGCATATCTGGGGGCTATAATAACTGTTGATTGAAGCATGTTCACAAAAGTGTGACTGAATATTTCCCTTTATTTTGTTCAAGTCAGGACAGTGGCTGATAGGTAAAGTATGCAACCCTCTCCGTATTCTCTACTATGGTCTCTGTGTATAGCTGGGAATGCATTACGTAGCTTTTAGGCTGGATGGAGACTGGGAACAGCCAATGAGAGCCAGTGAAGGAATATAGACCTGGCATGCCATTAGAACTCGGATAAGTGTGTGTTCCCCAAGCCCAACTAGTCATCCATTGTGCGTTCCCCAAATCCAACCAGTCGCCAAGTGTGTGTTCTCCAAATCCAACTGGTTGTGAAGTGTGTGTTCCTCTACAACACAAGGTGAAAAGGAATCTGTGAATGCCAGTGGGTAAGCGTGTGATGTGCAGTGTTTTGACAATCTGTTCCATCATGTAGTGTGTAAGGCTGGGGACACACCAATTTTGAAAATGCATTGCGTTGTTGTGATGTGTGTGATTCTTTTGTCTGTGACAGCGTACTGCATTAGCATAGCATTACCATTCTTGCTCATAGCATGTGGAAACTTTAGATGCAATAGTTTTATTAAATGTAAAGAAACGTTCTTAATCTTTAAGGAAAACACTATTGTGCACGGCAGAGTTCTCACCAAGCGCTAGTACAGTGCCATCTGAAGCTAATGCTGGAACATGATCTCATGAAAAGTTGTGAAATGAGCATGAACTCTGGAATGCGAATTACGCGCTGTTGACACGAACTATGTGAAAATTACGTTCCTCCACAACGAATTGAATTCTGTGACAATAACACAAATTGGATTCTGTGACAACAGCAAGAATTTTCAGCTAAAGGTTGGCTAACGGTTAAGTTTAGGCAAGTAAAACAACTTTGGTTAAGGTTAGGGTTAAGAGAAATTTCATTTACGGTACAAATTGAAGGCAAATGCATTCGCCCATATGCCACCGCGCTACTTCAGTGTGACACTAGTTTCTGTTTATAGTCGTGTCTCCTTCATGTAACCGTTTCATGCTGGGAAAACAGAATTTTAACACTATTCATGCCACCGGCACGTAATTTGGTGTTAACAAATTGTGTTCATTTCACGTATTTGTGTGAGATCAGGCTGGAAGTGCAGTAGTAGAAGCGATAAAGTTAGTTTCACTTGGGGTGATGACACGATGGCACTGTTTATGTTTCTTGTAATGATGACCTGATACTCTATTTTACATATACATTCCCACCATTAGATCCATGATCCTATTAAAGGATAATTCTGGTTATTTTCAACCTGGGCTTTATATTCCTAGTTTTTGCCATCATGCAGATCGATTTGGATCGATATATTGTCAATTACTTCACTGTAGAGTACCTCCCAGTTTGCCGGGGGAATGCTGCTGTCCCCTAAAGGTTTGAATCTTTTCTCATGCTTAATGACAATGAAGTCTTGACAAAAGATCTTGTGTTTGTGTAAATGACTTAGATTGAAAGTGATGAGATTTGTTCCACCAGAAATTCTGTTTTCTGAATTTGTATGGAATGATTGAATTTATTGAAGTTGAAACAATCATCAAACTCATGATGCTCTTACCAAGTTTGTATCCTATTAAAACCATATTGCATTGACAAGTCCTAGATATTTAGTTTTCTTTAAGATATTAAATTGATACTGGACTCTTGATTTGTTCTGACTTGACTTGCTGTTCTACATTTAGACTTGAGACTTACATTAATGACATGGACTTGACTTGGACATTTAGACTTGGGACTTGACTTGAGACTCGTACCTCAAGACTTGAGACTGACTTGGGACTCGAGCAAAGTTGACATCACACCTCTCATTGTAACTATCTAACCAAGGCTGCCTTTTATCAATTGAGAAACACTGCAAAAGTTAGACAATTTCTCACCTTGCCAGACGCTGAAAAACTTGTTCATGCCTTTGTCATAAGCAGCTTAGAGTATCGCAATGCTCTTTTCTCCGGCCTTCTGAAAAAATCAATTGCTCGCAGCTGCTCACATACTCACCAAGACTAAGCAAAGTTTTTATTTCCATTTCTTTTATTCCTCTTATTGCTTTGTCATTTTATTTCCACTGCTGTTCTTTTATCCGTAAAGCAGCTTTGTAAACTCTGTTTTAAAAAGTGCTACAAAAATAAAGTTTATTCTTATTGGCGGTCTCCCCTCACATCAAAGTAAACTGGGCTCTCATTGGCTACTGGCCTCACTCACCTCACTGTAAACTGCTTTGTCAGGTTTGACAAATCTGGTGAAAATGGGCCCCATAATCCTCTAGTGTGTCCCAGCCTAACCCTCTCTGTATTCTCTACTGTTGTCTCTATGTACTGTAGCCGACATCTTGTTGTTGTGCAGAGATGTACAGTGGACGGCTTGTTCTTTTGCTATTAAAAGGGTTTGTCTATTCTTGACAGAGATCTCTCTACCATCCAGTGGTAACTCTACCTGTTCTGATGCATAGTGAATGAGTACTTCTCTTTCTTGAGCTCCCTCAACCCCTTTGTTGCTCTCTCTCTCTCTCTCTCTCTCTCTCTCTCTCTCTCTCTCTCTCTCTCAGCATGGTGTCTTGTGCTGGAGGGAGAACAAATTCCACAGACCATCCAGACATCTCTTAGGGAAGTGTGTGTGTGTGTGTGTGTGTTATGATTATTATGTAGTTTCTCCTGTTAAATCCATTTGCTTTGAAGGTTTTGCCCTGGATTCAATCTTTGCGACAACCCTTTGTAATGGGAAAACGTGAACCCCCAACTGATCCCAGTGGGCGACAATTAGAACGCGGGTTGTACTGGGCAGCTCCCAGTTTGAATGTGTGGAACTGAATGCGAAGCAAGGGTTGTTGCTTAAATAGAGCACGGAGCTCAGTTGACTTTCCCCGGCTCAATAAAGGTAAAGGGGAAACATTAAGAGAAATGAAGTGAAGTAAATCGACAGAAAGAGAGATAAACCAGGGCATGGATGGGGTGAGGGGTGGAGGGGTGGAGCGTGACAAAGGCACAGGAAGTCATGTTGTTCACTTTTGTGTTGTCCTCTATAGCTCTGTTGGAGGTACTAGCCTCAGCTTCACAATCGGAGCCAGGCAGCGGTTTAATGTGGTGTGTGTGTGTGTGTATGTGCGTGCATGTGTGAGATTTGTTAATTGCAGTCATCAGTGCAGGCTACTTATTAGCACCATAATCCTGGTCCATTGCTGTTGCTAAGTAACATGTACCTGTATTCATTTTATAGCGAATGATGTGACCTAGTTGATACGTTGTCATTTTACTATTTATTTTTTTTACGTTTTTAACCTGTAATACCAAGTTAACTAACAAGGTAAATGTGTGTGTGTGTGTACGTGCTACCAGCATCATTGCTGATTTAAAAATGTCAAATGTAAAACATTTCACGCTGCAATTGTCCTTTGCAGCTGTGCTACGCAATTTTTGTGCCTTGGAGGCCCCACATGGCAGCGACAGATAACCGTTTGAATTTCGAGGACTTCATTACCCAGAAATCCTGCACGTCCGTAAACTGAATGTTTCTTCTTAAGAGTGTGGTGGGGGTGGAGGTGATCAAGAGGTTCGGCTTGATGATGCAGCACTCAGATGTGGAGAGACAGAAGGAGGTGTTCCTGGACCGCCTGAGGCAGAAGTACCCCCACCATGCTGCAGTTATCATGGGCCACCAGGGACATATGAGGGAGCAGGTGAAATCCATGGAGCTGCACGATTAGAGCCAAAAATGTATGCCCCAAGGTCAGGTTCTGGGTGCTCGAGTTCAAAAATATCATTGGAAAATACTGGGAGTAGAATCTTATGATCAGAAAACTTTAAAGTAATTTCAGCCCATAGTTTATAGGATTTCGCTCTCACGTGTGGATTTGTCACTTCCTTTGTAGAGAAGTTTCCCACCAGTGTCCATACTGACAGCAGAATTCAATGTGGGCAAATAATACAGCGTTTCAATCAGTGGAGATGGGACGCTCTTCTCTGTTGCAGCCCCAATTTGTGATTTACGCTAATAAAATGGCCGGATTTTTTACGTTAAATCTTGACGAGTACAGCTTTAAAGATACAGTACCATTTACAGCACTCAGTTGGCATGTTGCACACTATGTAATCAGGAATTTCCTCTTACAAATGCACTTTTACTCATTCCACCAGAGTGGTCAGAGCGTAATGCCTTGCCTGTATTTCTTGGCTGGTTTAATCCAGTGTAGAGTATGCTGAGTGGACAGAACATTAGGAGCACCTTCCGAATATTGGCTTGTGGCTCCTTTGGCACAATGTCTAAATTGTCTCCTCACTTTATTATTGAAGTGCAATAAAGGCAGACATGCAATGAAGAGTGAGACGGATGCATTTTCATGTGTGTTTTCAATAGACATGCACTAAGAGCAACAGGAGGTGTGTCAAACCACCATAACACGTTGGCTCTAAACTTTTTGGAGATTTCTGGAACCACAGTGACTATTGTGAGGCAATTCAGCCTGTAACAAACAGCACATTTGTCAGAAGTATGGACAAAATAGGAACACTATTGGGTCTAGCTCAGTGGTTCCCAACCATGGTCCTTGGAGGCCCAAGAGTCTGCCTGTTTTCACTCTAACCAAACACTTACAGTAGCTGATTTCACTGATGAACACACCTTCGACCAGAGAGGAGGAACTAATCAATGAAGTCGTCAGCAGGTTGGAACGAAAACGTGCAGACTCTTGGGCCTCCATGGATCATGGTTGAGAACCAGTGGTCTAGCGGGTCCACTAGCAGCTATCCATGAACTTCCTTTAAAAGCAGTCTGGTGTCCAGGATGAAGTTAAATGCAGGTACCATTGCTGCTCATGCTTCAAATCTCCCACCTTTGGTTTTGCTATAGATGGAGGAGTGTGAAATGATGTCCATCATTCAGCACTTCATTTCCTGGACTCACCTCCTCAGTTTAGTTCATGGCAAGACCAAGTCATATGTTCTGTGCTCCCAGTATAGGCATCTATAGTCTATTTTTAAGACCTTTCACACAGCCTTTTCTACCATCAGATTCATGCCCCTTATGTTGTACTTTGAGTTTCATGGTGCCAGCTCTTCCACCTCCATTTCATTATCTGTCAGGCCAATAAAATTTAATAATGGCCCTGACACCAAAGACAGGGCAGAGGGTAGAGCACTAGAAACGGTCAAGATTATTAGGTGTACTGAGGAATTAGCTGGCTCTGGTGAAATGAATGGCTTTTAATGGACCGCATTAAATGAACTCATTAGAAAAGAGCAAGTACAAGGCAGAACACCGATTAGAACACTAAAAGATATGCAACTGAATGATATAAAAGGAAAATATTACAGAGATTGTCCTGCTAACCCGGCATGAGCCATTTTAGAAATAATCTTTTTTTATCAACCTTGAAAATATAATTGAATCCCTCAGGCAATGAACCAGAAGCCCATTCTAAGTTTTTGTTGAGTTGTTTACAAGTTTCATTTCTGTGTGCATTTTGTACTTTTATAGTTCAACAGTATTCAACAGTAGATAATAGTGTACATTTGGGCAATCCTTGGGGTAACATTTGAACTCCTTTTTCCCTTAAAACTTTGAAACTTCCCTTTCATTGCTGTTCACTAACAATAAAATATCCAACTAAATGAACAAAAAGGACAGAATGTCATGGAAAAAGCTTGCCTTCGGTATGAGCCAGCACATTTATCAACCTTGAGAATACCATTTTTTCCTTCTCTCAAAGACAAAAATCTCAATATATCATGAAAATGTTACTTTTTCATGTTCAAGCCCTTCATATTCATATCTCAAAATAATAAGCATATTATTATCTCATTATTATTTCATTATTATAAATGACTGATTATTCAATATAAATTAAACCTAAAAGCTGCCACTTTAACCTCATTAACACTGTACCAAAATTCTAAAAGTATGAAGCCAAAACAAACAATATGTCACTGTCCAAATAATGATGGAGCTCACCCTCTAAGTACCAACACAGAGAAATGAGTATGGATTTATACCAGCTAATAAACACAGCCATGATAATAGTATTGATTTATGGCTGGCATAATGAGAGGGTGGAATAGGGCTAGAGCCTTGTTGAGGATTTGGCCATGACTTGTGTTTGTTTGCAATGTCACAATAATTTGTTGCATTCCTGCTGTCAGATAAGTCCTCCACCATCAATACACAGAGTTCTAGATAATGGAATAATGAGGACTTAGCTAAAACCAATAAACTACAGGCGTAACAGTGTCTCTAACAAAAGAGAAGAGAGGTAGAGAAAGAGGGTGCACTTAATCTGTACGTGTGTGTGTTTGTGTGCATGTGTGTGTGTGTGTGTGTGTGTGTGTGTTATCCAGTCATAGACAGAAGCAGTTCTCCACCAACAAGCCTTCTAGCTACAACCACACCTACATTTATACATGAGCTCTTAATCCAGTTTGCCATCCTGTCCAAGTGTGTGTGTGTGTGTGTGTGTGTGTGTGTGTGTGTGTGTGTATCTAGTGCTGTGGACTAACTGGAGCTTTGGACATCAATAGACCCTAACCCGTCAATAGAATGACGTAACTCGAATGACTTACAAAATAGTTATATAAGGCTGTTTGTGTGTGCCTGTATGCATGTGTGTGTGGCTATTTGCGTGTGCATTTTACTGTGTGTGTGTGTGATTCTTTTTTATCAGCAAAAACTAGAGCAACTTGCATCTCCATCCCAGTTGGCTGAAGTAGGGTAACAACGTGTTATATAAAATCCTGCTTTCTTTGACAAAAGCAACTTTTAATAGCCTCAGAAAAACCTTGTATGCCTTAAGAAACTTTCCCGGTGTTTGAACCTAATGACCTTTCAAGTGCAGCAGAGCAAGGTAATTGAAAGTGATAGTGATATAATTATGTTTTGAATATACCTTTGACAATGGGAAGTCTACGTTCCCTGGCCTTGAAACTACAAAAAATCTTCAGAAGCATTGGTTTTCATCCAATTACATTCAGGGGAGAAAAGACGGATTGACACACATAAACCTAATTCTAATCTTAATCCAAACCATAACAATAGCCTGCAGCTTCTTAGAATTGCATTGAGAACACTTTGCTATTGCTTCTCATTGTTTTCCTTTATTCTCTGATAGTGTTAAGCCAAATTCAATTTGAATTGACTTTCTGTTTCTTGGTTTTGGTTGAAAAAAACTACATTTTAGAGTTTTTAACTAAAACCATAAAATAAAACAACCACTTTCACCAGTTTGTCTTTATAAAGCTTTATATATTTTAAAGCTTCATCATTCACACT
Organism: Centroberyx gerrardi; assembly: GCF_048128805.1. Classification (NCBI taxonomy): domain Eukaryota; kingdom Metazoa; phylum Chordata; class Actinopteri; order Beryciformes; family Berycidae; genus Centroberyx; species Centroberyx gerrardi. The sequence goes on along the minus strand of NC_136009.1, from coordinate 2,295,299 downwards.
CGAACCAGCGAGGTGAATACGTCTAGAACAGTTTGTATTTTCTCCAATAGGATTGAAACATTTACTATTGACTCCTACAATATACCAATTTGTGACTATTAATCAAGCCCTCGCCTGAGGAAGACATTTTCATACCAAAACGTCACAATTTCAGGGCTTGATATTAAAATGGATGAATGGACAGTGGTGTGTCGTGGGAGAGCCCGTACTGGCCCCCATAGACGTATCAATTACCCGGATTCGGACTCTAACTACCGTTATGATCGTTGAACCCAGGGAGCAGAGATCCCTAAGGGGAACCGCACTGGGTTACAACCTTTGATGGAGGTACCAAGGCAGAAATATGCCTCATGTCCAAACAAAAACCCGTCCCTGTCCAAAACCTGGACAGGGACAGGTCACTCAGCTCCCCACCAAGGCATCTAGACCAAAACCGATCCCAGCTAGCACTCGATCACAATCAAGGAATCCCCAAACTGATCCACAATTTGGGCAGATGGTGAGAAAAATCTATAACCTGATCAGAATGATACATAATTTGGGAAAGGTTAAACAAAAAATCATGCAGAGTCCCGCTACCCCAAGTCCCGATACCCTCACATTACTGGAAGGTAATGCCAAAAATTGGGCATATACCACACAGTTGATTTTGGAGGATCATTACAATGCTGGTATCCAAAAGTTCCTAGAGGAACTTGAATCCTGAACCCAGACAACTGGCATCCTGCCTTTGAAGTGGCCGTCAGATGAGCTCAAAGAAACCTCAAAAACAAGCTAACAATCAGTAATACTGAGACAATGCTAGTTGCCCATTTGGGACCCGTTTCCTCCACTAAACCTACTAAACCTAAAACCCAGGACATGGTGACTCGGACCTTGCCAAAGCTAAGGCGCAGGTCCGATCTTATCACATGAGGATTTCCCTCCTCTGACTACAGTGGAGGCTTCCATATCACCAAAATATTTATTTCTCCCTGCCCATCACCCCGAATGAGTTCACCTAAGGATCCCAGACCAGCTAGGGGATCGAAAATTCGGAATCCATGTGTAATGGATGAAACAACTCCCTCCTGGATTTGGATGTGAACCCATCTATTGGGAGCCAGAGTTGTGACCCCTCTCTTAGGGGACGACTTGATACTAGAGTCTCTCAAACATGTACACGGAACCAATTGGAACAAATGGTTCTAGTAAACAATCTTGACTCAGTCTCTACACTCAGGTGGCAAGATGAAGACAAAGATCCAGATTCCTTCACTACTCCTCTGCCTTTGGCAGACCCCCCTCTGATTTTGCTGTCGGATTCAGAGGATGCACCGATGGCAACCCCTTCTACATCATCCAATCAGGATCGAACCCCTAGACCTACGCCAAAGACTTCATCTTCTAGATCACAGGATCAAACCCCAACACTTATACCCATGACCTCATCCTCCAGACCAACATCAGTGGTTTCATCCTTGAGACCCACCAGACATATCAACACCACATGCAAAATGGTTGACTGGGCCCTCAGTGTCAGGAAGAAATGGTTAATCTTGGGAGACTCCCAATTTGGGTTGGATCTCTGACTTCCAAACCCTAACCCTGACCTTCAGATAGAGAGCTATCCAGGAGCCAATTTCAGGCACGTGGAAGTTCTACTATCCAAAGCTACGGTGAACGTGTCAGTGGAAAAAGTAATCCTAGTGTTGGGATTGAATAACAGACAACAGAAATGCAAACAAACGGCTGTGAAACTAATGCAAAAAGCCTTGAAGGCAGCAAAGGAGGTCTTTGCAAAAGCAGAGATTTGGATACCCCTAATCAATTACTCCCAAGCCCTCAAAATGGAGGAACAGTTGAACCTACAAACCCTACACATTCACATTAAAGTGAATATGAAGCATATTCCAGCTCTGCCAGCTAAAAACTTCCATACAGAAAGAGACAACATACACTGGACTGGGAGAGACGGCCAGGGCTATGTTACGCCATTGGGCCTCTCATCTAAACTTACTTGCCCTGTAAGCCATATATTAGAGAAAGGGCAAAAATTTACCCCAACGTTAGATCAGGTTTCCTTGTTAAACAAAGGATTAACCTTCATTCCAACTTGGAATTTAAATAACAAAAAAAATAAAAAATTAACGTCAGATTTACAAACTTATCATAGAAGAATCAAACTGGCAGCTTTCTATGAGGGGAAAGATGATTCTCAACCACGTCCTTTCACACCCAAGTCAGATTGGACTCCCAAATTGAGTCAATTACCTAGAGAAATTTGAAATATCATCACAACACAGCAGATGAATATGCTCTCGAAAACTTGACTGAATCTCCCCCGCAGAGAAATAGAAGCTCTCAAACAGTTACAAAAAAATTATCACATCGTGCTCAAACCGCCTGACAAGGGCAGCGCAGTTGTCATATTAGATCGTGATCAATATGTTTGGGAAGCTGAACGACATTCCAAATTAGACAAACCTATTTATCCGGACACAATCCCGATGGTGATGAAGATCCTTGGAAGTTTGCTAGATGGAAAATTCCACAAACAATTCCAATATTTTAAGGGACAAGACAATCCACGAACTAGGCGATTCTATCTATTGCCTAAAATTCATAAGGACCCTACGAGTAAACCTTACGAGACTCCCCCTGGTTGTCCAATTGTCTCAGACTGCAGCAGTGAAACCTATCAAACAGCTGAGTACATTGAATACTTTCTGAATCCAATTTCTAATCAACATGCTAGTTTTATTAAAGATACATATGATTTTATTGATGAAATTAGACATGTACAAATTCCAATTGGTTCTTTATTATTCACTATTGACATCGACAGTCACCAATATTGACACCCAGTCTGGTTTGGAAGCAGTTAACAAATGGTTCAAAAAATACCCCCATCGGAACAGACCTGACAATTACTTGAACTCCTCAAAATCAATTTAACACATAATGATTTCGAATTTGATTCCAAATTCTATCTTCAGGTTAAGGGGACAGCTATGGGCAAAAAGTTTGCTCCTTCTTACGCCAATATTTTTATGGCTGATTGGGAGGAGTGTGCCTTAGCCCAGTGTCCCCTTAAAGGAATAGTTCACCCAAAAATGAAAATTCAGTCATTAGCTACTCATCCCCAGGCCAGTTGAAACTCTGGTTTAATTTGTTAGTCCATAAAACAGTCCAGGAGTTTTCCAGCATGACTTCGTAGCAGCGTTCTCCAAAAAGTTGTTAGGGACCGATCTTTAGAGTTCCAAAGAGAGCAGAAAAAGAACATAAAATATCCATAAAATTACTCCATACAGCTCTTGAAGCATAATCCAAGTCTCCTGATCGCACAGTGAGTGGAAAAGACCGATATTGATGCCATTATTTAGAGCAAATCTTCACTACAGCCGAAAAACGTTTGAAAAACATTGCGCCTGCACAGTCATGAATCTCCTCCACTTCCTTGTGCTCAATTGGATTAAATTTCTTAACCTAACCTTCAACCTTCTTGGAGTTACTGCGTATTAGTTTAACTCGGAATGATTTTGAGTTTTGAGTTAAGGGCTTATTACCTCCAGGTGAAGGGTACAGCAGTGGGCAAGCGGTTGCCCCTGCCTATGCTAATATGTACATGGCTGAGTGGAAGGAGACAGTCTAACCCCAAGTGTAGGCTGTTACCCTCCCAATATCTTCGCTACCTGGATATCTGGGAGCTGTGGCCACACTCAAGGGAATAGTTTGATGATTTCATGGCCACCCTCAATGCCCATCACACGTCCATTAAATTGAGGCCGGTTGTCCACAACAACCCCTATCGACTTCTTGGACACCACGACATGGAAGGGCCTGACATTTCCCGTGACTCAGACCCTGGACATCAAGGTCTTTTTCAAATGGACACTCATGTATTGTATCGAACTAGCTTCCATCCTCGACATACGTTCCGGGAATCTTGAAGTCTCAGGTTCTGAGATTCCAAAGGATCTGTACCAGTCGGGAGGATTGGACGATGCAGTGAAGATCCCCTTTGAACCTCTTAGAAAACGGGGTTACCCTAGATCCTTACTCCGCTTATGGTTTATGACCAGGAAGCCCAGCAGCAGGGACCTGATCCTCAAACGGAATAATTGAAGCAGGTGATACCATTGGTTACAGTGTACTCTGACTATGCAGTTTGGGCAAATAGGAAGCTGAAAGACAATTTTTCCTGCATACTGGCTGGCACGGAATTGGGGTACCTACCTATAGCTAGGAATCGTGGGACGAAAGCAGTATTCCACCATTTGGGTATATTTGATCAGCTGCAAAAAGTGTAATATTCAGTATGTTGGGAACAGGGAATTCTTTGGGTACTCGTTTAAGTATTCACAGGTACAATATTCGCATGGGCAAGATCCTTACCCATCTGGTGAGGCAGTTCCGGGAGCATGGTGAACATAAGCTGGCATTCCACTGCCTGGAGCATAACCCTCACTGGACCACAGGGCTGAGGCCTTGGACAGAACAACAGTGGATTGATCATTTGGGAACCACCTTCCCACATGGCCTAAATTCAGCCGGGACCCCTTTGATAGATGGTTAGATTTGTTTTGACTAGTTTGGCGATTTTGCTGGTTATTTAGTTTAGGGGCTTGTCCCACGCTGTTGTCAATTATTTGTACATGTTAATAAAGGGTATGGAACGCTGAGGATGATTGGGATTTCCTTCTACGGCCATTTTGCATATGATCCCTGGGTGATTATCCCTTCTGAGGCATTCCCAAATTACCTAAGGTGGGACATGTGCACAATGGACAGCAGGCAACAGGGATGACGGGTAATTAAGATGTAGATAGCTGGCCGTGAGGAAGTGGGACAGGTTAGACCCATGACGATGTACACACGGGATTTCAACACGTTCCCCCTCCGCCCGGAAAAAGGGGGGATGGCGGTGGACCAAATGCCTAGTCTGGCAGGGGAGTGTCTAGTGGTAGGCACCTCATTCACTCCACCAGGTCCATTCTTCCCTCATTCCCTCTTCCCTCATTTACCTGGATTGGGGGGCACTGTCTGCTATACTTACCTAAAGCTGTCATTACTTACCTGGCGTGAGTCCTGTAGTTGCATCTTGATTGTGTTCTTGTGTGGTTATGATTGTTTACCTTGATCTGGGGACTCCGCCTTCAATAGTTATCTGAAGCAGTAATTACGAGTTTCGCTTTTTTGAGTCGAATCTTAATTGTATTCTCATGTTTTTTTTTAGAGTTATTTACCTGGATCAGGGGATGTTGACGATGGAGTTTACCGATTGCTGTAGTTCACCTTCATCCAGTCTTGACCTTATTCTGGAGCTATTATACTTAGCTTGATCTAGAGGAGTTATTGACAATAGTCCATGGCAATGGTATTGTAACAGTATTCCACTATGCAAAACTGTCAAGAATGGCAAGTTGAAAATATGAATTCAGAATTGTTCAAAAAGCTGTTTTTCATATGTTTTCAGTCAGAATAATGCCCAATGACACAATGAAATATGATTGAGAAATATTCTTAGACTTTAAAATATTCTTAGTATTAAATCCCTTCTCTTGTTAGTAATGAAAGGGTTTTGTATCGCCCAGTGAGTAACAGTTGTTTGTTTTAGACTCTGGCCATTAAGAGAAAAAAGGAAAGTAGTGGAGGGTTTTGTTTCTCAGATGTTCATCCTCCAGTGCTGACCTCTCTTCTCTCCACTCTCTCCCCTTTCCTTCATTCCAATTTTTGCCCTCCCACTCGGATTTTCAGCCCTGCCCAATGCTGCTTTCGCAGAGTAAAACAGAGGCTGTCAGCTGAATGAGTATGGTAGGCCAAACAATTCAAAAGCCTTACCAAAGTAGACAGAAATTTTTGCATTATTTGACACAAATTTATCAATTTTCAGACCATTAAAAGATGTCAGACGTCTCTATGGTACCAGGCTAAAACTGACTGTGGCACTCACAGAGGTTAAAATTAGTAAATTTAATCAGAATATTGCTTGCTATGTAGACAGCTATTATTTCTGGGCTCAGTAAAACATAGCTTTCATCGATCATGCCCTTATCAGATACTTTTAGGGCTATATTTGAGATATTTATATGTTTATTTATTTATTTTGGCTAAATTCTTCAAAATCTTTATGCAAGAAAACCCTTGCATTAAATAGACTGATCAGGCGAATCCAGGTAAAAGCTGTGATCCATCACAGATAAAATCCTCATAAATATCGAAGGGGCATCCCTGATGAGGACTGAAAGATGTTCATATTCAACTATATCTTTATATGATCTTAACTGGTATGAACACCAGAATAAGTCAATTACGGCAAAGAGCACAGACCAAAGTCCATCATGCTAAAGTTACAAGGCCTAGAATCACATTTGTTTTGACTTTTCCACTGTGGTTCGGACCAAAGGAAACAAACTGTAAGTGTGATTGCACCCCGAGACACATCAGCACATGGGGATGGTGGACCTTCTGGTGAGCAGAAAAAAGTGAAGGGAGAGAGAGAGAGAGAGAGAGAGAGGGAGGTACACACACACACACACACACACTCATGGACACCCGGGCGAGTCCTGTGGTCTGCTTAATGAGACAAGATGACTTGGTGCTGAGGGAGTCAGTAATTACAGCAATGCTCTCTCTCCTCGTCTAACCTGATCACCCCTCCATCTCTCTCCCTACGCCAGCCTTAACTCACTCTCTCTTCTTTTCTTGCATGCGATCAGCCTTTTGTCTCTTTTTCTTCCCCCCCCCCCTCATTTTTTTTTGTTGCTCCTTCTATTTAATTTCAGCTAGTAACGTTACAGTTCCAAATCTGCACATCCATATGTTATCTGTATCTGTAAATGGAATATATTGATAACGTGCGTAGTTTGTTACAATGCTCGTCAACATGACACAGAATTTTCTGTACATGTATATGTTAATAGTTTCCACTTATTTCATTCCACATATATCTCATATTTGTGGTATACTTTATATCTAAATATTCTGCATTAATTTCTTTCTTTGACTCACTAAGTTCTATTGCTATTATTTTTCATGCTGTCATAATACTGTCATCTATACTTTCTCACATACTTTTCATTCATACAGTCTTAACAGTGCTTAATGTGTTGAAATTGTGGGCTTGCATATGTTAATAAAACCCCAATTTTCTATATTCTTTTCCCCACGGCTCAATAAAGTTTTATTTTATCGTATTTTATTTTCTCAGAACAAAAGCTCTATACTTTGTTTGTTTCAAGTGTCTATGTCCATATTTTGTCTTACCTTATTTATTTTTATTTTTATTTACAAATAAAATTATTTTTATTTTCTCTCATCATGTTTTTGTCTGTCTTACCTTTTTTCAAGGTCGATCTACCCAAGAAAGCAACATCAAGACAAACCCAAAAGTTGCAGACCAACAACATGACATTTTGTACAAAGTCAGAATACAGACATAATCACATAAAAGAAGGAGAATTCCTGCTGAAATTACCAACTGTATTTGTCCATTTGTTTATCTGACATCCTGGGGGCAATTTAATCTATATCGTCCGATCGTCAACTGGTGTTTCACGCAATTGCCGACTGGATTACAAGAGCCAGTGGTGGGGTACAACAGCATCATTTTTTTGACTAGATTAGATGAGATGAAATTTTAATGATCCCCCCATTGTTGCAGTAAAAGTAATAGGTTTCCGCAGCAAAAAAAAGAATCGCATATAAGAACACAAGTAGAATATAAAAATTGCACATTTAAGCACAGTTTGGTGCCAAGAACAATAGAAAAATAGAGAAAATAGTGGAAAAGAGTACCAACCTCCTCTGGTAATACTAATACTGTCTGGATATCATACATAAGAGAACAAAGTAAAATCTTCTGTATAAGCTCTCCAAAGTCCTCTAGTCCAGTGGTTCTCAAACTGACTCCAGGGGGCCGCGAGATGATTTATGGGATAAGAAAAAAACATATTTCCACTATAAAAATGTATTATCATGTGTCATTCTTACACTGAATGGTTTTCAGCCTCTATGCCTCCTCTGACAATCAAATCAAATGACCTGAAAGGGGAAAATAATTTTTTGGGTGAACAGTTTGCTACTCTGCATGTGCACACTGCAAAAAATCTCAATCTTAACAAGTCATTCAGTCTATTATCGAGTCCTGCCTGTGATTCTGCCTTATCTCTTGTTTCAACATGCTGACACTCATTTCTAGAAAATTCCTGAAACAAGTGAAGGTGCACTGGAAACAAGTGGAGTAATCTCATCTCACTTGGTTTAAGAAAAATAAGACTTGAATGCTGAATATGAGACTAAATGACTTGTTGACATAGATGTTTTTTGCATATGCAGCCTGTGATGGGGAGGGTCGCGAGTTGGCATTGCTTCCTTTTAAGGGTCACGAGCCAAAGGTTGAGAACCACTGCTCTCGTCCAATGTCAAACAGCAGGTTCACTGGGTCTAAACCTGTTAAACTCTTGAACAAATGAAGCAAAGACAGCCGCTTACTGAGTCTGCCACAAGTTCCATCATTACCAGATCTCCTCTCTCTTTCTTCACATACATACAACATGACCTTCACTGGTATTTGAAAGGACTTGAAGGGCGTGAATCAAGGTGCAGGTACAGGGCTCAGAAATACTAGAAGTGTACTAAAATATACTCTGGATAAACTGCAAGCACTATATGATGTTGTTAGGGTACTGTATTTGAACCTGTTGTGGCTTAAGTATACTTAAAGTATACATTAAGAATACTTAATTGTCCCATATTCTACACTTTGCAGTGTTTTATTTTATGTCTTGAGGTCCATTAAAAACCATTTGTGTGGTGTCATGTACAAAAACACTCTCAATCCATTTTTACACGTTCATTTTCCAGCATCTCTCTGAGCCTTACCAAGAACAGGCTGTTTCTGTCGCTGTGTCTTTAAGGCTCATTAATATTAATGACCCCTCTGTTGTGATTGGCTAACCGTTTCAAGAGTGAAACGTGAGACCACAGCCCCGGCAGAACAGGCAGCGACAGGTAGGGGAAACTCTCTGGTAATAAACAATGACAGCCGCTCAACCGCTTTGAAAAAAACACTTTGTTAGTCTATTATTTCTTACAAAAATGATAATGAGCGAACCTTTGTGATGCCACAAAGTTACAGAAGTCCAAACGGCTCGTTTAGAGGCTTGCTTTTCTAATATGGATTATGTGGATTTGTTTTGATACTTTCACCATGTTTAGATAGCACATCCAACTTCTTTATAATCAAAGAGGCAAGGGAAATCCTGTTTTCCACGATATGGGACCTTTAATTCACAATAATACAAAATATATTTTACGTATACCTCTAGTATCATTAAAAGTATAAGCCTATACTATTCTAAAGTATACTATTCTCAGTACCTTTTTGCAAAAGTATAAAGTATTCAAAAAGTGTAAAAGTACAAGTATAACTTTAAGTATACTATTCTCAAGTGTAGCTTTTGCAAGTGCAACAAAAGTCAAATAAAGGTATACTTGCTCATTTTTTCAGTTTAAAAGAAAGTATACTAAAAGTGCACTGAAGTAAACCGGCTAGTCCAGACTGGCTTCTCCCAAGAAGAAACTGATATTCCTGTTCTTGAGGTGCAGAGTCGCAAGGCATGAATATACAGCACCCCAAATATGAATATACAGTACCCCAAATATGAATATACAGCACCCCAAATATGAATATACAGCACCCCAAATATGAATATACAGCACCCCAAATATGAATATACAACACCCCAAATACAACTAACTTTGTAGTACAAGAAAACATGGTTTTATCATTTTTTCGGTTGCCTGTACTTTCTCTTAAGTGAGTAAAAGTGTATTGATATGTTGTATTCACACAATATTCATATTCACATTCATATTTGGCAATGTTTACATGCACATAATAATGCCACTATTGCCAGTAAGCTACTGTGAACAAGGCAACAGTCTGTTACATGATTCCATAAACTGACAACACCCCATAAAAATCCTGTTTACATGACTTAAGTACTTATTTTGATTATCCAGACAGCATTATGGATTTGCTAAAAAAAAATAATTTCCTGTCCTGCCACTATCAAATTTAAACAAAACAATTACAGCTATGACTGTTCTACTACATCATGTTGTACGTCAAAGCCATAATTCTGATAATGTCCCTTAAAGAAGAATGGTGTCATTTAGAGTTCTAGCCCATTTACTACTGTCTTTGTGTAGTTTACACTTCCCCCAATCATTTTGCAATGCATGCAGTATGTGATTAAAGTTTTTAACATTTACTCGATTTTCAGTGTTTTTAAAATACAAACTTTACGGTGTCAAACCTATCTTGAAATGAACTGCTGTCCCGGCTAACAAAGAAGCCCTAAATAATAAGATATGATGATTTCCAAGAGGAGACTTCCATTTCTTCCTCTGAGCGTCAGGTGATTGACAGGAAGCAGAGCGGAACATAATGCATGCACTGATATGGAAACTGATATGAAAACACTCAACTCAGCACAATGATAAAAAAGAAATTGATTGATAAAAAAGAACTGAATTGATAAAACCAAATGAAGACTTCATGTTTACTGTGATGGATTATCTATCTTGTTTTTCACATTGTACAAGAATGAATGGCAGCAAATGGCTTCCTTTGAAGGGAGGAAAACAAGGCCTGATATCTTCAACTGTGCGATGTGCAATCACCAGCAGTAACAATGGAAAGGAGAGGGGCAAACTAGACCACTGGCACAAACTTTAAAAACACTGCTATTATTCTTTAAAGCTGCAAAATGCAATTTTCACATGGTGGCGTCCCCAAATGGCAGTGAGAGGTAACTGTTTGAATTTTGAGGACTTCAATAGTAATGACATCAGTAAACTGCACACAGCACACTCATGTTCACCACACTAGCTTGTGGTGTAACTTGGCTAGTACACCATAAAATGGCGACTATGGAAGTTTAAGGGTTAGTTGCTATGGTGACAACTCAAGTCTGGGCATTAAGGCCGTAAAGTCTGTCACGCTTGCTTGAGAACTGTGCAGATGTGTCTGTTGCACAAGTGCTTAGCAAACTGTCAAAACCTGGTCAAAACTCAACTTAAAGCTGCTGTTTGTGCCGTAACGTAGCATCAAAGATTGAGCTTCTCTTGCTTCTCATCAAAATCATCATATTAGCAAACCTAGCTGGTAAACATCATGGTACTTTAACTCAATATAGCCCCTTAAATGCTATAAACTAACATAGCTTAGCCTACCTTTAGTGGAGAAGAAAACTTAGCATCCGCTACCTTAAAACAGCTAACGGACATCGGCAGAAACAGATTAACTCAACTATACACACTTCTACTGTGTATAGACATCAAAACTTTTGACCTACTTGAAAAATACAGCAGAAACTTGTAAAAGAGCTCCACCTAGTGGTGGAATGATGACTTAATTTAGCTGCAATGGCAGTTTTCCACTGCCTTTGGTCTATGTTGCAAAACCTCTCGCCTCAGTGACTTGCTCGGTTCATACGGAAGCTAGCCCAACGGTACAAATAAAAATGGCCACCGCTCCAACCATCCAGAAGACCATTCTATCCATTCAAGTTCTGTGGTCATTGCTTTATCCCAAAGGGAGGAGAGAGGCAAAAGATGTCTGTTTTCGACAAAAAGTGGAAATGTCTTCCTCTGAGGTAACTTGATACCTTATCGGTTTTTATTTTTATTTTAAAGATGCTCATAAAATATGATTTTCCAGTTTCGATTTGTCACTTCTGTGCCTACCAGTAACCATACCCAACATCAAAATAATAAAATTCCTTATTTCTTGCAAACAGGGTGAATCTACAGCGTCTCAATTAGTGGAGATGGGACGCTCTTCTCTGTTGCAGCCCCGCTTGTGATTTAGACTGATAAAACGGCTGGATTTTTTTATAAATAAAACAAGCATAATTCTGCTTTAATCTATCATTTCACAGCAGTGGTTGCTAAAAGTTTTTGAACTTCCTTTTTAAAATTAATTTTAATTTCATTTTCCAGTGAGTGGAAGACATTCACTGCATCAGCAGTTTTCCCATTCTTCTCCTGTGCTGAGTCCTAACCGCCTGCGTCCACACATTTGGAGAGGCATGACTTTTCACAGGAGACGAGAGTTGTTTGCAAAAGATTAAGAAAATATTAATGTAGTGAAGAGGGCTTTGGAGAAGCTGGGGAAAAGCATATTTGCATTATTACCTTTGACTGTGTGCGGTCTGGAAAGGATGATTTGTGAGCCATGAATTGCTGCTCAGTACTCGTTTCTAACCCTCGCTTTCCCTCTATTCTCTCCCTCTATTTTCTCTCTCACTCTCTCTCTCTCCTCTCTCTCTCTCTCTCCTCCAAACACAGTGGTATGAATCTAATCTGGACTCCCTTGGCAGTATCTTCAAGGGGAGTTTCATTTGGGTATGCAGCATTTCACAGCCATCTGAGCACATGGTGTAATCTTTATTCTTTTGCTACAGTGGACCTTTTGCTAATACAGTATATAATAGATACTGCCAGGTTCTCTGGGAGTGAAAGCCTGCTACTACTCATTCGGAGGCAGAGTATAGGGAGAGCCGCTTCTGTTCCTTCCAAATTTATGGCATGATCGCTCTTTCACTAATAAAGCCATGTAGCCTATCTGCACAGCCCATCTTTAACGCCCCCGAAGGTAGTAGGTCACAAACTCCATTATCGGACACGAATTTGCTAGTTGTGGCAAGATTTCAGCCATTCTAATAAGCACATAAATTTTGTCAGTAGAGCCATGAATAAACCACTGACTAACATTGTCAAAGTAGTTCTAAAACCACATTTCTATTATTAGTTTTATGTAACTGCGCCTTTGTTTTAACTTTGATGGACCATGTCTGATGTCTGTTAATCGGACATGCAGCCAAGCCCAGTCGTGGCCGATACTAAAACACTTTACACTTTACAACTATTGGCAATGTACCTTGCATTTCTGGGTTAATTTTGTTTAGTGGTGTATTTTTCTTATTCCTGTGGATAACTGGCCAAACATATAGAACGTGACGTCAAATTGAGATATATCCAGGGCAGCTACACTGGAGTTTGATAGCAGAAAATGTGTCATGTGTGCGATCTAAAACATCAGCGGTAAACGTCAGGTTTTGGTGTCAGTCCCTCAGAATCAAAGAGCGAGGGCTTCTTTCTAAAGGGCTTGTTTCAAGAGTCGCCATTTTACACCGACGTCCAACAATCATACAGGGACAAATCCATCATAGAAGAGGTATACCAATACCAATTTCTCTACCAACAGTAGCCTCAATAGACGAGAATGCAATGCAGCAACATTTTAATCAATACACAGGATATGATGTTAATATCCCTTGTGCCATAATCCAAAGTGAGCATTCCTATGGAGGCCCAATCCCTTGTGCCATAATCCAAGGTGAGCATTCCTATGGAGGCCCAATTCAGAGTTTAACAGAATGATATACTACCATACCGATGAGTACCATAGAAAACATCAGGCTACACCGTCATAAATCTACAGCACCATAAGACAGGCAGCAACATTCACCAGCTACCTACTCTAGCTTCAGGGTGAGTGAGTGCAGGCAAATCATTGGGGTTATCAAGTGGGCACCCTCCTTCACCGATGTTTGACACTACTGTCGCTGTCACCTGCACCTTGTTATCAACAACACTACATTACAATACAGACTACCATCAATATCCCTTTCTATTCAGAACATTAAGTTACACGCTACATCTAAACCCTACCAAGTCACACACTATGAAAGTGACGTCCTACACTTGCCCACACAGAGAGCAGATACCGACCAACTCAGCAGTCCGCATATCCACATTGTATCTGCTTAGGCAAAGCTAAGTCTGACTGGCCCTGCTGGCTTGTCTGGCAGCTTCTTAATGAATGCCAGGGCCCACTCAGCTGTCCAGCCACCCTCAATGTTTATCCAAGTCACACGATTAAACAACGCCCTAGTAGGCTACCTCAGTATTTCTACTAGACACTTAGTGCAACAAGACATGTTGGGTTTTGAGTAAGGGGCACGACTCTCGCTTTCTCTCAACAGGAAAAACTCTTGCTCTCTTGCTTTTACTACACTATTGCTACTGCTCTCGCATCTCGCCACCTTGTACTCCCAAATGTGTGTATATTGTTACAAAAATGGGTGTAAACATGGGTTATTAATGGTAATGGACACATTTACATTAACATTTGTCAGTGTTCTGTCCTTTAACCAGATTGATACTGTCATCAGGACTGGCGTCACAACCAATTCAATCAACAAAAGAACATGCAAGTCTTTTATTAATGATAGAGCATTACTTGTCCATAATGTCCTAATAATTTGGATATGACTAGAACCTCATGGCAGAATGTTGTCAGTGGTTGATGTTTGAAGGAAGTCCATGACTATCACCTAAACTTTTACCTGAAAGACTTGGAACCAAGCAAGTGGTGGCAAGCCCATATGCACATCTTATTCTTGGTATTATGTGAGCCAAAACTCTATTCAGAAAGTTTTATCCTCTATTAAATATGCTGACAGGCAGCTTGCAGGAACAGCTGTTATAGCACCCTGAGATCAAGGCAGTCTGCATCAAATAAACACAATATCATAATGAAAACATCTTTCATTGACTGCATTCTCTGTAATGTATTCCAATGAACAGCGTGGCTCAAAGGATACCACTCAATTAAGAATGCATTATTATATAGCCCTGGGCAGATCCATTAGCATGAACCAACATGAATGGTGCCTTTTGGCAAATATCAATATTAAGAGCTGGAAGAATCATGAATGCTGGCCTTGACGGTGGAGTCAAATGTTGAAGCTTTACTCCTGAATTGGGCAATAAAGCTGCTGTAGGCAACTTTGGAGAAATGAGCAAGAATTTTAAAGTATACAACAGCTACATATATATAATAGCTCAGTCAAACATTCGAGAGTGAGAAAATATTTCAGTCCAATTAATTAAACGTATGCAGTCTCATTCTCTGATTCCAATTTGGGATCGTATTTGTTTAGAAACACTTGTGAAGAGGCAATTCATTGCTTTGTTTAAACAGATGAACATATAAACATTTTTCTCTGTAGTATGCTATCTCTTTTGTGTTTTGTGTTCTAAAGCATGTATGTGTGGTGTGTGTGTGTGTGTGTGCGCGCGCGCTGTGTATGTGTGCACCCTGTGTGTGAGTGTGTGTGTGTGTGTGTGTGTAACAGTGCGTTGTTCCACGGTAAATCTATTATCACCACAGATGGTTCCTGATGGGCAATAGACAACACTGATTTTCCAACACTTGCCAAAACAAGTCAAGGGCAGTGGCTCACTGACACACAAGGCCAAGCTTGAATGCGTGTGTATACACACACACACACACACACACACACATACACATGCTCTTATTAGTATTCCTGTGAGCACATTGGGTTTTTTT
The DNA here is from genome assembly GCF_048128805.1 of Centroberyx gerrardi. Taxonomy (NCBI): domain Eukaryota; kingdom Metazoa; phylum Chordata; class Actinopteri; order Beryciformes; family Berycidae; genus Centroberyx; species Centroberyx gerrardi. Next base: position 2,279,890 of record NC_136009.1, on the reverse strand, counting down.
TTATTATTCATTAGATGGATTACCTTTGAAGGGTTTTTTGCTTTATTAGGATAAATGGGGGGAGAACTTGAACCCGTGACATTTGGACTGTGTGGCCCAGATGAGCACAGCAGAAACAGAAAATCTGAAAAGAAGAACAGGAAATAACCAGGAAATGAAACACAAGTAGGGTACTTGTAGATTTCCATATTCAGTGTTGCTCAGTAGTTTCACTGCGTTCAGTTAAACTAGTAGTTAGCTACTTTTGGAAGTAGCTTGGTGATGTTAACACCACATAATGAATAAAAACCTCTGACTCTCAAGCTGCTGAGGAACCTCCATAGCCTTATTTAAGTAGATTCATGAGGTTGACAAGCTCCATTTTTGTTAAAATTATAATCCGCAACTTTTTCGTGTAAATAAATGTCCATTTTGCTACTCTCCATCGTTGATTGATACCACACAATAGTGATTCAGCCTATAGCCAGTTAATGAAAACTTTTACATTTGCTTCAGTTATATAGCGCTTTTGAAAACAAAGTTACAAAGCGCTTTACAGAGACAAGGAAGTAAAACAGAGGTAATAAAATCTGGGAAAAGCACAGGAGAGGGAAATAAAGGCAGAAAAACAATTTGACCGAAGCCGATAAAAGTCAGTAAAAGTCTAAACAATTAGAACAAAGTCAAATAAAAGAAGAGCCAAAAAAATTTTAAAAAAAGTAGGGGCAATAAAACCACAACAGGAGGGTGAGGTAAAATAATTAGGAAAATGAAAAGGCTTTTCAATAAAAGAAGGTTTTTAGTGGGAATTTGAAAAATGACACAGACTCTGCTAGACTGAGTTCCTCAGGCTGTTCCGAAGCAAAGGAGCTCTGAGGTGAAAGCCCAGTCACCTTTAGTTTTAAGCCTGGATCTGGGGACAGCTAGAAGGGCACTGCCTGAAGATCTCAGGCGAAGTTCAGGCTCACAACAGATCAAAAGGTTGTAGATGTAACTTGGGGCTAGACAACAGTAAGATTTTAAAATCAGTGAGGGGTGATAAGGTCCGATTTCCTGGTCTTGGTTAAATGTCTGGCTGGAGCATTTTGCACCAGTTGCAGACGGTTGAGAAAGCTCTTGTTTAGACTAGACTAGAGGGAGTTGTCGTAGTCAAGGCATGATGAAATAAAGGTATATATATATAAGATAACTTTTTCCGGATCAGCAGAGGAGAGGCAAGATCTGATTTTAGAGATGTTTTTAGCTGTTGGAAACATGACTGAACAACCCTCTTTACCTCAGAGCTCTGAATCGAATACTACTACCAGATTTCTAACTGTGGGCTTCACAAAGGCTGAGATATTACCAAGACTGCCCAGAATTACTGAAGACGTTTTAGGACATCCAGCACATAATATCCAACAGCCTATCCTTCAGGCTATTTCAGCTACTCGACTTGCCTTGGTTTATGGGCAAAAAGTTGTGTTTTGTCAGCATAACAATGCAAATAGATATTATATTTACGAATGATATCACCAAGAGGGAGCATATAAATGGAGAAAAACAAGGGGCCTAGGATCGACCTTTGGGGAACGCCACAACTAAGATTTGCCGGGTCACAACAGAAAATTTTCTGTCAGCAAGACATGATTTAAACAGATTACAAATCAGCCATTGGCTTTGATGGATGAAGTTGACAGATGTATTTATTTCATTGCACACACCACATCTTCTGACAGTGAAATTACTTAATTAATTAATAGATAAATAAAATAAATGTTACATATTTATTTAAAATGTTACATTTATATATTGAATTATTAACAATACCTATATTTATTTATAACATTCCTCAGTTCAATATTTTTGTTTTAATTTGAATATTTCTCCACAGGCCAGTGCCTATACTTACAGGAAACATCAAAGCGATGACCGCTTATCACCATGTTGCCAAAATCAAGAAAAACAAGAATTTTACACATTATCACTTTAACATCTTAATCAGTGTTAGGGTTAGTTTTTTTTTTTTTGGGGGGGGGGGGGTTTGTAGGCATGTGATTTTGCATTATGTGACATTGCAGATGCAGACGCAGAGTAGTCTGAATTACTTTTTGTAAGTAACTTTATTTAACAAAACGATATTTCTCTTGAGGGTAACTTTACTGTACTTCAACTTCTTCAGTGAAGAAGTGAAGGTGAAGTAACTGGTAACTTGGAAAACTAGACTTTCAGAGTAGAGATTTACCAACACTGCTTATATTTTAACTCCTTTGGCAAACCTAATCTAAATATCTATTTTGAATTTTTGTTCTAAATAGATATTTGTCTGGCATGTCAGCTTTTTTCATATTTGACTCGTCCTGCTGTCAACAGACTGTAAAATGGTAAGAATTAATAACTGTAACACTTACAGGCATGAAGACATATTGGCAGCAATGCTAAAAAGTTGACCTGGCAACAATCCAGTTCAAACCATCACCATAATTATCATAATGCCTAAAAGTGAGGACTGACAAAACGTCCACAATATGGCACATTTCCCTCAGCTTAATCTGATATTTGATTTAGCAAAAGAGGCACAATGAGACACACACACATATTGAGCTTCATATAGAAAGCAAAGATTTCACTAAACCTCACTGAGATCTGTATCTTTGACTCATAATAATATTAACAGGCTTTGAGAGGGAGATAGATTCTTTGAAAGTTCATAAAATGCCTGTGAAAGAAATAATGAGGGAGCAAAAAATGCCCCTGATTATACAGAGTATCTTTTTTGCATTTCACCCCGCTCACATTTTATTCTTCTGAGTTGTCAAATATTCAGACGCGAATGCGACTGCTGTCCTCCATGGGCCACTGTAGGTGATTCGTGGGAGCCTGTGACCAGGTGATTATTTCCATTACGTTCTGGGTGAGAATTCAAAAATTCATTTTTTGATCAGAAAACAACCTGAAGCAGTAGATGGGGCAATGCAGTAGAAGAAAATGCAGACACAACATTACGTCAACAAAAAAATAGAACAACCAATATGGTAAAAACCTCAACAATGGAGGGGTGGAATATGGACTGGTTGGGGATAGAGAGATGAAAACTGCACCATCCTCTTCTGGAATGCCAACTGCCAGTTTCTAGCTGTGGGAAAGAAGTTAAAGCAAATCTTATTGGCACAAATTGAGTGTTTATTTGACAATATGCAATGTAGAATTTCATAGTTCAGTAAAACTGCCCTTGAAAAGGACCAAAATGGCCCTAAAAAAAAAATCAGGTCAAGGGGGCAAAAAATACCCTCAGAAAAAAAGTTAAATTCTTATTGTGATTCAACCATACATACATTGATGGAGTGACAGACAGATAGGTAAGTAGGTAGACACGGGCAAATTGATTGACAGGTGCTATTGACAATGCCAAACTAATCACTGTGATTGACAGGACCAGTGGGTGTTGTATTCACCTGCTGGATGGATGGATGGATGGATGGATGGATGGATGGATGGATGGATAGATGGACAGATGGATGGATGGATGGATGGAGGCCAGACAGCCACAAACAGACTGACCTAGATACAAGGGGAGAGAATGAGGGGGGGGGGAACAGTGAGAGAGAGAAAAAGGGACAGAGCGAATGAGAAACAGATAGATCATGGCTTCACCTCTGCTCTGTTGTACCTCAGTGTGAAGGATCATTTGCAGTCGTCATCTCGGCTGATGCCGTCCATCCTGTCAGGAGGCTTCAGCCGCCATCAGCCATTAAACCACCAGAGGAGCAGCTCAGATACCAACCTGGCTGCCTGGCACAATGACGGCTTTTTCAAATGAATTTTTGCCTCAACCTGCGCACCTAGTCAGGACTTGAGCTAAACCCTGAATGGATTTTGCTTATGAAGCTCCCCCTGTACCTCACAACTCTAAAACTCTTAAAACTAAAAAAAAAAAATCCACAAGATTCTCTTTGTCAATTTTATGAATGTTTTATGTTCTCTGGTCTCTCTTGGAAAAGAGATCTGGCTCTCAACAAGACTACATGATTAAATAAAAGCTAAATAACCGAGAAATGTATTTTAAGCCCCAACCCAGATATTTTGGAGTATGCATTTATTTATATATTTGAAGGGTAGATTTTGATAATGGAAAATAATGTCAGATCCTACCCATAATCCTGATCTCTTTGCTTCTAAGTTAGCGTTTACAAATGAAACAAATCACTTACAGCCTCAAAAGGCATTGAAAAAGGAAGTTAGTTGCAGTTTCTGGCTTTTCATGTCATCATAAAACCAGTTCAAGAGCAGGTCAGATACCTCCTGCCTCCCTGACGCAATGATGCCTTTATTGAACTAATTTTTGCTTCAGCTATGAATCTCAGGAGGACTTGAGCTAAATCCTAAATGGATAAAAAAAAAAGGATTTTAGGACCATGCACAGATTGCTATGACTACCATATCTATAGTGCATTATGAAGGATTCATATGTCATTACAATGCACTCATAATGCCTCATGATCATGCTTATGAGAACACATAATCCTTACTGACGCATTATATCAACACTGATGAAACATTGTCGATATAACATGAATTAGAAATGCAATACGTGGTAACACTTATTACCCCTTATGTACTATAGATATGGGAGTCATAGGAAGTGTTGCCATTTTTTCAATATGTCAGGACTTGGAAAATTATATATTCTTAACATTCAGATCCTACCCATAATCCTGATCCATTTGCTTCAGTGTTAGTATTTACAAATAAAGCAAATCATTCCAAGCCTCCAAACAGATTTAAAAAGGAAATGACTTGCAGATTCTGGCTTTAGTTGGATTTGGCCTCCAAAAAAGTGGGACTTAGGCCAGAGTCGAGCTGTATGGTGAGCCTCACTAAATTAAATAGAGAGACAGGAACAATGTAATTACTTCACCACATTATCTAGTTGTCATGGTTGAGATAGTTCATTAGAGAGAGATGGAAACAGACAGAGCTCTCCCTCTCTATCTCTACTGTTTTTTCCTTCTTCCCCTTTCTACCCCCCACTGCCCCCACTCTCTGTCTTCCTTTCTCCATCCTGTCTTTCTATCGTATGTGTGACATTTAAGAGCCAGGAGGGGTGATGGTAGGAGGTGTTAATGAATCTATGGGGATTTGCTTCATGGTCATATATGGAGGGTGGAGCCGAGTCTCAAAACTACAGATCCACCTTATCAGACTGTGTTACTGTTATTGATGCAATAACAGTAACACAGTCTGATAAGGTGGATTTGTTTCCAAATGTAGGTTACTGACACAGTAAACTGTCTTGTCTTTAGCTCTAGTCTCTACTCCAAAACCCTCTGAGTTGCAGCTTGAAAAGAGTCAGCTCAGTTAACCTGAACAAACTGTTAGCTAGCTAACTAGCCAGCAGGCTAATTTAGCAATACTGATACTGATGTTAATGTTAACATGCTAACGCTAGCTTCTACTAGATATGTAAGTGCATAAATGTGTTTCTAACAGTGATGGTAAGCTAGCTAACAAGCTGACATAAACACAAAATTGATCAGTGGTGAAATGAGTGATTAATGATCAAAAGAGCAACAGTCAAGTGACACACACTGAAACACTGAATACTTTGGCATGGAAATAGTCACAATTATATATACACAGAACACTGGCATAAAATATTAGCCATTGGCAGCCTCAACCCAAAATTTCAGTATCAGCTTTCAAAAACCCACAGTGCGGCAAATCCAAATTAAGGTGCCTCCTTTGATGTCCTTGACATGTCTCTACAATTTGTTTGGAGTCCATCTGTGGCCAATTCAATTGATTGGATATGATTTAGAAGGAAACACTTTCTATATAAAGTCCCATGGATGACAGTGCATGTCAGAGCAGAAACTACCATGAAGACCAAAGAATTGTCGAATGTTGATTGTCAGATTGTTGTAGAATTCAGAAAAAGAATTGTGAGGAGGAATAGATCCGGGGAAGGGCGTAAAACAATTTCTAAGTGTTTGGAGTTCACAAGAGCACAGTAGTCATTAAGAAATAAAAACAAATGTCTGACCAAACTACGCAACCAGGCAAGAAGGACCTTGGTCAGGGAGGAGACCAAGAAGCCAAGGACTGACAGAACTAGGAACTCTGACAGAACTACAGAGTTCCTTGGCTGCAATGGGAGGACAACAGTCAGTGCAGAACTTCACAAATCTGGGCTGTATGGCAGAGCGGCCAGAAGGAAACCACTCCTGAAAAAAGGCACATGACAGCGGCCTGGAGTGGGGCCTGGGCAGTCCGAGGGCATGAGGCAAAAGATTCTATGGTCTCATTAAAACAAAAAACTCCTCAGCTGCAATGCAAAGCATTGTGTCCGACCAAAAATGGGCACAGCTGATCACCCATCTAACAGAATCTCTACCATGAGGCACAGTGGTGGTAGCATCAGACTGTGGGGGGCTTAAGCAGCAAGGAGAGGACAGAGGGAACAATGAGTGGAGACAAATGCAGGGAAATTCTTGGAGTCCCATTGGTAAAGACCGTTGATTGGGGTGACAATTTCTCTTCCAATAGAAATAGGTGTCAGTTTACTAGATCTCTTGGCGCCACCAAACACAGGACTTAATTTTCTCTGCACTGACTCCAACACAGAAGACCAGGACAAGCAGGAGTACAAAAATATTTTTTTGTCTGGCAGCTCTAGAGAACAGGAGGAGGGAAACAAACAAGACAAACAACATAGGTTAGGTAGGGATAGGTTCTCAAGGCCCCAAAGAGAACCAAATCCCGACAAAAAAAACGGAGATTCCCCACTGTGACAGCGATAGCCGCTCTGACGCTCCAGTGGTGCTCAGCAGGAAACCTGTGGAACACAGTGGCTTTCAGTGTCGACAAATCGTCAGCACAATGAGAAGCAGATATGCAACCCACTGGGGGTTTAGATCATGACACGTCCCTTACTGGTCGGAGTGTAAAGCTCCATTTGCGCATTGTCCAGCCTCTTAGTCAGCAGCCTCTCCACTGCAGCCACTTCACGCATCAGGACTCGGGAATGTCCTCCTCCAGCCAGGTCAGCTCAATAACAAGGCACAGACAGAGAAACAATACAGACAGACACGACGGGCGAATGTCTCTTTCAGACAGAAACACAGAGAATTTGGTGAGTAGGGCAGGAAGATGTTCTGCACACACACACAGAAACAGCCTATCCCCAACCCCCACTCTGATTAGCAAATACTCTACAGGTAAGCCTAATCAAAGCCACCTTCTGCCACAGTACCAAGCTCTTCTCACCCCGTGACATAAGCAGACAAAATCTGAAGGGTGGGCGGGTCGCGATTCGGGAGTCTGGAACCAGGCTACTTCACAACAAGAATGTTAAAATCATTGAGAGGCCCAGCCAAAGCCCAGGTTTGAATCCCATTGAAAATCTGTTGAATGACTTGAAGATAGTTGTTCCCTGACTCTCCCCAATTCAACTGCACTGAGCTTGAGCAAATCTGCAAGGAAGAATGAGAGCAAATCCCAAAATCCAGATGTTCCCAGCTGATGCAGAAATATCCAATAAGACTAACCTGTAATCGCTGCCAAACGTGCTTCTACAAAGTATTGACTCAGGAGGCTTGAATACTTAAATCAGATATTTCTGTATTTCATTTTCTAAAACACTTTTTTATTATGGGCCATTATGTGTAGATTGTTTGCAAAAGTCTCCAAATCCATTTTTAATTTAGGCTGCACACCACAAAATGCAGAAAAAGTCAGAAAGTTGAATATTTTCTGAATGCACTGTACATGATCTTATAACAGTAGTGCAAATTCCATGGCCCTAAGCCCTTCTTCAAAACCCAGGCAAAATTTGTGCAAACCAGTGCTTCAAATATTTGTTATGACAGCAGTGATTTGCTCTCTCAGAACTTGCTCAATAGCAACGCCTTGTAATGCTTCTCTACTGCAAGTGTAAAGTAAACCAGCATAACCAAGACATCAAAGTCCAAAGGTAAGGTGAGTATCGGTCTGCTAAGTTTAGATTCAGTATTCCCATGCAGAGGACTGTATTCTGAATTTGACTCAACGCTCTGCGGAGTGGAAGAAGCCACCGCAAGAAGCCAATGCTTTTTTACTCACAAGTTAGCTTTCATATGCTAGCGTCTCGTCAACTCAATCAAAGCTCTGTTGTGAATGGAAAGGATCACAGTTATCATGACAGGTACTATTTGTGAAAATGTGGGTTCATAAAACCAGTATTCTGTCTTTGTGAAAATGAAGGCAAAGATGTTTTTAGTGAATTTATTGCACTTTTAAGGTGATCCGCCAACAGCACAGACTGAATTTGCCAACATGGGTCTTTAAAGGAGGACGTTTGAACCTTCAGTCACAAAGGAGAGACAGAGATGGAGAAGAGAAGCTTAAAGAAGTATTTTTAAGCTTTGAGGTAATTGAGGAAATTGATTGTGCAAAAGAGAGTGCAACTCAATATTAGGAAGGAGGTCTTGACATTTAGTTAATTGCACCCTCAGAGTAAATGAGTAAAAAAATACAATTTTCTGCCATTGTGGTCTTCTGGATTGAAATCAGCCATGCCAGCTTGCCCACAAAACATGCTAATCAGCTTTGATTATCACTGTTGGAGAAGACGTGGGAGGTGGCAATACAGATAACGCCTATAGAGGAATTTGGTCGGTTACTGCATCTGTACAGAGAGAGACCGTGATCAAGAAACGTGTCCTCATTTAGAGGCGGTACAATTTACAACAGAACTCAGGGCAAATGAAGACATATGGAAACAGAGAGCTGATTTGAACTCCATCATAATGGCATCTCCTGAAGATTGAAGGATGCCAACGACTTTGAACTGTGGTATTTAAGAAGTATGGTTCGTATTTTTGTTAATATTTTATAGGTAATTAAACCAAACATTTGTATAGCTCTTCCCACTGGCCTTGATTATGTTTTGGTGAGTTCAATTTCTTACTCTCAAATTAATTGACTGTGATTTTGATACAATGACTGACAGTTCATGACAGCTAACCATGAGTTTTTCATGTATTCTAAGCCTGTTGACAGTCTTAATGTTTGTAAAAACTGAATTATAGACTTTTATTTTGAATTACAATAGGTTGCTAAAGTTGAAAATCAAAAGCTTATTTTCATTAAAAATCTAACTCTTCAGGAATCTATATGAATAAACCAAAAAATGATATAACTAATAAAACTGTGGCTTGGGGCCTGAATCAGGGAGTGGAGACAGTCTGTTTCTCTCATCTTTAAAGGGGCATTAAGTAATTTATGAATTTTATCGACCTCTATCATGTGTCTTGAAATTCCAATGGGGAGTTTTTGTTCCAAAACAGAGTATGGGCTGGAAAGTGAGTTTTGAAAGCCAGAAATCTCAGCAGCTGGCCAAGTAATCATAGAGTCATTGGTATTGATCACCAACCCTATCAACCCCCGCAGATATATTATAGTCATTTTGTTCTATGGGACAATAAAAACCTTACTTATCGCACTTTAATTTGTTTTATCCTCCATTGTTCTGTGAAACGCTTCATGATGAACCAGTTTTATTGAACGCAGCTCATAAATAAATTTGATTTGACTTTAATTTACGCACACTCTTTATTCAGCAGTGGTCCTGATGAAGCCAATGACTGGTGCAATTACATATTAAGTTCATCTGAGTTGACCTAACTTTTTCTCTCTTTCTCACTCAATGAGTTATGAAAGATCTGAAAGTTTAAAAAGATACAACTAGAATTCTATAGCCAAATAAATTGTGGACTGAAGCTTTTTAATCATTCAGGTAGCGGTATTAGAGGCAGGCTGTTACTCAGAGACAGGGCAGAAACACTGAAAACACTTACAGCTACCAGTTAACCCGAGCTGGCCTTTCTCATTCTCTACATCTCTCTCCCTCTCTTTCTCTAGCTTCTCTCTCTCTTTCTGCCCACCCACCACAGTGTGACTTTTTAGCCAGCGATTTTCTCTTCACAGACACACACTCACACACACACCACCATACAGTCTGTGTTTAAATAAAGGTGGGATGTTTAAATAGCTTGTCCTCTCTATTGTTCTGTCCTTGCGAGATGAGGTAGAACAGTGCTAATCAATACTGAGAATGAGAATTGGTGTTTGAGACTGAGCATGCTGTTGAACATGCTGAAGCAGCTGTACCAAAGGTCACCATAGGTTACTAGGGCTGTCAACGAATATTCTAAATTCGATTATATAATCGAATTGCAAAAAAAAACAGACATTCGATTGTGAAAATTAATATTCGATTGTGAAAAAAAAAACAAAGCAGCACTACCGCGGCTGTCTGCCTCGCGACTTCTCGCGTGGGCCTGGGCCGCTGCACTGAATGCACTGCATGACGGACAGGAGTCACACAACGTCACTTTCATTGATTGAAAATGAAATGTAGGTCAAGCTGAAACGAGCGAATAATTCAACAACAACCGTGTGGTAATGATGGCAGAGAGTTAACAACCCCCCGCAATCTAAAAAGCCCTGTTTGGAAATACTTCGGATTTTGGTCAGACGGCAAAATTGTGGAACCTCGAGATAAAGTTGTATCAAATTGTTTATTTAAACCAGTATGAATATTACCTAACCTGTATAAAAATTAGGCTATCGAATTACATATCAATTACGAATCATTCATTTGATCTCGCTCCGAGAGACAGCGTGTTCTCAGTTCTCACTCTAGCACCAACCACGGCACAGAGAGAGAGAGAGAGAGAGAGGTCTACGGTCTTTAAATGAAGTTTTACGGTATAGGACATTATTTTATTTGTTTATTTTGTAATGTGTAGGTATGTAGATCTTTTAAAAGACATGTTTATGTTGAAATAAATATACCTATACAAGTAGTTATGTCTCTCGTTGTATTGGTTTGCCCTCTTATGGACATAATGCGCAAAAATAGATATCCGAATGGTTCGAACCTATGTGTTTTTTTAGAAGGAATAATCGAACGTCATTTTTGGCCAATTTTGACAGCCCTTTAGGTTATCATACAGTAGTACCAGGAACAGAAACCACAGAAAGGTCAACAGTTGTTATGTATCCTGATATTCCTTATTCATGTGGAAAGGTTCTTCTACATGGCACCATAACTGTCATATAGGAATAACCTTACATTCAGAAATTCCAGCTCACTTTACACACAATTTTGATTGCTTGACTTTTTCTTGATTATACATTTTATTCTATCATGCTGCATATTAATCCTTTTACTCCAGGCTGGGCAGCAGCACCACCGATTCTTTGGGAAATCGAGTAAACTTTTTTAGTCAGTGTTGCTGCTCGCAAATACCCAATAGACATGTTCCCGCCGTAAATACCACATAGCGGGAGAGGTTTACAGGCGCCTGGATAGAGTCCTGCTTCGAGCTGATTGGTTTTCGCTTTACTCTGTCAGACTGATTTCTGACACCTCCTCACCTCAGTTCACGCCGCCTACAGCAACGTTGCATACATCTCGCTCCGTTCGCCTCCTTCCACTGAATTTGCATGCGTTCACACCAACTCATTCCGCCAAAACGTGGGGTTGCGAGCCCAACTTAGAAAGTCTGACATCAGAGTGTACAATCCTGATGCATATCATCATTATTTCAGGTGATTTCATCAACCACCAAGACACTTGATTGCTCAGCTGCTTGTATAGATCCCCAGTGTGGTCTTCCCATATCAGATGATTCCACTGGGTTCCACCCATTAAACTGGTTTCTACATCTTGTCATACATCAGGAAGTGTCCTCTCTCTCTGTGTGGGGCTCTACTGATAGTGTCAGTCTAATGACAGGATGCCTCGTTTCGAATCAGGTTGCCTCCAGTACACGGACACACACACACACACACACACACACACACACACACCAATTCACACAAAACACCATTCCAGTCTTTGTCAGTATTTTCAAAGAAAAGTTTTTTCAAAGATCTGCCAATTTAAAAAATTTTTTTATAGACCATATATTACTAAGTTATACATGTCCAAGCCGTGCATTGTTAAACACCAATACTGACAGATTGAAGCTTGATTTATACAGTATGCAAACAGGGGTGGAAACTTTACTTGTCCACCATCCACAAAGGAAATCCCAATATACAAAATGACAAAATTACTCTTGTTATTTTTCAGACTGGGTCTGTAGACATGTGGGTTAGTTTTACGTAATTCTTGCCTCAACTGAGCAGTAAATACCTAAAATTGCTGTTATGCATACATTTTTAACATTATAAAAATGTTAGTGGTCATCGCTTGCCAATTAATATTTCCAACTGGCCTTGTGCAGGACAATTTTCAAAAAACCTCACACTCTGGGTGGAAAAGCTCCAGATTCAGGAAGGATGAGTGACAGGGTGCAGTAATAAAGACACACAGACAGGATGTGAGGTGATTGGCTGGGCGAGAACAGAGAGCAGGAGGATGGAAGCGCATCCAGATGGTTTGGCCTGATAGGATGGATTCCTCACCTGGTTGGGTAGATTTTATTATCCTCTAACTTGCCCACCCAACTCCCTCCTTTCTACATCTTCTAATAATAATAATGATAATATTCACAATAATAATGATAATAAATATAGCTGCAAGCAGTGGTGGCGCTGAGGTGGTGCTTGCTGGTGCTATAGCACCAGCAGAAATTACAATAGCACCACCATAGCACCACCAAGAAATTAACTGAAGTTTGACATACAAATTGCAGCTGCTCTTTCTGTATACTTTTGAATACAGCTTGTTTCTCCAGTTGATCTAGTCAGACAGCGCCCCCAATTACCATAGCACCCTCGTCCCACGCAGTATAAAGTTATTAACTATGCGCTGGTCTAAGGTCAGATCCACTCTACACTTCTGCTTATTAGTTGTCAGTTCGTTGTCAATGTCTTGCCGTTTCTGTCCTCAGATCAGTAGTAGAACCTAGTGATACCACTTAAGCTAGTGATGTCACTCACTCTCACTCACGTGAGATTTATTTACTATACAGAACGTGGAGGATGATATTCCAACTTCAGCTTTTCAAGCTCCTCATAGTAGTGCTAGTGGGAATACTGGGTGAGTGCTGATTATAATTATTTTGTGGTGGATACCCATGGATGTATTAAACTGTGGATACCCCATAGTCCTTATGTTTCCTGCAAATCCTAAAATATTACATGTATTGCTTTTGAGCCTACTGGTTTTGCTTGGACTTCTAAGCGGTGATTCTGTTGATTTTGGTTTTAAATTCAGTAGTTTTTAATTGAGGTATTGAGGCATGGTCAGAGTACAATTTGTTCAACTCCTGGTAAAGCCTTGCATCTGTTGTTTGCCTTATTTGACTTTAATAACGGTGTATCTTTTGGCATTGCCTGTCTATGTGATGCGAATAACAGTGGACATTGTAGGTTAGTGTTGCATTTTTCGGTTGAAAAGCACACAACGCTGATTGCAGGATTGGTGCGTACCTGGTGATTCATGTTGTGCGCTGTGGGTCGGAAGCTCTGTTGGTTTGTTTGTTTATGCTCTGGTGTAGCCCGGGTTGTCTCCGATGCTGTTGATGCTGTCACAGTTCACTTCTATATTAGAACTATCAATTGCGTGTGCTTGTGAATCAACAGAGGTATTTATAGTAGGCACATAATGCTTGAAACTGACTTTTGAATGTCGCGCGTCTGGCCTTGCGAATACGTATTACCATACAGTACATCCCTCAGCACCATCACTGAATAATTCAGCCCCACTGTAGCACCAGCAAGAAAAAATCTCTGGTGCCACCACTGGCTGCAAGTGGCATTTGAGGGGTCCAAGCACACTTTGAAAAGACAGACAGACAAAGCATTACAGAAAGTAGAAAATACAGAAACAGACAAGTTTCATGAAGACTGGACACACAGTTGATTAGTTATGGCTAATTTTGTGTTGTTTTGTTTGTCATTTAATTGCAATCATATTGTTCATCTCACATTGTTCAGTTTAATCACAATGGCTAATCTTTCAATCTGAAAATATGCCTTTTATTCTTGCCAGTTTATGACTTCCAAAAAGCTAAACATGGATTTGAACCCACAATCAAGAAAGACGCTTTACCTACTGAGCCAAACTAAACACCATGGAGATTCGAACCCACAGCCTTCTTGCTGTGACGATGATGCCATACAACATGGACAGCGCTGTGGGATCACAGTCAGTTTTTGCTATAAACAGAGGGGGGTGACTTCAGAATTGGGTTGTACAAAAGATTTATCTTACTTCAACTGACATCTCCTGAAACTTTCAACTCTCTAGGACATACGGCTGATTTTTTATGAATTTTTGAAGTTTTGGTTTTAATATCTATGGAGGTTTGGTTTGGTTATTATGTACTAAGCCCACTTTGGACCTTGACATGACAAAATTTCATAAAAATCTATGCAGTCAATTATGAGATGAGATTATGAGAGTTACAGTGTGTCCTTTATCCATTTACAATAAACCTTAACCTTATACAACTGTAGGCTCCGGTGAGTTCAGCAAATTTCATTATTCCGTGCGAGTGTGTTTCAGGAAATGCAGTTGGAGGGTAATTAATGAAATACACGAGGTCCCCACATAATACTAGTCCCATGTGAATATGTCTTACAGGGCTTTTACAATTTTTCAGTGATTTAGCAAAGTTTGTGCCAAAAATGCATTCAAAACCTTGCTAACCTTCCTCTATAGATTCCACTACTGTCTTCATTTTTCATGACAGGAGGAAAACCAAAATCACATATCTAGAATAAGAAAACAAAAAATTAAATCCCATGCTGGCTGAAATCACCTAGAGTTTGATTCCCTGGGGATTAGTAGCCTATTATCAGGGGAGCCCTGTCGTCACCAATGTACTGGAGGTAATTTGTGCCGGAATTTGTACTTTGCAAATTTAGGTTTAAAATCATCAATTATTTATACAATTAGTAAAAATCACTGGATGTCCGCAGGTAATATTAGTCTCATGCAAATAGGATGTTAATCTTTTATGTTGCACTGCAAATCTCCATTATAACAAGTCATTTAGTCTATTATTGAGTCCTAAAATCCAAATTGTCTGAAAATAAGTGAAAAAATCTGCCACTGGGATTAGATATAATGCAAATCAACTTGTTTCAAGAATTTTCTAGAATCAAGTAGTGCAGAGATCTGAACTTATTCTAAGATATTAACACTCATTTCTAGAAAATTCCTGAAACAAGTGAAACTGCATTGGAAACAAGTGAAATTATCTCACTCCAGTCGAATAATTTTTCACTTGAAAAAGAAAATTAGGATTTTAGCACTCAATGATCGACTAAATGACTTGTTAAAATGTATTATTTTTTACAGTGTGTAGTCTGGTTTTGGAATCTTAACTTGGCCAATGAGAACGGGCTTGGTAGCTTTGTCTGAGTGACTAGTGAGGTTATTAAAGTGAGTCAGGCTGAGTTCACTGAAATTTCCAGCAGGCAGGTCAAAAGGAGGGCCTCCACCATCTTGGACTGTCCTGATAACCCCCTGCGTGAGGAGTTTGACCTCCGACCTTCAGGATGTTTCAGAGTTCAGACATTTCTTCTCCCACTAAACTTGTTTTGTTGCCTATAAGTACCATGTTATGATTCAGTGTGTTTCTGAGTATTGTATTGTATCTGGGTTTTTTTTTTATCCTGGCTGTAACCAAAGTTTCCCCTGTTGGAACAATAAAGATAATATAATAATGTGAATGTGTGATTGTGACCCTGATTTTGGGGCAGCCAGATGGGGGTGTTGAATTAATTTTCTTTTTACTCCTAGTGTTTAGTCTTCTCATTAAGTCTTTTAAAATCAAATTGATTGTACAAACATGATTGCTGACGATTATCCTGATTGTTATAAAATGAAGCTTTGCCTACGCTCTAACACCATACGCTCCCGTATCTCTCCAATGAGAGAACTCCTATCTCCTCCTCTCGCCACCCTGCTGTGGCCTTGTAACCACTCTAACAACATTATCGGAGCTCTTGTCCGCTGAGCCTCATTGTGAAGTGTTGTAAAGTGTTGTAAACTGGAAGCAGTAAGCATTCCTACCAGTGTGCTGCCGTCTCTCTTACATGTCTGCCCAGTGAGACGGCGAACCGGAGAATGGGAAGAATGGGGGAGAGGAGGGAAGAAACCAGTAGGAGGGAAAGGCATGAGAGACGGGGTGGGGGTGGGGGGGGGTAATTGGGGACGGAGGGATGATGGGGAAGGAGAAAAGAGAGGGAAGCTATGGTGAGGGAGGCAGGTAACAAAGGGGTAATGAACGGAAGAATGAAAGGACGGCTAGGGGGAAAAGGAGAGAGGAAGGTAGGTAGGGGGTTAATAGTGGAGTCTGAATAGGGGATTAACCCCCCCCACACACACACACACACACACACACACACACACACTGTATTTATGCTTTGCACCAAAGGGACACCTGAAAGAGCTCACGCTAGTCTAACTCTTAAAGACACACCGGCCGAAGTCACGGCATATTAAACTGCACCCTCTAGTTCTCAGAGATATGTTTTATTTTCCAACAATTTCAGAGAAATTTTGTCTCACATAAACAGCATATACGTCAGCCAAATCCCCTGTACCACGCTTGTCTAGGTGAGGGGATTTTCCAAAGATGGACAAGTGAGAGAAAAATGGAGAGGGGAGAAATTCTTTCGTCTCATTTCCACTTAAGAAGTTCCTCATCAACTTCTGTATAATATCGCTTGGCATCCATGGGAATGGTGGCAGCAGGCCCTATGTTTTAGTGACAAGCATGATTGGATTTTTTTTTTTTTTAAGAGAAATGCCCCATGGCTGGCTTACAGCGCCAACATCACATCTTTTGCTTCTCTTGGAAAATTTTCCTTCAGTAATCTGTCCTTGGCAGCAATGACTCCAGATAGATTAATGGCAAAAGCCCAGATATTGGACAGAGTCACTCCAACCCGACGGTTGCAAAACACAATCAGAATGAGGCTGTGGAGCAATTTATAATGTAATAACTACTAGATAATGTCGTCAAAATGTAATAAAATAATAATGTAATAAAATGTCCCTCTGATTGAGCTGAAAATGTAATAACACCTGTTATTGTGATAAATTTTTAACTGATGGTACGAAGCAAAACACCCTCCAACTTTTCACTTTAATAATAGGAGCAACATCATTATTGACAATAACGGATAGACTCACAACAAACACAAAAGAGGCATTGAGACAAAGTGCAAAAACAATGAAAAATAAAAAAAGATTTCTGTTGTGGGGAGTTGTTATATTGTCAGAAAGTATTATGACAGTGTATTATCAGTTGAAAAGGTATTATCTATCTAAATATCAAAATATTTAGTTCATGCGTTACTAGCCAGTTAGCCACATAACTAGCAAGTTATTACATTAGTATTTGAGGCATTTTCTCAGCCATGGAGGTGAGGTGTTAGCAATGGAGCCTAATATCACTCAATATAGTGTATGCTAAAGTGTTAGCATGGACCCTACTGTCACTCTACATAGTGTAAGCTAAAGTGTTAGCATGGAGTTCACTCAACATAGTGTGTGCTAAAGTGTTAGCATGGAGCCTATACTGTCACTCGACATAATGTGTGTTAAAATGATAGCATGGAGCCTGTCACTCAACATAGTGTATGCTAAAGAGTTAGCATGGAGCACTGGAGCAAATGATCTCCCAGGGACAGGTGGATGATTTTTAGTGTCTATGTTCGCTTATAGCCAAGTTGACCAACGGGACAATCTACCAAAATCTTGGTGTAGTCCTTTAATAATACGCTTAGAATAAAAACCCATCGACCAACTGATGTTTTGCACTCAACGTCCACTGTAGTGTGGCCATGCTGATAGCCACCCCTGAGTGGTTTGCGAGTGGTGTGTGATCTGAGGGGGATTTAATGGCAGGGGGATGGCAAGGTCCATCTGTGGAGTCAGAGGGGGGTCTCTAATCTCTGTCTCTGAACCCCCCACCACAGCAGAGATGGACAGTGGGAAATAAATAGGGAGGAAGAGAGGGGCTATTGTACTTCAACAGAGGGCCTGTTTTGATGGCTCAGTGTTTTTATAGGGGGTTAAGTATCAGATGGGGTGTATTTCTGGATATCTGTACCCAAAACCAATGCGGAGAGATGGAAGCGCTGAGATATTTAAAATGTTACTCAGGTTGGAATTAGAGGTTTGTATAGAAATGTACTCAAGAAATTATCAATGCAAAGATGAGATGTATGTAACTACCCCTGGTAATATAACTTGCATGAGTGCCTATGTGGAAAACTTTGATTATCAGAAGAAAGGTGGGTGAGAGCAGGTATTTCATTGGTGTTATCATGTGTGATTGCCCCGTCGCAGATATTATGTTCACTTAAACCCACCACACCTTAAGTAAGGTACCCCCCCCCCCCCCCCACACACACACACACCAGTAAATCCTACCTTACTAAAAGTTAAAGAGTAATTTACAGAAAAAAATCCATTACTTTTAAGTGAAAATCAAGATTTTGTCCATGTTCCATTACCCATCTAGGCATGTGCAAAGAGTCAAAGGGTCAAACATTAGAGCATAATTTTTGATGAGTGTTTCTGTAGAGTTTATGGCATATTTACCTCCGCCAACGGTTATGTTTTCACCCCATTCCATCTGTCTGTTTGTTTGTCTGTTAGCAGGATATCTCAAAAAGTTATCAATAGATTTGCACAAAACTGTGGAAAGATTGGTCATAGGGCAAGGAAGAACTGATTAACTTGTCATACCAGTTGGCCAAAGAGGGGCGTGGCAGGGCTTCTCATAAAAAGGCATATAACGATGAACGGATTCACGCAACACCATCAAACTTTGTGTGCCTATCAGCAGACAGAAGAAGAGGCAAACCCTCCGTTATTGGCCAAATCAAAAAACATCGGGGCACTGGAGAGCTTTTTTCCAAAAACGGCCTTAATGGAAACTGAACAAATATAGTGCTGATAGGCCATGTGGTGTTGCAATAATCAGCTAAAATGCTTAAAAGTGGCAAGAATTTGTTTGTCCCATGTCCCTTTTCAGGTACAGTCATGAAAATGGAAAACAAGTTGGTAATGGGGCATGGAAGAAATGATTAATGTTTGGTGAAAATTCGACATGTGGAACTGGCATATCTTGACAATTGCATAGTGTTGGCGGAGGTATGCGCTCTACTGAGTGCCATCTAGTTATTATTATTAGTAGTGGTGGTAGTGGTAGCAGTGCTGGTAGTGGTAGTAGTAGTAGTGGTAGGAGTGATGGCCATGGTAGTAGTAGTAGTGGGGATGCATTCTTAACTAGGTTTACTCGAGTGAATCAGGATTACCTGAGTTTGTCTTCATCCACCCTTAATACAGTCATGCTGAAAGCAACACTGTCAGGAACACTATGCTCAGAGCAGGTTAGACCACAGAGTCCCTCCCCATCTTTAGTTGTGGATGGAAAACACATCTCTTCAGGATACACCTCCACTACCTGCACTTCAGTGATGATACTACTCTACAGAGTCTAGCTATTATAGCCTGGGAGTGTGGGACTGATGTGAAAATGCTGTGCCTAGAAAAGTATTCATACCTATTCAAACTAAAATGACTGCAATAATACCTTATTGTCCTTATTGTCATATGAAAAACAGCTTTTAGACTGCACAGAAGCCACCACTTAAAAAGCTGTTTGGGTTTGTGTCACTCTGAGGAATGAAACGTTGCTTATGCAACTGTCAGGATAATTCATTTGATGTGAATGTGTTTTAAACACAAGGATAGAATGAATGTGGGAATATGGAATCACCTGCAAAAAAAAAAGGTTAACCCATAGAATATAGTCACCCACCTGAAAAATAGGTGCTCCATTAAAATCTGCAAGGCCCCAGTAGTTCATAATAAAATGTTCAATGAAGCAATTGCTGCTAGACAACAATTATACCCCCCCCCCCCCAAATTGATCATTCATATTGCTTAGCAACAAAATGTAGTGCCAGGCAGTAAAAATCACTGTCTTGAAAAGTTCAACACTCCTCAATGTCACAACTTGGTTTTTTTTTATTTGAGACTTTACAGCTGCATGACTAATTGCGTGTTAAAAATAATTTGATATCAAACTGTGTCAGTTGGTGTCCAATCTACCCAGCGGGGGCAGAGACAGAGACCAGCGATATCATCAGACTGTCCAGCGCCTGATTGGTTTAAAAAAAAGCAGCTTTCTAACAGAACAAAACTAACTGGCTGATAACTGACACAGAGCTGATGGTTAAATCTAAATAACATCCCAGACTGCAGAGCTGCTGTGTTGGGCAAAAGATTTGACCAAAAAAATAAAAATAAAAATAGACCGTTACACTAATAAAACGAGCCTTGTCTGTTTGCTTGCTTGTCCGGTATAGACTCTAATACTTAACACATTTTCCCAGTTGGCCTGGAGATTGAAATTGGCAACGTTCCAATCAAAAGCTAGCCCATCAAGCTATTTACAGCCTGAGTCCTGGTTTTCTTCCACTGTACTGTCCCAGTAGGAATGCAGGCTTGTCTAAACCAGAGCTTCTTTAGGGCCACAGTGTATTTAGTCATGTGCTTTTAGGTATATTAGAAAAAAATTTCAAAACCCATTCTAACTCAAAACGTGTTTTACATCAGAATTTATAAGAAAAATACATTGACAGCCTTGAATACATTTAAAACTCTTGTTACATGCTGTCAGTCATTATATCAAAAGCTCAAGCAGTTAGTTTGAGAATCAAGAAAATGTACCAAATTTTATATCAGTGATATTTAGCAATGCTAGCTAGATAGATAGCATAGAATATTAGCAACTGTAAGTGAAACTTTACATTTCAAGTTTATATGTTTAACCATTTAACACACAGGTGTTTTGATGGATTTAAGGTCATGCAATGCTGAAAGTGTTTTAAAGATTATAAACATGTTAAAAGTAATGCGTAATGCGTATGTGTAGTGTTTACAGTGGAACTGCTTGGAATTCTGACTTGAATAGCTGTTCCATTGAAGTCAGAATTTCAGATTTTCTGACTTCTCTGTAATGCAGCATCCCTTTGGCTCTTACAAAAAAGTCACATGTGAAAACCCACATGTGAATTCAATGCACATGTGCTTCACCTGTTCCTGTGAGAAAACCAAACGTGTCCAGAAAGTACATATGCTTTGAATTCACATGGTTTTTCACATGTAACTTTTTTGTAGGGGGGGGGGGTGAAACTATCTAAACTATTACTATCCTCCTCTTCCTTCAGTTTTATAGTACTTTCTTATGTTAAAGAATCAACCACAATGGATATTGTTGTTCCACTGTCACCAGTGGTGGGTAGGGTACTGAAAATCTATACTCAAGTAAAAGTACAATTACTCCCATAAAAAATGACTCAAGTAAAAATGAAAATTACCATTTGAGAAACCTACTCAAGTAAAAGTAAAAAAGTACCTGGTTAATAAATTACTCAAAGTACAAGTTACTTTCCATTTTAATATTTTTTAGGGTGTGTGGGCCAGTGCAAAATAATGAAAAAACAGCACTTGTTGATAAAACTTTCTTTCTTCTTTCTCTGCCCTTTATAAAACAGAATATAAGTCTGTTTAACTCTAGTATTTACAGACATTATCAAAGTAACCAAACCTATTACAGCCCCAAAATGCAGTAGATACCGAATACAATACAATTAATTAAAACTCAGATTTTCTGTTCTGTAGTATTACTCCCTGTACCAAGACCTCAGTCAATCAACTAGAGAATGAAAACTTCTTTCTATTCACATTTTTCATTTGGGGATACCCATTTGTTGGAAGCTGCCTATTGTTCTGGGTTTTGCTCCGTCATCATCGCATCGTGGTCAAAAGACAGGTGGTGCTTATTTTTCTTCCAGGCAGCTGGAAACTTGGCATCTGCAGTAGAGGTGCTCCTCGCGTGCTCTCCCCCCTACACTCAATCCCCGCATTTAGAGCAGACTAGTTGTAACAAAGGTATAAATGGCAAAAAGTAATGGCATGAAGTAAAAAGTAGATTACTGGCTCAAAAAGAGTAGAAGTACAGTTTAAAAAAAAGAACTAAAAGTACTCGTTCCTTAAAAAAAAACTACTTTTTTACTCATGTGCCTTACTTGTAATGCGTTACTACCCACCCCTGACTGTCACATACTTGTTTATGTTGATTTACCAGATGCATACGATTGAAGGCACTTTTTCCCACTCTGAATTGTATTGCTTGAGTTATTTATTCAAGGAGGACATATGGCAGGTAGATATGTTTAAATCTGAATTTTCATAATTTGCTTAGGTTTTTCATTTCCCATCAACATCACTGCACAATTAACCTGTAATTTGAGTTATGATGGGAACTGAAAGCTGCAAAAACATTATTTTCCATCAAACCTCAATCGAAGTGTTTCCATTGAGAAAAAAAGTTTAGAGCATTTATACAGAAGACATCTGAAGGGTAGAACATGCTGATGGAAAAATAATGTGTGTCCTACACTTCACATATCTGTGTTTTTCTCAATAGAAATCTAGATTGAGGCTTGAAGCACAATACAAAGGAGTTTCTCTCTACTCTCTCCTGTGGCCTCAGGCGGCCGAGCTAGCTGGACACTTTGTGTGTGAGTGTGTGAGTGTGTGTGTGTGGGTGTGTGTGTATGTGTGTGGGTGTGTGTGTGTGTGTGTGTGTGTGTTGGGGATCTCATTGGACATCAGAGGGCTCCAAGAAGCTCCACTCAGCGATTAGCTGTGCTCAGCAAGCTCCACAGAGAGCCACTCAGTCACAGTCTCACACACACACACACACACACACACACACACATACACACGCACACAGTTTGTCAGGCTGACAGGGAGATAGACAGACTTGCAGGCCCACTCATCACTGGCTAAGCTGATGAACTGACATGTGTGGGTGTGTATGTGTGTCTCTATCTGTGTGTGTGTGTGTGTGTGTGTGTGAGAGAGAGAGAGAGAGAGAGAGAGAGAGAGAGAGAGACAGCAGGTGCATGTATAAATGCATCTGTGTATCTCTGTATGTTTAAATGTATGTATACATATTTCCATATGTGTATTTCTGTAGTTGCATGAATGTATTGTGTGTGTGTGTGTGTCTGTGTGTGTCTCTTTGTGTGTGTGTGTGTGGACATGCATAATGGGGGGTCTGGTCATGCTCGTTTAGAGGCTGACGTTTGTTCAGCCAAAGCCTGAACAAGGAGCCACTGTCGTGACTGGTGTTGACAGACTGGGGAAACTGAGTATCACTGAGTATTCCCCAAGGCACCCCCTGTTAAATGATGATTCAAAATCAAACTTAAACACATAGAGAACATAGGCACCAAAATCATTCATGTGTCCCCAGAATAGGGTTGCCAACTCAATGTGACCAAATTCCCGGAGATTTTTTTTTTATTTGGGGAGGGGGGTGGGGTAGACAAACGCAAAAATTTATAATAATATGATGCCCATTGTTATTGCCACACAATGACGCACAGCATGAATCAGTTCTCTCTCTCTCTCTCTCAAACACACACACACACACACACACACACACACACACACACGTTACCATGCAGAACTCGAAAATATTGTGAACTATAACTATGAAAATTTGCACTTTACTTTATTCCTGACATTTTCTGTATTTTGTTGCCAAATTGTCATATGCTTTCACTATTACGCAGTGCCAAATAGTACGTGTTCCTCTCACCATTACGCAATACGAAAGGGAAATTCACCCAATATAAGATAATGCACTGTTTTTACTGGGCACCACTAAGACTCCATAGAATGGCTTTATTGGAAAATAATCTGTGCTGGAAATGTCAGAGGGAGACAGACAGGCACATTATTACACTGCATTTAGGAATGCCAAAATATCCAGTTGTTTTGGAGGAAAGTTTTGGAATGTTTGAGTAATTGGCTCGGGAGAGTATTGCCAATATCGTCAAGGTTATGTTTATTAGCGGATGGAATGCAAATACAAAAGATATCAAATGCAGAATTTTCTGTAATTATGGTAGGCACCACTACTGCCGCCAGAATAATAGGTTAGATATTGGAAAACTCTAAAAATGCCAGAGTTAAGAGAATGGGCCAAGCCTCATTTGAGTCAATGCTTAATAAGATGAATAGTTGAAAGAGGAAAAACGCACCATTCTGGGTCTATTTCTGGAACTATATCAACTGACAAAATTGTAATATGCCTTATGTATGGATTTCCTTCGTATTCATTTATTCACTTGTTTAATTGGTTTCTACTGTTTTTTGAGATGTATGCCATTTGGAATTTTCATTTGTAATGTATGCCACAAAGGAATGTATAACTGAACTGACATGTGTTGTACAAGTTGAAACAATAAAAATTTGAATTACAAAAAAAGAAAAAGAAAAGACAAAGATAACACAAAAAATCATCCGATGCAGTGGACGCACACGATGCACCCAATGCACACACACATCGCCCATGATTGGTTAAAACATTGCGCTACATTCAAAACAATTGTATTTTTTCCTTTCCGGGAGACTGAGGCTAATTACCGGAGTCTCCCAGCCAATCCGGGAGGGTTGTGTAACAGTCCGAAAATATGCCTACTGTGCTTTTGGAACATTGTTTAGTTGCAGTAACAGATTACGTCACTGGGTGGCGCTCCTTGTTTTACTGAGACTGTGTTGAGTTCTCCCATCGAGTAGCTTGTCTCTTCAGTAACGACTTGGTACGTGTTACATCATATTAATCTGCACATGTATGTTTAGAGAATATAGTGCCGTAGAGACCAGGCATTGTATGGTTGACAATAGGTGAATAAGGCGGTATATTTGTGAATCCCAATACTGATGTCATCTGGCTCTGTCAAGCTAACCAGGAGCATTTCCCTACAGCTAAAATAAGTAAGACACAACCAAACGCGTTACAGTTGGCAACTCTACTCTCTACTCTAATAAAAACATAATAACACTAACAACTTTTATTACTAAAAGGTGGGCTTTCTTATTTGGTTAATGCTAGTGACCTGCTATCACTCAACATAGTGTATGCTAAAGTGTTAGCATGGAGCTACTATCACTCAACATAGTGTATGCTAAAGTGTTAGCATGGAGACTATCACTCAACATAGTGTATGCTAAAGTGTTAGCATGGAGACTATCACTCAACATAGTGTATGCTAAATTGTTAGCATGGATCCTACTATCAATCAACATTGTGTATGCTAAAGTATTAGCATGGAGCCTACTAGCACTCAACATAGTGTATACTAAATTCTAGCATGGATCTTACTATCACTCAACATAGTGTATGCTAAAGTGTTAGCATGGAGACTATCACTCAACATAGTGTATGCTAAATTGTTAGCATGGATCCTACTATCAATCAACATTGTGTATGCTAAAGTATTAGCATGGAGCCTACTAGCACTCAACATAGTGTATACTAAATTCTAGCATGGATCCTACTATCACTCAACATAGTGTATGCTAAAGTGTTAGCATGGAGCCTATACTATCACTCAACATAGTGTATGCTAAAGTGTTAGCATGGAGACTATCACTCAACATAGTGTATGCTAAATTGTTAGCATGGATCCTACTATCAATCAACATTGTGTATGCTAAAGTATTAGCATGGAGCCTACTAGCACTCAACATAGTGTATACTAAATTCTAGCATGGATCCTACTATCACTCAACATAGTGTATGCTAAAGCATGGATTCTATGGAGCCTACCACCCATCTTAACTCTACATACAGACTGCAGGTTTTACTGCAGTGGTTACAGACATTACAAATGTACCTACAGCTTCAAATATATTGAGCTGTCACAATCAGTCCTTATATCAAAAAGCTGTGACTATAATTTTCAGAAAAAATGCCTTCAGTTTAGTCGAGGGCAAATGTAGATGATGGGGAGGAGACATGGATTGCACAACGTAATATTTGGAAGGTTTTTTACTCAGTAAACAGGCTGTTAGAGTCAGGGCTTAGACTAGAAAACTGTCTACAGCTTGGGAAAGAGAGTCACATATTGATGAAGTTGTCTGCAGTTAAAAAAAAAAAATATGGTCATAGTTTAAATGAAAGCAGGAAATCAGTATGAAATTTGCATTTGACATTTTGTTAGGCAGCCAAAAATAACAAAAAAAAAACCTCCCTGCCAGTCATTTCCTTGCAAGAAGCCCTGCTTCCATATGATTGTTGGGTCAAGATTTTTACTTTGTCTTGAACAAATACGGCACAATAAAAAGCACCACAGAGGAGGTAACATAACTAACAAGGGCTTGTGGTAAAAATGTTGATGGGAAAAAAAAGAAAATGAAAAGGGGTAGGCTACAGCTTACACATTAATGTAGGAACTTTTCTCTTTAAAGAAAGGCTTTAATGAAATTGTACTATTAATTGTGAAAAATGCCCACCCCAAAATCAGTTCAGATAGACATAGAAAGAGCCCATTTGAAAAGCTAATTTTCCTGCCTCCATCCTTATTCAGTGATAGCTCTAGTTTTTGACTTTGTCTTGGCAAGGCACAGTAAACAGCATTGCCAGAGCTAGTCGGCCAATATGGTGTAACTGATTTAAGGCGGATTAGAGATTCCTGTGCTAAGCCTGAGAGAATCCTCTCAAATATTCACAGAGACAGACTGAATTAGTGAAAGAAACAATAGCCATTTTCAATGCATCTTATGTAAACTGTTTGCGTCCTATGATACTTGCAGCCGTTGTAGGTGGCTGTCTTAAACTCTCAAGAACATGTGATGTGATTACATACTAAAACCACTCAAAGCTTGACATTTCTTTATGATGCATTAACAGCAAGAGAAATTAAAAATATACATTATTGGCTTTTCTGGGAAATCCATTATTGTGTTTCCTTCATGCTTTAAGTTCCTGTTCTTCGGTTCTTGTTTGGTCAAAATGGAAAATGCAGCATTTAAATGTCTCGCCGACAGCCTTTCCCTGCTTTTCCTTGATAATGGCTTTAACAGATTTATGGGAAAGCTTTGTGCTGAATGGAGGTAAAATAGGCTAGTTTGTAATTGTCTTGTTTTCAAGTTCACATGTGCCCTTTTTTCCCCCTCTCCTTTCTATTCACACAGAGTTGACAAAAGGCCTCAGCTGCCAGTCACTTTTGCTCAGAGCAACAGAGCTTTCTAATATAGAGGGCGGAGTAAAGAAAACTTATTCCATATTCCAGCTCTGTAAATGATATTTTCAATCCATACGAGCCTTTCAGATGTGAACAATTCTGAAAAGGCGCATACGTGAAAAATGAGCTGTGAAAAAGACACCCACGGCTAAAACGATTTAGGGAAACTGCCCTTTAAATTGATTATCTCAACACACAACTGAGAATATCTCCAGTAAACTGTGGCAGCTGCTGAAAGGATCTCCAACTATGTCCTTGCTTGATGTCTTTGGGTCAAGCGGTTTGTTTTTTAACAATACCAAACACAAGCAGGGAAACAGAGAGAGACATAGAGAGACATGAGTCAGCTGTTCCACTGCACCTTTTTGCTGTTTCCTTTTTTCCCGACCTCACCGGTACTTGCTGTCTGTCTTGTACATAGTCTCTTTCTCATATTCTGATATTAATCTCATTGTTGTATAGGGAGTATAGACTAGACATTACAAGCAAAACATGACAAGAAATAGATGTTTTTGAAAAATTTGTTTGTGTGGGCCATTAAATAGAGGATGAAATATTGATAAACCAGTAAAATAGTTAGACACAAGGTTGAATTTTATATATGTAACTCTATGTTACACTCGCTTACCCTGCCTTTCTGCACCACTTTCAGAAAAGCAATGTGTGGTGAGGCTCTCTTCAAATAAAGAATAAATGACAGGAACAAGTTTGAAATTGAAAATGCGAGTGCCAGGGTTTATTACAAAAATGACAATACAAAAGCAAAAAAGCACTTCCCCCACCCCCCAAGTCTCGCTCTGTATTATTTGTATTCTAGTTAACTGAGAAGGGTTATTCTGCAGTGATAAGCTCCACACTCCATTATACACTGCACTGCAACGCTACACACTCGGTTTTGTGGACACTCCGCTTCACACGTGAAGGTGTAAGCAAACAGGTGAGACACTCCTATAGGTTCTCAGTCTAACAGGATACAAGCTACAGAATGCACTTTTAGGGAAACAACTAGGACGTGGCAAACACTACAAACAACAAGCCCTTACAACAACACTTGTTGTTGCAACAGCTGATAAAACAGCTGGATTTTTTACACAACAATATTGGCTTTAACCTTTAATCCCCTTTATCTCACTCTCCCTTCAGGACTGAGGTGGACTTAAATGGTGAAATCAATAATGGATCATAGATTTCACCTGGTTCTACACCCACTCGCTATATTTACAGTCACTTGTTTCATGCTGTGTTGTGCTACTCTCATGTTGATATGTGCTATGCATTCTTGGTCTGTCACTTCTTCTAGAGTATGACAATTGAGAATTATGTATGATAATTAAAGCAGTCCAGCACTCAATTTAAAAACTCCTAGATGTTGTTTATGGTTTAGAACATGAACAATTATCGCCCAATGACAGAATTTTTTAGATGACAACTTTGTTCTATGGGCTATATGTATACTGTATATACAGTATATATATTTATATTCCTATATACTGTATATATGTAGGAAAGAAACCGTTAATGTATTAACCTAATTCTTCAAAGGAGTGGCTCTCCACTCCAAGTTCATAATACATTTTAAAGGCCAGATACACATACTTGCAAACTGCAGTATAGCTGGTATAAATAGCAGCACAAAACATGCAATAAAGGATTTCCAGGGACAGCAAACGTCAGGAAAACAAAGTTAGACATTTAAGTCAAGGCAGGATTATATCACATATCACATAGAATAGTCTGTATCTGTAGCCACCCACAGCAACCACAGGTGTGTATGTATGTGTGTGTGTGTGTGTGTGTGTGCGCGCGCGCGCACGCACGCACTTCTTACATGATCATTCCATGTCTTTCACGTCTCTATCATCCATCATTACGGTCACAGGAATATTGTTGGTTGCTTGTAATGTTGGTGATCTAGGAATTGAAACTTTTTCTGCAGTTAACATCATCGGATGTCTCTCTGCACTAGAGAGAGGTAAATGACTAAAATGGGATGAGATTTGTAAGTCAGACAAGTATTTATTGTCATCTATTAATTTTTCAGTTTCATTTTGACAAATTGTCAATCTCAAGATGATAACATGATCACACTAATCCATGCACCATTCATGTCAATAGAGCACAGGGGATTCTTAGAGAGGCAGAGAAAGAAATAGAAATATAACAAAGGGGAAGGAAAGAGAGATAGAGAGGCTTAAGAGAATGGAGGTCACATCTATGGCCCTTTCTCACAGCCAACGGATACAGTAGATAGACAAAGCACTACAGCTCTAGCGACCAAGGTTGCTTTTATACAAAACATCTAAATGGTGTTACTCAAATCATCAGAACTCTTTGCAGCTAAGATGTGATCTTTGATTTCTTATCTTGATGATTATCATTGTTAAAACAGGAAGAAACCACAAATGATCTGGTCTTTTCCCTGTTAAGAAGGCCATCACACATCCAGTCTGTGCCAGAAGGGGTTAAAAATCTGATTTTCTTTGGCTCCTGTGTCAATTCAGCCCACTGTGCGAAGGCTACTATGGCAGAACATAGTACTAACCCTGAACCTTTTTTTTTTTTTCAGCAGTTGTACTCGGGCTCTTGCAGAGAGAGTACTACAAGGACAAGATTACACGGACATAAAAACAACTGAAAACTAGTTTAGCTCTACTTACATGCTAGCCAGCTGGGAGCATCTTGGCAAATAAAGTGTTTTCTATGACAGAGATGGATACAGACAACACCTCCAATTTCTTTTAGCAACACCACTTACTGAGACAAGCAAGGGTTTGGAGTAGAAAGATAAAAAGTTAACAGTGCTGACTAACATCATTGACTAACCATACTAATAGGTTGGCCACTGAGAACGCAGCGCATATTGATCATTTAATTCATATTAACACGATTGAAATGTAACGATTAGCCATCTAGATTACTACAAAGCCAAGACAAGCCAAGCCAATAATGGTCACTGGATACAGCGATAACCAAGCTGAACATTTACAAACAAAACCACACAAAATAACACTAACCATATTTCTGAGTTTTGAAAAACAACCTGAAAATAAAGCAATTAAAAATAAAATAAAATCACCAATAATAGCTCACTACTTCCACTTAATGACTAACCTTGCTGCCATCATACACACACAAGGCGTGTTGTTACGCTAACGTTACATCCTCAACAAAGGATTAAGCCACATACAATTACGAAGTCAAACAATCAAACAATCTAATGTGGTAATATGACATGACTTTAACGTCTCTATCATCCATGATCATTACGGTCACAGGAATATTGTTGGTTGCTTGTAGTGTTGGTGATCTAGGAATTGAAACTTATTCTGCACTTAACATCATTGGATGTCTCTCTGCACTAGAGACAGATAAATTACTAAAATGGGATGAGATTTGTAAGTCAGACACGTATTTATTGTCATCTATTAATTCAAGAACTGTAGTTTTTTGAAGCGCAAGTTCACTAAATGGGAAACTTTGATGACAAAGACAAAAGTGTGGTCAAAATAGGCCTATAAATAAAAATGTGAATGGCAAAGGCTTCTTTTTGTCATTCAGCAGGCTAGCTAATCTATACCTATAGTATAGCTTGTTTGAACTTGGAAGCACTAGCTAACCTTGATATGGCTAGACTTCATTTTTTCAGTTAGTAGCAAGAATGCTTGGCTTCATAATATTAAAATATTGAGACTAGCTCAAACAGAGACCGTATTATATCGAGGAGACGGGGTGCTCTATCAGTTTTGAATGGGAAAATCTGTAACACTAAAGATGGCGGCACCGACAACGTAAGACATACCGTCAGAAAAACTGCCCAATCGACGCACCTTTGTGTGAACGGCCATAAGGCTTTAGGTGTGGTGTTGTCTCTGTTACGCCAGCTTCAGGTTATTACAGAAAGTTTCTGTTTCTGAAAGGCTGAACAGAAATAGCCTAACACTCGTACCTCTATGAGATATGTTTCTTGTGGCTGAATGGTCTTCAAGCACTGTTCTCCTTTAAGAAAGTAATCAATTGGCTTCTGGAAATAAAGGTTAATAGAAATGTCTGCTTTGGTTGGGGTTAGAATGCAGACGTGTGTGTGTGTGTGTGTGTGGTGTCTGTGTGAGTGTGTGTGTGTGTGTGTCTGTGTGAGTGTATGCGTGTGTTTGTGTGTGTCTCTGTGCGTGTGTGTGCGCGCGCGCGCGTGTGTCCCTTTAATCGTGGACAGCACTGTAACGACCAATCAGCAGCCGTTTCAACTCCTCAATTTGTTGATTTGGAGGGAGTAGAGAGAGGTAGAGAGAGAGAGACTAACGGAGAGAGAGAGAGAGAAAGAGAGAACGGCAGAGAGAGATAGTCAGACACAGAGAGAGAGAGGACGGTAAAGAGAGCTAGAGGCAGAGAGAGAGAGAGGACGGTAGAGAGAGGTAGAGTCAGACAGAGAGAGAGAGGGGACGTAGAGAGAGGTAGTCAGACAGAAAGAGCAGTCTCTCCATTGGATTCAGTCGTAGTTCTTATTGAAGCTGCAGCAGACAGCGGTAAGTGGCTTGATGATGTTACTTTTTACGCTCTGTATCAGCAGGCTTCCACCATATCAAACTTTTGTACAGATACCCATGCACCGTTATTTTAAAATTGGGTGTCAGCGCTATGAAGTGGGGAAAGTGCCTTTACCGGAGACTGGGGTTGTCATTTTTCCATCATAAACTCATTTATTCGGTAGAAATCCGCGGTGTTGCTAGCGGGGAAACGGGCATTATGTAGCCATGTGATGCGAAAAGTGAGGAAATTATTTCGGGTTACAATTAGTAACTTTGTTTCTCAGCACCCAGGCTTCTTGTGGTACACTGAAACAGATAATTCTCTCCTTTAAAAAACAAAACAAAAACCTTCTATCTTTAGTCCATTTGAATCCCAATTTATATTTTCTTTATCCCATTTATGGAAGATGGGAGACTGCAGCTTCTCGCTTTCCTCGCGCTGACAGCGGAGCTTCCAACGGAAACTTGTAGAAGTTATTCGATTCTTATGCAAAAATTTTGATTTTTTTTTTTATTTGCTCACCTGTATTTTTCTTTTTTTTTTTTTATATTGACTCGTTTTCAAATCGGTGAGGTTCGGCTCCATTTGGGTTTGTGTTACTGAAAGTGAATAAGCGCTCCATCAGCCTGCATATCAACCTCGGAGCCTCTATGAAAAACCCGCTGTCATAAAAAAATAACGAAATGAGTGAAAGGATTAAGCTGACATGGTTTCATGGTAAGGGTTTTTTGGCATGCTTGGTGATTTTCCTAACACATGTCATTTTTGTGGTGATATTCCAGTAAAGCATGGTAAACTTGTGACTGAATTGGACGGGATTGGATTGTTTGAGTGAGCCTTAACATTAAGGACACAACACCGCTCAAGAAAGGCTGAAACATCCATGAAAAATCATGTTGGATTTTCTATTTTAGTCATCATGCTTTCCACACTACACAGAGGGAGAGAGAGAGAGGGGTAGAGAGAGACTGTAGCAGGGTGGAATGATGCTGATCCATCCTGACTGATATGCTTGTGGTGTGTTTTCAACTAGATCTCTCTCTTTCTGTGTGTGTGTGTGTGTGTGTGTGTGTGTCTGGCTCCGACTTAGTCCCTTTCCCATCGGTCATTTGACTGAATCATGTTAAACAGATGAAGTTAGTCTAATCAGAGGATTACATATCAAATTATGGAGTAATATCATTCCATAATCATGGCATTACCTGTACACACGTCTAC
Organism: Centroberyx gerrardi; assembly: GCF_048128805.1. Taxonomy (NCBI): domain Eukaryota; kingdom Metazoa; phylum Chordata; class Actinopteri; order Beryciformes; family Berycidae; genus Centroberyx; species Centroberyx gerrardi. Next base: position 2,247,115 of record NC_136009.1, on the reverse strand, counting down.
TGTATAGCATCAACCACAAAACCACTCCTTAAAAACATGAATTGTTCTTAGGCCACATTTGCATGGAAAAGCAACTTGGTCGTTTTTCTCCCCGATCGGCGCTCTGTGTTCATAATGCCTGAATTATGATTCATTTGTGTCTATTGGCTTTGTTAACTTGCTGATGAATTGAGGGACTGGTAATGAGAGCTGCTGTGTTCATTAAAGCCTCTGTCAGATTGTGTTAGAGAATGTATGGCGAAGTGGAAAAGAGTTTGGCTGCATTCGCATTAACAGACTGAATGGTCATGGTAGAGGGTTTGGGTCAAGCAGTGGCTGTTTTGACCTGCTTGGAGTGGCAGATGGGTGGGGCTTGCCACATCAGAGGCCACTCCTATAAAACACAGTAAGGAATAGAGGAGGTTGGGTAACTTGTTCGAGTAAAGGGACACAATTTTATTCCTGTCAGGTAGGTTTCAACTGGGTTTTTAAAGGCCGATATATAGCAATATTTTTGGATGAAAGCTTCCAATAGACATTCAGTCTTTAAATTTGACCATTTTCATGGCATAAATTACAAGTATTAATTAATTGCAAGTGTTTCTTACAGAATTGCATCCTTGTCAGGGTGGGAAAGCCTCTGAAACAGCATTTAGAACATCCTGGGACACTAAAACTCTCCATTGAAACCCAGACTAATGAAATTCTTTAATGTGGGTTAGCAGCAGGGCGAAAGAAGGTTTAAGTGCAGGTTTTACAGACGGACACCCCTCAAGGTGCTGAGTCATTGACTGGCTGATATCCGATTTTTAATAAAAGGCCAACATCGGCCATATATATTGGCAAACCAATATATTGGTCTTACCCTAGTGGCAGGTCATGCGCACCCCCCCCCATTTGATCAGACTTTTTCCCAAGGACCCATATGGGAAGATTTTAGTTGCTGATTTAGTGTTGTAGAACTGTCTACACTGCACATGGGGAGATAATAGTGGTACGAGTGAAACCTCTTATTACAAAAGTCATTCTTAAACATTCTCTAAGTGTGGTAATTCCTAGTGAATTAAAATGTAGTGAAATTAAGTTCTTCCTCATTTTGCTGGGGAACCCCCTTCAAGGACCCCTGGCATCCCGTCAAAGACCCTTAGGTGTCCCTGTTCCCCACCTGAAGAACCACTGATCTACATGTCAGAGAATTCCGGGATTTACCAGCATGCATGGAAGTGCATTTGAAAAAGTACTTAGCAGTGGCATCCATCATCCCTGTTACATGGCCTGAGTCAGTCCTCACATGAGACATTCCTCTCTGACTCAGCCTAATGACCCGTTTAGAGCATACAAATCACTACAGCATTTTTCAAAGAGTGGGTTGCGAGCTAAAAACAGGCTGTTGGTAACTATGTATATTTAACTATTAATATGACTTAAGACTTGTAAATTCGGGATACATCCAATCCACTAAGCAGCATTTTATTTTTAAAAAAATGTAATATTAGAAAAAATTAGAATTGCTTTGCCTGTTGTCCCTACAGTCTTCCACTAAAATAAACCATGGTGGATAGCAGCAAGCAGTGTGAAAAAAGTTGAAATTAAATTTAAATAAGAGTTGCTTGGTGGATTACATATACAGTATAGCCTATATACACTGCCCGTCAAAAGTTTGGGGACACCACATTTTTCTTTATTTCACTATTTTCACAGACATCAAAACTATGAAATAACACAAATGGAATTATGCAGTGACTAAAAAAGTGTTAAACAAATTAAAACTGTCTTATATTTTAGATTCTTTAAAGTAGCCACCCTTTGCCTTGATGGAAAGGCAAAGGCTTTGGAAAGAGATTCATACATAGGCATCGACTTCACTATCTCTATTTGTCTAAGAAACTAATTTCAAGCATTTAAGCATAAGCCTTTAGATCAAAATGGCTTTAAGAAAATGAAAAACATAGTCAGGTGTGTCCAAACTTTTGACAGGCAGTGTATAGCTATATGCCGAATTTACCAGAAGACCCTACCGATTCATAAAAGGTCTTCAGTCATGCTCTACCAGCTATGTACCTTTGCCAGTAAGCAAGACTACATTAAATTACCAGATTTTTGAATGCAGTTTTGCGTGACGTTCCTCTCCATACACTTATCAGGGAGAGATTTCCTAATGAAAACTAAGGGGAAAAAATTGGTCCTCAGATCCTCAAGTTTGTGGCTCACTGATTTATACGGGAGCTGTTAAATGTGCATAACCAATCAAACAGAAATAAACAAAGAAAAATAGCCTCCTTTAAGATTATAAATGCATATTGAATTAGCCATAGGGGAGTGTATTCCTCGCTACGTCTGTTTCTTGCTCTGTCGTCAGCTTGTTAAGAACAGAAACCTCCAGTCGCAAATATTAATGAGCCGTGTGTTTTTTATTCTGCAGTAGTAGATTGTGCTCTGATTACCTGTTCTCCATCACATTGGCAACTACCCAGAAAAGCCTTTCTTTTGTCTTCACTTCAACTCTGCATTAAATTCAGTGGCATAATATATGTACATACTGCCATATCTACTTTCATTGATTATTGGTGGATGATAATAATATAACTAAATTATTATTTACAGTATTACATCATTGTAAAAAGGGATGTATTGGAGGATAAACCCACTTAAACTCAGTTTAGCCATCATTTTATACACAGGATAGAGGTTACCACCTAGTTAGGCTGACATAAATCTTTATGAGGGAAAGTATTTATCATAGTAAATGGTATCAAATTGATGTAAGTTTTATGGAGATAAGTTATTTTTATTGGAAAAAAGGCACAAATTACTGATTATCTTTAAGTGTAATTGATTTAGGCTAAATTCATATTGTTGGTTGTTGGAGGTCATAGTTTGTAATTTGAAATACTATATATCAAATACACTTGTTTATAAGTCTGAAGAATATGTGCAGCACAATCCAGCGATATATCATTCTGACTTCCAGTCATTTCTTTAGCCGCTTTCATCCCCCTCTCCAAGCACATAGGGTCATTTCATTCCAGAGGAACCTGGAATCTATTAAAATAAATTTAGACTTCAGCTCAGCAGACCTGTTGTGAGCTATTAGCACAGTTCCAGTCATAAGATGTTACCGTCATGAGCTGTTACACATTGTTAGTGAAGACATTAGCTCCTGGTTCCAGTCATATTACACGGTCTTGAAATCGCCATCGACATGAAAAGCCACTTTCACCATCTCTCCTGTCATGAAACACTCACGTCGCTCACTTCACTTCCTTCACACTGTCCCGCACAGTCAGAGCGGATCGTTCATGGGAACATAGTCTCTAATTCCATCCATGTGAGCGGTGAAGGGCTACACCGACTTTTTGGGAGTTGGTCACCTTTTTTGGTGCCAATCCTGTTGTCAGATATTGGGTAAGGTGACCCACGAGTGTTAAAACCACTCAATACCAACATGATGTCATCTCACAGAGCAGCCACTTGCTCACATTCAATTCTAGAAGCAGCTCTGGATGCAAATGAAGGCCTGAAACGGCTCTGTATGCTAATTTACTTTGGTTTCTGACAACAATAAGCCATTGTGCTCTGTATGTGTGTGTGTGTGTGTCTGTGTGTGTGTGTGTGTGTGTGTGTGTGTAGAAGGTGATAACACTGATTTGGTCCAGGTGCATCCCAACCACATTAAGTGGATTAAGTGACATAAAAGTGTGATCATGATTGATGTGTGTGTGTGTATGTGTGAAAGAGAGAGAGAGAGAGAGTATTTGGTTGCTTTTTAGTCATTATTTATCCAAGGAAAGTCGGTTGAGCTTCATGCTTCACGTTCATACAGTTACACATTCACACTGGGAACAGTCTTCTACTGTTGACACTGAGGAGCTCCACTGGAGCAGTTGGGGTTTCAGTGTCTTGCTCAAGGGCATGAAAGTAGTTGAGGGAGGAGAGAGTGTTACTCATTCACTTTCCCCACCCACATTTTCCCAATCAGCCTGGGGATTTGAACCAGCAACCATCCAGTCACAAACCTGCTTCTCTAACCTGTAGACTACTAGTCGCCCCAAGTGTGGAGAATTGCATGGAGAGAATGAAGGAGTACTTTTAACACACCGTGTCTGTGTGAGTGATATTACATACCATCTCTGCCAACATTTAGTCATCACCTCCTGTCCATAACTTCTGTCATGGCAGTAGCACACACCAAATTGGTGTGCATGTGAAGAGCAGTGGCTTTTAAGGCGATGCAGAAAGCATTCCCATCAAATGAACAGGTTCCCTCTGACAGGCGCTCAGCTGCATCTGTCTGGAACAGAGCTGCTAAATTGTTGTTTGAAGACAACTTCAGCCTTCCTCTCTGTCGGCTTGACAGCTCCACCAATTACAGCTCTCCGGACCCAGTGTGTTGTGTTTGCAAATGCAGTAGATCCCTGTTCATCAAAGCCGGGTCGGAAGGAATGAAAAGATGTGGCAACATGCATGTTGAAATGCTCCGGACTGGTTTACTGGTTTTTAGGCTGTGATCAGATAGAAGGCATTTTTCCCTGCTCAAACGGAAAATGCAGCTGTGAGCGTCGCTGGTAACAGAGAGCAAGAGCTCAAAGGGCGCGAGGAGCATAGACAACAACTTGCAAGCTATCTAATTAGCATTAGCTAGCTAGCCTGAAGTAACAGAGAGGATGACATTGTTGAAAATAGTGGACAAGAGAAAGTTAGTGATTGCTCTGCTTGCTCTTGAAGAAGAGGATGAGGAGTCAGTTCTGAAATGGAGGATGTGGGTACATGACATCCTCTCCTAGAGTTTTATCATCTCATTGAAGATGCGATAGTTCCTGTTTCAAGGGCTGTTTTCACATTGACACCCCAAAACGCACTGTATCTAAAATGCCAGGCACAAAGGAGGAGACACTTGTTTGCCGCCACCAAACCATTGAAAATACGTGAAAAAAGGCATAGGCACCTTCAAAAATCTATCCGATGTGATCGTGGCCTAAAGGTCCAATCTGTAATTGTAGTATGGTGCTCATTGTTGAAGCAATTGCTGTGTTTGTATGCCATTGGCTATGGCTATTGGCCATCCTCTGGTTAAGCTCTATGTTTATATGGAAAAAGGAAGAAAGAAAGAGGGAAAGACAATAGTCATGAACTGGATTCAAATCCAAAAAGTACAGATCAGACAAAGGTAAAAAACAGGAAGCTACGAGGCGGGAGATCTTTACAGGATGCCAGTGATCATTTCCTACCCTTCCTGACCTTTTCTTGTGAATCGGTGAAAGTGAAGTGAAGTGAAAGGACAGGACTGATATTCAAAATATAAAAATCTATAGAATAGGATAGAAAGACAGAGCATCTCAGAATTGGTAGCCTCTTCACCCACAGTTATTTACCTACATCTTGTTTCACAGGCTGTAAAAAGCACATAGACAAACACACAGACACAGAGCTATCTTTCTGCATGCGGCTGTGTTATTTGCTTGGTGTGAAGTGGTCCTCCTCATCAGGCTTTGTCTGCTTTAATTGGAGGTGAAAGGAGAAAGAGGAGCAGCCGAAACGAGGCCTTGATGTTGCTTAAAACTAGTTTGAAAGAGAATTTTTAATAGGCTACCTCACATACAAACCCCTGCCGCTGTTGTTAATATTTTTTCCTACAGTTGTCTTAAGGGGTTGTGGGGAAGAATTGGATGGTATTAGAGCACAAAGAGGTTAAATTGTTCAATTTTGTTCGCTTTTTGATGGTGGTTCACTTTCATTGTATTGGATCAGACAGGACAAGCTATTTTGATCAAACAATCTAATGAAAGGGAGTTTCAAACAGAGTTACACCGGTTTTATTACAACGCTGAAGACGGTTTGTTTCCATTTTTTTTTTTACATATTTTCTGCCTCAGTTGTTACTCCACAGTGCATTCTGCTTGGTGTCTCTTTGAACAGAAAATACTACATATTTTGCCTGCAATTTTGTCCCATAAGCCCTATTCACACAGGACTAATATTACCTGGGGACGTCCAGTGATTTGGAATAACTGAGGAGATCATCTGTGACTTTAATCCCCTATGAATCTGCCACGTCTGTAATTTGTAAATTAAAAATTGCGGCGCAAATTCCCTCTCGTGTTTTGGTGAAGACAGAGGTCCCCTGATAATACTAATCCTGTGCGAATCAAACTCTCTGTAATTGCAGCTGTGTTTTGTTTTTTTGTCTTTATGGGAATTAGTTTGGGAACCTTAACTTGGCCACCAAGAACAGGCTTGGTAGCTTTTGTCAGAGTGACAATAGTACACAGTACAGTGCATCACGCTCAGTCCACTTTCATAGTACTTGTCCAGTGCGAATAGGGCTTTAATCCCCAAGCACAAGCGAAAACAACGCAGTGTCTTCACTTTACTTGGCATTCTCTTGTATAGAAAGTAGGGATGGGAATCGAGAACCGGTTCCAGTTGAGAACCGGTTCCAAATTGTCTGATCCATCGGAATCGTATGCCTCCGAGTTTATCAATTCCTCTTATCGATGCCGGCATGTTTTTCTGACAGTTGCGCATGCGCATTGCAAAAACTCATGCGTCATGACGTCAAACTCTGCATCTACGCTGCTGGAAACTTGCAACAAGGAGTCATGGCCGAGAGGAAGAAACGGTCCAAAGCGTGGCTTCATTTCACGAAGAAAGATGACAACAGTGCTACTTGTAACGTCTGTAAAATTATAATTTCTGTGTTCACACATAGCGTTTTTTGATGTGGAAAAAGCGCTGCCTGGAGCGCTTTTTGTGAGGAGAAATAAGAAGCGGATCACGGCAACCTCACCTGACGTTAGCTGAGCAGCTGCTAGCTCACTAACCAGCTGGTTCACTTCTAGCAGACAAAACAGTGTTGTGCAACAAGCAAAGGCTTACCAGATATTTCCAATACATGTCCAGTATAATCCATACTGCCTTTATGATCGCTGTTGCAGTAACGGAAATTCATTTATTACAACGTCCCATTTCTCCACCGGCACTTTCACTTTCTCCATATTTGTTGTTGCTATGGGAAACGGCCGGCGTCTCTGTCATCGCGATTGGTCAGCTGGGAAAAAGCGGTTCACGTCACCCGGTGCTTTTCTGAAAAGTTGAACATTTCTCAACTTTTGAAAGCGCTCCGCTCTGACGAAAAAAATGCTGGCTGCAGCGCTGTTTGGGAGCGGCTGCCTTTTGTGCGCCTTGCGGCCGCTTCCCATTGCTTTAAATGAGAAAAGGGCGCTGGCAGTTGGGGAAAAAACGCTATATGTGAACGCAGCCTTAAGGGTGGAAACACCAGCAATATGTTGAAACATCTTAGGGTAACCATCTAAAGATCTTATTTGTTTTCCAAGTTATATAATTTTAAGAAAAGGAGCATTGTAATTTATTTTAACATGTTCAAATGTTATTAGGCAGACATTCTACACTGTGTTCAGACTCGAGATAATAAAACAGCTGCGTTGACGCTGAAAACCTGTGTAGGCCTACTTTTTTTCCACACAGAAAATTGATCGGGAATCGATAAGGGAATCGATAAAGAACCGGACCGATAAGCAGAATCGATAATGGCATTGGTATCAATAAAATCTTATCAATTCCCATCCCTAATAGAAAGTATACTTAGCCTGTTGTTTCTGCTTTTCTGCTGTAACTTCTAGTCCCACTATCTAGGCTGCATGTTGCTCAACCATTGATCTTCTACTGAATTTACTGGCTTGGTATTTGACTGTTTCTTTAAAGTTGTTATTTTTCTCAACTGGGACCTGGTTTCTTAAACCTCAAGTCAGAGCCACAAGCGGCCGCAGATCTATTCTGCATTGTGTGAATGACAAGAACAGCAATGGGTTTTCATTCTCTGGGGTCTCCACACGAGAGACAGCATTTCTCATTTGGATCAGTTGGGAGAAGGTTGAAGGAGGTTAATGGTTGTGGGTCCTATAACCAGTAACTTTATCACTTCATGTTCGCTATCTGGAGATGTTGCTCCATCCTCTGTTGCAATCTATTTTAAACTCTTTGGTCCAGTGTCTGGTGGGACCTACATGACAAGAGCAGCAATTTGTTTTAATGATCCTGGAGTGTATATCTGGGGATCTAGTGGCGGCAAGCCTAGCTAAGCTCATACCTAACTTTTTATGTGTGAAATAGTGTATCCACCATCTTAAGCTGATATTTATGACATCAATTTAGACAATTTAGACATTATATAAGCAGTACTTTTCAAGGCAACGGAACAGAAACAAATTTTCTGAAAATACAATTTTTGTTGTTTCTATCACTAGTTCATTACTCGTTTCAGGGCAACGCTGAATTTGTCATCCCCATCGGAATGAAAAGGTTTGTTGGTTGTCCAGGATGTTAGTAGCGCACATGCAGATAAGAGATTAGCTTGCGAACAGAGATAGAGACCAACACTTCCTCCATCTTTATCAGCACCTCCTGACCCTGAAAGGTCACCGAGCGCTCAACCCCACAGCTCAACACATAGGAGAGAAACCCTAAACAACTAGTCAACACTCTTCAAGGCAGTCTTTACCTTGCAAGTGTGAACTGGTCACTTTTGGGGCGTGACGTAGTCATGAGTGGCCAGGAAGCTGGAGATGGCCAGACATAAATGCTTGATCACGGTTGATTTTTCTTGCCAGGCTCTTAAACTGCCTCCAAACTGGACTCATCACTAGATAAACATTAAATGAGACTTTATTGATCCCCGTGGGGAAAAGAGTGTATCTCCATATTCGGAGTGAACTGAGTTGAATAGCCTGGGTTGAGACGGCTGCTTGTTGCTGCTAAAGTGGGAGAATTGAATTGGTTGGTTGTACCGGATACAGGATGTTCCACTGAACTGGAGGCTTTCCATAAACTGAGCGGTTTAAAGTGTCCTCTCTGTTTGTTTCTTACCTTCACTACATCATTTTCTCTCTCTCTCTTCCACACAAACACGCATGCATGTAAACACACAGTAGCGACAAGGCGAGATGTTTGCTCATTTGCATAGTAATGGGTTGCTACATTCCAAAAGCTGGTGACAAAAGCACTGTCCCAGTGTGTGTGTGTATGTGTGTGTTTGTTCTTGCTGGTTCTTTATTCTCTAGCGAAGTCATAAAACTGGAGTTCTCACACTAAAACCTCCTTCTGAATGGAAGAACTGTATACAGAGCTCTACTATAGACCCTCATAAAAAGAATCAGAGACACAACGAGCAGACACAATCCTAGAAGACATGCATTTACACCGGGACACAAAATGTTTTTTTGGCTGCCTTAACAGGTAGAAGTCAATATTCCCTGTGGTTTCTTAAAAAACATCAGATCTTTGGTGCCTGTGCAAATGGGAGCATGGCATGATGAAACTTTAAGATCAACTTTAAGGGGAATTGGGTCATCGCAGCAGCGAATACTAATAGGATACAGTAAAGAAGAATTGGATATAAAAAAGAATACAGCAAATGAGGGTAAACATTATATAAACACAACCAAGTTTTTTTTATATATTGTCAGAATCTGCTTTGTTCGCGTTTGTTTATGTGCTAGAAGCGTGATTTTGAGATTGTGAGATTTTGAGAAGACATTTAGTTTAGTGACGTCACCGAACAGGATTTCTGGGTAATGAAGTCCTTCAAATTCAAACAGCGCTTGCTGCCTTCTGGGGCCGCCAACATGTGAAAAAGGCATAGTGCGGCTTTAATATCAGGAATGCGGTCGTGATGTTTTGTTCATGATGTGTCTGGTTTCTCATCTTCTTCAGTCTTGCCCACAACACCCCCCACCCCACCCCCCTCCATTCTGCTTACATAATAGTGTAAATCCTGAAGTCCCATCTGGTACCAACAGCATTGTCCATTACTAATTGTTGTTGATGCACATGGCAACACCCGTCAGAGCTCACATTAACACACACAAACACACGCACTCTTGTCTTACTATACTTGTGGGGTCCTTCCACTGACTACATTCTCCTAACTCTAACCCAGCCTTAACCCTTGCCTATACCTAATCGTAATTCTAATCTTAGCCCTGAACCCAAGAAGACACACACACAAACACACAAACACATCTCAATATTTATTATTTCCCCTTTGTTAAGATTAAAGCAGCTCATGGGTTGCATGGGCATCAAGCTGGGGGGGGGGGGGGGGGGGGGGGCGACTTTGTAATTGCTGGGAATGAGTCACCCAGTGTGTGTGTGTGTGTGTGTGCTAGAGGTCAAGCATAGGGGGCAGGGATTACACGACCCACGTTGTACAGCTCTGGTCGTGTGCTTTGTCAATCCATATGAACCGTTGCACACCACTAAAAGCCTGGTTGTAAATGCCCCAGTATAATGTAGGGAGCTCAAAGCTTTGTATAAAATGTTTATTGCTCTGTCTACTTGTCCCAGTCAGCTCAAAGCCCTGGATGCCATTTACTTTGCACACAGTAAAGCTAAGACCTTAATATCCATTTGCTCTATATTGTTCAAACTCTACTATTCTACAATATATATGTAGGTCATTTTTGTGGACACACGCTGTTGAGAGCTTTGGCATACAGCCCCGCCCCCAGCCCATTGCCGCATCTATCCTAAGGCCCATTACATGGTCTGTACCAGTGGTGACCAATCAAATTGCAGGTTGTCCTTCCAACCAAACACATCAGCTTGAATTCACTGATTAGCACCCCTTCAACCAGAGAGGGTACAACTAAACAGGGAAATCACCTGGTTTGAAGTAAAACCTGCAGACTCTTGGTCCTCCATGGCATGATTGGTCACCACTGGTCTGGGCAACGAAAGGGTTATTTTTTGTGTTATTGTATCGCAAAATGTGTAGTCCAAATTCCAAAAAATCAAACAAAGATGTTGTGGCTTCTGGTGTAAACACATCCCAGCAACCATCATAGTCTAGCTCGGTGATTCCCAACCTTTTTCATATCGAGGACGCTTAATTTAGTCCACATTAGGGCCAAGGACCCCATTTGATGAGATTTTGTCTCTTGGACCCAAATCTGAGAATATTTTTATTGTTAGATATAGTTTTGTCCAGAATTCCATGACTATCTGTATTGTAGGTAGAGAGATAACAGTGAAACTACGATCAAAATAGTAGCCTAATTCTTCTACATTCTCAAATTGTGTTAACTTCTTGTAAATTAAATAATGCTGAAGTTTAACAATTCATCAATTTGCTGGGGACCCCCTGGAACTCCCTCAAGGGCCCCTGGTGGTCCCCGGACCCCACGTTGAGAACTTCTAGCTGTCCAGTGCCTGTCGTTTGATCCCAGTGTTGCGCGACCAGAGAAACTCAGCTGAGCTTTTCGTAGTCATCGGCTGTGAACAGCTAATCAGATTTCTGTGCTTTCTCGTTTTCCTACCAATGTGATTTTGAGCAAAAGAGAATAGTATTCCTGGATTCTCAACTTATTTAAAAGGACGCATGTATCATCATCTTTTCAACTTTTTCTTTTAGTGGCAATATACTTTCCTCTAGGAAATACCCAACTTTTTGAATGTGGCTTTGCTTGCCCCCTTGTGGATAAGCAGTTTATGAACCTCAGACAGGCTCCAGGAAGCTGGTCGATGTGCTGGTGTTACTGTATGTAAGCAGAGAGCTTGGTATGTTGTCAATCAACTGCATGCGTGCCTTGAATTAACTGTGCACCAGGCCTAACAGTTCCTCTTGGTGGTGGAACTTGCCAACTGTGAATCACAGCCAAGGTGTTCAAATGGCAAAAAAGGCATAAGTATTATAAGATTTTCCAAACAGTTCCTCCTGGGTAGTAGGAACAGTGATATAGAAGTGCAGCAGGAATTGCAAAAAGTGCAACAACAATGTGAAAAGGGACTTCTACACCTGCCATACTGGAACAGATATATGAATACATTTCATACCTGTGTGGATACTTGTTTTCATATTTTCTTGGATATGTTTTTGGTATTTATATGTGACTGTGTAACTGTATATGTGTGAATGTGCGTCACTTTGTTAAGAGCTTGTGGTTTTTGTATGGGCTGGATTGCTTTTGAGTGTTGACACCACACTCTTCATAGGTCATTATTGTGGCATTCTCATCTGAGGCACTTAACTATAATTGTTGTATACATTTACAATCGGTCCACAGCACATAGCACAGCACTTGTCTGCTTGTAAACTAGTTTGAGAAAAATGGCTTTGTTTGTAAGGTGTGAAAGCATTAAAATGGATGGGTAATTTGCCCATGCTGTAGGTGTAAGGGCTTTAAAAATGATCGCTTTACTTTTTGAAAAGCACTGTGTCTAGGCTTTATAACGGAGCACTCAGCCAAAGTAAATGATGGTACCTGAAAAGAATGAGTCCATTCTTTTGTATTTTTTTATTTATGATGTTAGGCAATAGAATAGAATAGAATATCCAGCAGATACAAAATATGATGACTATTTTCCTACTGTTGTTTTGCACAATCCATATCTCAGTTGTCTCAGAGATTTAGATCTCTCTTGAACTTGTCTCCTCCCCTTCAGCTACCTCTGCTCCGCACTAATGAAGGGGATTTAACAGGTAAAATCAGTAATGGCGGGCTTTCACCTCATGAGCTTCGGCCCGGATTTAAGCACGGTTTCACCATCTTGACTGGATTTCAGGATCAGCCTCAGTCTCTTGCCTCCTGATCCAGCTGCAGACTGCGCCGCTGACAGCATTTCAAAGTCGTTCGATTTCAAGACCGGAATCTAGGATGAACTCCCGCGGTGCGAGGAGGACAACGACCCAAATCTCTTGACAGACTGGCAATGGCTAATGAGAGTTGAGCTTAAGACAGAAAAAAAAAAATCTAACAGGAACTGAGTGAGTTGTCATCTGTCCATGGTGCTTGGTGTTATTCTATGAAATGAATTTACACAGAGAGATTTTGAGTAGGTCAAGGTTGTGCAGAGATGTGGTGTGCATGCTTAGTGCAAATATAAAGGTTTGCTGTTGTTGGGATAGCAGAAAGGTAAATGGTGTGTGTTAAACAATGGTGTAATGTAAATATTAAATGAAAAATCCTACCTAAAAAAACCCCAGCTATTAGTGATGTATCTTGCATTTCTGGGTCCATTTTGTTGTTTGGTGGTGTATTTTTCTTATTCCTGTGGATAACTGGCCAAACATAGACAATGGGACGTCACATTGAAATATTTCCAGCTGCAATGGGCTTTGCTAGCAGAAAAAAAATCTGAATTTGAACAACTAATTTCTGCTGGTCCCACCGACCATACCAACACCAGACCTCAACTAGCGAATAGGGTGAATCTATGGCACCTCAATGAGGGAGGATTGATTGCTTTTCACTTCTTTATTAAAGCTGGTAAAACGGCTGGGTTTTTACATCAAAATCTCGTCTAGTGTAGTTGTATTGAGTTAAAGTCCGCAAGTGAAATTCCGGCATATGTGTAAGAGGAGTCAAGGTGCTGCAGGATGAAGTGTGGACCATGCCATCTGTAGATCTATCTGCCCCGGAGGCAAAGTGGAGAGGGTCAAGCTGGGCATTGGCAGAGGCTTTGAGAATGAGGGCTGTGATTCAGAGTTGAGTTAACGCTGCAGGGTATTCTGACCTCAGGCTGATCCGCGCTATTCACAGCCTCTCAGGCAGCTGCGGAACGCGGTGTTTCCCCAAAAAACAGCCGCATCCCGAGATGTTTCTGATTCAGACTCTCACTTACATAGTCTTTGATGTGCGATATGCGGAGGTGCAATAATACGGTCAGAAAAGTAGTATTTGCTTTGTAATAACAGGCATCAGTCTGTGTGCATGAATTTAGTGGATTCATAATGATTCAAATCTTATTTATGTTATTCTGATGATATCAACAACGACGAGCCTATCAAATGCCAAATGCCATCAAATGTTAATCCTCCATTTCAACACAGACTGAATTCCACTGTTATTTCTAAGTAAATATCAGAGTACATAATCAGATCACATCCAAAGGAGTGGTAGCCAGAATCATATCATCATAGAATAGAATAGAATAGAATGCATTTATAATGTGCTTACAGTGTGCTCATAATACCTTATGATGCTGCAGCAGAAGCTTGTTTCAGTACTACAGCTGCTACAACCACTGAAGGCCATTCTTTCTCAAATAGTGTTCAGTAGAATTGAATAGACATAAAACTCATGTTGATCCAATGGCTACCAGGCTATTCCCTGCATTTTCGGATAAATGAAAATTAGACATTTCTAAACAATTAGATAGCACGGTAGCAAGTCTGCAGTGAAAACAGGGACCTCTATGATCTGTGCTTACAGATGTATACAGCATTTTAAATATGAGGACACCATTGTTGCATGACAAGACAGGCAGAAAAATCTTATTATACCCCTCCATTTAAGTACACATGCATGTGAAAAATCAATATAATATCTACCGTTATTACTTTCAGGTCCAGTGTCCAGTCCACTATGTAATCAATGCATTTGGCTCACAAGCTATTTTTCAATACTCTCTTGAAACCAGCAATGTATTGGTAAATGTGAAGGATAGTGAACTATGACCTCCAGTCAGTGATTGTCATAAGGCAAAAAATCACCAGTGAAAACAAATATCGATTATGTTTTCAGAAAGCATGATTTTTTTTTTTACTCCTTAATACACCCTATCCTCATACAACCTACATCCATTTACAATACTACATACTATGCATTTACGTAAAATAAATATTTTTCAATTTAAAAAAGGTGGTTAAACTCTATTCTGCAAATCAGAAGGTGCTTAAACTGAGTGGATGTGGCTTTACTCTCCACTACATCCCTGCCGGAAAAGGAATACATTTGATTTCATTTGCACTTTGTTACGCTCTTCTGTACCAGAGTTGAGAAAGGAGCTTTTGCCTCTTATGCTTCTGAAATGAAGCTGTCAAAAATTGGCCATTCTGGCTTTTTGCATTCTAACTTTGTGAGTCCAAGGCCAAGTTAAGATAGCCAGAAAGTCATTTGGACAATGGCAAAGGCCCATTGAGTTCCTTCAAACCAACACAGAATCAGATCAGTCTCAATCGTTTTCATTTCACAAAATTTCATAAGACCAGGCTGTTCAAACTGATGTGTACCCAAGACAGCTGAGGGGCTTATACCCTCATAAGCCAGTTCTGTGCCCTACGTAGCTTATTATAACAGTAAAACTTAGAGAGGATTGATGTGTTGATTTTGTCTTCATTCTTCTTTGTTGTATTTTGAACCAGCAGAGCACTGGGAGATGATAATAAGAGTCTTGATCACAGCAGGAGTGTTGAGAGCAGAGTCAGGATGCTGTGTGCTGGCCTGTGGACTACACTCTGTCTAGACACTAGCTGCCCTTCAAAACAAAATCACTGCTCTCGCGTGTGTGTGTGTGTGCACGCATCTGTGTGTCGATATTATTGATGTTTAGTTAGTACCAAAGGGCAGATACCGGAAAGCCTGACTGGCTGGATGGTTGTTTGTGATTGGCTGATTGACCAACTGATTTACTGGACTTAATGCATGATGAATAGCTGACGTAATGGTTAACTGGCTGGCTGGCTGGCTGTTTGACTGACTGCCTCACTAACTGGCTGGTGTTTCCATGCCAGAGTAATGATTGAGTCTCCCTGTTGCCATCATTAAATCAGTTAACAGAATATTCCCCCTCCCTCTTTGACTGAGTAATAGTAGCTTACGTCTAATATAGGACTTAATGTAATGTAAGTTAACACACCCTCTGACAGCCATATTAGAGCAAGTATTTTAGAAGTTTCCTTCTCAACAGAACTGAATAGACATGGTTCATTTCTGTGCTGTTTTTGACTTGGAAACTTTGTTTCATCACTGATACATCTGATTGATTTTGTGTTTAGATAATGTCAGCTTGTTAGCTAGCCAAACATAGAATCTGGTCAGCTAACTATCACTGCCTTGTAAACAGATCTGATTTGCACACTAGCAAATGCATCTAGTAGAAGCTAGCGAGTAGAGACTAGAGCTAAAGACAAGACAGTTTACTTCTGCATCCCTCCCTCTCCTCTCGCGCCGTGCGCATGCAGGCAGGAGTGAGAGTGAGTTACTATGGTTACGGGGACGCTCTGTGTCTGTCGCTCTGAAACTTTCTCGCGATTCCCAATAATAGGTTTTCTTTAACCCCTGCTTATCACACTATTCTCTTTTACTACTAACATTACTGATTTGATCTATACCCACACAACAACAATCTTTTTCAAGTCTGTTTTTTTCTAGACTGGTTTACACATTATTTGAGGTAAATATTGGACTTTTAGACCCATAATGCAATTGTTTGGCTACAAAACATTATGCTGCATGAGCTGTTTGGAGTCATTTTATGGTTGTTTTTTTTTGCCCTTTTTGGAACTCTAAAGAAGCAGTTCCCGGCCATTTCTGTTGTTTTGGAGAAGGCTACCATGGAGCTGTGCTAGCTAACTCACTGTGTGTTATGTGGACATACTAACTTTATGGGTGTTTCGACTGGCATGAGAGTGAGTGTGAGCTCGCCTGGTTATTCTAACCCAGCTTTGACGTCAACCCAAAACCAGGTTACTGACTTGACTAAGAAGGGAATTCTCCCTGCATGTAAACAGTGCCTCTGACTGAATAGCTAACTAGATGTCTGACTGACTGACTGCATAAGTGGACTGCCTGCCTGCAGACACACTGACTAACCACCTGACTGGCTAGGTGACTGTCTGACTGACTGAGTGGCTAAATCGACGCCCTGTCTCAGTAAATTCCTAATGTCTGTTCGGTGTTAAAGAGAATGATTCATGAGGATGTCAGGTGCATCACAAAAAAGTTGCTGAAAAGTTCACTTTTTTAAAAACTTGTAGTAAAGTGTCTAAAGTCAAGGTGCAGCTTCTGGACCTCGTTTATGGTTTATTCATAATGAGACTTCACACTCCCAAGGACTGGGGACTGGACTATCTGACGGCTGTCTGTGTGTGTGTGTGTGTGTGTGTGTGCATGAGTGCATTTGAGTGTGTATGAGGGAGAGAAAGTGTGTGAGTGAAAACTAGTGTGAGTAAGAGAAAGATTTTGAGCATGTGCAAATGTGTTTGTGTGTGTTAGAGTGATTTAAAACAGAGTGCGTGCGTGTGTGTGTGTGTGTGTGTGTGTGTGTGTGTGTGTGTGTGGACACGGGTGGACAGGCGGTGTGGATGCTGTTGGCTGTCTTCAGATAGCGGCTGGTCTATTCTGATGGGGAGAGGTGACTGGGTTTGTACCTGTCATACACACACACACACACTCTCACACATGCAGACAGACAGACAGACAGGGACAGACGTACAACACAACACACACACACACAGACAGACACACAGCTACTCGGTGGCTGACATTCTCCTTTTTTCACCTCTAATTGGTCCTCTGGGAGTTGTCAGAGGTCTCAGTGGCCACACACGCATACACACACACACGCACAGCCCTGCACCAGGGAAAGTGGAAGATGGAGGTGATGGAGGAAAGGAGAGGAGCTGTGATGGTCACCTGAAGGTCATCAACATTTATCGCTGTCTGGAAAGGAAAAGGACGGGAGATTGGAGTGGAAATATCGCTTTCCTTTAGCCTGTGCTAATATTCTAAACTGGAAAATCCTGTGGTCTGTTTCAATAGCAGTCTCCATGCTGGGTTTTGGGCATAGCAACTTTTATACCTAGTTCTTAACCTTGGGCTAACAGTTGGCCCAGTGTTAGCTTAACCCCTTTTCACACACAGACATTTAACCCATGGCTAACTCTTAACCTAGGGCTAATGATTCACACAGAGTTCTTCTTAGATGTCCAAAGGTATGCGACCTGTGTTTACATGAATGACTCGCGACTCCACAGCCTACTAACTAGCAACAATGTTACCGCTATTGGGGCGTTATGCAAAAACTACTAAAAGACATCAGTTAGAGAGAGAGTCTAATTTACCTTTTCAACCAGTGGCAACCCTCCGAGATGCTGCTGTTTATGTCATTGATGACACTTTTTTATTACGGCAGGTCCCATCCAGTCTATCTTGGACAGATTTTCCATCCATAAACTTAAAAATAACTGCGACCAGTTAGACCTCTTTGACATGTTTTCTTTTCTTAATTTTTTCTTCTTACTTTTGCTTTTAACGTTTGAAGTTTGAAGTTATTTGAGTGGACAACACACAAGTGACGCAAAGTCTTCTAACCCTTTTCGCACGGCGAACAGATGACCCCGGTTTTCAGCGATTTTCTGGGGATAGCCCTGAAAAGTCGGGGATTACCCTGCTCTGGAGCAGGGCCAGCTAGCCCTGGGCTAAAGTCGGGGTTATCCTACTTTGGAATTTGCCTGTGTGAAACGTTTGTTAGCTCAGGGCTAAAAGACAAGTTAGCCCCGGGCTAAGTGCTGTGAGAAAAGCCCTTATTATGTTGGCCTACAGTATAGAGGGCATTCAGGTGATTTAACGCATCTTCTGGCAACCATATTGGAGTTCCTCAGCTCTTTTGGTTGGCCTTTCGAATTGTACAACTTAGCCGTTTCAACATAATTCAATAGGCATGGTTAATTTCTGTGCTGTTTTTGACTGGGAACTGATCATTTCATCACTGATCCATCTGATTGATCTTGTGTTTCTTAGACTTGAAATGGTTGTAAAACAGGAAAAACTGTTTTCTTCATAATGTGTCGGGATGTTATTTTACTTTAAGGACAGCTACTGAACCTGTGCAGAAGAATGAATCATGAAGAAAAATATCAGAAATTTCACAAAAAAAATCAATGTCAAGGTTTCCCTTTTCAACACTGTAGATGCAGGTATTTCTGCAGTTTGGTTCGGTTGGTTAAATTTCAGCTCACGAACAACTCAGAAAGGGAATTCCTGTTTGTTTTCAAATGTCAGATACAGAGAAAAGAGAAATGGCCACAGGAGAAATAACTCACTAAAGGCTCAGCCATTAGCAAGTCGCATTGAAAAGCAAAAAAGGATTGAATTGAAAGTTAATTATCACCAGACCTGTTAGCTGCAGAGATTTATTCTGCTGTGATCTCAGCGATGAAAAGCCCTCTTTGGGCTTGGAGTTGAGACACTACAACAACACTGTAAGAGCATTTTGGCGAGGACACACTCCAAAAAACACAAACGCATACGCGCTCACACACAAAGCTGTCTGACAACGGGTGTTTATCTCCAGGTGACTAGCCCCAGCCAGAGTCCATCATGGGATTTAACATGGTGTCAAAGCTGGCTACAGTGCCTCTGGCTGCTGGATAATGGGGCCTATGGCAGCCTACATGCATGCACACACACACACACAAACACACACATGCAAGCATAATTGGGGGGGGGGGGGGGGGGGGGGGGGGGGGGGCGCGGATGTGGGGGGAGGGTGTAATCCCTTTGAACCGGAAAATGTATTAAGAGCCCCAGCCTCTTTCACTGTGTGATTATGGAGCTGCGAGGCTCGTTAAAACATGAGTGATGGCGACCGGCCAGAATCAATCCGTCTCCTGTGTGTTCTTCACCTGATTCAATTAGAGCCATTTCATAAAGCACCCAGCTAATGGGACTAATGCAGTACATGGAGAGAGAGAGAGAGAGAGAGAGAGAGAGAGAGAGAACAAGAGATAGCGAGTTAGAGTCCAGGGGGGGGCGAGAGACAGAAAGAATGAGTGAAAAGGGAGAACGCTGCGCGATTAGTCAGTATTCAGGCTTTGATTTAAACAGCATAGCAACAGCTTACTTAATCAACATGAAGTAGCTGTACTGCTGTACAGCTGTACTAAATCAGCTGTTGTAGTGTTTGGTTGGAATATAAACCTGCAGACTCCATGGCACATGCTTGAAAACATCTGCCGTTTGTGATGGCTGCACCTAGTCCTGAAAATGTGAATTTATAGTGGTATGTCCTCCAAAGCATTGCTCATTTAAAATACCAGATCAATCCTCATTGAGTGTAATTTGTTAGTTAATTCGTTATTTTAGTCAGTCTATTTATGATTATGAGTCTATTTTTTCAGGTTCAGAGCTGCAAAGACAAAGCTAATCCTGCCTCTTTTCATTGGCCAGAGGTCTTTCTGAATCCAGATATTAAAAATATACAAACGTGACATATTCCGCTGGTGTGAACAAACTGCTGCCGCGTATACTTTGAACCCTAGAGCGCTTAACGGGCTGCATTTGTATGGAAAGTACTCCAGATGTAAAAAAAGAACATTATTTTGCTTGTTCCAGCAAGACATTGACAGAGCTCTGTGTGGGAAGATAAAAGCACATTTCCTTTCAGCGAAGTAATTGCTGTGTAAGTGTTCCTTCCAGATCCTTCAACGTGAATGTGTATGGATTTATTGATCTAGTGCAGTTTTTGAGTGCAAAAAGGCAGTTTTGGAGGTGCTTTTCAGATGCTGCAACCACTAAGTAAGTCAGTGGTCAATCTAATTTTGAGGTAAAGGTTTATTTGAATCAAGACAATTCTTCTCCCTCAGATGATGCAGGCAGAAGAGAGAGGGAGAGAGAGAGAGAGAGAGAGAGAGAGAGAGGCAATACTGATGCTCACTTTTTGTATGGGAGCTGAATACACAGCAACCTAGATCATTCCCTTCTTGCCTACACTGCAATACACACACACACACACACAGTTGTAAGGACATTCTGTAGATTTTAGCGCACAAAACATTAAGATGACATGCTAAACAGGTGAAAGCTCTCCTCCCTTATTTATTTACCATTCAAATCCACTTCAGTCATGGAGGAGAGATGGGGATGGAGAGGAGAAGCTTAAAGAAAGAGGTTTAAACCTTCAGTCATGAAGAGAAGTTGGAGATGAAGGAGGGAAGACACTTGAAGAAGGAAGTTCAGACCTTCAGTCATAAAGGAGAGATGGAGATGAAGGAGAGCAGAAGCTTAAAGAAGGAGGTTTAGACCTTCAGTCAAAGGAGAGATGGAGGAGAGGAGAAACTTAAAGATGGAGGTTTAGACCTTCAGGCAAGGAGAGATGGAGAAAGAGAGGACAATCTCACAGAAGGTGTAGACCTTGAGACAGTTAAAAGATATGGAGATGCTGCTCAGTATTACTTAGGTGAACCTAATGTTTTGTACACTCATTCATCATTACACATTCATTCAGTGAGAGTACATTCATTCATGAATTATTCATTCTATTCATCGTGCGCACACATACACACACCTTAATAAAAGGCCTTTTCAAGCAGCTTTTCAATAGTCATAGATAGTGAAGATTACACGCCACTTATCCTTAATGTTTTTTAACCTTGTCAGTTGGTTCTCGCTGGTTTCTGCCTTTGTTGTGTTAATGTGATATGATAGTCTTATTCTATTCTTATGCTTTTGTCAAATACCCTTCTCCATGTCCTACTAATGACTGTTTGGCGGATGTTCTGGGTGGTTGGGGTGTTGTGTACGTTTGTTTGTAGTCCTATTTTTAGTTTTAAATTTGCCAGGCAAAAATCTTTGCGTATGGGGAGAGAACTATGGTTAGAGGGAGGTTTCAACTTTGTCAGACAAAAAAATCATTCCACTTTGCACATTTCCACATTTGTGTATGTGTAAAGATCCTTGGGTTTTTGTGCAGTAGTTTTTTCGGGGTATGGCAGGTCTTCAGAAGACCCCTGTTAGAAGAGAGCCTGAATTCAGAGCCCTACATCTAAAATAGGATGCGGAGTGCCTGACTGAGTTGACGTTTCTGATGTGTTACCCTACAGCCTGGTTCATGCAATGTGTTGAGCTTGTTTGAGTCTTCTGAGAACTTTTGGATTGATATACTTTTGGACTGGTATACTTTAAAATAGAAATTATGAAACGTACATATTTCAAAATCTGAGGCCATTCACTGAAGGTTTGCACAGAGAAGCGCAGGCTATATCACTAAAATGGCCAAATCAGAATGCTATGCTATTCACTGTGAATGAGTGGAAAGTGTTCCTAATAGCGCTGGTCAAAAAGTAAAGCCTATCTGTGCCTGTGATTGCGCCCAATTCTCTAACACCAGCTCCCCTGAATTATTGTAGCGCAATCTTTTGAAAGGTGGGTTGAAGACTTTGCGTCAAGAGTTTGTCTGTTTAGAATGGCTGCTATCACTGCTGCAAGACGCAGCATCGTCACCAGCAAGTCAGACAAGCAACGGAGAGAGGGTTTTTCATCCGAGGATCTCAGATCAGATCAGAGAACGCTCCAATTATAAAGGGGCTTTAAGGCGCAAGGGTGCCAGCCTTGGTGGATTAGTCTTACAGCTGAAGCACGGTATTTGCCCTTGTAATTGGTGATGAAGGGGATATTTGCTTGTGCAGTGCTCTTTTAGAGGGCTTGTTTGTGCCACATCTCGATTTGCTTGAATTTCTTAGTGCATAAGATGAAAACTGCGCTTTTAGTTGAAGCAACTGAGCCAGCAACTGAACCAATGCACAAATTGCCCAATGCAACCTCACTGAATCTGAGCCTCAATGTTGCTATGTACTCATCTCTTTTCCTCCCACTTCTCTTACAGGTCCTTTCCCTAGCCAATCAGAACGTTAAGGACTATGACTGACAGACCCATCTTCCTATCCAAGGCGATCCAGCTGGGCAGATAGAGCATTTGCGGCCTGAACTTCTTGCACCTCCGACAAACAATGAGGACTATCTTACTGGGCCTGCTATGGGCCTGCCTGGGCCTGTCCCTGGACGCCATGTCTTTGAATGGACATAGGGTGGAGACAGTCGATGGAGAGAGTCCAGACGGAAACGAACCAGCGTTCAGAGGAGGGAAGCTGCTGAAGAGAGTGAGACGAGGCTGGATGTGGAACCAGTTCTTCCTGCAGGAGGAGTATACAGGCAGCGACTACCAGTACATCGGCAAGGTAAGAGCTTTCGCTGCTGCTTGGAAACCAACTCCAGTGTTTGGTGTTTTTCTTGTGTTCTTCTATTTCGCTTCAAATTGAAACTTCACCTAGTCGCATATAGCACCCATCACACTCAATCAAAGCCCATTGATTATTTTGAGTCTGAAAATAAGTGTTTTTCTTTCTTATTTCCTGAATTGTTGGTTTATCGATGTGAATTTTAAGTATTTTCGTCGTCACGATTATATTACCCACAACTCCTGTGCCTGCAAGCATAATAGATGACCACAGTGCCAAGCAAGATTATTAAAAAAAATTTGACTCATCTACAGTGTAATATAGATTTCATATAAAAACATAAATGATGCGAAAGAACAGACTGTCAACTTTTGATTATGGGTCTCTATATGTTAACCATATAAAAACAATAACACCACAGCAATAAGTATCTAACTTGAACTCGCAAGCACATGCACTGACCACATACTGTAGATACACTGCAAAACATGTATTTTAGGTGATTTCCGGCATGCCTCCGAGCACAAACTGTCACCGCGGCAAGTTCGACAACGGAAAACAATAACGAATCTAAAATTATTACAGCGTGATATTTCCACGTTTCCCACTGTAAAGCTCTCTGTTGATGTTTGTGCCCCAGCTACAGCAGTGCGCAGTGCAGATTTAGGTTAGTCATAGTTTCTGTTCGGATGCTGGTGATGGGGTGTCATTGTACCAGGCTGTACTCGGGCTGGATAAAAAAAGAGCGGCAGGAAGACGCAGAAAGACTGATAGACAGATGGCAAGATAGACGCACAGAGACAGGATCTGCAAAGTGAAGTGAATAAATCTGGAAGTTGGTTCTCAACTCGTGTCTGCATGCCTAGTAACTTGTGTACATATGTATGGCCTCCTGTAGAGCTGTTAATGTGAATATCATCCTGTATATATGCCATCTTCTTTCACATATTGTCTTTTCTCATATTCTCACATTCTTCTAATAGTTATATATTCCATATATATTGATTCCATATATTCCATATATATTGATTCATTCATACACTTTATATGTCTGGGTGTTGGAACTGTCATTTGAATGCTTACCGTCATTTGCTGTAATCTTATTTATATCCTATTCTTCGCTGTATTCTTTTACTATTTGCTGCTGCAAAAGGGATCATGCAAATTTCATCTAATCTATCTAATCTAATCTAAGAGGCAGACATAGGCCTACACAAAAAAGACTTAAAAATCTGTATGGATATGCCCAGTGATGGTGAACAGATAAAGACCTAATCACTGGACCCATGTAATATCACAGACACATCTTGTTACACAATGTTTGAATTGAAAGTATTTTTATGAAACATATCACAGGTCACACAATCAAAAATGTCAGTTGGTGGTTCCCATATACCAACTAAAAGCTGGGGTCCACCATATATAAATCTATCTCATGAGTAAGACAGACAAGTTATATATATCATATGATAGCATAGCTTTGGTGGCAGAATGGCAGTAGTCAGACACTGCTCAGCTCTTGTATAATTGTAATAATGTTAAAATCGATTGTGGGTTTGGAGATTATTGGCTGTGATGTTGTGGACTAAGTGTAGACCTGAGTGTACTTTCAGTGTCAATGTAGTGGAGGTGTAGTTTACATTAATATAGGTCTGATTAGGGCTGTGCAATTAATCGTAGATAACCGTATATCACAATTTTGTGTTTTTACAAATAATAATGATGTAATTTGGCGATATTGAAGCATTTTCAATTCCCTGGTGTGGTGTATCAAGTGCTTTCACTGCGCCTGACCCATAACAACCTTTGAATGTGCCACATGCACCATGTGACCAAAACGAAAGTTGGGATGGAGAAGCAGAAGAGAAACCTTACAGAGACCATCTGTTGAAACAACAGAGCGATGAGCAAAGTGGAAAAGAACGACCCAACGTTAGAAGAAGAAACTCCTGAAAACATTGTTTTAGTTATGAAGAGTGGATCATCACCTGTCATTTGGAGATATTGTCAAAGAGATGATGTCAAATTTTGCACAGATTCTGTGCAAGGTGTGCCTTAGGTTGTAGCTGCCGCTGTTTTCTGTTGTGATAAGGTGTATCATGGTTGCTTACTGTGTGCACAGATAGTAGTGAAGTGCTGGGATTTTACCTCTAACCAGCTGCACTGTTTAGTACCTTGGTGAAACTCACACACATATTAGTGAAGCCGGCACACAGTGTGATGTGATAGTAAGAAGCCTTGCTGTTTGATTGGTAGCCAGATGCCGGGAGGTATTGTGCTGCTCTGTATGAGGCCTGCTGTCAGACAGCAGAAAAACAAAGTAAGATTTGAAACAAACAAGAGTTTGCCATGACTGAGGCAAACACAGAGAGAGAAACAAGAGGGAGTCAGTAGAATTTCCTCCCTGCTGGGGTGTTTGAGGTGTCGGCTGCCTTCGCCGTAGGGGGTCTGCTGGGTGCTTCAGATATGGTTAGACAGCAATATGGTTTAGAGACAGCAATACGGTTTAGAGACAGAAATATGGTGTAGAGGCAGCAATAAGGTTTAGAGACAGTAATACGGTTCAGAGACAGCAATATGGTGTAGAGACAGTGATATGGTTAAGAGATGGCAATGTAGTTGGTCAACATGATCTCATAAAAAGTTGTGAAATGAGCATAAACTCTGTAACGAGATTTACGTGCTGTGGACATGAATTATGAGAAAATTACATTCCTCCACAACAAATTGAATTTTGTCGCTGGCATTTAAGGCAAACGCATACGCCCATCCCTGACCACAACACCCTTACGTTCCACTGTACTTCAATGTGACGCTACTTTCTGTTTATAGTCGTGCCTATTTCACGTAACCGTGGAATTTTAACACTATTGAACTATTGGGCCCACAGTTGTTAACAGATAGCTTCACTGTGTGTTTGGTGGTCCTACGAACTTCAATGCAGTTTCGACGTGCATGGGAGTGAGTACATAATGACTGAATTTTCGTTTTGGGGTGAACTATTCCTTGAAGAGAGAGCGATATGGTTAAAATATGGTTAGCAGAGACAACGATATGAGACACATAAGGACTCCAGAAAGCCTTTTCTGCACTGGAAATCTGCCTTAGTGAAACAACCGCAGGCTTCGTCAGCTTGTGTTAGGTGGAAGCAACGGAGGTGTTGCAGCCCTGCAGACTGACAGATCAAATCAGACTGAACACCGCTGGAGAGCAAAGGCAGCAAGGATCAAAAGGAGGGAAAAAAGGAGAGAGAGAGAGGGAGTGACAGACATACAGGGAAAGAGGGGAAGGGAGGAAACGAGGAAAGAATGGAAGAGAGGGGAAAAGTGAGCCTCATGAAAGTAGGGAGAAGCAGAGAACGAGAGAGAGCACTGTAAAGACAAACAGAGAGAAAAAGAGCATCGGGAAGAGCAATGGAAAAGAAGAGGACAGGTCAAATAAAAGAACAAGTGGAAAAAGCAAGAGAATAAAAAGTCAGAGATGTAACAAGAAAGAGGGGTGAGAGGGGGCGGAAAGGTAACCAACAATGCGGTCGATATGAGGAAAAAGAGAAAAGTAAAAACACATAAGCTGGTTTTCCTTTTTTTTTGGTGAATTATGATGTAGTGAATTGGAAAAACTGAATGGAAATGCAAGATTCAATAGCATGTCCTCAATGTCACACACTCGTTTGGAGTGGAAATGTATTTTTTGATAAAGAAATTGTGATGGAAATGCATTTGTTGGAATATATAATGATGTAGGTTTGGCATGATCGGCCTGATGAATGGTTCAGCTCCATCCCAAGACCTCCAAAAATATCATACATATTGTCTCTAACATGTATAAGTCTCCAGCATGGTTGTATGACCATTAGTTGGTACATTAGAATATCATACGTGTTGTTTCTAACATGTATAACTCTCTATTGTGGTTGTATGACAATTCGTTGTTACATTAGAACATCACCAAGTGCAATGAAAGCATGAAATATGACCAACATTAGCTGACACTAAAGAATAATAACACCTTACCCAATAATAATCAATACTAATCAATATTAAGCAATTGCAATGTTTTATAGTGGATTTTTCTTCTTTTTTTTTTGACATTTGGGAAGTCACTTCTAAAAGTGAAAACACACATTTCAAAAGTTTGCATAAAATATGCTTGACAGTTAGATGGAAACATAACTATAGAAAGCAAGAAAGAAAGAAAGAAAGAAAAAAAGAAAGACAAAGAAAGCAGAGAGAGCACTTAATGTACTTTACTTACCTGTCACTCATGAGCAGCATTGCGTCCTGGGGAGTAGAAATCAGTGACATTATTAGTTGGTGTGGAAATTGTCACATTTCTCCTTATTGCTCCCCTGCTTGGCATTGTTGAACTGTCATCCAGTCCTCCACCCTGCATTACTACTGCATTACCACTGCAACAAAGTGCAACGACTAGCTGTCACACAATTCCTTGGGCCTTCTGGCTGAAGAGAAAACAACATCTGAATTTTTCCAAAATAATCCCTCTCAGGAAAATGGACTGAACACTCGGACGTGTTTTTATAGCACAAAAATTTCTCGATGCTGCACCGGGACACTGGTCTCTGACTCAAGACAGAGAGAGATACACGGGGAGTCACATCCACATGTCTGACTGGGTGCTGGCTGGTGGGTGACACAGGCTGAGGCCACACAGAGCAACATTTTAAGACACGAAGCAGCCATATTGACACCATTGTTACTGTTCATACACCGGAGCAAGAAAGATGAAAAGTGACCCATTTGGCCTCCCATACGCTCTCCACATGGCTGATCTGCAAATGTGTTGGTTTGTGGGTTTTTGCTTGTGTGCGTGTGTGTGTGTGTGTGTGTTTGTGTATGTGTGTGTGTGTGTGTGTGTTTGTGTGGGGTGGTGGGGGGTTATCAGCAGTGAGCCAGGGGGGCCCTGAGGAAAAAAAAGGCTTTTTGCTGTCTTTGAAAAGCACGGAAGTGTCTAGTTATCCCCTCAGCCATATCGCTGTGCAAAATTCTCAACGCAGAGTGGTTTAGTTGTTGCCCGAATCATACACTGCAATAAAATGTCCGCCTTAACCAGAGACTCCATCTTGTTTTCAGCCTCATTAAAATCATAATTTTCTTCAGAAGTGAAGAAATCATTTTGATTCCTTTGGCACAGCTATTTCAATATTTTTTTCACAGATGTACAATGGACATTTATTTTTATAAACCTAGCAGTGTTGAACTGACATAAATCTCACCTCCCATATTTTTTACAGCAGTCAACTATAATTCACCTTGTCATAAATCTAGCCACAGCAGTGCAAAATGATGTAGTCATTCCCCCAACCATATACACACTGTAGAAATGTGTTAAATCACCCACTAGTCACCCAACCCTATACTGTAGAATTGCAGATTAGACCAATTGTCATAAGTCCCTGCCCCGTATTCCTGACATTTTCTTCACAGCAGTGTTGAACTGCCAGCAGTGAACAGCCATTTTCCTGCCTTATACTGTAAAATTGTAGAATTGATGACAGAACTGCAGCTTCATCCCGAATACTTTTCCATAATCGTTCTGGTAAATTTGTACATTAAAAAATGGTTTGTCTGGAGGGAAAACCGGTACAATCTATCTTTTTCATCAGTGGCCTTGTCGTAGCACTGTCCTCCATTGCTGAGCAGTTGAAAATGCCAGTAGGTGGGGGATGAGAGGGTCGGGGTGTCTTGAAACTCCAAAGGGTGGGGTGCACCCAAAACAGAGTACGGGCTGGAAAGTGAGTTTTGAAAGCTAGAAATCTCAGCATCTGGCCGAATAATCATTCAGTCATTGTCATCTTGGGTCATTTTGTGCTACAGGCAGTGGTGGAAAAAGTACTAGAATGTCCTACTCAAGTAGATGTATTGTTACTTTTCCATACAATTCCAAAAGGACGAGAGGACCGAGTTCAAACTCATTTCTTTTAAATTTGGAAATTACAAAATGAAGTGCAAAAAGTAAAGCCAGATTACTCTTCTCACTCTGAATGGCTCCACAATTTGTCAATTTACGATTACAATTTCTGCTGCTAATGTAGAGCCTTTGAAATTGTTTTACTCTGTAATGGATGTGATTTAATATATAGTGAAGTACAATACTTCAGTAAAAATGTAAGGTCATGTAAGACTTGGAAAAATACTCAAAAACGTACAAGTACACAAAAAACCTCCTCAATTACAGTAACTGAGTAAATGTAGTTAGTTACTTATTGTCCCTTAAAACTATGCCCACATAACAAACTTTGTATTGTCTAATTCACACTGATTGTGGACTACTTGCAATTTTTCATCTTTGCAGGGCTACTCCTGACAACCACACCATTGTGGTTTATTTAGGCCAAGTCCCTATACTCTTATAGCAGTGTAGAGCTGTTGTGTTTCTCCAACCAGATACTGAAGAATTACTTCTGTTACTGAGGTTTTGTAGGACAGACTACTGAAGCATTTTTACAAGTCAGCCCTTACTCTGATTATCCACCCTTATTCTAATTATCCACCCTTATTCTGATTATTAACTCTTATTCTGATTATCAACTCTTACTCTGATTATCCACCCTTATTCTAATTATCCACCCTTATTCTGATTATTAACTCTTATTCTGATTATCAACCCTTACTTAACCAGGCAAGGTGACTTTATTTTCTACAACTGGTAAGCTGCTAGCAGGTGTAGTATTGCACAAGGAGGGAGGCTTACATGTAAACATATATTAACACTTGGAAGCTGCCCAGTACAACCACAGTCTTCTGTTATCAGCCACTGGGAGCTGCCCAGTACAACTGCGTAATGGCATTTCCACTGGAGCAACAGGCTGAAGTGTCTTTCTCAAAGGCACCACAATGCTAGTATTAAGAGTTTCTTTCTGCTTCTTTAGCCGTCAGACTGCTGCCTCATATTTCTCCTGTATTCTTAGAGGAAAGTGTGGAAATGTCACAACTCTACTTTTCCTCCTCCCATATTTTTATACCGGTGTAGACAGGATTAGTGTTTCTGCCAACTGTATAGTGCAGAATTATAGATTTGACTGTTGAATTGTCTTGTCTGGTCCATCATCCCACCCATATTCCTACAGATGTATTTATAGTGTGATCCGCCTCATCTAGCTACTCCTGACAACCACAGCAGTGTAGATTGAGCTGTATGTTACCAATGTATCCTGTTGAGGAATTGGTCAGGAATTTCCTACTGTGGGAAAAATAAAACATAAAGGCACTGGATGATGAAGAATAAGAATAAAACATGCATTCATCTGTGGAATCTGATCAAAATGTCACACTACAATCAATCCAGGTGAAGGTCTTCCCATAGACAACCAGTATAGAATTGATCAATTCTCCAACAAATATGCAATCAATTAAACTGCAGCATATCCATCATATCAGAGGGCCACATTGACTGTACCATATCTGATTTGTTATATCAGACCCATATATCAGTCTAACCCTATTATTTATATGCAGTTCACGCTTTCCACAGGTAGTGGCAAAAATAGCAGCTATAGTGGCAACACACACACTCATATACTCAAAGCCTTCACCCCAACTCCTGGCCTGGAGGAGCGAGGCGGGGGATGAAGGGATGAGAGGTGAACACTGGGCCACCTCAGGTCGAGAGACACAGGCAAAGACATAGGGCGAGAGAGAGAGAGAGCGATAGAGCGAGGTAGGTTAGCGCTGCAGGTATCACAGTAAAAGCAGCAGATTTCAGATCAGATCCAACAGATGTTAAATCCTTCTGGCAGAACAGACTGGCTTTCTGCTGCGCCGCGGTTCACTCTGGGCTATGGTTTTCCTTCAGAGGAGGCTTTGTTTCTTTCTTTCTTTCTTTCTGTCTTGGCTTTTCTTTGCTTCTGTCTTCCTTTTAGAAACCTTTCCCCATCATCCGGTTGGTCCATCCATCCTCTCCAGGACATTTTCTTCTCTCCTCTTCCCTCCATCAATCTATCTTCCCTTCCCAATTTCTCTGTAGATAGATAGATAGATAGATAGATAGATAGATAGATAGTATCTATCAGAATCAACAGAAACAGGCCTCATGTCTTTATTATTCTCTTATCTTCATATTATATCCATTGTGTTCTGCAGGCAGTGTAAGATCGATCACACCAAGAACACATTTAAATTGAAGTGAAATTGACAGAGAAACAAGGAGATCTTCTGCGTGGTCTGTAAACGTATTAGTTATGATTTTGCTTCAGCTTTACCAGACACAGGAGATTGAAAACATTCAGGAAACCAGCACTGGCTAGTTTGAATTAAATGAAATTGAAAGTGTAACAGAGTGAGTGGGTCAAACACAATTTCTATTTGGCCCATATATAAATTAGATGTAGGCCTATATTTGCTTCAGCGGCACAGGAAATTGAAAATGTCCAGAAATACACATCAGGTAATTTCATTGATTATTCACCTAGTTCTCACCACTTTGCCCAGTAGGGTGCTAACCCACTGCTGAAGACAGCAGTGTAAGGCGGATGGTAATGGGCCATATAACATACAGTAGCCCAGGGCTGGGCAACATTAAATGACTATTTTGGCTACAGTGACTGTATGCAGTTATACACATTTTCCAGCATGGCTTCTCTCCTTACTAAATGTTCCTGTGGATTTGTACATACTATCATCAGATAGATTTATCATATGACTTATTTCCAATGTAGACAG
This sequence comes from Centroberyx gerrardi, assembly GCF_048128805.1. Taxonomy (NCBI): domain Eukaryota; kingdom Metazoa; phylum Chordata; class Actinopteri; order Beryciformes; family Berycidae; genus Centroberyx; species Centroberyx gerrardi. Next base: position 2,215,705 of record NC_136009.1, on the reverse strand, counting down.
TATTCACCTCCATTCAACTCCAAACAATATCAAAAATTTCTGAGATGGTAAAGTACTATAAGTGTAGTAACATAATCCATGGAGGAGATGTGTGCGTCTACAGAGTTTTTGCTAGGCCTTTGCTAGCATTGAAAAATATCGTTGTGTGAATGAAAAGTAGTTCCTATCCAATTTTATTTGAACATTTTTGAATGAATGAGTTCATTCGCAGGCAAGAGTAGGCGTGCCCATGATGTTAGGCGAAAATGTAAACACTGGAACAAAGAAGAGCTGTAATGAAGAACAATGTTGGGAAATAAAAAAAAACAAAACCTGTCACCACGATTTTTACTTACTTACTTCTCTCCAATCACTAATGTCCTCTATGGTTACATCCCGCCTCAAGAAAGTTCTTCCACCTGAAAGTAGTTCCTATGAAATGGATTTGACGTGTAGATGCACAAATCAATCGGACACAATGATAATAAAAAACATGTTTCTTTTCAGCACCTGTTTCAAAATGGAGAAAATATAGGTAAAATATAGGGCATCTATGAAATCCAAATAATCAAAAATACATTTACAGAAAATATGACAAATAAATGTACAAAGAAAATAAAATTGAATGCCAGGTTTTACAAACTATCATACCACCCAGCCATACTGTAGCACCCCTTGATGTAAAGTCCCTCTTTGGCAACAACCCAGCGCTTCAACACGCGAGACAGATCCTTCTCAAGAGGCAGATCAGATGGACACCGTCTCTTCAGTTCGATGGCGCTGGAAGTGGAGGAGGCTGGCAGCAGTTCAGACCAAACTGAGGCAAAGTCCTGAACACCAAGTACCGGCCAGTGGCCAGTAGCCATCGGCTACTCCTTACAGACGATCCAGTACATTTTGTTCTTTGACAGCAGAGTGACAGAATGACGGACCGTGACCCACATACTGTATGTCCCTTACAGCAACATTCTGATATGCTGACTCTGAAGTGTGTGTGTGTGTGTGTGTGTGTGTGTGTGTGATGGCCTATAACTTTATTTATTTATTTACTTATATTATTTTATGAGGTTCGCAAGAACAGAAAACATTTGTGAGAAGGTCTGGACAATTGTTTTTACAGACTGCTTCTTTCATAACGTTACGTCATTTTGATGGGTTAACGTGAAGGGGATGACAACAAAAGCACTTAAATGTGTGTGTCCTTTGCCTTTCTGCAGCTTCAGTCGGACAATGACCGGGGCGACGGGACGGTGAAGTATGTCCTCTCTGGCGAGGGGGCCGGCACTCTCTTCGTCATCGACGAGAACAACGGCGACCTGCATGCTACGCGCCGCCTGGACCGCGAGGAGAAGGCTTTTTATACCCTCAGGGCCACCGTAGTCAACAAGCGGACAGGTTATAAGCTGGAGCCGGAGACCGAGTTCATCGTCAAACTTCACGACATCAACGATAACGAGCCTCAGTTCAGCAAGGAGGTTTACACCGGCAGCGTACCAGAGAGGTCCGATATTGGTAAGTAGAGCTTTTAATGGGCTTTTTCATTTGGGAGGAGAGCTGGATGACTGAGTGAATTGGGACTGTTTTGATTTTATTTTTTCTCCATTCTATTTTTTCTCCATTCTATACATCCTCTCCTCCTGTCCTCTCCCATAATATCTATGCTTTTAAAATGCTATTTTGTTTTCAACATAATCAGTGAGCATAGATGGGGATAACCCAGAAATTGTGATGCTTTTCAACATATCGTGTATTCAACAGTTGCATATCAATGTGCATTGTCAAGAGCACATCTTAAATATATGCTGTGTTGGAAAGCATCACAAGATACGATACGATATGATACAACTTTATTGGTTTTCTCAAATGAATTCTCAAGAGTGTAGTATAGTCTCTCACCCCTCTCTCTGTGTCTCTCCTAGGTACATCAGTAATCCAGGTGACGGCTACAGATGCTGATGACAGTATGTATGGGAACAGTGCCAAACTGGTCTACAGCATCAGCCAGGGCCACCCATACTTCTCTGTGGACCCGAACACAGGTACGTTTCACGGAACGATTCTTTAAAGCACAATACCAGAGTTTTAGGCCAGTGTTGCTTTGAGTGCGGACTTCCCCAGACAAGTGTGTTGAAGAGAAGACAACATTTGAAACATTACGTACTGCCTAAATAAGGCGACAGTAAACATGCTGAATGAATGGAAGGAGACTGATCCATAACCCCCCCCCTGATTTTGATCGATATCAAAAATTAACTGCAACAGGAGCATCACAGTGAGCAGATATTAAACTTGATCTTAACATCGATATTCTCAACAGGGCAGAGAATGAGAGTAAGCCTAAATTTTTGCATATTGGCGGCCCCAAATTGCAGCCAGAGGTAACTTTAAATTTTGAGGACTTCAATATCCAGAAATCCTGCAAGGTGACATCAGTAAACTGCACACACTCATATTTACCACAATTTCAAAATGTCATTACAAAAGCAAATAATATAATATCGATGGAGAACTTGTGAAATTGTGATGGGCAAGCCATCTCATTTGTGATTACTATAACAGAATTCAATGGAGCTAATATCGCGATTCATTTTTCTGCCCCACGATATGTATTGTCACTTTTTTGCATTGCGATACTGTATATTGAATTTCTATATATCTTCCCATCCCTAATAGATCTACATTCTTCACACGGCCTGCATGTATGAAGCTTATACAGGTTGTCACTGTGGAAAAGATTTCCCACCAGTGACCATACCGACACCAACTAATAGGGTGAATCTACCGTATCTCAATTAGTGGGGATAGGGCGCTCTTCTCTGCTGCAGCCCTGCTTTCTGTTTTACATAAAAACCTCGCTTAGAGCAGCTTTAACAATAAAAAAATGAATACACCCTGTGCAGGTCCACCCCTGAGCCCTGCACATTTACATTTCCCACTACACTGAAAAAAGGAGAAAAAAGGGCTGTTCTAATATTTCCTAATATAAAATAAAAACACAACTAAGCCCAACCTTGTCCTGATCCTGTGTACTTTCTCTGTAAATAAAAAAAAAAAGTCAGCCATCCATTTAGATAATCAGTACAGTAATCTTCCTCTCTCTGCTCATCTGTTTGTTTCTAACAAAAAGAGGAGTCAGGGCCACAGCCAGATTACTGCTGCCTGTGGATTAACCAGCAACGATAGACCTTGATCTCTGGAGGTTGACATGGAGTGGGCTGTCGCTCTCTGTGGAGAGCTGAAGGGGAACAAAACGATGCAAAGTCCTGATGGGAAGGGAAGCAGGGATGAAGAATGAAAAGAGGGAGGAAGGAAAAGACAGGAGCATTCCAGAGAGAGAACGAGGAAATAGAGAAATGAGGGAGAGATGGTTAGAAAGAGAGAGAGAAAGAGAGAATCAGCATCCAATTACAGAGGATCATTAAAGCAATATTTCACTTTGCTCGCATACTTTCAGTTGTCAGTGCACACACTGCCCCATGTTCATGAATAGTCAACAGCTAATACTGGCTGTAATGGGGACCTGTTGTCTCCGCTGCCCATGACCTTTCATTTTGAAAACTCACTGAAAATTCATTTCTAATATGTTTTCAGGCCTATGTTAATACAGCAAAATAGACCGCCTTTGGGCTTCTAATATTCACTTGGTGTACATACTCATACTTTTGAAAAAAAAAAAAATCTAAAGTTTTGGCTGCATGCAGTTTCTCAGTATTGACAGCTGAGTGTTGAATGCCATGGTTGAAAGCAGATCCCCAGGGCTGCTAATGTCGGAGGCTGTCTGCTCCTGAAAGTCCGCTGGAGGTGTGAATGTGCTGAAAAGTAAAAATATTCTCCTCATGTCAAATATGGCTTTAAATGCCATGATACAAAGGCATTTTGAGGAAATAATGCCCACAGTTTATGCAGTTTATTGGCAGATGGGACAAGATCAACATGGATAACACAGTGGGCTCTAAGCAACAAAAACCTAATGAAAAATGACAGCTGGTCAAAACTGCCAGTACATTACCCACCTGGATTTCCTAAAATTGATGCTGGTGTATTGTGGCCTTAAGTTGAAAACATATCAGATCCCTTCAACGCTGTTGATCTGAAGTGTGAAGGTTGGTACTAAAAGCATGATGTCACTCTCTTTCTTTTAATCTGTGTAAACAAGTGAACTAGTTAGTTACATGCTTACCAGTTGTGAGTGTCTTAAAAAATAATATAATTAAATCAAATCACCGATAACTGCTCACTACTGCAACCTAGCAACTAATGTTACTGCTAGCATACACTTAGCTAGGCCTGCTACGCTAATGTTACATCCTCTACAAAGGATTAAGCCCACTAACAACAAAAAACTCCAAGAAGAAGCGAAACCTGAATCTTTTTTTAATTTTTATTTCATTTAAAGCATTTTAATCAAAACTCATGTTGTTAGATGACACGACTTGCCTTATCAGGAAACAAGTGAACTTGAAATGAATCTTCCACTAGCTAGCCAAACGCTTCCACAAGCAATTTGAACTGTAGAGAAATGTGAAATGGAAAAATGAACAACTAGCATCAGCAGGAGCAATAACTTACAGTTCGTACAGGTTACTACCCACAGGCATTTCAGACATGGCAGTTTAACAAGGACTGAATGAAAATCCTACACTCCATCTCCATAGTAGAGGCTTGGGAAGGTTACTTTCAGAATGCAGTGTGTTATATAGAATACGGATGACCTGTTCAAAATAGTAATGAATAAGGCTTACTCAGTACCACAGTCAAATTAGTTTCACTAATTTGTTAGCAATGATTTGCTCACAGACTGACGCTAAACTGATAATGAGGTCCAGACTGATTTCATTTACAACCATTTCAATTAGTATTTCAAGATTTGTAAATTAATCTCTGCATTCATAATCTAAATGATCTAAATAACACCTATTTTTTTCCCAGTAAATATAACAGATTGTGGTCAACGCTCAATCTATTACTCCCCCGCCCAATAGGACTTTCAATTCACTTTCAATTCAAAGGGTATAACTTCCAAACCAAATACCCAAACAGGTCATTATCTGAGGACAGGTGAAATCTCATCTATTTTTTTGTCACTTTGAAATGAAACAATTATCAGCTGACTTTCAGACAACCTTTTAAAGGTTGATGTGGTGCTGCTGTCTAATAGCAATAAAGCACTTGAGGTTGACACAATATTTCACTCTTTATTTCTGTGACCTTGCGCATGCGACGGCAACATCACACCATTTATTACCTCATCATAGCTTGGCTTCAAGTGTGTTCTGAAATGCTCTGATACAACAGCAAGTGGTCTGATGGGAAACTTCCATCAGTTCATACGTGACGAAGGTCACACCCTATATGACCATCACATATCATCCCCATTCTCTGTCTCCAGTCTAATGAAGCAGAAATTATACAAAAATTTAATAATAAACATATATGAAAAAGTTGATTTGGGTGAAAGGGACAAGGTTCGATTGAACGTGTCAAACAGGTTACAAATCAAATTACAAATTGCTGCTAAGAGCTTGGCATCATTCAGCTAACCTTATTGTGTGATCAAAGCTCTTGATAAAGACAGTTGTACCATGAACATGTATAGCTCCTCACAAAACGAAGTTATAAGAGTAGTATATAAATAAATTATAAAACTGAGTAAATAAAGTGCTTATACATTCATTAAAAGGGAGGACACAGCATATCAGAAATAGCATAAAATGAAGAGAAGACAGGACAAAGGATAGCAGAAATAGCATAAAATGAACACAAAAAGTAATTACACACCAGAAAATAAATTGAAGATAGGGATAGGAGAAGGACAGGAGGAGAGCACCATCAGGATCAACAATAAAAAACAGGCTGCATAGCTCATTAAAAAAAAAAAGCATTAAACAAGGAATTAAATAGGGCATTATTTAAAAGCCTGTTCATAAAAGTACGTTTTGAGGAGTGATTTAAAAGATGATACTGACCCTTAGTCTCTTGGGCAGGGCGTTCCAAAGCCTTTTAAACATTGCACAGGATTTTGCAAGGTTACAAAGAAGAAAAGCAGCCTACTGAAAGTAACCTACCTAGCTGCCTTGTAATGAACGGAGATCACGGCTGTTTGTGATCTTATCTCAAACCACAAGCGTCCATTGATTCTGCAAGTTGTCAGGCTATACATTAGTCTCCTTGTCATTTATTAAACGCATTTCCCCCATGATAATTTCCTTGTGACAAAACAAGGACACAAATTTGGTTGTACAAATTGGAGGTTACAAATTTTGGCAAAGACCGGTAACGTTGACTTGTCTTGACTCAGACTAGCTTTATCGTGTAGGGGTCCAATTTAAAAAAAACAATCTTTTTTTCATATTTCCTCTTCGGTGAATTCACTAAATTAGCCATAACTACTTAGCAAATCTTCGTTCAGTGATCTCAGCTGCAGTGCTACCAAAATGATGTCACTGTCATGCATATGCAAAGTTTTGCAAATACTATGGATTACATTCTTGCACTTTCAGTACAACAATATTGCCAGGTTATGGAAACAGCATACTTAGCAGCAGATACTTGATAAAAAATGACATTCTACAGCTGCTATTACCGAGTGCTGTGTGTTTTTTTTTTAGGATAGTCCACCTCATCAGTATTTCTCCTCAGGCGGTCTGCTCAGGTCACTAGGTCTGGGAATCAAACCCTGTGGTCATGAGGCAGTATCTCTTAGCACCAGGATGCTCTGCCACTGTGGCCAAACCCCATGACAGAGAATAGCACAAATTTGCCAGTATTGCCTATTTTTTTCAGCATGGGACCCAAAAGTAATACATTTCTTCTCATAGTGGGATCCAGGCTCATTAAATCATACTAGCACTCCCCCCCCTCCCCTCCTTCCCCCGAATCAATACTGGAGTCCCATTGATGGAATGGAATGGAAGGTTGACTTTGCAGGCTCCAGTTGTTCATTTGAGCTTTCATTCATACATTCAAATGGGCTTTATTTTACTTTGTCAGTCTTGTTTCTGGCTATGACGGATGCAGTGGTAAATTGACAGAGACTAGTGCTTTCAACAGGAAAAAGGTACCTGCAGGTTGTGTGGGATTACATGAAGTTTTCAACATTTACACCATCATAGCAAAGGATGCACAGATACAGGTTTTACTGTTTCTGAGTACTAATTAAAGCTGCACTAGTCAAGATCTGAGTCTAAATCACAAAGTGTTGCTGTAACACAGAAGAGCGTCTCATCCCCACTAATTGAGATGCCGTACATTCACCCTATTTGCCCGAATTAAATTCTGCTGTCAGTATGGTCACTGGTGGGAAATCTTCTCCACAAGGGAAGTGATGAATCAAAACCTATGAGCGAAATACAAAGTGTCTCCTAAACAGCAGTGAGCAAGTGCTCCATCCAGAGAAAGCTGGACTCACCAATGTTTGATCTTTTGGTTTACTGATGTCACCTTACAGGATTTCTGGGTGTTGAAGTCCTAAAAATCCAGTTACCTCTTGCTGCTATTTGGGGCCGCCAATGTGTGAAATTGCCTAGCGTAGCTTTAAATATCACTTGATACCAAGTATCAATCTAATCTGTTACTTTTATTGATGCAGACTTAGACCATCAGATTAGGGCCAGTGCAAGTTTTATAGAGATTACTAGATCTGACATCCCTATCCAGGTCACTTTTTTTGATACCACACATGGGTCTTGCTATAGGAGATTATTATTAGGAATATTCTGCAATAAAATACCATATTTTAGTCTGATGTTGGCTCAATTTCCAGTACCACTACCAAAATCATTATCAGGGTATCCCTAACCATGACATGCATACTAATGTAACAGGTGGGATATTCCTCTCTCCAGAGGCAAGAGCAAAACATACCTATTTTAGTGGTGAGATTCAGCAGTCATTTGTCCTTTGGAAATAGTGTTTTTATTTGGAAATGGCAAGTTCTGTGATCGCTCTATGATTCTATGAAGTTCAGAAAGTTCATTAAAAGTTGAAGAAAATGGAGTCATTTTGAAGACAAAACAATCTGAAATGAGGCAGAATACATAGTCGATTTTAAAAAAAAGCATGTGTTGGTTTTTTTTTAGGCGTGATCCGGACAGCCTTGGGTCCTGGGGACATGGACCGCGAGCAGAGGGAGCACTACCAGGTGGTGATCGAAGCCAAAGATATGGCCGGACAGAGAGGAGGGCTCACCGGGACCACCGTGGTCAACATCAGCCTCACCGACGTCAACGACAACCCTCCACGCTTCACTCAGAGTAAGACGACGGCAACGAAGGAGGAGGGATGGCACACAAATGATGAAACACTGAGTCACACACACACACACACACATGCATTAATTATAGATTTTAGGAGTATTGCGAGGCAAGATAACTAGTGTGTTTTTCCATACCTTGTTAAATATGAACAAGTCACCCACTGGCATCAAACGCACCACAACACTAATGATGGCTAGTAGAGTGCATTGTTGTTCGCAGGGATTGTTTCAGAGAAGTTTACTCGCTTGGGGTGATAATGAACATCGCTTGGTAGTGGCTTGCAGGCAAAAACAGACAATATGTGGAAACAGAGGTCATGGAATTACTGGAATGTCATGGAACTGAGAATGGAATTCCCTTTGAATCAATTCTGAGCCAACAACCATCACAAACACACCTCCTTTACATGTGAAAACCCACATGTGAATTCAAAGCACATGTGCTTTTTGGACACATTGTATTCTGACATCACATGACAGGTAAAATATGATTCGATCGATATCGATCGATATCGATTCATAAGTGACAACAGGTTTTTTGGGTTGTTTTTTTTTTCACAATCAAACATTTTTTCACATTTTCCACTGCCGTTACATATCACAATATTTGTTTCACATGTGAAAATGTAATTTCACATTTCACTCCCATACTCGTCCAACTCCACTAGCTTTCTGTCCACTACAGGATAACAGAATATATTATTATCATTATTAATATAAAGAGACCTAGCACGTGTTCACACATCAAAAGAAACATGTGTCCAACAAGTGCATGTGCTTTGAATTCACGTGGGTTTTCACATGTGCCTTTTTTTTGGAAGGGCTGGGACAATTTTAGGCCATGAAGATGCTGGACTGTAGACAGGGAAGCATGGTCTGATGACGCCCTGAGGCCGGACAAGTTGTCCATATTAAAGTTTTGTTGCAGCAGTTGAGCGCACAGGCTCCATTTCCATTTTCTTGACAGTTTTCAAACTTTAAAGGCCGCCTCGTCCTTCAAATCGTAAGCACAAAAATGAAGCTGCATAATGTGGCAGCTTTTCATCACAGTTCAAGAGGCTGTGTTATCACGTAGTAGTGTAGTGTGTGTGTGTGTGTGTGTGTGTGCGTGTGTGTGTGTGTGTGTGTGTGTGTCCAGCAGCAGTCTTCCAGTGCCTGTAGCAGTGTGAAAGAAGTGATTAAATTGTTGCTCTGTTGGCCTCGATCACACAAGTCATTCTGTCGTCTAATCCTGATTACATGAACACAGAACTTCCTTCCCTTCATTCTCTCCCTCTTGGGCTTTCTCTCGCTGTCTCTTCGGTCTTCTAATTCTCTTTTTCTCTCTCCATCTCTGCCTCTTTCTATCACATTCGGTGTGTCAGAGCATCCCCCCCCTCTCCTCCTCCCTTCCCACCCACCATTAGCACCCTTCACCCAGTGTTTCCCTCTCCAGTGCTGGGTGCAAATTGAGATCACCCTGGGATCTGGCGAACAGATTGCGTTTGGCATTATCATTCTGTCTAAGTCCCTCCGTAACACACACGCACACGCGCGCGCACACACACACACACACACACACACACACACTCTGGTCCATGCATGTCAAATCATTTCACTTCACACCAGGACTCCAATCAGTGATGTTGGTGTCGGAGCCAAGAGGCAACACAACCTCCAACCAGCCGGAAAGAGAAATGAGATGAAATCTGCTTCCATGTTCACCTCCAGGTTTCACCCACCTCCCATATAGAGTGAAAAGTATTGGAACAGTGAAGCGAAATTCGTTATTTTTCCTGACAAATACAGGTCAAATTTATCTCTGGCGGATAAATCAGTAAGACTCACAGGCAACACCGGCTGTAACTTTAAGAGACGACACTCTTACTTTGGGCTTAACCCATTCTCAGACTTTGTCCCTGCTGGCCAGCGTAAAATCTCTCTGACTGTGAGCCAGTCAAATCAAAGCAAACAAAGGCTCTGTATCACATAGGCTCCTGATTGGCTGCCTGTTATACTGCTCTACACAAAGCGGTAGCATCTAAACTTGAGCAAACTTTGACATAATGAAAAGAGTCACGTTTCTTTGGAAAATGTATATTCGTTATTTTGGCTGGTAGAACTTATTTATGGCAGGTAATTTTTTTTAGTTTATCGGAAAAAAAAATACCCAGAAACAAAAGCTGATATCCTGTACTTTGGTCTGAAATACAAATTTCATGAGTATGCAGCAAAGCTAAACAATTTAATTTACTTCCCTGTCACAATACATGCTTCTCACTGTAGATTTAGGGAGAAAGAAACAGCAACTATTATCTTTCTTTCTCCCTCTCCCAACGATATGTGTGTGCACATGAATGCATCTCTCTCTCTCTCTCTCTCTGCATCTCTCTCTCACTCACACACCCACACACACACACACACACACACAAACAAACGCACGCATAAACATACAAAAACAGTGGCAGGCTTAGTGCTGTCTAGCTGACAGGGTGTATGAAGCCTGCTGTGTCTCTGCAGCATATAATTACTCACACAAGTGGTTTATACACACCACTAGCTCTCTGAGATGGAGCACACACATACACACACACACACACACACACAATGACTAAGGGAGATATTCTGATATGAAACCGCCTCAGGTTCCTGTAGCAGAATGACGTCTAATTTGCATCAATTTACAGTAGGTGTGTTAGTGTGTTTGTGTGTATCGGCTTCATTCAGCGACTCAAGTGAGCTGATTTGTTATACAAGCTGAGGCTGTATTTGTATCACAATGAGGGAGAAAATTCTTAGCAACGGCCTGCTGCACTACCCAACAACCTGACGGCAAAACACAGTGATAGCGCTTATTTAGGAGAACAAAAGGATAGACCACGCTCACAAAAAAAACACATTTAAATGCTTTTTTGTTTTAATGATCGTCAGCAGTTTGACGGAGAGACGTTGTGTTCTAGCACTCGGCTTCCATCAGCATTTCCAGCGCTTGCGCTCCGTTTTTTTTCTGGACTGCCAACAGTTCTTTTGTTCTTCAGTATGTCTCCGTCTAACCTGGCCTTCTTTATGAAGTTTTAAGAGTTGGGCACGCTGTTGTTCCTCCACTCAGCATTTATTCAGACATTTCTGTCTGTTGATTGGCTTCAAGGAAAGCCAAACTCCTACTCTTTCTCAGTGTCTTCGTTTGTTGAGTTCTTGAGGTGCATGTATTTTCTATGGCTGTCCTTACCCATGTAGTGGTGGCAGTGTGGTCTAGAGGTTAGAAAAAACATCCTTTAAAGGTGCAATAAGTAAGGTTTTTCCTGTCCCATAGAACAAAATTACCATAATATATCTGTGGGGGTTGACAAGGTTTTTGATCAATAACACTGACACAACAATTACTTGGCCACTTGGCCAGATGTTGAGATTTCTGGCTTTCAAAACTCACTTTCCAGCCCGTACTCTGTCTTGGAACAAAAAAAATCCTAATTATAGGGGAGACCGGGTATAGTTGTACCACGGGATAGTTGTAACCCTTTCAATTCCTCCAATCATGAGCAAGCTAGAAATCAGGTGATCACATGTGTAGATGCTCCATTTAGTCCCAGGCCCACATATGAAAAGAAAAGAAGTTACAATCGAGCGAAAAGTGTTACAATCATCGGTCTCCCCTGTGGGTAAAGCAGTGATTGGGTGCTCCAATATTATGAAATCATTTTTGGTCACAGCCTACATTTTAGTTAACCCCACTCAATCACAGAACAGTGACTGTAACATTAACTCAGATTAGATTAGTTGAAACTTTAATGATCCCCTGTTGCAGAAGCAAATAGTAATAGGATACAGTAAAGAAGAATAGGATTTAAGTAAGAATAGAGACGTAAACAGGATGTAAAATAGCAGCAATAATATCAGTAGCAGCAGAACTTACTGAGACAGAAAGACAATGTGAGATTTGTGCATTATGAAGAAAGTGGTGAATTATAAAAATGATAAAAATATCTATATGTATTTGCAGTATATAATGAGAAGAATATGACCATATGAGAAAGACAATGGGCCTCATACAAGAACCACTCGTACGAACAGATTCGTTCTTAAATCACTCGTACGAGTGATTTAAGAGAACTTGCCGCATTCACCAATTTTCTCGTATTTAGAATTTTCTCTTAGGTACGAACAAAATGTACGAGTCGTCCAGACCTGTCGTACGAGTCAGGTACAATCAACCTGCTGTTCTCCAAAGCAAAAGAAAAAACTTTGTTGTTGACTAATGGATTGTGTCTCTGTCACTTTGAAGAAATTTTGAGTTTGAATATATAAATGACACTGTAGAGTAATGTATAATCATTTTTTCAAAAGAAGGTAGTTTGTAATTTATTTTACCAGAGCTGCATAAAATCTCATAAGTATCCATGTGGGTTACATAGTAGCCTATAAGTGCGCTCAATACAAAGACAAAACAAAAAACACTAATAATTGCCAGGTTATTTGACAAACACTCAGATGAGACAAAGGCAAGGTTAGATTGTATTGGGGGAAATACATTATAGAGGGAGATAAATCTGATTTAGGCTATTTCACTCCAGTTGATAACGTTAATGTGGGTAAGTGTAAGTGAATCTAAATTTAGGTCTTACCAGGTTGAGGTGCAAGTCGCTGTCCAGGGCAACATCCTCTGCTGAACACCTGACAGCCATATCGCCAATTATGGCAGGTATAGGCCTATTCTTTCATCTGTCTCTGTAACGGAGAATTCCTCTTGGCCCCCTCCTGTTACAGTCATGGATCGCCTTGCTTTTTGCATCTATTTTCATGTCAAGCCATTTCTTTTTTTATTTCTGTGACGGTGCCCTAACGACAAATCACTATAGTCCTATAATATTCCTATAATACTCCGATAGGGACTTAAGAGTGTCTGTGGTACTCAATAGTTAGTTTATAGTGACCTTATCTAATGGTATTTTTGTCTTCTGTAGCCTAGTATCACTATAATATTCCTATAGAGAATTATAGCTTTGTTGTGATATTTATTTAGTATTCATCTAAAATGTATAGAATACTATAGTTGTTTTTCATAAGGGAACACACAGACAACACTGCATTAACAGCACAAGTTATTTTTTCCCATTCCTTGGCTTTAGCAGGGCCTTTGATTCTACTATTGAATGATATTAAATATTATATGCTTTGGGTGACTTATTTCTGATAGTAGGACTTGCAGTAGAATTCTCCTTAGTCTTCCTGTCAGTTTTGACAGGCGTGAACGCGCGTTCATTTAGAACAGGTGCCATTCATCATGTTTACGCAGGTCATTTACGACAGTTTTCTGAAGATACGAGCGTTTGGTGAATCTGACGTGGCACACTCATACGAGTCCACCTCACGAAAAAAGTAAGAGAAATTTAAGATAAGAATACGAAAATGTTCTTGCATGAGGCCCATTGTGTAAAAGATGACAGCATATATACAGGATGGTATTCACATTAACAGCTCTACAGGAGGCCATACATACTGTATGTATAGAAGTGACTAGGCGTGTAGATACGAGTTGAGAAAACTCTACAGCTTCCAAATGTATGCTTCCCCTGCATGATATGGAATATGGCATACAGCTGACTATAAGAGTTGTTTTCTGTGTTATCAGGTATATACCAGTTCAGTGTTCCTGAGTCCTCCAAGTCCGGCACTCCGGTTGGCAGGATCCAAGCCACTGACAAGGACATTGGGAAGAACGCGGAGATGTTCTTCACCATCGTCAGCGGAGACGGCATGGACATGTTCGACATCTCCACCGACAAAGACACGCAGGAGGGAGTCATCACTGTCAGCAAGGTGAGAGGGAAGATCATCACTAATCTAAAAGCAGAATTTACAAAATGCTTTATAGGAAAGCATCAAAACAAGAATAATAAAGTACATAATGAGGAGTAAAAATAGGAAACAATCAACAGAAAATAGATTAACACAGGTTAAAGGAAAACGTGAAATAAATGATATAAAAAACATAAACAGCAACACAAGATTAAATTACAATGTGTATACTTGTCATTGGATAGCAGAGAAAAAAATGCATTTGCTTTCTTGATGCCCACTGTCAAATTAGGCTGACTTTTAATTATCTTGATGTTTTTCTCACACCGCTGGTGAAATCAAATAAATTCAAAAACAGTGATTCAGCAGATCCCACACTTTCTACTCATAAGGATCCTACCCACGTCGTCTGTTTTAGACTTACTGTTAAATATGCAAAGCCTGGGCATGCTTGACAGATGAAAGAAACCAAATTAAACTTATTCATCTTCACCTTCACACCCCCCATTCTGAGCCCTTTCAGCAGGCACTGATGCATAGGACTGGGACTTTTATACTACTGGATTTTTGAAATTATTCAGAATGTCCTTACAGAACATAGGTTTGCTGATGTAAAATCAGAAATGAGATTTAGAAATTCTTCTGTTCCTGTTGCTGACGCTGCCTCAGAAACTTTTGCAAGCCTCAACAAAGAACTAATGATATTCTGTCCGCATGATGCGAGATGAGGACAATATCCCAGGATTTCCTCAAGAAAGCCGAGGCATCACTTTAATTTTTCAGCAGCGCATGTTGAGCTGTTGTAGTGAATCTGTTTGAACGAGAGCACATTTCCGAATGAAACACTTAACATTCAGGCAACGTTGTCAAAGCAGCTGATGTCCCTGCAATCAAGTAGCAGATTTCATCAACATTGCTTCCAGGCATTTGCCAAACAAGTTTTTAATCTCAGCTGCATTAGGTTGATGTAAGACCTCCCTCAATAACAGCAGGTGCTGTTCTTTTCATCCTATCAACAACGTTCAGGCAGCCAATTGCACTCTCATTCTGACACAGTGCGATAAGTTGCTACAATTTTATCTAATTGTCAAACTGCTGTCTAACATGGCTTTGTTGAAAAGGTACTGTCCAAACAATGGTCCAATGTGGCTTTGTTGGAAAGGTCCGGTCCAAACAATGGTCCAATGTGGCTTTGTCGGAAAGGTCCGGTCCAAACAAAGGTCCAACGTGGCTTTGTCGGAAAGGTCCGGTCCAAACAATGGTCCAACGTGGCTTTGTCGGAAAGGTCCGGTCCAAACAAAGGTCCAACCTGGCTTTGTCGGAAAAGTACAGTTCAAACGAAGGTCCAACGTGGCTTTGTCGGAAAGGTCTGGTCCAAACAAAGGTCCAACCTGGCTTTGTCGGAAAGGTCCGGTCCAAACAAAGGTCCAACCTGGCTTTGTCGGAAAAGTACAGTTCAAACAATGGTCCAACGTGGCTTTGTCGGAAAGGTCCGGTCCAAACAAAGGTCCAACCTGGCTTTGTCGGAAAAGTACAGTTCAAACGAAGGTCCAACGTGGCTTTGTCGGAAAAGTCCGGTCCAAATGAAGGTCCAATGTGACTTTGTCGGAAAGGTCCGGTCCAAACAAAGGTCCAACCTGGCTTTGTCGGAAAAGTACAGTTCAAACAATGGTCCAACCTGGCTTTGTCGGAAAAGTACAGTTCAAACAATGGTCCAACCTGGCTTTGTCGGAAAGGTCCGGTCCAAACAAAGGTTCAACGTGGCTTTGTCGGAAAGGTACAGTTCAAACAAAGGTCCATACCCATAAAACCTTTCTTAAAATCTGTTCAGTGCATACAGTACATAATCATGTGTGATTGATTGATTAATTAAAGTAGGGCTACTTGTCACCCATTAGGACTAATTGTCATTATATTCCCTATATAGCATGCCATACACAAGAAGTATAGGCCTGTTTTCTTAAGATACAGGCTGTTCAAGTACCTGAGTCGGCAAAAAGCTAGGAACTTTTTCAAGTTTAAAGTTTATAAAAAACCCTGGATGTGGATTTTTTTCTCAAGCACAATTCTAAGAATAAAACTGGTTCCGGTTAATAAGGCCATTGATCTATTTCAACTATTTTAAAGCATAGAAGTGAAACTTGGTAATGTGCAACTTGTAATTGATGAATGTTCACTTGTAGTTTTTTAAATTCAGCTGACCTTGGTCACCAACTGAAAATGATTTTACTTTCAAGTTACAGCTGCAATCTAAGGTTATATTGTTATGAATTAAGCTGTCTCCACAGGCAATAAAACATATTCTAACAGATTTGAACCATGTCAGAAATAGAATGGTGTGTTAACAGCTTCATCAAACCAGATATGATCACAGGATGGGATTTTGCCAATTTTGCCTGCGGTTTAAATGCAGCCATCCTATCTGGAGCTTATTTGTAGAGAGTCAAGGCTGTCTTTCTTCCATTTCTCTTTTTTTTTTTACTTATTTCCTTTCTATATCCCTTACCCTCAGACTACAAACAGGGGTGGTCTGCAATTAGAAAATAGCCTCTCATCTCAAAGTTTCTCATAATTTTTGTCTCTGTATCTCTGTCCTCCAGCTCAACTTTAGATGAACTGTCTTAGCTCAACTATTCAGTTAAGGAGAAGCATGTAGTCCACACACCCTGATGTTTTTTCTTCAATATGACAATTGGACAATTGACATATTGTCCAATATGACATATGGAGTACGGAACAACTATGAAATTAGCTCAACAAAATGCATTTCTTTAGCCCAGTCCCCACATCGCCTCTTATCCAAGGACAACAACATACAATGCAATGACGACTTCAACAGTAGAATCAATAAGCCGAGTGAAGGGCAAGGAAAAGAACAAAAAATTAGAGTTAAGGAATAGAAGGGATTTTTTTATGAGAACAGATTAAAGTGAGAAGTGATGTGATTCAGTCTGGAGAGGGTGACATGAAGTACTTCTCGAAGAGGAGGGAGTAGACGTGTTCTTACACTGTAAATCCTGTTGTTGAAGCTCAACTGCTCAACTATCAATTGAAATAAGATAGAAAATAAAATAATTTCCTTGCTGGATTACAAGTAAAAGTAGTTTTCTCGTGCCATCAACCCTACTGTAAGCACGACTCTATATCAAATTCTGTTCCTTGTCTGCCCAGGCCCTAAAAACATGTTTTGCCATAATATTATACATTGCATCGTATTGTGAAAAAATGAGCATATCACCCCATTCCTAATAGATACCTTACCAATCCTCTAATTTGAGCTCAACTAAATTAGACCAATAAAATCTCTCCCATATTTCTATCCATTGCCCCTGCAGCCGCTGGATTATGAAAGGAAGCGTTCCTACACTGTAGAGATCCAGGTCCAGAACACCCAGGTGGACGCTCGCTTCCTGTCGGCCGGATCCAAGGACATGGCCACGGTTCGGATCGGCGTGGAGGACGTGGACGAGCCGCCGCTCTTCGACAAAGCTAGCTACGTGATGGACGTGAAGGAAGACGCGGCGGTGGGCGTGGCCGTGGGCTCGGTCAGCGCCTCAGACCCCGACGGAGCTCGCAGCCCGGTCAAGTAAAGCAAAACATCTAATTTCATTTAATTGTATACTGAAAAAACACTCTGAAAATAGTAGGGTACAAACCCACCCTTAATGCTAAAAACAAAAATGAAAATTTACTGATCACAGAAAATAGCAAAATAACAGATATGTGTCGTTTTGATTCATCACTTCCTGTATGGAGAAGATTTCCCACCAGTGACCATACAGAAGCCAGAATTTAATTTGGGCAAATAGAGTGAATCTACAGTGTCTCAATTAGTGGGGATGAGATGCTCTTCTCTGTTTTAGCCCCACTTCCTGGTATAGGCTGATAAGGCTGATACATAAAATCTTGTATAGTGCGGCTTTAAGGCCGCTATCACACTGAAAAACAGGATGCCTGCACAACTGCAGGCCAGTTAGCAGACTTGTGCAACTTTAGAAATCCCAGCAAAAGCATAGCACATCGAAGTTTGACCAAGTTCGACTTCAAATGCTCAATCCTCAATGCTCCAAAGTCTTGTGAAGAACCCTGATAACTCTGATCCATCTTTGGTGCTAAGCGCTCATTGCTGTGGATTTTTTTTTATTTTATTTATTTTGTCTCCAAAATTTGTTTCCCCTAAAAATTGTTTCCCCTGGCAACGCACACCAAGGACAAAACGAGGACACATCGCCAGGGGAAACAGTCTGAAATGTAAGAAAGCAGTAGAAAAATATGAACTAAATAGGTGGGAGAGTAATTGCTAGGATTGTATACCAAACAATATTTAGATACAGGGGTTATGTTCAGTACATACATAGTCCTACCAAGTAGGACTTACCAAAAAGTAAGGTCCTACTAAATATTTGTGTATATAAATATACAAAAGTTAAGTTGAAATATATGGATGATAGTGTGAAAAAATATGGATTACACCGTTATGAGTGTGTGAAACTGACATTAATTTAACTCTGGTAGGCAGGACAACACAACATTGGAGAAAGGAATTCAAACCAGGCAAATTGATGAGGAACACATTCCAATTAAAACAAGCATGGAACCATGGAGTGCTCTTAAAAAGGATGTATCATGAGGGGGCACACACACGCACACACACACACACATACACATACACATACACATACACACACAATTCCAATTACTCCCGTGTTTGTGCATTGTCCATGTTGACCGTACCATCTATCCACATTGTCTCGGTGAATTATTATTTTACCGTTCAGTGCTTTCTAATTATGATCAAGCCTCCATGTAGGTGCATTCAATGTCCAGCCCACTGAAATGTTATTAAGACAGCAACATGGAGGAAATGATACAGTGTGTGTGTGTGTGTGTGTGTGTGTGTATTTTGATTGGACTTGATTTCAATTTAACCAATTCAGGCATTGGATTTTCATATAGATTCATATATAGAGATTCATTAGCCATTTATGAATGAAATGATTGAGAATTAATGCTGTGTCACTAACAATTTATAGCAGTTTGACTTAACATTTTGAACTGAGTGGATAGTGAGTTGCAGCCAACCCTGTTCCAGGCGTTGAGGATGTTCATGTATGTCTTTTTCTGTGCACAGAGCAGTTTGCCTCCACTTTGACTGGCGAGGTAAAAAGACGGAGGCAAAGGCAGCTCAGGCTTATTATCTGCGGAATGTTGGGAGGCTGTGAATAGCTGCATTCAGCAACTAGTTCAAAAAGAGGGAAAGCTCACTGAGCAGTCAGCTGAAAAAAGTAGTCGTCCACAGACAGCGAAAAATGATTGTCCAGTAGCTGTAGTGTTTTGAATAGACTACAATAGGCTAGAATAGGAGTATAGAACAGAATGCAGCAGCTTCCAGTGCTGTACAATTATGTGATTCAAGCTGTTAGAATATCAAGGTTGACTTTTGTACACAGTCTGTTCTTTTTGTCCCAGTTTGAACATGACGGATCATAGTTTGTACCTCATTGGTGGTTTAGGTTTGTCCAGTTGTGGTTCAGAGTTTGAAAATGACTCAGAATCTAATTCTGATTTCTGATTTTGGTATCTATTTTGACAGACTCTATGACTATCTTAGATTCAGATTGTAGGGGAGAATGGGGTAAAATGAGACTTTTTTAAAAATATATATATTTGTGCTACTATGGCAAAATAAATGTACACTTATTTCAAACAATAATTGTCATGTATACCTTGAGGTGTTGGGCATCCTTGGAAATTTTTTTTTTTTTCTTTGTAGCTAATATAGTTTATCATGACCCATTAAAAAATCTTTACACAAAACTGCTTCACACTGCAACTCAGGCCCACAGTTATGCAAAGTGTATGACCTCATATTGTCCCTTACACAACCTAAAATGTATATATAATGACGAGTGAAAATCATCTACTTCTGTTTAGATGCAAGAATCATGATTATCTTTACCATGATGAAATCACTTGACAGCAAAAATAACAATTTTTGATCTGGTTCACTTCCTGCTTTCTGCATGCTCTCCTCCATCACAGATTCAGGGAAATTAAATATTCTTCCTAAATCTATGATCGCATGATTCATTTTGTGAATGGTTGCCTAGATACAAGGGGTAGTTCATCCCATCCACAGGCTCAACTTACCCCTTTCTCCCCCATATTGCTTTTTATAGGTACTCCATCGACCGTCGCACTGACATGGACCGCCTGTTCAACATCCATCCAGGGAATGGATCTGTCTTCCTGCTCAGAAGTCTGGACAGAGAGGAGACTGCCTGGCATAATATATCAGTCATTGCCACAGAGTTCAGTAAGTCCAACTGGGACTGGGATTAGTTACTGTGATGAAGTGATACATTGGCTATAACATGGATATAGAGTATTAATGTATGGAACTGGATAGAGTGCAGACTGCCTGGTACCACAACATATCAGTCACAGTCACTCAGAATTCAGCAGGTAGAAGTGAATTCAATGAGAAGTGTGATGCCACTAAATATAGTATGCAGGACCAGCTGAGTGAATACTCCATAGGTATGTAATGCATGATGCTAGGGTGAAACTATGAATTCCCTATCTATACAATATTTTGGCTTGATAATGTACTGATTCCTATCCATAGCATGCATGCATTAGAGATTTGATCAGCGTAATAACAAATAAACAGGAAACATTTGGAGAAACGCAGAAATCTCCTATAGAAATGAATGTGACAGTCGTGAACCAAAGTAACTGAAATCCTGAAATAACTTCCAACATCCATGATGTAGAGAAGGATTTTTCCATCTACAGGAGGCCATATTGCACTACATACCACTCATTGCCACAGACTTTACAATGCAAAGTGGAAGCCAAACACTTCCACAAGCAATATGAATTGTAGAAAAATGTGACATGGAAAAATCAATCATCCAATGCAGCTGCAGTAAAAACTAGCATCAGCAGGTGCAGTAACTTACGGTCCATCAGCTGGTCTATAAATATTACTACCAGAGGCATTTCAGACATGGCAGTTCAACAAGGACCTAATGAAAATCCTACAAGCTCTTAGACACATCAGAACATGGAGATGCTGGTGAGCAGAAAAAATGTAACCTCAGTAAGAAAGACAGACAGAGAAGCAGGGGAGAGGGAGATAAGAAAGAAATAAAGAAAGAAAGAAGAGAGAGAGATGCATTGTCTTGAGACCCAGATTTATGCAAACATATTGTGATACTGTTGTCATGTGCGTCCAAACTCATTGTCATAGAGACAAGTACTTTAAACGCATGTACTGTGACATTATAGGTTCGTCATATGGCAGCACCGCTCTCTCACCTGATTTCTTTTTACTACTATTTAATGAGACAGAAATACCACCATAATATTCTTTTAAAAAAAAATCTATTCTGTCATATGAGAAATTCATAATTGCATTTTGCTTTCATGGTTTTGCTTGACTTGAGACATGCTGTGAAAATTACAGGACTCTTTCAAAACCCGCTGCTTGGGCATCCATCTGAAAATGTTCTTTCTTTCTTTCTGAAAACTTAGCCTTTTGGTGCTGTGAAGTTTATGTTTAGGGTGGTAGCCGAGAGTTTTGGAGAAGCAGCTTGTGACCAGAAGGAGAAGAAGGAGAAAATGGAGGGAGCGGAACTGTGTGAATGTGAAACAGCATGTTGCTGGAAAAGAGAAAGCGCGCTCAGTCGACTCGCCCCGGATAAATACAGGTTGAAATAAAAATAGAACGTGTATTTAATGTTTTCCCATGTATCAAGCGTTACCTGTGTTCTTCTTGCAGACAACCCCCGTCAGACCAGCCATGTTCCAGTCTACGTCCGCCTGCTGGACATCAACGACAATGCTCCTACTTTTGCCACCGTCTATGAAACCTTCGTCTGTGAGAGGACAAAGGCCGGACAGGTACAATGTCTTAATCACATCAGAACTGATTAAAAGTTTGTTTTATTTCTTTTCGAATCCCTGGATTTGGTAAAGAAATTCCAAGATCCACTTTCTAATCACAATGTTAGATTTTGTTTTTGTTTCCAATAAACAAAAACTCCACCCTCAGATAACCTTACACTTTTATGTACCATCAGTCTATGATGTTCAATGCATTTCAGGAGTTGTTTTGTGATGAAGGGTTGTAATTTACTTTGCCTCAACTTACCTCATCTACTTCTACTTCAGTTAATGATTTCCTACATTTCCCAGAGTGCCTCCTTATCCTAACCCTAACTCTTGCTTTCAATCTAAGGTGGGTGTATGGGCCTATAAATCTAGCCAACTAGCCAGCTAGTTTATGAACAGTGGGGTGTGTCTATAACAGCCACGCCCCTTACTCAAAATGCAGCAGGTCTTGTGGCTGCATTGCATTCTGGTCTATTGAGGCTACTGTCGGTGGTCTCTCTGCCTCTTCTATGATGGATTTCTATGATTGTTGAACGTCGGTGCAAAAGGCGGCCCTAGAAAGAAGCCCTTACTCTTTGATTCTGAGGGACTGATTGCTGAAACATTTTCTGCTATCAAACTCCATTGTAGCTGCGCTGGAAATATCATAAATGTCATGTCGTCTACGTTTGGCTTGTTATTCAAGGGAATAAGAAAAATACACCACCAAACAACAAAATTGATCCAGAAATGCAAAGTACAATACATCACCAATAGCTTTCGGGTGGATTTTTCCTTTAACTTACACTGCTCATCCTTTTTCCTGATTTTGAGGGTTTTACTACAAAACAACTCTCACTTGCTTTGAAAACTGCCCCCATCCCATTTCCTGGTTATTTGTGTTACACAAATGATTTCCTCATTTAACTATCAGTCGGGACATTCATCATTTTTAATTAGCTTCCGCCTCAAGCTGCCTTATTTGCTGACATTACTGTCCCATGGGGAAGTTACTTTTGTTAGATATGTACTTCGTAAGATTGAATATTTTATCATACTAAAATCTAAATTTGAATGCAACATCTAATAACACTGAATGCTTAACAGCCAACGTTGTATATTCAATAAACAACACTCAATATAATTGTTTAATACATGTTTGATATGATCCACCATTCACATGTATGGGACTGAACCAATGTAATGAAAGCACACATGAGCTTACACATCCGCGTGCACATATACACACAGAGCGCCAAACTGTGAAGCTGATTGGCTGATTGCTCCTGCAGGCCATACAGTATCTTCTTCTCTGGTGGCTGATGAGCTAATCCGTCATGGAAGCTGTCACAAGCTTTCACACATCAAGCATTGTGCACAAATAGGGTGACACACACACACACACACACACACACAAATCAAATATATAATGCATGCATTAATACAATAAAAACACAAAAATGCATGTGCACACACACATAGGTTAAATATACACAAACCATGCATGTACAAACACAAATACGCACACTGCTTATACACACACAGAGCGTCAACTCATGTCATTCTTCAGTAAGGTGGCTTGCTGCCATTGGTCGCCTCACATCCCTGTCATTCTGCCATCTTGCCATCCTTTCATCCTTTCATTCTTCTGCCCTTTCATCTGTCCATCAATGTTAGTCATCATTATTTGTTCACTAGATATCCTTTGCTCCGTCCCTCAGGCTCTGGATTTGTTTGTTTGCTGTGTGTGTATTTGCATCTCTCTATGTATGTCTATGCATGTGTGTGTGTGTGTGTGTGTGTGTGTGCGCATGTGTGTCACCTTTGTGTTTTGCATTCGCAAGCCCATAGAAAATCCTCAAATCCACGAAGTCAACAAGATAATTATTGGCGCGGATCCTTGTTAAAGCCTTCAATCTCTCCGCTAGTGGCTCCCATTGGTTTTAATGAGGAACTCTTAACAATGCTAGCAAGCCGCTTTAAGCCGGTTAGGTGAAGTGCCAAGACAAAATCTGTTCCCCCACTTTGTTACAGTGTCAGGTGAAGAAATATCAACAGACTATAGTGCAAAGGAAAGAGGAAAATAAGTCTGGTTGCCATTCCACGACACTGTTTGATGCTTCTCATTCAAAGAGACGAGGGCTGAGAAATATGCAGTTCACCCTCGTTCCAATGGTGCCACTCAATGTGTGTGCATTGTATTTATTACTATAATCAGCCACACTGCCCGTCAAAAGTCAATACCTCATTGAATGTAATATGTTTTTCATTATCCTAAAGCCATTTTGATCTAAAGGCTTATGCTTAAATGCTTGAAATTTGTTTCTTAGACAAATATAAATAGAGAAGTTGATGCCTATGTATGAATTTCTTTCCAAAGCCTTTGCCTTTCCATCAAGGCAAAGGGCGGCTACTTTAAAGAATCTAAAATATAAGATAGTTTTGATTTGTTTAACACTTTTTTGGTCACTGCATAATTCCATTTGTGTTATTTCATACTTTTGATGTCTTTACTATTATTCTAAAATGTGGAAAGTAGTGAAAATTTTAAAAAAAATGTGGTGTCCCCAAGCTTTTGACAGGCAGTGTATGTCGATAGTGAAATTCAGCAGCTCACTGAAACAATTTTCAATAAATACGTTGTGTTTTCCCATAGATGTCCATGCATTTTAGAAATGCATTTTCAATTGTTTGGGCGTGGTCTGCAAGTCATGAAACGTTTTCTAACCGTGGAAGACAATGCCAGCTGTTAGTTTAGTTGTTTAAAATGGGGGAAAATGGAGACACAAACTTTCTTTAGGACACCAACAATCTGTTTGAAAGGTAATTTCTGTTCCAAGGCTCCATCTGTTGTCACTAACTCATGACTCAGATTAACTTTCGCACTAGTTTTACCCAAGCAATCTGTTTGGTCAACCCAATTCTAAGCCGATTTTGAAACCAGGAACAGCAAGTTGACTTTTTGATCATATCATGTTTATTTAAAATATCCCCAAAATGAATGCAGGATGTATATGATGTCAAAATCTACCACAAATCGGAAATATATGATGTATGTAATACGGAAATTATAAAAATATTATGTATTAGTTTTTCTACTTATACAATTGGGATGTAACTTTATCAATGTATTGCCGTTAGCACTGTCCTTATTCATATGGAATTTATTATTTTATCAATTTTGTTGACAGAGATATTGATGGCGTATTTAGAGCAGATGCCAGTGAACCTGATGTAATCTATACCATTCTGTTGACATCTTTGTCCAAAGCTTCTTACAGTATAGACAGTGCAGAAATGTGCAGTAATAAAATGAATGAAACCCCCGACCCTGGCAGTGTCTTTTTCAGCTCATTGATTGCTCTTCATTTAGTTCATGCCAATGGGCTGTACAAGCTAACAGATGTTGGTGTTTCTCGCAGCGTATCCAGACAGTGAGTGCTGTCGACGTGGACGAGCCGTCGGCGGGCCACAAGTTTTTCTTCAGCCTGGCTCCTGAGGGGACCTACCGCAGCAACTTCACTGTCCGCGACAATGGAGGTAGGAACAACTTCACCTCACCAGAAATAATATCATCTGGATTGGTTTCGATGGAGAGTGATCTAGTGGATACAGAGATGGGGACTCGAGTCAGACTCAAGTCACAATTTTCATTGCTTGAGACTTGATTTGATGCATGAAGAAAAGACTTGAGCGTTAACTTGACTTGGGTTCTGGTGACTTGGGACTTGACTTTGACTTGTACTTTGATGACTTGAAAAGGTTTCTAAAGTCTTGACAAAAGATCTTGTGTTTGTGTAAATTACTTTGATTGAAAGGGATGAGATTTGTTCCAGCAGATGACTGAATTTAAATTCTGTTTTCTGAATTTGTATGGAATGACTGATTTTAAGTTGATTATAGAAATACAACTCATGATGCACTTATCAAGTTGCATTGAAAAGTCTTAGATATTTAGTTTTCTTTAAGATATTAAATTGATACTGGACTCTTGATTTGTTCTGACTTGACTTGCTGTTCTACATTTAGACTTGAGATTTGACTTGATACTTGTGAGACTGACTTGGGACTCGAGCAAAATTGACTTAGTCACACCTCTGAGTGGCTATCTAGTTGAAGGCTGTCTGCATTTGGTCAATACTGGTAGAGCCAGCTGATTTGGGTAGGATGGCCAGCCACTACCCCCCGACTAGTTTCTGGTTGACTAGCATGTCTTCACTTCCCCTTTGGGAGAGAGTTGTTCATGTTTACATACTAGCATCAATTAAACTAGTCTAGGCCATAGGTGTAACATGTTCTACACGTGACAGATTAAGAAAAGAGAGATACAGCACACAAGAAAAATTTGTGATGAAAAAACAAATCTGCAGCAGGACAAACCCTAACAACATATCCATTTGTAAACTGATTTGTGAAGACTTTAACACTTTTCTATCTGCACCATGGCCCCAAAATTAATGACCCCAGTTAACAAGGGTTAGGGTTACAATATAACAATGAAAAATCAAATCAAATCAGTAATAATAAGAGGCCATATTGCACTACATATCACTCAATGCCACAAAGTTTACACTGCAGAGTGGATTGATAGATGTAATAAGTAGTGTGTTGGAGGCACGCACAACAGAGGGTCTTAAACTTGTTCAATGGAACCCAAATGAACAAGTGAAAACTAGCTTAGCATTAGTTACATACATACTAACGTTATTGCTAGCATACACTTAGCAAGGCCTACTACACTAACGTAACATCCTCAACAAAGGATTAATCCCACTTACAATGAAGTCCAACAAACAATAAGCAAAACCTGAATCAAACAATCTAATGTAAAATTACCTTATCAGGAAACTAGGGAACTTGAAGTGAATCTTCTACTAGCTAGCCAAACAATTGTAGAGAAATGTGAAATGGAATCTTCCAAACCGCAGTTCAACAAGGACCTAATGAAAATCCTACAGGCTCTTACACACATCAGCACATGCAGATGGTGAACCTTCTGGCAAGCATTAAAATAAGTAGGAGGTAGAAGCAGGTAGCACGCAGATTCTTAACTGAACTTTCTACTTTACTGCGTTCCCCAATCCAGATAACACCGCTGGCATCCTGACGCGTCGAGCCAGCTACAGCCGCCTTCACCAGAGCGTCTACCTGGTTCCCGTGGTGATCACTGACGGTGACTACCCCATGCAGAGCAGCACCGGGACGCTCACCGTACGGGTTTGTACCTGCGACCGCGATGGCAATATGGAACTGTGCAACACCGAGGCCCTGACCAGCTCCGCCGGCCTCAGCACCGGAGCTCTAATTGCCATCCTCCTCTGTGCCATCATACTGCTGAGTAAGTGGGGGAAATATGCTATATCTGCATGTGTGTGTGTGTGTGTGTTTGTGTGCTTGAAAAGCACTTAATTTCAATTTTTTGGCATGAAAATGGTCAAATTTACAGATACTGAATATTGGCACTACATATTGGCGATCAGCAGCTTCAATCTGAGAAATATCAATGTTGGCTTTTAAAGACCCATATCAAACCGTGGTGTTCGTGGTGTATATATTGACGGCATTGTGTGTGTGTGTGTGCGTGTGCGCGCGGTATGCAACATGTACGTATGATCACTCTCTGCCCACTGCAGTGATTCCCAGAATTCATCATCAGTAACCAGTCGCTCTATACAGCATCTTAAACACAACCAGCCCCTCTCCTATATCATCTGCTGTAATGGAAAACAATGTTGGATCAGTGCTCCAATATGCTGCTGCTCGCAGGAATCAAGCCCCATATGGAAATGAATGCATCTCATCTGCCACCACATCCCCACTTATCCTCTTATTCATGCAGCGGTCACAGTCCGATGGGCTGCTGGGAAAATGAATACATATTTATGTCTCTGAAAGTGCAGTCATTGCAGACTTAGTTAGTGGGGACACACACACACACACTCACACGCACACAGAAATATATGGAAATACACACACAGGAGGAAGGCAGTGCTGTAATACAGTGTCCACTGTTGCATGAGTGCAGAGAGGAGATGAGAGCAACCAGCCCTGAACAGCCTTGACACTCTCTCTCTCTCTCTCTCTCTCACACACACACACACACACACACACACACACACATGCACTGAGTATGCTCACAAGCACAGTAATAATTAGATCTTAACCCGATTAAGGCAATACTGACTATTGAAATTGTCATATTAACGCCTTTATCTGCTTAATCTTAATCGGAGTACAGTCATAATCAGAGTAAGTGGTTAACACACCTAAATTTCTGCTCAATATTTTCATTTGGGGCATCTTGTAAACATCTCAGTCAGAGACTGAGATCACGAGACGTACTGATCCAGATGTTGTATTTCCATGTTGCATGATAGCATCTTCTGCTTTTGGAAAGGATTGCAAATAAGAGTGCGTTCACAGCAAGCATATTTGGAGCGGTTTACTTGAACTCTGGAGCGTTTCCTCCTTTAGTGAGGTTCGGTTGGCCAGGTGGGAACAATGCCATTCGAACTCTGCTGGCACCAAATAACCACACTGAGACACCTGAGACCTGCGGGTCTCAGTCCCCTTCCAAGAGAACTGAGGTGTGGCTCGTTAGGAGTGAGAACATAATCCAACCGACTACAGGAATTTTATTTAGTTTATGGGTATAAGTAGACGGATGTTTATATGTGATTGCCAGCAGTTCCTCATGCTTGGAAAGCCTAGCAGAGCAAAATGAAGCGAGGGCAAACTGCAGCCTGGACTGATGCTCATATTCAGCTATTTCTTCATGTGTTCTTAACTGGTATGAACACCAGAGAAGGTCAATTGCAGCAAACGCACAAGCAAGTTGCAAATAAAACAAGTCCATCACGCCTAGCTAAAGTTACAAAGAAATGCTGGGGAAACCAGTTGTCATGCTGATTCCTTTAGGCCGATTATTAAATGAATCCATGTAAATGGCGGTTATGAGGTTAATATTGTGTCGAACCATGTTAATGTTTTCATCAAAATACTGGCTTAAGTATGCTAAGAGTATTGGTCTGCATGTAAACATACCATCGCTTTGTTTTACCTTCATTTCTCCCACTTTTTTCCCCATTTGGTCTCTGCCTCTGTCTGTCTTACCCGTTATGTCTTTGTCTTTTATGCCTGTCCCTATCCATAACTGTCTTTTTCTGTCCCTTTCCATCTTTATCTGTCCATCTGTATCTCTCTCTGTCTCTCTTTCTTTCTCTGCCTTAGTTTTTCTAATTCCTTTTCAGGATTTTGTAATTCTCTCGCTCACATCAAAGTTCATGCTCTTCTGCTCTTTTCCAGTCATTTCATGCTGTAATTTGTGGCGCTATGCATTATCGGTTATTTCAGTTCCCTGACCTTAACTCCGCCTCTGCTCTTTCTTGTTGCCGCTGTGCTGTTATTTGATTTAAATTCAAACTGGCCTGCACGGGCTTAACCAATCAAATGTTCTGCATGATTATTTATGGCTGAGCCCTCTCTGAAATCAAAGGCTGCTATCCCTCGTGTCTTCCTGTGACCGGGGTGTACAGCCCACATGTTTTCCAGTCATTTTGGGATATACTGTATCTGTACCTTGTTAAACCTGCAATAAGCGATATCAGACCTTATAACCAATCCTGAAACTAATGTGTGCTATGTGGACATTTCATTGAGACATAATGATATAAACCAATATCTACACAGCAGCCAGCTGTGTTGCTGTTTTCACCTCTTTTCTAAAGCTTGTTGTCAAATTCTGCTCCGGAATGAAGCTCCTCCCATTCAGTTGCTTTACATTTTTTTAAAACTAGCTTGCCACCTCCCTCATTGTTTAAAAGCAGCCTTGTTGGACATGTAACCTTCAGCGGGAGACAGATCTGGCAAAGCGAGACTGAACCGGTGACACAGGTACGTTTAGCTTAGCTGTTAGCCTTTATGCACGGTCCTTCGCTAGGTTTGTCCTTAGGGGCCTCCGTTGTCCAGTACCTTTGCTGTGTTTTAGTTACAAATGTGTTGCAGTTTCTGTCACCCTCTGGTGGTTGGAAAATCGCTTATTGCAGCTTTAAGTCGTCCACGTGTCAATCTGCGTCAAGATAAGCCATGATATGATGCATATCATCACTTACAATATGTCGACACCGAATCTACATTCATTACATTTGGAGGAAGATGCTGCCGTATGTTTACATTTGCAGCAGAGAATTAAAGCAGACTACAAACTCGTCAGCTGCTCTCACATGTGTCCACCCACTGTTGTATTTCCTATTCCATGATGAAATTGGAGTGGGTAAAACAAACAAAAAACAAAAAAAATACACTGTATGGTGTGATGGAGGCGTTTTAATTAAAGGTCAAAATTATCTCAAACATGATATCTTGGACACCACTGGTCCGATTTTGATGACTCTTGGAGGGACGATGCATTTTGTCAGTGTGTTCTGGTGTTTAAAGAATGACACTGATTAGCCTGAGGGAGGGACAATACAGTAATTAAAGGTCAAAATTTAAAACTTTGAAAGGCCATAACTACTACATTACCGGATCCATTTTGATGAAACTTGGGCGGATGATGCATCTTGTTACTGATTGGCCCAAGATGTTCCTGCATCATTTGTGGCGACATTTTTACTTTTTACTGTTACTATTTTACTTTCTATACTAGTTACAACTTTATTATCTCTCTTCTCATTTACCACGGTACTGTAGTGTTTCCTAACCTCTCTCCAAATATACACTGCCCATCAAAAGTTTGGGGACACCACATTTTTCTTTATTTTTTTTACTATTTTCCACATTTCAGAATAATAGTGAAGACAAGTATGAAATAACACAAATAGAATTATGCAGTGACCAAAAAAGTGATTGTGACAAATCAAAACTATCTTATATTTTAGATTCTTTAAAGCAGCCACCCTTTGCCTTGATGGAAAGGCAAAGGCTTTGGAAAGAAATTCATACATTAGGCATCAACTTTACTGTTTATATTTGTCTAAGAAACAAATTTCAAGCATTTAAGCATAAGCCTTTAGATCAAAATGGCTTTAAGATAATGAAAAACACAGTACATTCAATCAGGTGTCCACAAACTTTTGACGGGCAGGGTATATTCCCATCTCTGCCCTTTTCTCCAGTGACAGCTGCACTGTAAAATTGTCTAAGCTCTTTCCGCTCTTCTCTCCTGCAGTGATCGTGGTTCTGTTCACGGCATTAAAACGCCAAAGGAAGCAGGAGCCTCTGATCATCTCCAAGGAGGACGTCCGGGACAATGTGGTGAGCTACGACGACGAGGGAGGAGGTGAGGAGGACACCCAGGCCTTCGACATCGGAGCGCTGCGACACCCGGAAGCCGCCGCCGCCTTGGAGGAATCCGCCAAACAGAGGCGCGACATCATCCCCACCGACACCCTGCTGTACCCGCCGCTCCGCCGGGCCGCCGCCACCGCCTCCGGCCTCATCATACCGCAGGTCAGCATGGCGTCGCGGGATAACGCGGACGTACGCGAGTTCATCAACCAGAGAGTGCTGGAAAATGACTGTAACCCGACGGCGCCGCCCTACGACTCGCTGGCCACCTACGCCTACGAGGGGACGAGTTCGGTGGCCGAGTCGCTGAGCTCGCTGGGCTCCGCGTCGTCCGAGGCCGAGCAGGACTACCACTACCTGAGTGACTGGGGGCCCAGGTTCAGGAAACTAGCTGACCTGTATGGGGCGGAGGACAGCGATTTCTGCTAACAAAGACACACACAAACAAGTACGCCAAGCCACACACACATTTCCATATCAAACGCAGGCTCAGGAAACTTTCTGACCAATACATAATGGACAAACTTTGTTAAGAAAATGCAAGGAAATTCAAAAACAGTCACCTAGAGCCACGTTTGCTTGCGCCAAACACACAGACACACATCCACACGCTCAGTTCAAACACAGACACACACATCCACATGGTGAACTGCCAAATGTCCTGGCAGATGGTGATTTCTCTCTAACAGGATGCAGGACCCAAACACTGGCCATTCAAGGAAACCCTCTTGATGCTGTAGTGACTGTTGGAGTTTACTGACTGGTTTTTAACCGCCTTCACTACACACACATCTTAGCATGGAGAGCTTAGCAGTCCACCAGCCTAGCGCGAATTGTTTTCAGACTGGGCCAAAAACAAAAAAAAAATGTCCTCACTAGCTATTATTGGAATGGGAACTTTTGGATGTAGGTAGCCAAATTGACCAACCCAAAGATCTTCAGTTCCGCCCCTGTAAACATCATAGTGACCTGGAGGGGAATTTTGAGTTGGTATTTTTTAATCAGAATTGGACTATTCCTACTTCCAGGCTTTGCTTTAATCTCTCCTGGGTTACCAAATATTGGATACCATTTTGCAGAGTATTTCCTGTTGCTTTACATGACTGAATGAAACGAAGCTTTTTGAACCAGTTTCAGTCAACAAACCACTGCAGACATATTTGAGGATTGAACACTTCCCGTCTCTATGAAAGGAGTGTGTGGAAGATATTTTTTTTGTTGTCGTTTTTTTTGACTAAGTGCCCTTCTGCCGCCCTCCGAGCCGAACCGCGGACCTGGAAGTCTGTTGACTAGCTGAGGCTGGAGGGGGCTGATGACTCTTTTATATGATTGCTTATGTCTTTTTGCTCTTTCTTGTGTGAAACGACCATTCCAGAGGAGCCGTTCTCAAGGAGTCCTCACTTTAAAATAGCCTTCTCTGGGACGCTGAGCAGGAGAGGAAAATTCATATGACAAAATGCATCGGTTTCTTTCGTTTACGTATGTTCTCAGTTTTTGGTCTATCTCTGTGCTGCACTGGAAAAGAAAAATATATATGTTCACAACATCATTTCTACCTTGTCAGCTTCTCAATAACTGTATATGTGTCAGAACTTTGGTTGAACTTGGTTATGCTAGAAGGAGAAGTTTTAGAATAATTGTTTCATTTTACTGGAGTCTCTTTCTATAGCAAACTACAATTTCAAAGATACACACAGCTGTTGAGTGATGCTAGGCAAAGTATCTTCATTCAGAATTTGCTTTATCGTTTACCTGAAGGACGGGGGAAAGCCCTGCTTTCACAACCAGCATTGCGTCTTGAATGTCTTTCAAACAAAGAACTTAACCTTATTTTCAACTTGATCTTATTCAGCATAGTTTCTAATTCTGACTTGCTCATATCTGTTCTCTCCCATGTATTTACATATGTTGAAGATTTGATCCAAATGTTTTTACCCAAAGGTATTCTATTTCATGCTTGCCTGGCATAGATTGCAGTCACTGCTGTTTCTCATTCTTATTTTTGATACATAAGCAGTGAGACAAAACTTGGTTTCCCCCCAAACATTGGTTTATTCTACACTTGAAACAGCTGTTGCAAGGCAATATGTACTTACAAGACAAACTACATTCTTTATTTACTGGTTTATTTGCTTGGTTTTATTCAGCCCATTTCTGTGTCTACACGTGAGACAAAGAGCTTTGTTGTTTTTTAAATGTTGTAATTAACCGATACTGGAAGGCAGCACATTCCTCATTTGAGTTTGATGTCGCACCAATTAGTAAAGCAAAAGATGGGAATTACAACAGTCAACCTCAATGCTACATGATTAAAAAGTTAGAACGGTTCCGAATTCAATTTACCACTATGAAGTCTGGATCATTTAATGATTCTGACATTTTGTTATGACATTCTGATTTGATATCAGAAGTTTGTATGATGTTTTTTGGTAATTACGGTAAAAAGCAGCAGCTTGTTCGAGTCGTGTTTTGTGACAATGGTCTGCTCTGAAGGCTTATGACAAAAAATGTCCATGTATTTTACTTTGCATTTGTTTATATCGTAATTCATTCTTTTTGTACCAAATATTTATAGGACACAATGATGATATTCTTGGAGAAAAAAAAATCACAATACCGTCCAGCTTCACTGTTTTTTAATGTAATTTTGGAGGTGTGAAACTCGCTGTGGGCAGTCTACCGTCCGTATATGATGTACTGTATTATAAACAGTTGTTTAATTTTATCAAAATAAACTTTTACAGTGAAATAAGTGTTTTTAATTTGATTACTGCAAAACCATCATCATTATCATTATCATCTGGTAACCTAGCAGACTTTGTCTTGTTCTCTCTGAGGTCTTAAGGCCCACAACTATAAAGTCAGATATTTCAAACTGTTCTCTCATTTGTTTATGACTGTCATCAAAATCACAATCATCTTAGCTTCGTTCCTACTCTCACAACACGTTGCACTGTACTGATTGTGCTTAATGACTGTGTACACTTAAAAGCGACTCAACAGTTGAAACTTAACTCTCCGCCAAGAGGGAAAACACGTCAGAAATTAAACTACTGTGCACCAGTCCAGAAAATAACACATTCTGCTCCTCCAATTATTTCCTAATGCAGCAGTAATGTCCCACAGTAAAACAATGGGGTGAATATGCACTTGTAAAAAACTGTTTTCATGGCTGACAGAGAGAGTACAGAGTTTTTCACAAGGTAAATGCCAAGTAAACTTTGGCACATCTTAACAGTTAACCACTTCGCTCACCAAATACAATAAAAGAACAGGTATTGGTCTTAGTGACACTGGGGCAAAGTCTTATTCAAACAGCATGCTATACAGTATGGCTGCTCTGAAATGTAGCGAGAAATTATGTATTATTTGCCCATTGCATCATGAGGAAGATACATTATATTGAATAGAACAAGGTGCATGAAATACATTTTCAGTGAGGCTGAAAACTGTCACGTCAAATTTCAACCTGCTACAACCCAAAGAGCCTGGTCTCCCAAAATTTTGTGAAATGAGCACAGTGTCTTAAAATGGAAATGTATGCTCCCGGCACAAAACTGTGAGAAATGTCTTCCCACTACAAAAGGATTAGGTAAAGGAGACACAATTAGACACAGGCAATTGTTTGACATTGAAATAGCGCAGTGGGAAGTAAGGGTGTGGAGGTTGGGAGGGTGGATTTACCTTCAACTCCGAGGACCCGGTTTTAATACCAAAAAAAAATTCTTCAGAGTTAAGTTTTCATTTTTATCTAAAGTGTTTTCTTATGATCAAAGCCTTTCCCTAAACTGAACCAAAGTTTTAGCTGCTTATAGTTAACCCTACACTGATAAAATTAAAGTGTCTACTTAATAAAGTCTAGGCAACCATTTGCATCAGATTTGTATGTGGTTCAGGCAAGGCTAGTGTTTGAATGAGCTTCTTCAATTTTTAAACTTCAAAAATACGTTAATCAGTGCTGGCAACTTAATTTTGTCAGTTCCATAGTCATCAATTTGAGTGATCAAAATGATGACTATGGTCAAAGTAGCAAAGTTTCACAACTGCATTCATAAGTTAAGCCAACTTAATTTTGTTGATCACTAGTTTAAGTGCAATCTACTTTGGTTTTCTTACACAGAACTGTGTTGTCAAAGTTTCATTTACTTCTATTTTCAAATGAGCAACATCATTTTTCTGATAGTCTACCGAAAATACCAATATAAATTACTTTGGTAAAAATAACTTAATTTTAGCTTTGAACCCCACCTACTTGAGTCAGAGAGCATCACATTGAAACATTTATTGTCCACAATAAACATACAGAAGGTCCTTCTCCCAATACTGAACAAAGATCCCCATAACTTGCTAGAGAGAAAGAAATAAAAAGGAGGGGGCATAGAGGTACCTATTAACCGTATGAAGTTCCATTTTAAGTGCACAACGCCCACATATTCACAATACAAAATAAAGCATACATTAACATAGCCTTCAAAAATGGAAATGCCAAGTGGACTTCCAAGTTCTTTAACACTACAATGAATTAAGGAATATACCAATTTAACTTAACCCCTCAGACAAAAGCAGAGATAGTCTTAGGCCTAGTCCACACTTATCCAGATAAATTTGAAACGTATCTTTATTTTGCCTATATTTTGCCAGTTTGGCCTTCCATCCACACTAAGACGACCACCGAAAACTGAGCTTTCTGAAAACGCTCTCCAAGTGGATTAATTTGAAAACGCCGGTTTTGTGTTGTAGTGTGGGAAATGTGGGAAAACAGGGCTTTTCGAAAACGCTAACGTGTGATTGTCATGTGATCTCTAGGCATCTTTATGATGTGATCCACCCAGGCTGTATTGGCTGTTTCAATGTCTCAAGGAATGGTGGTTGTGGGAGAGCCGCTCCATACTTGCTCGCACAACTCGAAGTAGAGAAGAACAACTCTACCGTGACCACTTTTTCACTTTTTCACTTCATTTTTGCAACTTGCAAACTTGCTAAAGGACTTCGTTCTTCACGACTGCTCTGTAAACAACAACCTTTTAAAAATGCCGGTGGCGGAAAGCCAAGGGAAAGCTGGTGCTTGGTCCAAATTGGTCCAAATCATAAGCAGTCTGTTGATTTGGCCATTTCATGCGGAAATGTTGCGGCAATTTTGCAAAACTGCAAGCTCTCGCAAATATTGCAGAGATTTCTTGAATTTGCGTTAATTATTGCGATCGCAAAATCGCAATTTCCTGGAGGGACTGATAAGCTATTCTTCTTCTGTGCCTCCTCTGAGATATAGAAGAAGATAGCCTGATATTAGCGTTCTGCGGCTTCTCATTCACAGGATTTAGGAGCGTGCATGAGAGTTAGTACCTCAAGATTTGACCAATCCGATGTTAATTGCGGGCATATCACGGGATTTATGCTGCATCCATGCACCCGACTATTGGTTAGACAGTAGAGGGAGCTTTCTGATTGGATAATTTACACAGTATCAGGTGCGCACCTCGCTATAAATTTGGTGTGATAGTAATGCCTTTGCTCCGACAGTGCGTGTAGGTGTGTGGATGGTGAACCCCGCGATGGTGTGCCTGATTTTAAAAATACATCCTGTCTCACCATTCACCTACTGTATGTGAAGTGTGGAAGAATAAAGTTTCCCAAGTGGTTCAACCCTGTGAGGCTATCACTCCCTCTGATCGGGGAGCTGGATGCTATTAGATACAAATCTCTGGCCAGTGCAATTTGAGGTTCTTCCTTACAGGAGTTGTGCTGGGAAGTTCCGGGACTGTTGGACTAACAAACTTCACCAGAGTTTCAACTGGCATGGGGGTGAGTAGATAATGGCTGAATTTTCATTTTTGGGTGAACTATTCCTTTAAAGGGATGGAAAACTTAAAAAATAAAATAGCAAAAAAACTCACGCTGGAATTGTCCTTTAACCGTAACCTTAAAGGAATAGTAAAATTAAAATCTGGTCATTATCTATTCATCCTCATGCCAGTACAAGCTCGGGTAAGTGTTTTTTCTTCATACAACTTACCAGAGTTCTCCAGGCTCACTGCCGTTGAAGCTTTCTTCCAAACAATTGCAGTAAATTCAAACAATACCTCCACACCAACCAGATATAAGAAACATTCCAGTCAGGCTTTCGAACACACCACAGTACAGAAACAGCTCTTCTTAAAGTCACCAACGACCTCCTACTCTCCTCTGATTCCGGCTCCCTCAACATCCTCCTCCTCCTCGACCTCAGTGCAGCCTTTGACACCATCAACCACTCCATCCTCCTCAGTCGCCTGCAATCCTGCATCGGCATAACTGGTTCAGCACTCGCATGGTTCATATCCTACCTTTCCAATAGATTTCACTACATCTCCATCAATAACTGCAAATCTGACACCACCCCAGTCACCCATGGTGTCCCTCAAGGCTCGGTGCTTGGTCCCCTCCTCTTCATCCTCTACATGCTCCCCCTAGGTCACATCATACGCCGCCACGGACTACAGTTCCATTGCTACGCCAACGACACCCAGCTCTACATCTCCACCAAAACCATCACTCCTGCCATTCTCTCCACCCTCACGAACTGCCTCACTGAAATAAAAACTTGGATGAACAGCAACTTCCTCAAACTCAACTGCAATAAATCAGAAATCATCATCATCGGCCCCAAATCCCTACTCCTCTCCTCCCAGGACTTCAACATCGATGGTCACACAGTCACAGCTTCCCCCCTGGTCCGAAACCTTGGTGTCACTCTGGATCCCACCCTCTCCTTCCAAGTCGCACATCAACAACATCACCAAAACGTCCTTTTTTCATCTCCGCAATATTGCTCGACTTCAGCCCACCCTCTCCTTCTCAGCTGCTGAAACACTCATCCACGCTTTCATAACCTCCAGACTGGACTACTGCAACAGCATCCTGTATGGCCTCCCTTCCACCGTCCTCCAAAAACTACAATACGTTCAGAACTCAGCTGCCCGGTTGCTCACCCATTCCCGCTCCAGAGAACACATAACACCCATCCTTCAACACCTTCACTGGCTCCCAATACAGCACCGAATCCACTTCAAGATCCTCCTCATCACATACAAAGCTCTCAATAATCTTGCCCCCTCATACCTGACAAACCTTCTCCATCGCCACTCCCCCACCTGCCACCTCAGAGCCTTTGCCATCACTGCCCCGACCCTCTGGAACTCCCTCCCTTCACACATTAGAAACTCTGACCCACTCCCTTCATTCAAAAATAAACTAAAAACCCACCTTTTCAAAAAGGCCTACAATATCTGACTCCCACTGCCTCTCCAGAACTGAAATGCACACTCTTGTCATTTTTATCATCTTTATCACTTTGTATCAATGTTTTTATGTATTTTTATATTTATTTTATTTTCCCCTAGCTGTTGTAAAGTGTCTTTGAGTACTATGTAAAGCTCTTACAAATAAAATGTATTATTATTATTATAAATGGAGTCCAGTTCTTCAGCTTCAAAACGGGCAACAAATGTCCATAAAATGACTCCATACAGCTCGTGTAGTATAATCCAAGCCTTCTTGGACAACACAAAGATTATTGAAACAAGGCATTCTGGCAAAAATGGCTTGTTTTTAAAATACTCCCATAGAGTTTCATAAATTTTCCAAATTTTTTGATAAGCCATTTTATTGCTCCCTAATGCACATTTAAGTTGTGATGTTTTGCATTGTAATAGTGGCAAAATTTGAGAAGTGGAAAACTGGGCAGTAAAATGCAACCATTTCTCTCAGAGGCATGCTGGGTCATTAGTGGCATGAAACAAACCTGGGCCCAGTGTGTGCTCATGTTTTAAAGGCCGAGTCAGATTTCAGACGAGTGAGATCTCCTCTGTCCACACACATTCTCGTGCTGTGGCTTTGCTTCATTGTGTTTTTGGCACAGCATCACAACACCCCCACGGCATCCCACACATCCACCCACGACATTACTGATCACACCGATGCTGATTTGCCCTACATATACTTTATACTTTTTGTGAGTGGTTGTCTTTGTTGTAAATACCTTTAGCCGTTGTTATTCTTCAAACTCATGTCTCCCATCTTTGTTACAACTTAAGAGCTGGAAAATGAGGGCTTGTTCTGTTGATTTTTTTCTATCATGTTTATGTGTGTGTAGTATTCCCAGTTACATTTGGGTATAGTGCTTGTTTGCTTTTCACTTTTTCCTTCACGTGTGCTTCACTTCACTGCTGCTTCTACAGGCTGGCTAGCTAATTAGCAACTGGGCCAGACAAAATGGCAAGTACACCGAATCTTACAAATGTCCCTGCAAAAATGTCAACTCCAAGAGTAGAATCAGCCTTGTTTTGAATCCAAAATTTGATCTAAGCGTAATGCAAGATAGTTCCTACGCATCTTTTTCCAATTCCAAAATAGAGTTGGGAATCAAACAATAACTGAAGTATTTAAGGTATTTATGATGAACGTGGCTCAGTGGTTTAACTGACTTCACTGCTCACAGGCATTTTTCCCATAGCAAACTGCTTTGGTTAAACCCCTTATTAAGAAAAAGTAACCTTGATCCCTTGGCACTGAACAATTTCAGGCTAATTTCTTAAGTAGAGTTCTTGAGAAACTAGTTTTTCAACTTAATGCCAACCATATATTTGAGAAGTTCCAGTCTGGCTTTCATGCCCACCATAGCACTGAGACAGCCCTTCCATCCCGGTGCTGTTGCATTTGTGTGCAGCTTTTAACAAAATTGACCACACTATTCTAGGCTGCACAACTGGGTTGGCCTCTCTAGCTCAGTTCTAAACTGGTTTGGGGGATCTTTCTAGCAGAGAATACTATGTTTCTATTGGTGAGCTCTCATCAACCAAAATTCAGATTTCATGCAGTGTCCCCCAGGGTTCAATTTTAGGCCTGGTACTATTCAACCTTTACACGCTTCCCCTTGGAAGCATGCAGCAACCAATAATGTAATAACTGCCGGATAATGTTATAACTTGTCAAAATGCAATAAAATGTCCCCCTAAGTAAGTCTAAAATGTAATAAAAAATCTTAATGTAATAAATTGCCGGATAATGTAATAAAATCTCCTGACCGATATTGTAATAACTTTTCTTTCCCGATAATGTAGTAACTTATTACATTATCCGGAAGTTATCAGATTATTCGATTGTAACTTTCTTTTTTTTTTTACAATTATGTAATAATATTGACTAATAATGTAATAACTGGTAAGAATCAGCGACAAATCAAGGGAGATGACAAGATTCAAATTTGTCATTTGTCAGTCAACTGGCATCCAAACCACTTCTCTTTTTCAATATATGAAACTGCAACTTAACATACTGTACATGTCCAAGTGATACATAGTGATACATACGCTGCACAAAAAACATGACATTTTCTTTTCTTCTCTTGTAACTGTTGAAAGAGATAAAGTTGACCTTATTCAGTAATGATATGTACTGAATCTTTTTTTAGGAATTGTCTCTGTAATTAAGTATTAGCAATTAAATCTAAAACACAAAAGCTAGATGAAATTAACTATGTGACAGATCCTCTTTTTTGGTTTGCTCCTTTTGGCACATTCTTACTCTTCATGAAGGGAAAAATAAGTAAAAATAAGGGAAAAAGGCAAGAAACAAAAAAGAAATTAAGCAAGCAACCAATGTGTTGCTAGGAAACTCTCCTAAAGCATGAGGTTGATACATCAAGTATGAACCTCTAATACTATTTCCAAAAAATGTCACCTTGACAAATACCTGAGCACAAGCGAAGCTTTCATCCACACTGATGGAAAAATCTAGCCTGATATTCAAACTGAATGGCCATTTCGTTCCAACTCCATTATTCAGCCTGACACTGCCTCCTAGTTAACCGTTTTCTGTGTGGGGGTTGATTTTCCCCGAACCAATCACTAGTGACTGACATATCCGGCCACCAGCGTATTTACCAACTTTACTCAAGAAAGTTGGCCGATTTTGACAAAAATAACGTTTTTCAAAGACAATATGTTAGTTAAGGGGTGATTTCAACAATATTATAATGCCGAAAGGCCAAAGAAAAAACATTGCATGAACGGTTCAAACTTTAGTCCCGCCCACAAAGGCAAATTGGCTCGATTGTTTCTCCGAGCGAG
The DNA here is from genome assembly GCF_048128805.1 of Centroberyx gerrardi. Taxonomy (NCBI): domain Eukaryota; kingdom Metazoa; phylum Chordata; class Actinopteri; order Beryciformes; family Berycidae; genus Centroberyx; species Centroberyx gerrardi. Next base: position 2,174,425 of record NC_136009.1, on the reverse strand, counting down.
AACAAGTATGAAGGTAAATATGTTGCAAAATGCGAGAGCTTGTAGACTTGATGTGAGAACTTGTAAAATACAATGTGAGAACTTGAAGAAAAAAAATTAATGTGAAGTCACAGAAAAAATATTCACAAATGTGTAGATTGATATTTACATGAATACAATGACAGCTGCAAACTTGTAATCCAACATTTACTCATATTTATTTGTTTTACTTGAGTCCATTTTTCTAAATTTATATATTTAATCTATGTTATCTTATGTACGGAAACAGATTAATAGAGCAAAACAACGTTAAACTAGCTAACGTTAGCAATCAATTTGGTTTTAGGTTAAGTTACGTTCTCTTAAATTCTCTGTAATTTCATGCGTTTTAAATTGGAGACAAAAGCCTGTAAATGTGTTTATGGGTGGGAAAATGTATTTATTAGTTAACTAAGCTAACCATATTATGTAGGCCTTTTCCAGTACAACCACAACTCCGTGATTATAACCTCTCGAATCGGTCACTGCAACTTCACAAATGTGCTCTCTTGCTTCACAAAGTGACGAATCTGCGCGCCTTGACTTTTGCAACACTTCTTGCAATAAATGTGCTGCAAAACTCACTTGTAGCTGTGAGAGAGCGCCCCCCCTCACCCCCCTCCCTGTGGGGGAGGGGCGTGGAGGGGTGGGTGGGGTGGTGTACCAATCAGAAATCGGAAGACGAAGCGCTCTTTTGCTCTGCTCCATGTGCTGTCCTCAGGACGTCCAGAGCCATTGAGAGAAAGAGTTGCGTCAACGGAGGGTCAAAAACGCTACACGGTCACATGACGGTCACGTGGTTCATGTAGCTCCCGATAGTTCCAAGCGGTCCATTTGAATCCATTGTTTTCTATGGGAACAGTACTAACAACCGCGACTTTGGGTATAATAAACAATATGACAGCTGATTTAGAGTATTGTAAACTGACAGGTTAGATGTCTGTAATATTTACTATTTAATATTATGATTAAAAATGATCTCAAAATAGAAGATTAGAGTGATTAAGGCTTGGCACCTTTACCAGTCAATGATGTGTTGCTTTGACTGCTAGCTGTTCACTGTGTTACATCCTAATGTAGCCTAATTTTATTATTATTATTCTTATTATTTACTTTTTTGGACTTTAAGATAACATCACCAGAAGGTATGAATTGAATATCAATCCATCAAGATAGTCTCTTCAAGTGCTGTGAATCCACCAACAGCTGACAGCAGTAAGGGGCAGTGAATGATGTTCAGTGCTGTCATTGAAAGTTACTTGCGAGCGGTCTATTCAGTTTATGACCTAAAGTAAAGCATTCCACTGACCAACAAAATCATCCTCATTTCAAGTTTCTAAAGTACAGGCCCTAGACCTAGAGGAAGGTACTCATATTTAACTATTGAGGTGCATCAATCTCCATCGATGTTATTAACTATGCCTTGTCCTACCTTCTTTAACAGACACATTTTCAGAACAGTAGCAGGAACACCCGAAATCTTTTATGGTTAAGAAGCACCCTTATGACAAAATACATGTAAAAAGACTTTCATTTGGGAAACAAAAAGTGACAGAATGTTCTACCCCATTAACATACAATTAACATAAGAAGGACAATATAGTACCGTTACATCTTCACATATACTGGCATAAACAGCCAACGTTATTGTAATTTATCTTACCGATCAGAAATCAACCATCGTAAACAATAATATAGCCTAAATAGGCCTACATAATATGGTTAGCTTAGTTAACTAATAAATACATTTTCCCACCCATAAACACGTTTACAGGCTTTTGTCTCCAATTTAAAACGCATGAAATTACAGAGAATTTAAGAGAATGTAACTTAACCTAAAACCAAATTGATTGCTAACGTTTAACGTTGTTTTGCTCTATTAATCTGTTTCCGTACATAAGATAACATAGATTAAATATATAAATTTGGAAAAATGGACTCAAGTAAAATAAATAAATATGAGTAAATGTTGGATTACAAGTTTGCAGCTGTCATTGTATTCATGTAAATATCAATCTACACATTTGTGAATATTTTTTCTGTGACTTCACATACATTTTTTTTCTTCAAGTTCTCACATCGTATTTTACAAGTTCTCACATCAAGTCTACAAGCTCTCGCATTTTGCAACATATTTACCTTCATAAACAAGCCGTTGACTAGAGCAACACCAGACTCTCTGAATCACTCAACAAAATCTGAAGAGTGGGCGGGACACAATTCAGGAGTCTGGAAGCAGGCTAGGAAAAATCAGCTTCTTCATCCAATTTAAGATTGTCTGCCAATGCCTCTCGTACATAAATCCCGGGTAAGAAAGATTTGCATAGATATCTGAAAAGGTGTGAAACCCTGTTGAAAGTTCCTCATATTGACGTCTCCATCTGAAGGGTGAACTCAATTATTAATGAGAGAATCTAATCTTAGTTATTATAATACTAAATGGGCTGGCACCTGAATATATGTATGACATACTTTTAAGATATGTTCCTAGCAAATGCCTCAGATCTTATGGCACAGGCCTTTTCAGTGTTCCCAGGGTTGGACCAAAAGACCTATGAGGAGGTAAGGCAGCTTTCACTTTTTATGGTTTTTATGATCTAGAACAGTCTGGCAGATGATCTGAGGGCGTCACAATCTGTGGACACTATTAAATGTCATCTTATGACTTACCTTTTTAGCTTGGCATATATATAAGGGCGCTTTTTTATCGTTATCGTTAGTAGTAGTAGTAGAATTTTATTACTCTTTCATTATTTTATTGATTGCGCTATTTTAATTTTCTCTCAGTTCTTGTTTATTTCATATATTTCTTTCCTGTTTTTTTTTTTCTTTTAACCTGCCCTAATAGTAAATAATACACATTATTGCGATAAATATTTATCCCAACAGCATAATTATGACAATGCTTGGATAAAAGACAGACCTCTAACACTTTCCACAAGTAATAATGTGTTTAACTCCGTGAAGATTTGGCAAAAATAGAGCAAATCCTTCCAGCTGATGGTGAGCTGGTAGAACACTGTTGAAGGTGCAGAGAATCACTGGTACTGGATTTATGACAGTCATGGTGATGTGAGATGTGAACTACTGGTAAATAGACCTGAATGTGAACAAAAAAAAAAACGGTTTGTGTGCTTTAATTGTAATATTGTCAGGGAAAGAGAGCAACTATGAAATGAGCATGTTATTGCTAAGATACCAGCCTGCCAAACACAAGCGTATATTTGAATTACAGTATGTCTTATTACTACTCCCTTACCAAGATTCATATTTATTTTTTAATTTTTTTACCCAAATAGCTTTTTCTAAAAGCTATTATTTTCAAAAATTGGCCGGTATTGCTGTAATTGATTTTTTTTTAATTTATACACCATGTGTGGATGGCTAGATAGCCTAGATAGTTAGAGATACACAATGAAATTCTATGGATTTTCAGCTAAAAAAGTGATGCAGAGAAAAGTGATGCAGAATCTTTTTGGGATTTTGATTGGTCTATTTTGGTCTATTTAACGGGAGTGGACCGGTTTTAAACCTTTAACTGTATTTTACTCTCTGTACCGGATCCCTGGTCTTTTTTTCTTTTTCACCATCTGTCAGCAGCTGATGGACAGGAGATGATGAGAGAGAAGTAGAGCACATCAGTCACTTCACCAGCTACATACACATAACACAGTAAAAAGTTTGAGTGAGAGAGAGAGAGAGAGAGAGAATGTGTGTGTGTGTGTGTGTGTGTGTGTGTGCACCCAGTGGCAGCATTAGCGATGAGAGCTGTAACTTTGCCATGCTAAGAGCACAGAGCCTGCCTCCATTAGTGCTTCGTATTTTTCTCACTGTTAATCTTTGATGGGACTGTCATGTAAGGAGATAAAAAATGACTGTCAAACTCCCCCACCCCCCTACCACCCATGCTCACACACACACACACGCACACACACACACACACACACACCCTCAGTTGTTCAGAAATTCACACACATATTCACTCAAAATTGCACAGCCATTCACTCACTCACACACATACACAATGACCACTTTATTAGGTACATGTAGCTAGTACTGGGTAGGACACCCTTTTGCCTTTTTAAACCACTGCCATAAACCTACATTGGCTCTATATTTATGATGACGCATGGCAGCTTTGTGCCGGCAAAGTGGCATTTTCATCGGTTCAACAGGTTTTTCGGCTGCCTGCACCCATTTGGTATTTTGGTGACTCACCGTGAACTTTCATGGCTTTACCAAGCAATGCGTGCATGAACAGATCCTATTCAAAAGCTTGCTAACCCTTTTTGTGGATATGTTAGCCAATTTGACATCGCAGGAAAAACCATAAATAAAACCACAAACCATTTCAACTATATATTCTCTCTTCCCAAGCTAATTTAACATAATCTGCCCTCTGTGGCTTATTTAAGGTGCCATATATTCGCTCGTTGTGATTCTTCACCTTCCACACATCAGTTTCCTCTTGGGAGAAGCTTTTGTGTATAGTAGCTCCGGACTGTTCTCTTCCATCACCAAATTCATCAGAGCGCACTGCTTTTAAAGGGAAGGAAAAGAGGTGATTTGATTGGTCATGACTAGAGCTGAACAATTAATTGAAAGGGAAATCGAAATCGCAATATGAACTTATGCAATTTCCAAATCGCAGAGGCTGCAATTAATTGCTTAAGGATTTCTGAACAAGGTATTTTAGGTCTCAGCGTAATCTTTGGTCCATCAATCAAGTACAATATTGGTGAAAACCTTTCATTATCAAACTCAGTAAATCCAGTAAATCCTGCACACTGGCATTAATTTTTTTCAACAAAATCACTTTATAGAGTTCAAAAAAATGTATGACAAGAAAAAGCTATGATGGTATAAATTGCAGTTTAAATCGCAATTGCAATATTCTGTCAAATAATCGCAATTACGTTTTTTGTCAATATCTTTCAGCCCACTCAAATTAGTGTTACTGTTTTCCCCGTTCTTCCACCGCTTTTGATCATTTACATACTGGGAAAGCGATTCATAAAAGCACACCGCACCGCAAAAATTAATTAATGTTAACTAATGAAAATGAATGTAAATTATTTAAAAATCAATAGATAAAGTTACATTGTATCCCAGGGCGTCATTAGGCTATCATTGGACACACATGAAAATGTTTAATAAATATGACTCACACTCTGGCTTTGCAATTATAAATCACCGCCCTGATTGCAGTTGTAAACGTCAGTTTCCATCTGATTTGATTCAGTTTATCATGATAAAAAAGAGAAGATGACGATACACACATCCCATAAACTTTTTAGCAGCTGCTGGAGTGAAGTAGAGCTGAAGTAGAAGAAAGAGAATGCTGCACACTGCTGCTGCCAATGCTCCCATATATTTATCTTACAACGTTTTGAAATGGTCTTCATCAGGTGACGATCAACACTGGCCAATTTATAATTTCAGTAAGTGGCATCATAAACATTCAGTTTATCATGGCCAACACTGCAATTACAGCAGTAGGAGTGCATGAGGAGGAAGAGGTTTATCTGCCGTTTTAACGCGTCTCTGCTTCCCATTGACACACAGGCGGACAGGTGTTACCTATGTAAAGTTTAATTAACATGTTGGTTTTGATTGGCTGTCACCTGGGCTACAGCTGAGGATAACACAGCGGTAATGTGGCTCCGTCACAGTATTCACGGGTGTGGTAAATTTATGGATCAGGGGAAATTACCGTGGTGCAGATTTTGCGTGCCGCTATTCTGTTACCGCAGAGTTTTATGAATGAGCCCCTCTGTACGCTTGTGCTGTGCACCTTTGACTGCGCTTTGTGCCATGTACCATTGATTCACAACAATAGAGCTCTAAAGGTGTTGGTATACTAACAAAGAACTTGCCTGAAATAGAAACACAGTCGAACACATCATTGCATACAAATTCATGTATACTCACTGCAGCTTCACATTGTTAATTTATTTACACTCCACGTATGTGGGAGGTGCAAAGAGGTAACGGTAATCTAGCGAAACTGGGAATAGTCATGACTAAAACATGAGTAAAACTTTGAAAACAATAACAGTGGCTGAGGGAATCTGAGGATTTCGAAGCTGTTTGATCAGTTATAAAGGTGCAGAAATCCTCGAACAAGCTCAGCAAGCCGAGTCTCCAAACGATTCATTTTGAAGAGGTGACCATGAGAAGTTAGCATGGAGATGGAAACAGGAAACAAGAAACAAGCGCCCACCCGTCTGCTCTTGGCAGCAGTTGTGGTTCTGAGATGACCTTCTGCATATCACTGTACTAAGCTGCTATTTGCCGTTAGCTTGAACCAATATTGGATGGTTTTTAGCGGTAAACCCTAGACCAGGGATGCAAAACATACGGCCCGTGGGCCGGATCCGGCCCGATTAATGGTTTGGTTTGGTTTGGCTGATTAAGTCAAATGGCTATGTAAAAAAAAAAAAAAAAACATTTTCAACTCATAAGGTGTAGTTGCTAATTTATCCACTAGAGGTCCTTCCTGGCTTTCTGTGGGGCCTTTCTGAGTTAGTAGCTGACAGTGAACACAGCATTTATGCTAATAGCATTTTGATGTGCAATGTTGACAAGATGGACTTCATTAAAACATGCATGTTGAAGGCAGCTGAACTGGTATTTGCTAATATAGGTTTAAGACAAACGGTTGCAGACAGAATCATATACTTGGCGCAAGACTTGGACATTCAGTTGAAGGAGAAGGTTAAGACATTTCTGTTTTTCCATCGCAATAGATGAGAGCACCGATGTTACTGATGTGGCTCAGCTTGCAGTTTTCATCTGAGGTGTTGATGAATCTTTGAATGTCACCGACGAGTTTGTTGAACTGATACTGATGACGGACACAACTACCGCTAGTGACATTTTCACTTGTTTGGTTGGATCTTTGGACAAGCTAGGAGTGGATTGGGCTCGCGCTGTCAGTCTGGCCACTGACGGCGCACCATCAATGTGTGGGAAGAAAGCAGGAGTTGTTGCTAAATTCCAAGAAAAAGTCAAATCAAGTGGAGGTAAAGATTGTTGGGCGTTTCACTGCATTATACATCAGTGCAGCAAATCACTTAAAATGGACCATGTGATGAGTGTGGTTATCAAAACGGTGAATTTCATTCGCGCAAGAGGACTCAACCACCTCCAGTTTGATGCTTTGCTGAAAGAGCACAATGTTAGACATGGCCTACCCATCTTTTTATGGGCTGCACACGGAAATTGGACTGTTCATGAATCAAAAGGGGAAAGCGGTGACAGAATTGGATGATCCCAAATGGATTCAGGATCGCGTTCATGGTGGACATCACTGAGCACTTGAGGGTTCTCAACACAAAGCTGCAAGGTCGAGACAAACTTGTAACAGAGTACTACGATAGCATCCGTGCATTTCAGCAGAAACTAAGTCTGTGGGAGTCGCAACTTGCAGAGAACAATCCTGCGCATTTCCCCTGCCTTAGAGGCGTCAGTAGCACAAGTGGAGATGACATACTGGATCAATACAAGATCAAAATAACAGGATTGAAGACTGAATTTCAGCAGCGTTTTCAAGTACTGAACCAACCTGAGCCGAAAATCAAGGCATTTACCTCGCCATTCACTATCAACGCATCTGATGTGCCAGTGGACCTACAAATGGAACTGATTGACTTACAGTGCAACTCTGTGTTGAAGGACAAATTTGCCAATGTAGGTCTTGACACATTTTACCAGTATCTTGGACCAAGATATCCAAAACTGACAGCCTTTGCCTTAGAGATTTTGTGCATGTTTGGAAGTACGTATATTTGTGAGCAAGCATTTTCTGTTATGAATATAAATAAGTCAAAACTGTGCTCTCGCCTGACACACAGACACTTGAATGACATAATGAAAGTTGCCCTTGCTCAAAGGCTCACTCCTGACGTTGATGAGCTGGTTAAGGCCAAGAGATGCCAGGTGTCTGGGAGTTCTAAGAAGTAGCCTAAACCTGTGAGTCCCCCATATTGCATTTATTTGAGTTTCACTGAAATGAACTTTCAGCCAGCAGTATGAATGTGCAGTAGCCTGAGACATCTGTTGTTCAGTCAGTAGTTCATTAATGACAAGCACTGTCAAACAAGGGTCATTAGCAGTATGTGTCTTTGCACTATGATTTTTGTAATAAAGAAACACAAAGAAATAATAACCTTGTTTGTCTGTTAAGCTATATTCATACTGATAACCCAGTAAGATGATTAGAATAAACATTATTATGAAAATAATTACGCAGATATTAGTAATGAAAAGTGATAGGATGTTTGTGATGTATTGGTAATGTGAGATTTTGACCAATGTGGCCCCCAACCCCAACTGAGTCTGCCACCCCTGCCCTAGAGCCTGTAATGCCAAATTCTCAGGAGGCACCAACCATCATACAAAGTTTAAAGTGACTTAAATTTGTGTCCTGTCCATTCCCGGTTGTCCCAGTTAGGGTGAATCCAAATCAGCAAGGTAGGCAGTTATCTGTACAAAATGCTTACCACAAAGAGTTAAAGTGGTAATCCTTCAAGTTGGTGTTTTTTTGTTTGCTTTTTTTGGTGCTAAGTACTCATTGCTGTGGTGTTTTTTTATTTTGTCTCCATCTATGGTGCTGAGTGGTCATTGCTCAGTCAAACAGTGTGGCCAGTACTGTGACGTCTTTTTCCTTGGGTATTTTGCTGATGAAGTTTGAGTTTCTGTAGGTGGTACTCTTTTCTTTGTCTGTTCAGCCATGGTGGCTGTTGCTGATCATGATAACTATTCAGCTCTTCTTGTATTTATTCCAATACTCCTGCCTTTTTTTGCCCCTTAACCATAGTATCTGGTCAGCTAACCATCACTGACTTTCGTAAACACATCTGATTTGACCAGTAGTTATCATTACGTGGCCAGTAGCTAGTATTGCCTGGTAGCTGCATCTTAACATTAACATTGATTGCTTTGCTAAATTAGCTTGCTGTTAGTTAGCTAGCTAACAAAGCCAAACAACTTTGTCCAGGTTAACTGAGCTGACTCTTCTCAAGCTACAACTCAGAGTGTTTTGGAGTAGAGACTAGGGCTAAAGACAAGCCAGTTTACTGTGTCACAGTAACCTACATTTGGAAACAAATCCGCCTTATCACACTATTCACTTTTACTTAGAATGGATATACAGCCACACCGCAGCAATGTTTCAGATATCACTTTCTCTAGCCTGGTTGTTATACAGTATATTTAGACATTACTAACAGCCAATTCTCCAACGGACCTTCATGATGGAGTCAGCCGTGGTTGACAGGAGATTTGGGATGCAACTGCAAAGTCCCTATTGGACCAAATTGAATACATTAGGAAATATGATGTTATAGGATGTACCGAACGCATTCCAGATTTGAAGGAGAGGGAGCAGGAGGAGAAAAGAAAAACTAGAAGTTCAAAAACCACACAGGCAGCAAGACGGAGGCAGACAGACAGATTAAACATGAGATTAGATGAGAGACGGATGGCAGAGGGAGGGAGAGAAAGCAGATCACATCCTTAATCTTAATGTTTAATCTTAATGTTTAATCAGATGCCTTCTAATTAATTACAAATTGTTTAATAAGATTTCCCAATGATTAAAGGATTACCGTCTGCTGTGATTATTATGCAAAACCTACCAGCACATACATGATTAGATTTTTCTATTAAATCTCTTCTCTCCGCCTTTGTCTTAATAGGGAGCATGGTTAAAGACGCTAATTTGCTGAAGAAAGTAATATTGTGCATTTTTAAACATGTGGCGTACCCAGTATTTAAATTCTAAGTTCAAACCAAGAGGTGTAACTGAGGTTCCTCGCACTTCCAAATTCAGTATTGAACTACAAAAACTTTAATTTGATTATTAGAAATGTGTGTTGTTTCCCTTAGGGTATAAATAGGGTAAGTTCAAGTTGATTTATTTATATAGCCATTCATCACAAGCAGGTCTCACAGGACTACCTGTATTCTTAGAACTAGAAGGGATACCTGGAATCATAAAGGGTTCTTTGACTTGTCCTCATATGAGAACCCTTTCTGGCTCTAGGTGGAACCCCTTTTGAAGGTTAGAACCATAGAGATATAACACTAGAGGGGACCTGTCATAGAGAATTCTTATTCTGGAATGGGACCATATGGCAGCCATCTTACCTGGGTACACTTCTCAGCTGACTGTTATTGGAATCAATGGTGAAAGTGGCTTATGCTGCCATTATAATGCTAATATTTTTTTATTGAGACATCACTACTACTTTTTATTTAGCTCACTGTATGCAAGACAACTGTGACTGTCTAAAATGGTACCAAACGAGCATTTTTTGTAGTTTATAGATAAAAATAGCTAAACTATGTTAAGTAATTATGTTTTAAATCATAAAGATTATCTTCTGGAAGTATTTTAATGGTGCATTTACTTTACAGAAACTATGAATCCTTTTTTCAAGAAGACTTTATAATTCTCAGATTTCTTTGGTACTCTTTGGTACTGTCGTATTAAGAGTATATATGAAAATCTGCTTATTTTTAATGTAAAACCCCCAAATGATCTGTTGTTGTAGCAATAGACAGATGTTGGCAGCAATTAAATATCACCATCACTGAAACACACCTAACAATACACCCAGATAAAATATACAATAAAAGGCAAATGTAATGCCATTAAGTGGTTAGTGTGACAGCTCTAAGCCAATTTAAGCAGGTAATAATGGACATAGGCCCTCACATTTTTTTTTTACTTTATTGGCATGACATCTTAGCCTACAATTAAGATTACAATCCATAAAGAAATAATTTATATAGATGCCATCATGTAAACAAGTAGGCTACTACAGTAAAAACAAACATCTCTACACTTGAATCAACTTAAAATCCACAGTAGCTTATACAGATATGCAAATGAATGTCCTCTCTGTCTGCCACCACACGCCACTATGTGTCACTTCCATCATTAAGGTGCGTCTTGGCAGAAATAGCCTGCAATTAATTTTAAAAAAATTGGCGCATTTTCAGCAGCGGTGCCGCTACCGAGTACTATACAAATACTATAGAAAACACTATAGAACGTATGTTTAGCATGGCAGGTCGCGACTTTACGGCGGCGACCTGCCACAGTAGAATATAAACACTGGTTGGACATAATACTGAATGATGTGTGCTGATTGTTCTCAGAAACAACGTGTTTGTATGGCAGCAGAAAGCTAGCCAACTAACATACAGCTGAAATGTAAAGATTACATCAAACAGCTACCTAGCTAACACATACCGTTACAAACTGTTTCAAACAGAACTCCAGTCTGTTGGCTACTAGCCAGAAATGTTGTGTTTTAAGTTGTGTCAGTTAAATTTAGCATATAAAACAGCCTCTATCTTCTACTCTACTGACGTGTGGAAGTTGATGCAGCTTCTCTGGTCTCTTTGGTCCTTTTAGTGCAGCAGTTTGGTCCAAATCAGGACAACAGTGGTTGCTTCCCATAGACAGCTGTTGTAGTTGCTGGTAAACTGTACCCAGGTAAGATGGCGGACGATTATCCCACGCTTAATGACGTCATGTCCCCTCTAGTGTTATCTCTATGGTTAGAAGCATCTCAGAGGTACGGAAGAGGATTAGGGCCACATGCGAAAAATGTATTTGAGTTCTCAGTTTAAAGTCAGAATTCTGAGGTTAAAGTCAGAATTCTGACTTAAATCTCAGAACTCTGACTTTTTTCTCAGAATTCTGACTTTTTTCTCGGAATTCTGACTTTGAACTCAGAACTCAAATACATTTTTCACATGTGGCCCTAATCTTCTTCCATACAGAGGGATTCATCTAGAACCCTTACTAAATGGTTCTACTTAGAACTCACAGTAAGTAGTTACATCTGGAACCCTCTAAGAAGGGTTCAGCAAAGAACCCTTACATGTTCTTGAGGGTCTAACAAGAACCATCCTGCAGGGTTCATTATAGAACCCTTGCATATTATGCCACCATCCAGGTGGTTCTGCACAGAACCCTTGTTTATTCTGACTTCCACTTAGAACCTTTCGGGAAGGTTCCAGCAAGATCGCTTTTATATTCTCAGAGTTCCTCTTGGATAATAATACCTACTAATAATGTGATAACTCATAATAATAATAATAATAATAATAATAATAAACTCTATTTGTATAGCACTTTTCAAAAACAAGTTTACAAAGTGCTAATAAGAATGTAAAGTGCTAATAAGAATGTATTGTAATGTATGGAAGTTAACCTGTCATATTTTGAGTCAATATTATTATTACATCATCAATGTTCAAATATGTTACACCTTTCATTGCTGGTTAGTGTAATAATTTGATGTTATTACACTATCCAGCAATTTATCAGATTAGCAGGTTTTATTCCATTTATGATCCACTTAGAGGGACGTTTTATTACATTTTGACATGTTATTACATTATCTGGCAGTTTTTTTATTGGAAGTTGCTACAAGGCCCCAAGTGACAGCAGGGTCATTTCTTAAAGTTTGAGTTATCTGTATTTGTTCCAGAGAATATCCTGGAATATGTGACATGCTGTGGCCTTATGTAAAAAATATGAATGACTGATGCTCTGGCTGAGAGTGTTGAGTTGCCTTTTGTTTCTAACCATCAGCCTATCCCCAACTCCTAACGCTGGGTAATTGAAAGGCTGGATCCCAGTGGAACAAAGAGAGAGAGCAGAATCTGAAATGTGTTTGGATTGTCATTCTTGCGGCTCAGAGTGAGATTAACTCTGCATGTGACCATCTGAGCTCTGACACAACCGAACCAACAATAGAAGCTGTTATACATTGAGAATTGAGAATGTGGTGTGTGTACCGTTTGTTGTACCGTCAACTAAATGATGGGTTTTATGTAATTCATCTCAGCTAGAAATGTAGGCCACAATAAAGGATGACCAGACACCCTGAACAGACAGAAAGGCCACTTCCCGACGTGTCATGGTTATCTCTGGTACAGACAAGGCTGCCACTATAATGCTGCTATAGAGTATCTATGGTGCACCGGACAAATGACCAGTTATGAATATTGATTTGAATCTAGTCCAGCTGATATGAACTTTACCCTTTGATGTGAGAAATACCAAATTCTGTTTCAAATTCAAATGATGTTCTGTTTTCCCAGCATCACTTCGCCACACACAACTTACTGCTTTTATCTCGCAACAGCGGAGACGCGCTTCATCGCTAATGTAGAGAGAAAAGACAACGCCTGTCAGCCCTCTCCTTCTGAGCGCAGCCCCGGATTATTTTTTATTTAATCGCATCGTCTCGTTGAGATCGAGACCTCTTTTTCGAGAAGGGCCTGAGAACAATACACAATGCATTTGAGTCAGTCAGGGACATGCATTATAATAGGCAATCACGAAGATCATAGAAAATGTGAGATATCAATGTTTTGAAATCGTTGAGGGGAGCTTTGCAGTCTGTTCCATTTGTAAAGAGCATGTAACATTAACTAATATGAGTATTTAAAACGAATCAATCCTGTGATCATAGCATCATTACCGGATTTAAAAGACAGTAGGGATGTGAGGTGCAGAGAGCTTTATAGATAAATGTAATCTAATGCATTTTCCTTATTGTTGTTAAAGAGGACCAGCTACCTTTTTGTTATGAATCACAATGATGAGTGTGAAATGTATCTCCTGTGATAAAACAATGATTGTGACTGTATCATGAAATACAGACTCTCTCTGATGGTTATTTCTTTTTATTTCAAAGGATAACGACGTCGCCCAGACCTTTCTCTTGCCATTAATCTAGCAGTCAAACAAAGTGAAACAAAGTGTGTAGAAACGCCTGGACATGAGAGACTAATCTGAATGGAAATGCCCATTCCCTTCAACCATGTAGTGTGTGTGTGAGTGTGTGTGTGTGTGTGTGTGTGTGTGTGTGTGACTCTGGACCATCGGCTAGGCAGGGAAAGTAGGACACTAGAACTGGTCACTCTAGGGGATGGATGAACTCTCTCTCTCTCTCTCTCTCTCTCTCGACATCTACGGTCCTCATGACTCTTGTTTCTTAGATGTGCTTCGTCTAATCAGCTTCCATCACACTCCTGCACACAGGCTGGACTTTTATTGTCACTTAGGAAAAATAATGCATCCAATACATTACTAGGCTACTTCTGGTTTGGCGATAGGATAGTAATCCAAATTGTTCCTCAAATCAATTTGTATAGAATTTATGTAGTGATTTTCGCATAGTTCTTGGGAGATTAGTTGTATTGGTCTCAAGCAGAAATAGGAGATCTAACATAGAAAATATTTCAAACAAGGCCGATAATTAGGCAAACGACTGAATCTGAAGCATGAGCAAGATGTGCAGAGTGGTGACACAGGGACCAGGCTGCAGTGCTACTGCTCCTCAGAGCCATGGATACAGACAGTTTATCCACATAGTATGATCAGCTCCTTCCCTTCTTCTTCTGGTGTTGGCTACAAATATGTTATAATAACCTTCCATAATCATCCCCACGGTTATGGCCTAGTTATACTTCTGCGTCGAATTGCCGCCGTTGCTATGCCGTAGGTGTCTACGGCGGTGCGAGCATTTACGGTCCTGCGTCTGTGATTCTGCACATAGACCACCGAAACACTAGGTGGCAGTGTCGTGCTTTGTTAGCACTTAAGTAATAACAGAAGTAGTAGTGTTTACATTCTGTGAAACTCATGCTCTGGGATATTTGTCGCCAGTAATTCAGCATAGATATGGCGGTACTTCGATGCAGAAGTATAAATTACCCTTTAGTTTCAACCGTTGAAACACTGTGTTAGATGTAAGTTTAGTGATGTTTGAACCGAGTTGAACCGAAGTGCGGAGCCGAAGTGCTGAACGGAGCTGTCATTATAATAGTGCTGGGCCAAAAAGAACGAACAAATCATTTTGAACAAATCATTCTCAAGCTCGAAACATACCGAGTCTGTAGTGGTACGTACTGGATCCTCGCACTTAGAGTTTCCATCAATGTAATGTAATGACATTGTAATGAATTTAAAGTCAGAATCCTGAGAAAAAAGTCAAAATTCTGAGATTAAAGTCAGAATTCCTAGAAAAAATAAGAAGAATTCTGAGTTCTGACTTTATTCTCAGAATTCTGACTTTATTCTCAGAATTCTGACTTTTTTCTCAGAGTTCTGACTTTAAATTCGGAACTCAAATACATTTCTGACATGTGGGCCTAATCCTCTTCTGTAAGTAATGGCAGCCATAGGAACTACAACGTCATTGGCAAACGTGTGTCCTCCACAGGTCTCACCCACCCAACCTCTCTCTCCCCTCCTGTCCCCGTGAGCTACGGTGGCCTGAAATTGACAGAAAGTATGTCCAACAGACAACACCTAGCCAAGTGGCATAATGGATCATATTTGTACAACGCATCATGGCCTGATCAGAAGACTTGCCTCTTCAGACCCCCCATGCTGAGGACCCTCCAGGAAGTCGAAGAGAAAAGAGGAGGGGAAGAAGAGAGGCAAGGGTCAGGTGCTCTTAAGAGCTTTTTGGGAGATGGAGAAGTGGTGTTTTCAGGTGTGTGTGGGCGTGTTGAATTCCTTAATGGATGCTGGGAAAGATGGTGAAAGGGTGAGAAGTTTGAAGGGCTTCTCAGTGTGTGTGTGTGTGTGTGTGTGTGAGTGTGAAATCGTGAAGTTGTGTATGTGTGAAACAGGAGAGGAGAGAGTGTTAGAGAGACAGTTTGTCAGAATGAAGGAGGGTTTGTTACTAAAAAAAGACTCTAGTTGAGGAAACTTTGCCAGCTCAGATCAGGCTTTTATGCTGCTGCAAGTCAACAGACTCAGAAATAGAGCATCTTATCGGAAGCAAGACCTGTTCAACTGCAATTTTTGTCAACATATCAATTTACAGGATGGTAATTTGGCTCATTAACCTGAAATTGATCACTAATCTCACACTGAGGACACTAACATGCAATAAATAAAGCTAGGGAAACCCTATTACACCTGGTATTAAAATCCTAGAAAGGAAGTCCGAGAAGAAGAAGAAAGGAGTCCTAGAAAGGAACTGTTAATTTCTTGAAATTAACAGTTCCTTTCTAATAACACATTATTAGGAAATTGCGAACCCGGAAAATAAAGCGTTATCCAACATTCGATTGTTTCACCAAATTCCATTTTAATGGCACCTCCAGAGGGCATATACTACAGAAGAAGAGGAAGGATTGGAATCTTTGGCTTAGTGCCGACAAAACCGGACAGGTGGAAAAGTTGTTCTAAAGCTGTCCAAGTCAAGTGTGGTAACATATTGCTTGATTAAACTTAGTATCGACATTGAAGTCCTAATTCTCGTATCATGACAACACTAATCTGGAACTCGTATCTGGATAAAGAAAAACACATGTTAATGCAATGCTCACAACATTGCGATGGGAATGTGATGGGATCTGTCAGAGTCAGCCAAGTGGAAATGCAATCTGCACAATGTGTTTGCATTAGTGAGAGAGTATCCGCCGAAGGGGTAGAAACATCATTGCCGCAGGTAGAAATGTCATCAGCAGCTGTAATGACAATTGTTCCTAGATTTCCAATAAATATCACTGGGGACTGACTGAGGCTTGAATCTGACAAGGCTTGATACTGGCCACAGCAGGATATATGAAGCATTGAATATTTTGTTGCATTCAAAAAGCTTGTACAGTTATTGTAGATAAATTAAAGTTGCTACCAGTCAAATTTGAAACTTGATGACTTCCTTGATGAGTCCCTTAGTGGTAGGATGCAAGTTTCCCACATTTGTTTGCCCAGGTAGAATTGTCATCACTGTGGATAGAAAAATGATTGCCATAGGGGAAACACGTCATCACCGCAGGCAGAAATGTCATCCCCATTCTTCCAATCAATGAACAGTAGAAAACAAAGGAAGAGCAAGTCAAGTCTGAAACCGTAGGCCTCCTGTATGGAGATAAAGGATCAATTATTTAGTGTCATAATATCATAGGTCATTCAGATACAGGTCAGTATTTGTATATTTGTCTATGGAAAGTATTGAATAATGTAGGTTAAATTGGTGTTGATGATTGGTGTTGACCAGAAAATACTGGTAATTACCATGTAAATAGACTTGTAACTGATAATTAATTTAGTATTATGGCATGATTTCTGTATATTGTGATTGTGTACTTTCTTTGAACTGCTTTTCTCAGGACAAAATGAAAGGGGGGGGGGAGGGGTCTAATCCTTTTATAGACACGTGGGCCACTGTGCTCTTTTGAAGAAAAAAATAAAGCACTGCAATTACGACCAATTAATGTCATGGGACATGTGAAACGGTGCAGATTAGATATCAGTTTTGACTGGAGCTGGAACTTACACTGCTTGTCTAAAAGGATGCGGTGGTTAGGTTTTAATGAGCAACAGTGATTTCTCGAAAGAAAGTAATTACGTCTCATCATGTCCACATCACATCAGCCACCCCCCTCTCTAAAACACACCTCTTCTCTTCCAGTCATCCCATTGATTGGGAATGGAATGAATGAACGCATGACGGCCGCGGAGTGGTCTTGTGCCTAAATATAGGTTGTTTTTTGCCCTTCCAAAAGGCACCACTCTAACTTGATCAATACACCACTCTAAGTAAAATGGTAGCTAAGTATACCTAATTGTCTTTCAGCCATGTGACATCAAAGACAAAACCTTTCCACTGTAAAACAGATTACCAAATCCTTTTTTCTGTGCCCTCTTTGTTCTGCAAAGATATTCCCAACATCCAAACTAAAAAAGGATTCCCAAATGGAAAAAAAAAAAATAAATTTGTAGACCTGCCAACGATGGAAAGGGGATCAGTCGTCTGTTTTCTAGGCTAGGGTGAAAGCCCACAATCTGATTCTGTTACGGTGAAACAGGATCCGGGGTTTGTAACAAGATAAGACCATCTATTTATGCGTAAAAGCCAGAACAATGTATTTGATACTTTATATAGCACCACACTCTTAATGTTTTCCATTTTACCGCTAAATCGGATTTGGGCTGTACTGTAAATTTGCCTTATTTGTCTTGGTTCCATGTCTGACGAAAAGATCACGCTCGATACGTCACATGATGGAAATACATTTGTAAGATTACAGCACACATCACAATGTGTTCAGACTCCACTCTCTTATTCATTCTCAGCTTTAATCGAGGAAAGGAAAAATGTAAATGGTGAATATAGCTTTGGCTTTCAGAGGCACAATTCTCAGAAAGAAAAATGAATGTGCTTTAGCCTGTTACATAGATAAAAAATATATAGGACAATTACGAGGAGACTTTGAGGAGTACATGCCATGTTTTAAATGGACATTTAGTCCTGAAATATAAAGTAGAGATGGAGAAACAAATCACTGATTCAAATCCACCAGGATGTGGACTTGAGAAACAAACTAATGGTAGCTGCTTTTAGATTCCCCAGCAGAGTACACACTGTTCTCTGCTCTGCACGTGTGTGTGTGTGTGTGTGTGTGTGTGTGTGTGTGTGTGTGTGAAGGCCTCTGAGACTAGTGGCTTCTCCTCTTCCTGCTCCTCTCTGAATTCTTCATTCCTCTCTTCCCCTCCCTCCGTCTAGTCTGTGTCCTAATGTTGAATTATAGATATCTGCTGCTGGACTGACTGTTTCAACTAACTCTACAGCTGAGCATCAACACAACCATATCCAATTCATTCCTATGGAGTGTGGCAGTGGAGACAAAAAATTTGCTTTGTGGTAATGAAGCATTAACTTGCTATGGGGTGTGTATGATATATAAAATATGCACCCGAGTTGCATAAAAAACTATATTCTATAACATCCCTCCATAAATATATCTATAAATTCTATAAAATGCCTCCAGTCTGATGACAGTAGAGCCCATCAGCTTTCAATATCCTTATCAATAATTTTTTACTGACAATAACTAAACACTTGGGAGTGATTTTTGAGATTTACCTGACTTTTGAGGAGCAGGTAAAGAGAGTTGTGCAGTCCTGCTTCCCTCCACTGAGAAATATATCAAAAATCAAGTCAGTGTGGGGCGTCTTGGTGGCTCAGTTGGCTAAGTCGCATACCATGTAGACATGGAATGTGACATTCTGGATTTCAATCCGGCCCAGGACCTTTGTCACGTCATTCCCCTCTCTCTCCCAATCGTTCCTGCGTCTTTCTACCTTGAACTGTCTAATAAAGGCGAAAATGGTCGAAAAATCAAGTCATTTTTATCTCCTGCTGATTTAGAGAATGTAATCCACACTTTTATTTCATCCTGTTTAGACTACTGCAACTCTCTCTATACCTGCCTCAGTCAAAAGTCACTCTCACATCTCCAGCTTGTTCAAAATGCTGTAGCTAGGATTTTAACTGAAACGAATAGACCGTGTTACCCCAATCTTATCATCTCTGTACTGGCTACCAGTTAGATTTAGAAATTATTTGAAGATTTTACTGATTACATTTAAAACACGTTGTGGTCTAGCCCCTAGGCTGGTCCACATTCACCACTTCATTCTGCCCACATACTGCTGTGGAATGAACCCATCCGAATCTGGCTGCCAGAACACAGACACAACTCAACCATGATGAAACCACTTGGAACACATTTGGCCCAGAATCAAAATGCCATGACAAACCTTAAAGCAATATTCCACTTTTTCCAGTTTTAACATGGGGGTTATTTGGCAGTTAACTACCATGAAAACCAGAATTTAAAATATCACCAAGATCGGATGCAGCTGGACGAGTTTGTAGCGATCAGATTTTTACTTCCCATTCATTTGAATGAGGCCACAAAAATAGCCTGAAAACTGACATTTAACGCATTCATGAACATATTTAACAACAGATCCCACTACTGTGAATTTCAATTGACTGTGGGTCCAGCGTTTTAGCATTTTTATTGATGGAAGAGAACATAGCGGAGGAATACCATTTAGGAGAGTAGTTCCTGTTTGGGAGACCGGATCTACTTTTATTCTTAAATACTAATTTTAGTGTAAACCAATAATAGAAATGCAAAATGATGAAGCAAAATTATGTCTTAAAAGCAGGATATGTTGTTTTCAGGCTATTTTCGTGGCCTCATTCAAATGAATGGGAAGTAAAAATCTGAATGCTGCAAACCAGCTAAATCTGATCTTGATGATTAGTTTATACTATGGTTTTCATGGTGGTCAAGTGCCAAATAACCCCCATGTTAAAACTAAGTGGAATATTGCTTTAAATGTGGCCTGTTATACTTGGGCCACTTTTGGCCTACAATACACTTGCCATTGCCGTAACTGACCCTAAAATTCCTGAAGTGCCTAAACTCAACCATATTATATATATTGCTGACCTTTTAACTCCCTGAGCCAGAGTGCAGCCTTAGGCAAGGCCCTTTTTGTCTGTTCCACAGTCTAGGCTCAAGACTAAAGGTCATCAGAGGTATCAGAGCCCTTAGACTTTGGAACGACCTGCCTGTGGAGGTAAGGCTAGCAAAATCTGTTTCATCTCGTAAATCACTTCTAAAAACACACAGGCAGGCTTTTATGTTAATTGCTCTTTTTGTAGTTGTGTCTCTATTCTGGTTTCACTGTGTAATTGTGTATCTTGTTTATTATGTATTATTTATTAATTTATTTATTACTGTTTTTAGGGGAAAACTTGTAATGACTAGACATTTATGTGGTCAGGCACAGGCTTTTGTGTAAATTGCTCTCACTGTTTTTAATTATATTTCTGTGGTTGTATCAGTGTGATGTTATAGTCTGTTGAGGGCAGTAATGGCAGAGTGCACAGAAGTCTTGCTGAAGCATGCCTTTTTACAGATCAGGGATCTGTATCTCTGGCAAGATGGAAGTAGGGTGAAGCATGGGTTAAGGGGGTGGCTATACAGTATATATTCTATGTGGATGAGGTATTCAAGGATGGCGGCCCATTCAGTCCAACGAAAGTTGCTCACCCAGCACATACGCCGAAAAAAAAGTTTCAATGTTTAATGTGATGGATACAACACCAGAAGCAGAACTGGCAATGCTCTTGGAGTGTTCCCATGGCCTAGAGGCGCGTTCACGGTGCACAAAAAAATACACCTATGGCTCTTGGTGGCTTCTAAAGAAAAATGTACCGAATGATTTTAAATTTTATAATTTAAAGAGTCCTTTTTGACTTGCCTAGAAATTGTATCTAATGTATTGTAATCTAATGTATCTCTACGGGAAAAACTATTTTTGGGCCCCATGGCGTCACGTGACTTGCAGTTCCGAGCTTGGCCACTACACCAAAATCGCCGCACAGCCCAGAGCTGTTCCTTGGGGCTTGGGTGTGACTGAAAGTTCCCTGAGTTTCTGGATGGCGGAGAGCCTCTGTTGACAGCGTTTATGGATGTCGGTGGTATGTTGATCGAAGCTGAGTTTATTGTCCAGGGTGGTTCCAAGGCATGTGAAGCTCTCCACCATCTCGACTGTTTCATTGTTGATGCAGATGAGGCAGTGGGAGGTGCTGAGTTTATTGCGGACGTCGATGAGGAGTTCCTAAGTCTTGGAGCCACTGAGGTGGTTATCTGTACACCAATGAGTGAAGTGGGAGATGCAGCGTTGATAGGCCGTGACTGAATATTTTAAGTATTTTGTGATGGTCATTGGTGTAGAGAGTGTACAAAAGAGTGTACAAAAAAGGGCTCAGAACACAGCCTTGGGGGACTCCGGTGTAGTGGATGATGTAGTGGTGTCCACCCTGATGATGTGACATCAGGACGAGCTAACGTTATCCTAACCTGGCTAAAGAACGGTTATTCACGTAGCTTACCATAAAAAAACATAAATCGCAACTAAGAACAGAAATAATGGTTCAGCTAGCTTACCTACATTACTATGGATACATTTGACTCACCTGGAAAATAATATGTACAAAAGTCGGCTGGCACAGCTGGTATAATGCTTGCTTCTGCTGCTAACTCCAACTGAAAAAATAGTGTGAGCTCACTACATTAGTAGCACCTGCCTGCGTTGCATGCATAACCTCTAATATAACCTGAAAAAATAAAAACGTTCCCAGAACAACCAGCCTTGTGAATGTTCTTAGAAGGTTCTCTATAGATTTTCTAAATATAACCACAAAGGAACCTTCAAGAAACGTTCTCCTAGAATTTCTTTTACCTTTAAAAAAAATGTAAATAAATTTTCTCTACCTCTCCAGAGGTACTGTGGCGGCGTTAAAAAAATAACTACACAGGAACCATTAGAGAATGTTCCCTGTCAGTATGTACACAATGACAACGGAACGTTTGTACAGACATTCTGGGAACGTTCTTGGAACTAATGAACAAAAGCGGAACATTCCCGGAACGTTCTTCAAAGGTTATAAGAAATATTACCAAATGGGAACTTTTGGGGAATGTAACAGGAACGCTACATGTTTATTTCTCACTGCAAATGATCTGCTCCAGGGTTCACTTGAAAGCACTCTGAGCCCACCTCTCTCAAGCGGACCAGGGTGCGTTTGTTTGATGCACAACCAAGTTCGACTACGGCATTCTCACTTACCCAAACAACCGTACTAAGTGGCAAACGCTCCAGAGTTCGATTCAAGGCTTTTTAGGCTTCATTGGTGTCTGGAGAGAGGTCAGAGGTGTCTTGCAAAGGCGATCATTTGGTCACTGTATGTGAAACTGGTGTTTTCACATATAGTTTTTTTTTTTTAAAGGAACCCAAGTCAGTCCTTTTTAAGCGAACCAAAAAGTGAATCAGTCCTCTTTGTGTTCACAATGTACATGGATTTACAAGAGGACTAAGCTCTCTTTTCTGGTCCACAAGCATTGGTGAGATCTCACACCACTTGTTGACACCACAACTCCTTTAGAACTCAGACCCCACCTACGTAACATTGCATTATGGATAGGTTTCTTCAAGATGGCCACTGTAAATGTTTTTATCATTTTGTTGTGGTACATTTTTGAGAAGCCGTTGAGAAACAGAACCAGAATTGCATTGAAATACCACAAACGTGACATTGCAGTGCAGTTCTGCTATAGCCTCTGCTTTGCATTTTTTTCTGCAAAATGCTGAAAAATCTTTATGTTTTTATGGGTCGAGGACATCTGCCATTTGATCTGGTCCTCTTCATGAGGCCATACAACCCCTCGCTCTCCATGAACCGCCAATTTCTTTGTTTTCAAGGTAAAAAGGTGTAAAGCATTTGTTTTCACGTTGCACAAATCAATTGGACCACTAAATGGACCACAGATGAACTGAACTCTGACCACCTGCTGGGGTGGTCTGAGTTTCACCAAGTGAGAAAATACCCTGAAATAAGTTCTATACACAAGTTCAGGGGCGGAGCTTGGGTGTATAATGAAATGCCTGGGGATGTGGAGACGGAGTACGGACTGGACTGCTTGTATATAAAGCATCAAATCGCAGCAGCCATTGAGGTAACAGTGGAGTGACTGGCATTGATCAACACTTGCAAACCTCCGCTGATGTATTATGATTATTTTGTGCAATGACCCAGTAAAATATTACTGATTGTTCCTACAATCCAAGAGTAAATCATGGCCTTCTGTGGCAACTCACAGGCTCCGTACATTCCATCACAACACAAAGAAATAACAGAATCTGACAGGCAGGAGGAAATGAAGAAAACTGAAATGCAATGCAAGAGTTCTCCATCAGAATAATCAATTATTTAATTTAACACCCTGGAAAGATGTTCCATCTAACAGGTTATTGCACCAGCAACAAATGGATTTAAATTAAAGGAAAGCAAAGGGAATAGTTCACCCAAAAATGAAAATTTGAAAAAGAAAAATAGAATAAATTAATGCTTTTCTGAAAGTATAAATGACGTTCCTATTGTTGGTTGTGATGCCATAAGATGACCACCAACTGGAGGTCTTAGTTTACCCTCCTTTTTATTTACTGCTTCATTACCACCTCAGCTACATTCAACACAAAATGATTGTGTAGGCACAAGTAGTAGTAGTAGCTTTTATTAGTACTTCGCAGTCACAGACTGAAATGACACACCAATTAACATACATATAGTATATTAAAACAGCAAGGAGATATAAATACATTTTCAACACTTATGAAGTATTAAGAAAACAATCTACAATGAAATGTAAGCAGGGTAGACAAAAGTGGAAAATGACATGATGATGAATGAATTACAGTAAATACGTTGGGTTTGGCGTAGAATTTTCTTTCCTATGCCATTGGTAATGTCATTAAAGATTTCCTGTCTTTAATCCTGTACTGTCACAGAAATGTTAACAGGACACGCAAAGTTATTCATTCAAACTACTCATGTCCCGCCTGTCATGAGTTAGTTGCATTTGCCTGCGCTGTTACCACCCTTGTGAAAAGCAGTTGGCTAATGGAACATGCATCATAGTATGCCACTGGGTTAAATACAATCGGTAATGAGCAAAAATAGCAGCAGTGTGCCAATAATAATCATAATAATGCATTTTATTTGTACTGCACTTTTCATTCACAGTGAATCTCAAAGTGCTACAGAGTAAAAAAAACAAAAACAAAAACGCTAACAAGAGTTGAAAATGCCTTCCTGAATAAAAAGCTTTTTAGGCCTGTCTTAAAAGAGTCCAGGGTCTGTGCTGCCCTTAGATGGTTAGGAAGGCTGTTCTACAAGCGTGGTGCAGACAATAAATGAAGGAAAATGTATTGTGTGCCAATAAATCAAGGAAAATTGCCAATAAATCAAGGAAAATTGGCTATCAAATCTTGTTACAACTACATGCAATAGTTTTCATATTATTTTTCAGTAGCTTCTATGTAAGAACGCATTATGTAATAACACCGCATTATGTAATAACACGACAAAATGTAATACATTTTCACTTCATTATGCAATAACACCCGCATTTTGTAATAATCTGCCGCATTTTGTAATACACAGCCTGAACGCAATATGTAATAAATTTCCCCGCATTTTGTAATAAATTATTACATATTGCGGTGGTTATTACAAAAGTTGCACTTTTTTTATGATGAAAATGTAATAATACAGTGCATTATGTAATAACCAACCAAAATGGATGTCTTCATCTGTACACATGTTATATTTTTAACAATTAAGCTAAATTAAACTTCCCAAATATTAAATTAGGCCGGCGTTAACATTAGCAACTAGTGAGCCAGTAACGATAGCCTTGATGTTAACTATGCTTGTCGGTTGTGCATTGTGATGATTTGAATAGTGAGTACTGTAGTACTCACTAATACTAGAGTGAAAAGTAATGTTCTCTCTCTCTCTCTCTCTCTCTCCCTCCCTACACACACACACACACACACTTAGTGTGAATTGTACTGTCTTTGTCATTTGAAAAAAATCGAAAAGGTAATAAATATATTTCACCATAAAAACATTTTAATTACAACGCAACAGGGTGTTTGCGAATATATGTACGGTAGGAAACTATATTGAATAACTACCGCTAAGTAAACAAACCACTACCAGAGAGCATCTTTGATCCATCCACACGACATGCACAACACTTTCAAACGAGGTGGGGGGGGAGAGGCGACCACGCCCACTTAGGAGACAGGAAGTGTATACCATTTCATGCCATTGGCGTAGCTTGTAATGCATCATCTTGTGTGTATAGAGCATCTTTGGTTGTAGTCTCTATCAGTGGCCACTAGTTGAAAGGCAACATGTTGAAAGGTATGATATTGAGTGTGAATAAAATGTTATTTCTCTGCAAAGCAGGATTTAGATTTAGAGATTCTCTCATTTAGAGTTTACTGTAGAGTAGCTTCTCAAACTAATATGAAAAGTTTAAAGATAAAAGCTCAAACCTTTATGCTACCATGTGCTGGTTAGCAATGACAACACTAGCTAACCTAGCAAATAATATTGGTCTTAGAAAGTTTCTGACAGGAAAATTTAGTTTTCCTTCACTCTGTTTAACATCATATGAATGTATTCATAGGAATAGTTCACAGATTTCACAAATTTCCATGTTTATTGACTCATTTATGAGCAAACTAAGTTGCTGACATGTTTTTTTTTTTTTAGAGAAAATTTGCAATAGCTACCAGGCCTGTTAGAAAGTATTACATACATTTAATTAAACAATGTGATAATGAGGGAAATGGTAATATCTAGGTTACCACATATTACAACTTATTAAGCATGAGAATCATCATGCAGTATATATTTAATGGAATTTTTGATATATATTCAATTAAATGTACTACTTATTTTTTCAACAGATCTGCAATTAACCATTATTGTGACCTGTACCCTTTGGGTCTTATGTATGGGATATGGACAACAGCAATCAATGTGTGAGGATGTCTACAATGTCATAGTTAAGAAACTAAAGGGAGAGTTCAATGTTCCTGTAGCCGAACGTACGAGAACGCAACAAAATGCTCTAGTGAGGCTGTGGAGGAATAGAGATCTCTATTCTCTAAGCCAGGATGGACAGACATTATTGTGTGCCGGGAAACCAGTCACTTTGAAGTCTAGAGTTGATGGCATGGTAAACAAATGTCTGAATGATACCAAGGGATCAGGTGCAAGGAAGCTGAATGAGCGACTAAATGAGCAATACTCTGGAATTAGTGAAAGAAAGGTTCAAAGAATCCTGGACAGCTCTAAACGCTACCAACTCCACAAGGCTAGATTTGGAAATAAACCCTTTCTGAGGCCCATTAGGGCCAAAGAAGTACAGGACCGGCATCAGATTGACCTCCTTGATATGGGGAAATGGAAGATTAGACATGGCCATTTTACATATAGATACATACTCACTGTAGTTGATGTCTTTAGTCGATAGATGTGGCTGAGACCATTAAAAGGTAAAGATAGCTCACAGATTGCAAAACATCTTGATGATATCTATTCGCAACATGGCCCACCTCAAGTTTTGCAGCATGATCAAGGAAGAGAATTTAAAGGAGCAGTGCGAAGGCTGATGGAATCAATGAAGTCAGAATAATTGAGAGTTCACCGTACCATCCCCAAAGCCAAGGAAAGGTAGAGAGGACCCACAGAGTGCTAAGGAAAAAGATCATGTATGATCTTGTGAATTTTCAGCAGAGAGGGGTTAACTGGGTTAAGTATTTGCCAGCTTATTCCAGAGTGCTAAATGAGGACCCCAAGGAAGTTTTAAACTGGATGTCTCCATTTGAAGTATACTATGGGAGAAAAAGTAATAGGGTAATACGTCCCTTGGCAGGGTCTCCATCCAATGTCAGTAAAGAATCTGTGAACAATCCACAAACTAATTTACCCTCCCTGAAACAGCGACTTACGTTTGAAGAGAAACGAAGCAGACTGAGAAAAATGGCACAGAAAGCCACTGAGCACTGTAGTAAGCGGATGATCATCTAAACAAAATCCACCATTTGTGTATCATGTTAATGATGCTGTTTTGGTCAGGGTGAAAGATGGTGCCCATTGAGTTTCAACAAGGTATCGGGTATTGCCTGGTAGAATTGTGAAACGAAATGTAAAGCTTTCAAAATACAAAGTTCAGTTTCAGATTCCTGGTGACCCCAACATGCAAGAAAAATGGTTCTTTGTGTCTGATGTGACAAGTACAACACGACAGCAAGAAAAAATGTGTTCTAAATCTTCAAAGTCTGCGCAACCATTACATCCACTTTTGATGCAGTACACACATAAAGACAGACTGAAGGACTATAAATCTTTGCAGTTGAGTGTACAGCTTGACCCAGCACCCGATGGAAATTTCCAGTTCACTGCCATGGCTGGAATATTCAGATCAGCAGCATCTGTAAGGGATGAAATTGTTCAAGATCTCAGGTCTAATCCATTTACTGGAAATGGAACACCTTTGTCACACTATGTTGATGGGAATGACTGGGATGCATACTTGGATAGTATGTCACGAAGTGGGACCTATGGCGATCACATAACATTACAAAGGGCTGCTGAGATTTTCAATGTTCAATTTCTCATTGTCTCCACACTGGGAATTGATGCCTCTTCTATTATATCTCAGCCTAATACATACTGTGACAGTTTGCCGTTGTTGGTCCTTGGACACATTGCTGAGGGGCACGGAGAACATTACTTAAGTATGGAAGGGTCAGTCTCTTCATTCATTGAAAACATCCTGGAAGCTGAGAGAGAAAGGACATTTCAAAGATATGAGAGTGAATCAGACCAAGAAGATAAACATGAGGAACCCACACTGGACAAAACCACAGGCTATGAACCCCTTGCTGATGGACCCCAAGATGATGCCCTGCTGGATGGACCCCAAGATGATGCCCTGCTGGATGGACCCCAAGATGATGCCCTGCTGGATGAACCCCAAGATGATGCCCTGCTGGATGGACCCCAAGATGATGCTCTACTGGATGGACCCCAAGATGATGCCCTGCTGGATGGACCCCAAGATGATGCCCTGCTGGATGAACCCCAAGATGATGCCCTGCTAGATGGACCCCCAGATAATGATGGAGATGGAAAACATGACATGCCCATCCTGCCGACAGAATTGCTGTCATTTATCGTGCAGTTGACCCTTGATGCAGACATGTCAATGCTTGGGGTATTCAACCGAGTTTCTCAACTTTTTCGAGATCTTGCGTCACCGTTCCATCCTCAAATCTACCTCAGGGAATCTTTAGCTGAAAGCCTTGACTTGGATTATGACAATGACAGTGTCATTAGTATGATGAAGCTCTACAAATCTGCTGGACACGGTAGTGGTCTTGCAATGAGACTAAGGGAGCTATTCAGCAAAAATAGCAAGTGGATGATGGCCTGGGTCCTGCTTAAGTATGTGGGCTATGGTCGATTTAAAATCAAGGACATTTTTTGGAAGAGATAGTATTATCTCTTGTGTTTTGCACTGTAGGTAGATTTTCTTGGTTAAAGCAACTTCAAGTGTTTGTAGTTTAGATGTAGTTTAGTAGTTTCCAGATAGTGTATTGTTAGGCTATATGTGTGTCTAACATGTAAGCTATGGCCTGTTTTAAGTGAAGGACATGTTGGAGGGGAAAAGTTCTTTCTATCATGGCTACGTGATAAGTAGTTTTTGCAAGTTGAAACTGAACTGTTTGTATATTAGAATTCCACTGCAAATCAGTGTGCTTTTAGGCTATATGCTGTGGTTGTTTTTCACTTAATTACTAATTGGGCATTGAGAGAATAAAGAATTTGAAAGAATTTACTGTTCCATATTGGTCTTTTGTTGTGCAACCATTTTTTGTCTCTTTTTCTGTATAAAATTTGCATAATCCTGATTGCTTAATGGCAGAGCTGTGTGTGTGTGTGTGTGTGTGTGTGTGTGTGTATGTGTCTCCTGACATTTGTGTGTACCAGTACTTAGATGTTTGTGTCAGTATAACACTCAGTGTCGTGCAGTTTCTATGTCTCTATGAACCCTCAAGTACAGTTTCTATTAAGCTCAGGAATACAGTGACACTTAATGTAGTTTTGACCAATGAAAGATACTACTAATCTACTGAACTAATAGTATCTTTTTAAAATGAATTTTGAGTCAGTATGATTCATGCTAGAATGCATAAAATAAACATTGTTGTTATAATGTTATAACGATTTTTATGAATGAAGACATCCATCCCAGCCATTTTGGTTGGTTATTACATAATGCACCATATTATTGCATTTTCATCAAAAGAAAACTGCAACTCCCGTATTTTGTAATAACCACCGCAATATGTAATAATTTATTACAAAATGCGGGGAAATTTATTACATATTGCGTTCAGGCTGTGTATTCCAAAATGCGTCAGATTATTACAAAATGCAGGTGTTATTACATAATGAAGTGAAAATTTATTACATTTTGTCCAGTTATTACATAATGCGGTGTTATTACAAATGCGTTGTTACATTCTATAATATTTTTACCTCCTCATGGCTATCATTACTGTTTGCATTTTTCATACTTTGCAATAAAACACCATCTGATGTGTTTATTAGTTTATTATATAGGACTCTGAGTCTGTTTGATTGGTTTCATAACCCCATGGATAACGTATTAGGAAGAGCATCTCCATTTCTTCTTCTTGTGTTTTAGCCTGCCCTGACTAACATGGTCCTCTGACTGTCATCGTCTCTCACCTGTTGTCTTTATCCAACTGGATAAAGATATGCTCCCTCTGGCTGCTGCACTCATCTCTTTGTCATTTGTCTTCTCTCTTTTTAAGGCATTTTTCAGCACTGTATGTGCAATGGGCAATATTAAGATATATTCCATTAACTTATGATGTTTAATGTTAATTCATCAAGATGAATCAGCGGCTGGCAAGTATCAATAGCCTACAATTGTTGCAGTTAGCTGTGTTGCAAGAGAGGCTTGCTACTACTGTAACAGGATGTTTGGTTCTTGATATAACTTGATTGGTTTTGTAAAACAAACATAGGGAATATTATTTGTATCACTATAGTACTTTCAAGATAAATTATATAAAAATTCCAACACTAATTTTACCAAAATAAAAGGATAACTGAATCCAATTAGATATTGCAGTCATAGATCACATAATAAAGAATGACAAAGACCACTATGCTAAGCAAATATGAAATTCTCAACATGGGGAATCAAGCATTGACATTTACAGAATATACATTGCAAAAAATACAAAAAATAACAATAAACTTCCATTTGTCAAGCAAATCAGCATAACCTTTACCAAACATAGAGAAGCTCGGTGTACCACTGGCAAAGCAGGAGAGGTCAGCAGCCGTCATTCATTCAAAGACTGCATTTTCAACAGTAATAATAACTATGATTAATTACTAACTGTTAGTAATAATCACAATTTCTTTGACTTTTCACCCAATCTGTTCAAAAAAAACTGTCAAACAGTACATATTTCACAATCATCATGCTTACTGAACTATCATACTGCAGTTTCGTTTTTTTGGTATAAATAATTACATATACATTTGTTCTGTTTCAGTTTCATATTAATTTACTTATTTTCCACTTCTTTCCCATTTATTTATCAGTACTATTATTTAGTACTATTATTTATTTATTTGTTTGTTTGTTTATACTGTTTTGTTTTGTTCTTTTTAACTCTGATTTGGGTTTTGTTTCTGCGTTGCCTATATTACATTGTAATTATGTGTGATGTTTGTTTTGTTAAGGGAGACACTCCATATGATGTTTTTCATAATGTTTTTTTATCACTTGCTGTGTGTTTGCTTTCGTTGGTATACATTGTGGGTATTTAGTTTGAATTACACTTCTGTGCTAAATAAAATAATAGATAAATAAAATAATAAATGGTTGTTAAAACACCCCATATTCTCCTTTTTTGCATTTAATTTCTCAGTTGTCACTTATTCCCAATGGGGAAATTGCGTAAACAAATAACAGCAAAACAGAGTCCAGAAACAAGGCCAGGCTGTGATTTTTTTAAGGCATTAATATCAGCTTAACTAGTGAAAGAATATACAGTATGTCAGACTGCAATAACCGATCACAGCAGTTAGGCCAATACAGGAAAACACACTTTCTTGCTGAAGTCTGCCATTGTCCTCTAGCAGTACCAAAGCAGTCATTATACAGAGACCTAACATGGCATAATTACAGTGCAATTTAACTATTTTCACATCAATTCATTGTAAACTTAACCCATAACTGTAACTTTTCTACCTTTCTTTACGGATCAAATCATCATTATCCAACACCATGAGAAGCTTATGTGACAGTCCTGAGTTTATAAGGCAACAGGACAGGAATGTAATCATCATTTTCAATTTAATCTTTTACTGATCATTTTTTTTAGTTTAGATTCAGACAGAAACAATATAATGTGTAGGATGTGCAAATTATGCTGCACTACACTTCACAGCAGGATGCTCGCTGGAAGAATAAGATAACAAATGCACACAGACATTATTCTGAAACTGTGATTAAATATGTCATGATACCGATTAGTAGTGGAAAGACTGATTCTTTAAACTAACTTTATTGTCTCGGATTCTGTTCGACAGTGGTGAATTGATTCAGGACTTGTTCATTTGATATACTTTTGTGACAGTTTCAGAATAGGGCCTACCCATAATGAAATGTCTGGGCATTGGTCTGCTTGATTCAGCAGCCACTGCTAAATTGCCATTGTCCATTCAATTGTCTCATGTAAAAAATGCTCACTGACCGATATACAGAATTGGTTCATTAAGTGAACTGCTAACCCATTGAACAAATGAATCACATTTGTAGTGTCTTTCAACCAAAAGGGGGCGCTACCTATTAACGGAGCAATTCGTTCAGTCCAGATGAAAGATGTCAATACAGAAACTGAACTACTAACCTATACACTAGCAACTGAACTGCTGGATAAATCGTACAGTATTGTGCTTGCTCCATGAAGTATGTTGTTTGGGTGTCGCGTAATGATGACGATGGATGAATGGCGAGGCGAGAATTTGTGAGTTTGTTGTTATTGTGGTTGATTAAGTCCATTTTATGAGGAGTAGCCAGCTAGCATTGCCAAGGTCATTGCCAAGGTAGACAGACAACAACTGTTTTTGTTGTGAAAACTTACTTTGTGCGTACAAGCACATCGAACTTTATGGAGCGCAGTCCAACCATGGACACTGACTGATTTGAAATTCAGATTTAGTTCTGCTGGCAAACCCATTCAGCTCATTCAAATGAACAATTTATATGAGTTGACCCATCACTAATACAAATATATAGACATTATAGGTGCTACAGGTGCACCACAACACTGTAGACTTACAGTATATTCCTGTCTACAGTGTGAAATATCTAGGGAAACCTGACTGGCAACATTCTTTTGCAATATCCTGTTTTTTTTCCGCATACCCTGCTGCCATTTAATTGTAATCCTTTTTATCCATTCAGTATTATCCCACGTGCCACAACATCACTGACTTCTGAAACGACTGACTGTGCAAACATATGCTTGCTAGCTGCCAAGTCAAGTTTATGCCCTACAAATCTCAATTTGTGCACAGAGATTGGCCTGCACTTTTAGAGTATACTGTTTTTTCTGTTTTGGATAGTTTACAGCAGATAGATGTGATTAAGGTCCGGGGCTGGATTCAAACCCTCAACTTTACAGGCACATGGTCTGAGCTGTAGCTTCTCATCACCAGCTACTATAATATAAGAGATTTCCATTATGCCTTCTCTACTAACAAAGACAAGTAAGAAACCCATTTATATGTTACACCTGTTATGTTGACGTCCCAATCTGTACCTGGACTATGACGCCTCCTGTTGAAACGCTGTTGCCCCACTATAGGTTTTTATGTAATCAGTTATCGGATTGAGGACATTTTTTCCCTTTCAAATTGATTGACTGGGCTTACATGTGTTTTGAGGCTGTGAAATGTTGGTCTGTTAACACTGAAAATATATGTATTTGTGTTACAATGGGGTTGAAAAAGTTTATTTTCCATGTACTTGTCAAACTCTTCAAGACTTTAAATAAACATCCACACATTTTTTTTTTTACATACTGAAGGAGTGTTGATGTAATTTCTACCCAAATGTTCTGAAAGTGCTCATGTGTTTACTTTTTCTGATCAACAACCACCATGTCCTGATGCTGCGAGTCTATTATCATTCCAACAGTTCCAGGGGGATCTCTGCCAGCTTCGGCGGCGGCGAATCCTCCGGTCCTCGGTTTCCCCTGAGATCAGTGACTGGCTGCTGTCTGGCTAGGAACGCTGCTCTCTGATCCACTGGCTAAACATGTTCACACATCCAATGTGCTGTGTTCGCAGCCGCTCTGGTGTAGCCACACAGAAAATTGGCTCTGCTCAGCCATGCCTGAAACGGTTCAAAAGTTGAGATGCATCCAAAAACGTCAGCCTCGAGGCCGCCTGTCCCCTCCGTGTTACCCATCCAAGCCAGGCTTTTATTGATTTGCGGTATTATCTTTCATACTTCACTAGACATTTGTGTGACATGCCCAAGCGTGTATAAAAAAACACCAACACAAAAACTCATATTCACAAATACACTTTTAGGTGTACACACACACACACACACACACACATATACATATATATATATATATATATATACTGTATATATATATATAAACATTACTCATACACACACGCTTAAATACGCCATACACTGCTTATCCTCTCTTTTCACCCTTCTGAAGTAAGTCAACACACCCTAAAGCCCTCTGCTGGATATTAACACACACACTCATGTCAGTCACCGCATGTTACAGCACCAAGCTTTGACAGCCTCATTGGCAGTCAATACACACACACACACACAGTCACACATAAGTAAACACACGCATGCTTGTGTACACACATGCAAAACTCTCACACACGCTAACACACACACATACCATGCGCACATATATCACACATGTGCACGCTCGAACGAAATGTGCACAAACACCCACACACACACTTCTCAGATGGTGAAGCTGTTGTGCCAGCCTTGTGTGGGCTGTGCAGCCTAAAGCTCTTTCTGCTCTAGCAGGCTCCGCTCAATCCTCAGCCGTTCCCTCTGCTGCTGCATCCACCCAAAACAGTTTACCCAAACCTCCGACTTCAAAAGCACACAGGTTGCAGATCTAACCTCCACTTCAAACATTCCATCTGGATTTTTTTATGGTGATATTTTTATGGTGTTTCTGCTTAATTAAGTTGTTTTTCTTGTCTTTATTTATCCAGGGGAACGTCAACTAAGCACCCTGCTTCACATTCGTACAGTTCCACACATTCACACTGGGAGCTGCCCAGTAGAACCACAGTCTTCTGCTGGTACCCACTGAGCAGTTCCACTGTAGCAGTTGGGGGTTAAGTATCTTGCTCTAGGGCACCACAGTAGTAGTTGTTGAGGGAGGCTAACAAGCCAAAAAAGCAAATGACCAAGCAGTAGGGGAGAGCAGGGCATGTTGTCACACGTTTTACCCATTGGTGTATTTCTCAGTAGTGCCTTACTACAGAGATACGATATATATTTTTCTAGCTAGATCTAAAAAATGCCATTTTTACATTTAGAATAATTTACTGGAAGAAAGAAATACCACTTGTGACAACTTGTGACAACTTACCCCATGTCAGGGCATGTTGTCACACATGACGGGGCATGTTGTCACATAGACACGTACGCTGTGTTCCATTTCCTCCTCATTCCATTTCCTCTGAAGTATATATACAATAATAACATGAAAAACACACTCTTGTATTGAAAACAACCCCTCACCCATCCTGGGATGCACAGACAAACATAAATTCTGATACAATTTCTAACAGTATGATATATTAATATATATTACATGCAATATATACACATTTAGTTTGATGTTTTATTATGTAAAATGGTTTCTTAGTCACACAGTAATAATAGTAATCTGCCTTTGTGACTGTATGTAAGTCTGCTCCAACAGAGAGGCCATGTGCTACACAAGCCAATGGTTTGTGGGTGCAAGTACCAAAATCGTATTTATTCAGAAAAGATTGAATGTAAAGCTATTTTTTTTTTTTTTTTAAGGATTTGGATAGTTATGACAACATGCCCCAAAATCCCAGGCATTCCTGACAAAGGTCCCTTCCCTGAGCACACTGATTCACTAAACCATTCAAATTTATTATCAGGTTATAGCTGTCCCTTGATTTTATGTGCCACAATGTGTAACTATTTTGATTCCTTAAGAAAAAAATGAGAAGAAAAACACACATTTTCAATATTTACTTTCAGACTGTTGTATTCAACATAGGCAACCTCTTATTAAGAATTAAGATTATTTGTAATTGGACTTTTGGCTCTAAAATATTTAGTTTCAGAAATAAAGCCACTGAGACAACTTACCCATGTAACAACTTGCCCCGCTCTCCCCTATTATTCCAGTAATTTGCATGGTGATATATTACCTCTTCAGCGGGCATTTCTTCTGGATCTCTGCTCTAATTAGCTAGCTTAAGTTTAAGCTGTGCCAAAGAACTGCCGATATTGTTGCAATTCTGGCTGGTTGATGATAGACATCGATAAAAGTCATAGATAACTTAACAGCCCTTTAAGGACGTTCATTCTTTCATTTGGTTTAACAAAGAGTTTCTTAGTCGCTCCAGAAGTGCAGACTTTTGTTTTGCTCATCAGACATGCATCTGGTGACATGGGCAGTTTTAATAAACCAAAAGAAATCTGACTAAGATGTTTACATGCCCCAATACAGGGAGAGGCTGAGCAGAAATCTTGGTGTGTTAATTGTGTTATGCTTCCTCTGATTATTTTTTTTATTTTATTTATTTATTTAAAAGGGACAATGTACAGTTCAAACATAAATATCACCATTTGATTCACCGTACCAGATTATAGCTGCAAGCTATTTCGCATCTGTAGTCCCTAGGCAGGTCAAAGCAAAGAAACAGCACAATAACAAACAGTACAGAGTAAAAACAACATACAAAGTTATACAAAAAAGAACACACAAGACACAAAATACAAAACTACACACAAAAGCACATCACAAATGTATCATGTGTGTCATGAAGACCATAAGATAGAATGTCAAAGTCAGTGAGTACAGAGCTGAGCAGCTTTTAACAGAATTTTTAAGTTAGTTTTGAAAGTGCTGATAGAGCTGCAGCTCCTCACATCGTCAGGCAGGGTGTTCCACTGATTTGTGGCTTTTACAGAGAAAGCTGATTGCCCAAATGCAGTGCAGCGAAATGGTATGGTACAATCTCGTATAGAGGATATTCTGGAGGATCTAATAGAATCCACTGAGCGAGTATACACAGTCATGTAGTGGAGGAGGGGCCAAACCAAATTATTACCATTATGACCTTACTCCCCCGATTTAGATAATCCGATAAAGGCGTTTACATGACAATTTCTATAGTCAGCAGTTAGTTAAATTTTGATTAACTAGCTGCTGCAGCCACACATTTTTTTTTTCTAGACACTTTTTTGAATCAATGTTAAAGGCTAAATATGATACATTGATTGGCTAGACGGTTCGTAAACCAGCCAGTCACGCACGTCCCCACTTCTCATTGAATGACGCGTTTTTTTGGCCCCAATGTCTCCTCCTTCGCTTACTATAACGCACAACCTCTTATTATCTGTCTGCTGGCCTCTTAACTCCAACAATTTGGCTCTAAATTCTGCTTCCAGTTTGACAGTTTTCTCAGCCTTAGGGTAGACAAGCTAAACTGACGTAGTGGGTGGTGAGGCTGCCCAACTTTATGCTGTCTTTGGTAGTGAGATTTCATATGAAAATATATATATTTTGAAACTACATTGCTAAGTACGTTGCCCAGGAGTGGTCATGGGAAGAAAAAAAGGCATATCGAGGGCAGTGCATAAGCATCACTGTGGGAGCTTTAGAAAAGGTCCGCTAACTGGGGATTTTTTTCCCAACATTCCCATTTGGTGGGTAGAGGGTGTTAATTTCCCATCCTGATAGTCAGAGTATTGCCTTATATGGGTTAAAATGTACCTGGCACCCCAAATAAGGCACAAAGGGCAGATGATGTCCCTTTTTAAGTTTAGTTAATGTTTCTGGAGATATTGAATCCTTCTCATGTGCAGGCCAGTCTACAAAAAAAAAACACAAAAAAAGTATAGGGGCTTATGTGATTTTGGAAAGGTCTTTGTGGGTGCGCCATTGACAACTAAAGCCACGAAAATAGCACAGAACACCTGCACTAAGAGATGGTCTGAGGCGCAAGCGTATTTTTTGAATACCAAAATTGCACTGCACCACCTGTTTGTATTGACACTTTCCTCTATTGCGATCCCCGCCCATTTCAGCGCAAACAATGTCATGGAGAGTGATGAAATTACCTAACGGGCACAGGTGGGAAAAAATCCAAAAACCACTACGCTGGTGCAAAGTCACTCTGCTTGATGTGCACGAAAATAGGGTGTTATATATCAATTCTGGATAGAAACTGTAACCTGATGATCATTGCTCAGTATTTCAAAAACACAAATGATGACATATTCAGAGATATCCCCTTTTGAATGTGAGCGGGATGTGAATGTGGATGGAGAAGGGAGATGGATGATGGATGATGAAGAGTTCAATGTTGTCTCAGAGTCACATGGAGAAGGAGGATTTTGCTGCTTCAGCTAATCCTTCCAATCCAAAGTGTTTCCGTTTGAGAAGGAAAATAGAGAGAGAGGCATGGAAGAGAGAAAGAGGAGAGAGAAAAAATAGGGTAAAACTTTTTAAGGATTTCCATATCTGTGATTCAGATTCAGATTCAGATTCAGAAGATTTTATTCATCCCTGGGGGAAATTATTTCAGTCACAATTTCTCAAGTTCAATTTAAAAAGTGCAAGAAGTAAGAAATATATTAGTAGAGTAGAATAAAGTGCAAAGTACCAGTGCAAAATACAACTAAAATAATACTAGAAAATGCAATTATAAAAACTACAATAACATACAATAAAAGGCAAGATTAATAAAAGGTTAAAATAAGGCTAAAGTGACAAGTGTGACTTTGGATAATGTAATACTATTGCACAACCATGAAGTGAGCACAAATACATATTGCACATGAGCATGATGCGTGATGTATTATAAGGGCACACATAAGGAATTGTAATGCACTCATAATGCCTTATGATCATGCTAATAGTGGGCTTTCAGGTGAAGTAACGTCCTCTGGCAGCTATGTTGGAGGTACATGGCTCTAAATGGCAGTGAACACCTTATTGTATCTTTAGAATCAACACAGTCAATTTCTGTGATGTTTTTGACTGGGAACTGATCATTTCATCACTGATAAATCTGATGGATTTTGTGTTTAGATGATGTCAGCTTGTTAGCTAGCTGACCAGTATCTGGTCTGGACACCTGCTCGTCGAACATCTCATTCCAAAATCATGGCTATTAATATGGTGTTGATCCTCCCTTTGCTGCCATAATAGCCTCCACTCTTCTGGGAAGGCTTTCCACTAGATGTTGGAACATTGCTTCCATTCAGTCACAAGAGCATTAGTGAAGTTGGGCACTGATGTTGGGCAATTAGGCCTGGCTCACAGTCGGCGTTCCAATTCATCCCAAAGGTGATGATTAACACGTGTCAACTTTTGTGACCATTACCTTGCAAAAGGACCCATCAGATGCAAAGGGGGGGCACAAATCCATCCCGCTGGATCCTTTTTGTGGACTTCCATTTTGTAAGCCACTTCACCAAGACCACCAAGGAGAAGCCAAGCTTGCTTCTCTTTGATAATCATGACTTACATCTGTCCATTAACACTGCGCGAAAAGGGCCAGAATCCAGAAATATTACGATTGGATATCTCCGAGATTCTCTGGAGAATACGGACCATTTCTGATGCATATTCTGAGTTTTGTTGATATGCGCCATATCTGGTCAAATATGGACTCAATATACATCATGAGGACATATATTATACTAGGATACCAGATACATCTTATTTTTGTCATGTATGTGTTCCAAATATGACCTTATGTCATGTCTGGAAATATCCAAGCTCAATATTTTTCTAGAAACCGATTGTATCTATGGCATATCTGTATGTGTCACTGCACAAACAAATACAGTCTATACTGAGTTCATATGACTGAAAGTCATATCGTTACTCTGAATTCTCTAGAGAATACGGACCATTTCCAATGCATATTCAGAGTTTTGTTGGCATATACCATATCTGGTCAAATATGGATGAAAGATACATCTTCAGGACATATCTTGGATACAATTTAGATCATCCTTGGTGAAGACCCCAAGAATGCAGATATATCATTTTCTTAATTCTCTGTAGAATCCGGTAATATTTTGAGCATATGTGATGTTAATGGATATGCATAATATCCCAGCAAGTATCAAGTTAGTATTTGGCGCACAGACATATACCATATTCATTGAAGACTTTGCATGTCATATACAAGGTCTGAATATGACATCATCTAGTATACAGGGATATATTACTCCCTATTTTGAGTAGAATACAGGCACTATCAGTAGCATATCATGACCTTTTTGTTGTATAAAATATATGGTACAATATTTACGACAGATTTTGCCATTGGCCCTGTTTTGGGTACGATATTTAACTGATATTGATAGGGTACTGTATAAGCAGGAAAAGTGCCAGAATCCGGTGATTTCTATAATGGACATTTTCTTGATTCTCTCGATAATACGGATGACTTCTCGGACATATTTGGAGTTTTGTCTGTATGCCCCATATTTGATAAAATATTGACTCAATATATGTCTTTGGGACATATATAACATCTTTGCATATCACACATATCTTATTCATGTCATATGCTTGAATATGAACATATTGAGATATTCAGGTTCATTTTTCTAGAATACTGACAGTATCCATAGCATATCCATATTTTTCTCTACACAAACAAATACAGTATTGCACTGAGTCCAGATATGACCTTCAGTCATATACGGGGACCAGATATTGCCTTCATTTGCCTGCATTTCAACCCTACTCAGTGGAGCCCCGTATGGGTAACTCAACCCCCATGAAAGTACAGCTCTATATATAGCTTTCTAGAGAAGTTGACCCCATGTCTCTAGCCTGTTCTGTTGTTGCATAATAAGCCTTCAAATGTGGCCCAGGGTCAGAGTTCAAAGGGCAATATTGCAGTGCAGGAACCACCCATGTTCTTGACATATGTTACTCTCCAGGTCAAGGCCTTTCCAAAAATGTCTTCAATTTTGTCCTATGGCAATGTTTAATTTTCACCTCTGTCCAGCCGCAGGTTCTTCCAAACATAGTTTCTGTACTCCAGCCTGGATATAATCAATCCATTTGTATTTTGTTTTGTTTTTTTGCTTATTTAGTGGCAAAACTCCTTCAGTGTATTTATGTTTTCCCTAATCACAGTCCTACTTTCGGATTTGGGCTAGTGTAGACCTAATTTTACCTATCCTTATGTAAGGATACCAAGATAACCATGCGGATAAGCCACAAATCAGCTATGGAGAGTGCCACCCACAAGGTCATAACAAGGTAGCGGTAGGAAACTTCATTTGTAAACAGAGGGCTATTGAGGCTACAACATAATCCTGACCATGTAGGGCCACTCAGGAGGTTTGATGGAGGGGCTAAAGTGCTTCAAAAACAGCAATGTTATCCAATATAATTTTTCGTATGACAATCCAGATGTATTTGGTAGGTAAAATTAGGTGTACAGAGAAAACATCAATACCTTCAATGATTTTTGCCACTAAATAACAAAAAAAACCCGAAAGACTTGATAATATCCAGGCTGGAGTACAGAAACTATGTTTGGAAGAACCTGCGGCTGGACAGCTGGATACAGACTACCAGCAGGCCAGCAGGTGAAGCATTATGATAGAAATGTCAAGCAACCATTTCCTGCATAATTAATTTAATGTGAAGTAGGCCTTTTTTCTCAGAAGCATTTTTTTTTAAAGTTGGAGTAGGCTAATAACTAACTAAAAACGAATATTTCAATCAATGATAAATGCACAGTATATTATATCTGTGCATAGTATTGTGAATGAGTTTCATCTTTAACATAATGTTAAAGAGAGTGCTTTTCTGTAGGAGGCTAACCCCAAAAGCTCCAGTTCAGAGAGCATTGGAGAGCCTGGTGATCAAGTAAAATACTTCTAATAGCTATGGTGAAATATGGGATGGTAAGGCCAGAAAATATGTTCATGAAATCCTATATAACATTTTGTAATTGGTCTGTATTCTAGTACATATTTTTACATACAAAACTAGATATAGCCTACTCCAGTCTAATTCCTGGGCTTCACCAGGAATCATTGAGTCAAGCCACTGTCAGCATCACATCCATGAAAATTCAACTGGCTACACTAAAGTGTTCAGTTGTCTTAGTGCATTTTTTGCAGTGAGAAGTATATATAAGGTACTTGCTATTTTAAATAGTAGTTCTACCATGCCCAAGCAATTTTGAATGGAAAATGGTATTCTTAATTCTGATTCTAATAATTCAATTTAAGATGAGGTGCAACCACAAGGCTCCAGACCAGAGAGTGAGGGAGAGCATGCTGAGCATCAGGAGACACATCAGACAGGTACATATGAGGGTGGTAATGGCCGAGTGTGAGAGAGTTACTATAAAAGGGCCATGCCAGTAAGAGTGGGATAAAGGGAAAGATAGATGCTGTGGACAATGGTATTCTTAAAGGTACATTATGGAACTTATGCAGAATTATACTAAAACCTTAAATGACCATATTTTACACCATTCAGGTACATGCTGATGGGTGACACCTAAAATGGCGGGGTGTGTGTGTGTGCCCTTTTTTCAGGTTAGAGCAACAGCCCCTCAAAATGTCTGTGCACGTCCCTGGTTTTTCCTTTGTTTCACCATCCCTCTTCACACTACAGCGAAGCCTCACTGCAAGCGATTCCGATTCATTTTGACTGAGAAGCGTGGAACCACTTGCGTGGAGTATGATGGGATAGCAGGCGGCCTGGGGCAAGCAGTGTGTAGTGGGGAAAGTTGAAATCAGTTCACTTAAAACCTGAGGCGAGAGAAGATCGTGGCAAGGAGGCCAATCACATCTGATCCTAAGATATAAATTCTCCACCTTGCCAAATGTTACTTCCTAGTCCCACATTCTCATCATGGAAGAGAAGGTAATAATCGCTGAAACACAGACAGCGGTATATCCTACACCTCCTAGAATTGGCCACTTGTGGCTGTATTACATGCTGCTTGTTTTTCGATGGGATAGCATTTAGTAGAAAACAAAGGTAAAAATACTTTTTT
Organism: Centroberyx gerrardi; assembly: GCF_048128805.1. Lineage (NCBI taxonomy): Eukaryota > Metazoa > Chordata > Actinopteri > Beryciformes > Berycidae > Centroberyx > Centroberyx gerrardi. The sequence continues at coordinate 2,131,751 of NC_136009.1, read as the reverse complement.
AGAATTATTATTAGCCTTGGAGTTAAAGTTCACTGATTTCAACTTTTCCTGCCACCCGCTTGCTCTGCGCTGTCAGCCATCATGCCATCATACTCTGCGCAAGCGTTGTGCCACTTGTCATTGAAAATGACAACCATTTGCAGTATGGCTTCATGCCCGCCAGACCTAGAGAATGAGTATGCGGTAGCTGCAGAACCACAGTAATCACAGGCACAGGCCCCTGTAGCTAGAGGGCCCAGAGTGGGCCTACTGGGCATGCTCAATAACTTATTGGTACCAACAGCGAGAGGACCTGGTGTATTATTCAAAGGAGCTTTTATCGCCATCTGCTGGTGTTTCCAATGTAATTAATTTTTTTCTAAATTGAACAAAGATGAAGATTCCATCATCACTGATAATGTTTTGTTTTTCAGTTTGTATGCTTTTTAAACCTTATATGTTGCTATGTTCCATAAACCAATTTTATTATAGTTATTAATATGTATGTCCAAGCATCCAAGTATAATTAACATATTCTCTGCCCTCCACGGCACATGATTGGACACCACTGACTTAGAGTATACATGTCCTTACAGGCCTTGGTCCGTCAAACCCATAGAGGCCTGGGAGAGCAGCTGCCATGGCAGGTCTGGCCAACTGACAAGTATGTTCACTTATTATTTTTGAAATGCCTCTGTTTGTGAAGTAACATTACAAAACACATCAGCCAATATGTATCCTGCATGTTATGCTGAATGGACAGGTATCTTCAGCTTTACAAAAGTTTGTGTGTGTGTTTCTTCAGCTTCTGGACACCTCATAATGAGGAGGTAACAATTGCTGTCCAAACATCGTGCTGCTCGTGCTGTTAATATTACACCATTGTTCACACATACAGTTGATACAGAACTTTACCAGTAATGTTACAACGTCTTGAGCAGGGAAATTGGCAGAACTGATTTACCGGCATTTTGACATCAGCTCCTATTCACACACAAGCTCCATGCCAGTAAATTTACGGAACAGGCTGCATGTGTGAATGGGGCTTATGTGAAGCAGTTTTGTGGACTAAAATATTGGTGCCAATACATGATCAATTTGGTGCCACCAACTGAAAATGCAAGTGGCAATAGTAGAGCAAGTTAGGCTGGAGCCCTGTAATCATTGAGGAATGTAATGTAAATGCAGTGTAATAGTGTTATGTAATAATAAAAGGGTAAGAAGGAACTACTACTGCAGGGATCAGGAAAAAATCCATAACAGATGTTTTTAAAATTAGACAAATATTTAATAATAAAATACAGTTAATCAAAATTGTCTGTTCATGAATTTACAGTCTCTCTGTCGATATAGCTTATTTTAACTATGATTGATTCCTTTTGGTATGCTATGTAAACCTATACAGACTAGCAACCTGACCTGAGAGGTAATTGGTTTACTATTTATTTTGAGATACCTTTATATTAATACATTTTGAGTTCATAATGTGTTGTGTACATTTCTTCTTATAATTTTCATTCACTAGGAGCCTGCAACAGGGCATGGAGGATGGAGCTAGAGGGGAACAAGGAGGAAATCAAGAGGCGGAAGGTCCTCACAAGTAGGCGAGATCGGGTGAGTTGTTGCCCTGCTCAGCTATGGCTGTTGCATTTGATTAATCACGTGAATACTGGCCTTGATTCAGACTTAAAGTGCTGTTGAACGTTGGTAGTACCTTGGGTTGTGTAGCTTCCTGGCCATGATATAACCCCCATAATTACCATGCGCTCACACCAAAAGCATCATGAGCTACAAAAGCAGCCGGCAGTCATCATTTTCAGTGGAAGCTGGCGACGAGGGGCTGCCGGTGCTGTGGCAGCAGCGAGGAGCGTGATGCCTGTGACAAGTTGACGTTTAGCTGAGGTTAACTTTATGCAAATTAGCAGTGATGCGCTGAAGCAGCAACCAATTGCAGAGAGGTATTCGATTTTCTCCTTCCTCTTACTATGTACTAAAGGTCATAGCAGATATTTGTTCCATATTGACAAGGAGATGAAACTGATTGTTGCTGTCTCTGGTTTTCCAGAGCTTTATGATCCATCGTTGTTTGTTGCATTGTGTACTGAGAACCAGGTCAGATTCCTTGTATGTGGAAACAGACTCCACCAACAAAGTGATTCTTATTCAGTTACAATGTGCACAATAGCTGAAAGTAAAACGCCATTTTAAAATAAACAAGCGTTGTTTGGAACAAGGTACATTTTGCTTGCTAAATAATAAACGGAAATTGTTAATTCGATAATGCTTGTCACAGTTAATGTCTGGCATGTCGAGTAGCTTTGCTACAAACTTGATATTGGGCCCAACCAAACTTGATATCTCCAGTGCCGTTTGAACGACCCGCCCCCCAGCGATGGGCTGGCAGCGAGCAGCCAGTGACCAGAGCGCCTAGCGCTGCTCACAAAGCTTTTGGTGTGAGCGCACAGTTAGCCTTAACTTAAGTTCGCGTCCCCAAAGTGGCGGGCTCACTAGAGTCATGTCTGCCTGCCAAAAAGTCCTAGATGAAAACCGAAGAAGGCAGTGGAGCCCAGGTCCACCCACATGCGTAGTAACGCAGGACCCTTCTCCAAACGAACACCCCCCGCTGCAGAGGGCAGACGTTTGTATGTGAAAGAGAAAGAGAGCAGTAAGGAGGAGGAGGAAGCGGAGAGGACAGGAGAAATTTAAGGACTTTTAGCAGTTCTGTAGTTGGGCATTTGGCCATGGTTTTATTCAAATTCCTTCAGTCTTGTTTTTTTGTGAGTGCCCACTGCCTTGATTTATTTTGTGCAAAATTCTGCACTTTCATTGGCTCTTTTTGTGTTAGCCTTTGCACATTGCACATTTTCTCTTTTGTACCATTTATTTACTAGATGCAATAAAAGTGGCTTATTTGCAGTCAAGTGGTTTTCTATGTTATTTTTAGCTGAATATTCTTCTAATTCTAAAACAAATCACTTGTGATTGGTCTTGAAAATATGATTACTGGTCATATCTATACAATTTACAGACATCGGATGTGACTGGTGAATCCTCATCAGATATCATCAGATATGACTTAAAATCACTTGGGTAATATTTTGAAATATCCTGACAGCAGAAATCACTTGTGTTAGGACTTCAAACATGGTTAATGGTCATATCTGTACAATAACCTGACATCGGACATGACTAGTGAAACTTCTGCAGATATGACAGCTGTCCATTTCTGACTATAGATATTTTCAGAATATGAGATGTTTTTATTGCATATCATGATGATATCTATCTACAGTATCCGGGATGACATGAACTCCAGATTCTAGCAGTACAAAAGTGGTCCCATTCTGGAGTTGGATATGCTCCGAACATGAAATCTGTGACTCTCATGATTGGAGAGTATCCACTATGTATGTCATCATATTTGGATCATATCTTGGAATATTTGGGCAATAATATCTCTGGATTCTTGGGGTTTTTGCGCAGTGTAATGGCCTCAACTTTGCCATGGATGATGGGGTGGTTATGCTGTCATTTCCTCCTCTTTGTTCACACTGTCTTCAGCCGCTTGACCACTCAGTTTATGGGCCACTCAAAAAACACATAAACACTGACTCCCGGTGCTGAGCAATCCTGGGAAGATGATGACCATCTATGGTATTCCAGAGATTGTTGCAACAGCATATCCAATAGCTGCAAAACCCCTGGACATCCAGGCAGGGTTTAGAGTCAGTGGAATTCATCCTTTTACCAGAGCTGTTTTCCTGGAGTCAGAATTTGCATCAGCTAGTGTAACTGACTATCCCATGCCAAGTCCAAGCCACTCTCCACGCTCTGACAACAGCGCTGTGCTCTGTCTGAACTGCCCTCCTCTCTCTGACAACAATGCTGTACCCGGTCCAAGCCACCCTGTCCTCTCTGACAACAGCACTGTGCCTGGTCCTAGCTGCCCTAGTCTCTCTGTGAAGAGTGCTACAGCTGGAAACCTCCCAACCCCAGAGCAGCTACTGTCACTCCCAAAAGCCAGACCACGCAAAAGTGTCAGGAAAGTGAGCCGAAGGCGGCAAAAACTGCACTTTTGACTGACACACCGGTCAAATTGGAGATGGAAAGCCAAAGTTGGGCCAGAAACCAAAGAAGCTGTTTAGTTCAGCAGAGAATATACAGGCAAAAACACACAAAAAAACAAAACAGAAAGCGATTGCCATCTGAGTTTTGTGAAGATGAGGATGTTTGGTATGCATGGAACCGTATGCAAACAGCCCACAAGAGGTATAGCTTCAGTGCTTTGTCTGTAAAAATTGGGCTCACAAGGAATGCACCCCAGGGCTTCCAACCTTAATTTGTTAAAATTGTGACTCAGATACTGATTGAGCTACTTTATCTTTTTATACAAATTTATAAATTATTATATATTAAGTTTTGTTTTTGTTGTGTTATGGCAAGTTCAAGATTCAGTTCAAGTAAGAATGTGTTTGCATTTTGAGGTTTTTTTTTCAGGGATTTGGTTTTTTACATCAGAGAAGTTGAAAAAAAATCTATGACACGTTTTAAGAGTTGAAAACAACTGTCCTCAAAGGAAAACTGGGTCCCTTCAACACTGTTTGAAGCTGGAAGTTAGAAAGTTCTTGTTTCAGTTTGTTGTTTGCAAGTGCAGGGCCCACGCTTCTTTAAAATGCTGTACAAAGATATTTGATTTAATAAAGTCTAAAGTTGGTATTTGTTGTTTTGTTCATTTCTTTGTGGCAAAACCAGTTAGGCTACTAACATTGTGACAACTAACCCCATGTCAACCTACTGTGGTTGATTGTCACAAGTGGACACACTGTATTCAGCCAGTTATAATTTCATTTTGGAATAAGAAATATCCGTTTCTACCTGAGATTCTCATCTTTCATTATCAGAGGAATCTTGTAATAATTATTGTGGCTGAGGTATAGGTGGGAGAATAAAAGGTTTGGCAACCATACTCGGTCTCCTCCTCTCCAATGGACCTCCATGATGGAGCCAGAGGTGGTTGATAGGAGATTTGTGACAGCTTTAAAGCCTCCATAAGAAAACATAATGCTTACTGATACATTATATCAAAAGTCATGAGACATTACAGATATAACTTATAAAGAATTGGAAGTACAAGCATTTCATGAATGGGTAATAATGTGTACCATTATAAATGCATACTAAAATGATCCATGCAGCATCTCAAGTTATCACAGTGTGTGTTATGTAAAGTGAAAATCATATTAATGCTTTCTAAATAAACCATACAACCTCATAAGTTAACCACTGTATGTTTTAAGTAAAGTGGCATCTAAAGTAAACCATGAAGTTATCATTGTCTTCTTCAATCAATGATACTGTTGAGTGATAGATTATTAGAAGTCATAAAAATACAACACATAAGATGCTTGCGCTAATAATTAATCATAAGTCATATCGGTAATGTTTTGTATCTCTGCTGATGCATCAGTAAGCATTATGCATTTTTATAAACATGGTGATACGGCATTCATGTGAGTGCCATTATAATGAACTATACATACACTGCCCATCAAACGTTTAGGGACACCTGATTGAATGTACTATGTTTTTCATTATCTTAAAGCCATTTTGATCTAAAGGCTTATGCTTAAATGCTTAAAATTTGTTTCTTAGACAAATAGAAATAGTGAAGTTGATGCCTGTGTTTGAATTTCTTTGATGCCTATGTTTGAATTTCTTTCCAAAGCCTTTGCCTTTCCATCAACGCAAAGGGCGGCAACTTTAAAAACTGATTACCCCACAAACCTCCATCCGCACTCTCTACCAACAGCTTGCTCCTCCGGGCCCCCAGTACCAAGCTCCGCACCATGGGGGATCGGGCCTTCTGCTCGGCTGCACCGCGCTTGTGGAACAGCCTTCCTAACCATCTAAGGGCAGGGCAGACCCTGGACTCTTTTAAGACAGGCCCTAAAAACCATAAAAATAAGAACGAAGAAAAAAGAGATCGCTAACAAAAGTTAACACGAAAAAGTGTTAACTTTTGTTAGCGATCTCTTTTTTCTTCGTTTTTATTTTTATGTTTTTAACTCTGTAGCACTTTGAGATTCACTATGAATGAAAAGTGCAGTACAAATAAAATGCATTATTATTATTTATTATTAAGGAATCTAAAATAAGATAGTTTTGATTTGTTTAACACTTTTTTGGTCACTGCATAATTCCATTTGTGTTATTTCATAGTTTTGATGTCTTCACTATTATTCTAAAATGTGGAAAATAGTAAAAATAAAGAAAAATGTGGTGTCCCCAAACTTTTGACGGGCAGTGTATGTGAAGCACAGAAAGCGTCATGGAATATCGAGAGAGTGAAGAAAGGCAAGATGCACAGGAAAAGAAAGAGAGTGGGTGAGAGAGACAGAGAGTGAGAAAAGAGAGAACAGCAAGAGAAAAGGAAAAAGAGAGTGAGCAAGTAACAGAGAGAGAGTGTCCGCATGTCTAATAGCTCTGACAGCCTTGACTCTGACGAAGAAAGGATTGACTCGGGCTCTAATATGAACGTAGAGCAGAGTTGCCTAGCCACCCCTTAATATACACACCATGATACACCTGGGCTGCGTTTCCCAAAAGCATCGTAAGCCTAAGATGTTCGTAAAGTACATCGTAAGAAACATCTTAAAGTTCGAGAGTATCTAACCTCCGTATCGTGACGTATTTCCGAGTGAAACAGGAAAGACAGGAGGGACATAACGTTGGGAGGAATTTGATTTGAACGTTGAAAAGTGGGCGTGTCATAACACCCGAAGACACACCGAAGTACCATGCTGTTGCTAGCTAGCTAACTAATGAATCTTAGCTCTGTGCGCTAAAAGTTGAAGATTGATTGATGGGTGGATGTCATGATAGTATTGGTTGAAATTGGTTGAGTCATGCTTACGTAAGCACACGGCATATTTTGTTTTACAGGAAGAAAACATGATTGAATTTTGATATAAGAATACAAAGAAATGTATTTTTTGTATTTTTTTTGGCATATATTGTTAAATAGGTGCACAATATGACCGGGGATGTGATCTAAAAGGGTTAAAAAGGCATTTTTCATTTCATCTCGACTTTAAGGTTACTGTGGGTTTCCCAAAAGCTTCTTAACTAACGATGCTCTTAAAGAAACATTGTAGATTAATTGTAGAGGCAGCTTTATTTTTACTGCCAATGATGATTGTAGTCTACAGTAAAATATGCACACAATGTTTATAACTACAATAAAATATGCAAACATCTTTAATAAAGATGTGAAGTGCAGGCTATAGTTTTCAGGGCATAATTCATGGATTTAATTGTTGATTTGATGAAGTGCAGGAATTGAGGTAAGTGGGGAAAAAGGGAAATACTATACAAAATGGGTGACTTGTGGCTGTTGATGCAGGTAACTAAACCCCAGGGGACTGTTAAACTGAGGAAGAAAAAAAACGTGCTTCAATAACAATAACAGAGTGAGAACACATGAGTCCCAGGCTTAGGCTACTTGTGTTTTACCTGGTAGGTGAATACAGTGTTGTCATAAAAGGCCTATTTGAGTGAAATTAATGCATTACAGTAAGCCTACTATCATAAACAACTATTTCAAAACTGGACTAACTGTACATTTACACATACCTGTCCGTCATTCAAATCCTCCCCAAGACCTTCCATTTCTGTGCTGTGATTGGTTATCAGCTGCGCAACGCAGGGGTGAAGCGTAAAGAAATGGAATAAGACCAAAGATGCACTTAAGGTACAAAACTCTTACCTTAAGTGCTGTTTGGGGCAACGCATGTAAAAATCACCGAACCTTCTTAAAATCCTTCTTAGGAAACCTTCGTTAACAATAAGAGCGATCGTTATTGGGAAACACAGCCAATAAAAATGACTAATGGAAAGGGTGCAGGGGACGGATAATGGATAGATGGATGGGTGACAGTAGGGTTTGATTGATATGTGAATTGATATTTTGAAGACCAATACCAATATTTTTGGATTAAAGCTACCGATAGCATATATTTTTGTGGTTGACCTTTTTACATTACATTACATTACGTCATTTAGCAGACACTTTTGTCCAAAGCGACTTACAATAAGTGCCAAAGAAACAACAACAATTCTTTTCATGCCAAACAATTTCCCAAAATTACAAGTATCCAATGTTTCCCCTGGAATTTTATTCTTCTCAGGGTGGAAAAGCCTCTGAAATAGAATGTAAAAATCTAAAACTCTAAAACTGAGGGTTATAATAATAACACATGTAATATCAATAATTGTATTTGAATAAATATGTAATCAAGCAAACTACATCATATCCATCATATCAGAGATGGGCGACATTGTCTGGACCAGATCCCATTTTTAATAAAAGAACAATGCTGTCCCAATATACCGTTCTAACCATAGGTGACAGCATAAACAGTGCACCCACATACAAAAAATGAATCAGCCTTGGACTCCATTGAATTCAATCCCTTTGAACTCTGCATGCCTGATGTTATTTTGAGAGGAAGAAATGATTTAGGAATTTCCAAATCTATGTCTCTCTATTCACTTCCAATCTAATGCAATCAGCAGAGCCAACCATATCCCCGCTTTCATCCTTTTGATCAGAATGAAAAACAATTTACACTTTTTCATTTCACAGGCAGTGTGAAATAAAAGGAGAATAAAGGAGAGTCAATAGAAAGGGCAAGAGACAGAGAGAGAGAGAGATGGGAAATGGTGGGGTGTTAGTGAATGGATGAAAAGCATAAAGCAAATTTCATTAAAGTGATCCGTCAAAAACGCACCCAGCAAACACCACACACACACACTCACACACATACACACACACACACACACACACACACAGAAAGAGAGAATTACAAGCCTCAAAGAGCCTCTAAGCATGTAGAAACTGACAACTTAGTGGGTTTTCCTGTGCACACAATGGAATTCAGTCTTTAGATTAAACACAACAAGTTTCAAACAACTAAAAAAGGACATAGGAATGTCTGTATGTATGTATGTACTGTATGTGTGTGTGTGTGTCCTGGATTTTATTTTCAATGTGTTCATATATTTATGTCATCTAAAAGAATTACCACTGGTTTTGTAGCACACTGTCTAAATGCCTTGTAAAATGCCATTCCTCCACTTCATGAAAAAGAACTGGGTGGAAATCCAGATAAACAGCTCCAAATGCATATTTTATCTAAATATCTAAATTAACAAATCTTTTCAAGTCTTTTAGAGCACTTTTACAAGCACGGGACAAAAGAAGCATGGACATGTTATGGTGTAACATGTAAGTGAGACACAAGTTGTGAAGGCATTACGTTTACACTTCTGCCCACAACCCTTCTGCAAAAAATCAGAGCAATCCAACTTATTTTACCATCCCCCAAACTACATTTTATAAACCTATCTATAGGGACTAAAGGTTAGCATAGGTTCCAAGTATCATGCTATCTAATAAAAATGGTAATGGTGAATTCAATGGTATTGTTTAAAGAAATACAATTTAAAAATTGCAATTTTAAGAGAACTGAGAACATTCCCATTTTAATATCTATGATAATCACCCATAGAAAATGGCAATGTTCTCAGTTTCTTTTTTACAACTGCAACACTAGTCAGGTATGAGTGAAACCAGTTAAGAGCAGCGTTAATGGGTGCCAGGGAGAATGAGGACTGACACAGAGCCTTCATCTATTTCTAATAACAGGTCATATTTTTTTATATTTTATAATATATGAATATGAATATATGCTGGGCTACAACTTTTTCCAGTATTTTTGTTAGGAATTGGAGATTGGAAAGTGGTTTGTAGTGGTTTTCAGATCTCCAAGGTTGAGGCTTGGCTTCTTTAATAGTGGTTTGATAATTGTGACTTTGAATGAGTTGAATGAGAAATACCAGTGGAGAGAAAACTATTTACAACATACAGTAGAGAGGGGCCACGGGCATGGAGTCCTTTTTTCAATACTTTTGTGGGGATGGGGTCAAGAATGCAGGCAGATGATTTTGATGTTATAACCAGCTTGAAGAATCCCTGCAGTGGAACTGGAGTTATATGAGAACCTAATATTTCAAAATGCATGTCAATCTCTCATTTAGCGGCAACATCCTGCCATTCCTTGATTGAACTTCAATCAATATAAGTGAGTGAAAACAATGTCTCCAATCCAAACAAATTAGCATAAGTACTTTTCAGTATCTTGAACCCTTCAGTTTGGCAGTGCTGGAAGACATGGTGGGGTCTGAGCCCATCTCCATGGCAGAGGTCACTGGGATAATTAAAACGCTCCTCATTGGCAATGGAAATGCTGAAAGCTGTGGATATTGTTGGGCTGTTGAGATTGACATTGCCTCATTAATGTTGTGTGGATTTCAGGAACAGTGCCTTTTGGATTGGCAGACAGGGGTGGTGGTCTCCATTTAAAAACAAAAAAAGAGGACTGGAGGGTGCGTTCCAACTATCGAGGAACCACACTGCTCAGCCTCCCTGGGAAAGCCTATCCCAGGGTCCTGGAAAGGATAGGCTGGCCGACTGTCAAACTTTGGATTCAGGAGGCACAATGTGGAATCCGTCCTGGTTGCGGAACAGAGGACCAGCTTTTTACCCTCTCACAGATAATCGAGGGTCATGGGAATTCGATAATCCTGTCTGTGTGTGTTTTGCAGATTTTGAAAAGGCTTACGACAATGTTCCCCAAGATATCTTATGGGAGGTGCCCTGGGAGTATGGGGCATCAAGTCAAGCTCGTTCAAGGTGGGCATTGGACTTGGATGCACCTTGTCCCCTCTCCTGTTTGTGATATTCATTGACAGGATATCAAGGCACAGCCGAGGTCTGGAGAGTGTCCGGTGCTATGACATTAGGGTAGCATCTCTGCTGTTTGCAGATGATGTCGTCCTACTGGCTTCATTGGATCGTGATCTTCGATGTGCAGTGGAGCAGTTAGCAGCTGAGTCTGACGCTGTCGGGATGAGGAATCAGCAACTCCAAGTGTGAGGTATCTTGGGGTCTTATTCACAAATGAGGGTAAGAAGGATTGTGAGATTGACCGCTGAAAAGGTGCATTGCCTGCAGTAATGCAGGTGTTATATCGAACCATGGCGGTGAAGTGAGAGTTGAGCCACAAACCAAAGTTCTTCATTTACTGGTTGATCCTCGTTCTGATCCTCACCTATGGCTACAAGCTCTGGGTAATGAATGAGATCATGGATACAAGTGGCCAAAATGAGGTTTCTTGACAGGGTGGCTGGCCTCACTCCTTGTGATGGGGTGAGGGTCTCAGCGATCCTGGAGGAGCCGTGTCGAGCCACGGCTCCTCTACATTGAGAGGTGGCAGTTGAGGTGATTTGGGCACCTCCTTTTGAAGGTGTACTGGGCACAATTGACTGGAAGGAGACCCAGAGGTAGAGCCAGGACACGCTGGAGGGTTTTCTCTCACAGCTGGCCTGGGACTATGACTCTCTTACGTAAACAGTTTATAGAAATAATCAAAATAATGCAGCAGTGACTGTCATCAAGCATTTGCACAATCTAAGTCCTATCTATCAAACCAGACCTTCTAGGCTAGCCTAACATTACCGTTATTGAACCACTACTCATCTACGATAATATTTTGTAATTCAGCATGTTAAAAGTCACACACAAAAATTATTGTTTTACATGAACATAACAACCACATTTGTTTTAGGCCACTGTAGTAACTGCACCCACACCATCATTGTCATCTCACATCTGGAAAGGCCCTGTGCATTTTGTGTGAGCCTCCTCCCTGATAACAGATCAGTATGGTGGGGGAAGACTGTGAGATCGAAAGGAAGGGGCACTGACCTCAACGGAAATTACCTAATTTCCACCCCTAAGAGCTGGTATCAAGGAACAGACCTGGTAAATAACCATAAAACTGCAACACTCAGCCCTGTCTTTGTTAATCCCCAAGGAGACAGAGAGTCTGAGATGAGACACATTGGAATGTATCCAAAATCAGGAGAAATCTTTGATACAGACTCATGAAACCTTGGGTATCACATTGTGGTGGACTCTAATGTATATGTCTAATTTTATGTGTAACTGTGATGTTTTATATAATAGTTATTTGCATTATTCAATTTCTTTATCTTTACATGGGGCTTAGATAGCCATGTTTGATATTAAAGTGTTCAGGAATTTGTGCTGAGTTTAATAATGTTAATGTTACAACGGTCAATTATACTGGATAGATCTGGGAACCAAAATTAGGGTTTCATGCATATGTAATGAGCCGTAACACTAGACATGCCAGCCCATGCACACACCCCTCAACTGATCACAACAAAACCAAATACACACATGTCCAATGCAGATTTCATGCACTATACGTGGTCGTGACACGTGTGCTAACGGAGTCTGACAACAACTTTGTTCCAAAGTTTGTCTCCAAAGACAGACTCAACTGCATCATCATCACAAGCAAAGTAGAAAGCCTGTTTCATCCGAAACAGTGAAGAGAGCCTTGCTGCCTTGCCTGTCTGCCTGACAAATACACACACACGCCAGCACGTGTGTCTGTGTGTCCTGCCTGCTACAACCGCTATCAGCTATCCTGCTGAGTTTAACTCTAAAGAAACATCGGAACCTCAAGAGTGGGTCGGCGTTAGCCTTGAGAGACCCATAACCCTGTCCAGCAGCCTGCGTGCTCCAGCCTGCGTGCTTCACTCTGTTGCGGCCTGCCGAGATCAACTGAACAGACGTCAGATCTTCCTCCAGCACCTCGTTGAGCCGAGACTCCTCACAGACTCCCGGCCTCGCGTGCTTCATCTCCCTCCGGACCTCCTGGTGTCGTATGTACTGATCATTGTCCACTGGGCATCATATCATACATCACACATAGCTATTCCATTACATTCACACTTCACACACATATCACACACTTTACGACTCCCTATAGTTATAGTAACCATTCAGTTATTCAAGGATTCATTTAAGTCAGTTTTCCAGATACTTATACTGTCGCCCCTTTATTGCTATTGTTGCTGACTCATGTCTTCCACTGCTCATCTTCCATGATTGTGTCTGCTGAAATGTTGGTTTAATTATCAGTATTGCATATTCACATGATCATCTATTCCTATTGCCATTGATTCATCACAATTCATAGGTATACCTCTTGTATACTGTATTATATTCACTTGTATTTACCTGATTATTGAGTGTGCTTTAGTCTAGTAATAAATATATTATTTTGCATAAAGTCACATCCTGTGCTCATTGTGTGGGTTTAAATTCAAACATGCCGAGAACTCACTCCTTCAGATGAGACCTGTTGATGCTGTCTGTTATCTGGTGCCCCGTTCTTAATTCTCATTGAAGCTAACTCTAAATTATATTGATATCAGACACCATCAATACCTATCACCACTAAACCACCCAGTCCAATACTTTGGGAGACTAGGCTATTGATAAAGATGACAGAAATTACATGCTTGCAGTTTTAGACAACAACTCCATAGCAGCTAACAAGTGAAGTCGAAGAAGAAACCTCACGAGATCAACATTGTCGCACACACAAACCTTGTGTGGCTACGGTAGCCTCGTGAGGTTTGGTAATGCGGAAGCTAAATACAATGGAGGAAGACTCAATTTGCATTAAATAATGGATACTTTTTTTTTTTTTTTCACTCACAGAGTGATCGGATGGCGTCAGAAGACTTGGACTATGTTGTACGAGCTGTATGGAGTAATTTTATGGTTATTTTTTCTTATTTTTGGAACTCTAAAGATTGGTCCTCAAAGAAGGCTGCTATGGAGTTGTGCTGGGAAGCTCCGGGAGTGTTATATGAACTAACAAGTTTCACCCACGTTTCAACTGGAGTAGATAATGACTGAATTTTCATTTTTGGGTGAACTATTCCTTTGAGGTTATCAGTTAATTCTATGGAGATTACTGATAAGGGTGATGTGCAAATTCTCAAACACTTGACAACAAATTCAAGTGCACCAGCTGAATCTTTTACTGACATCATCCCAGACTGGCTTGAAATGTATCAGTTTAAATTATCTGGGATTGCGCAAAATCAAGTTGCTATCGCACTGAAAACAATAGATAAAAAAAAGTGCTGTCCCAGAAGAACTGAACCCATGTTTTGTTGAAAGTCGGGGCTGACATCATCGCTGCCCCTCCATCAAAATCTAACAAAGGGGTGCCATGGGGCTCTATTTTGGGTCCAGTCCTTTTTATTCTCTGTATGAATGATATAGGAAGAGGAGTTGATTATGCTAATCGTCACTTACACATATAGTTATACTCATGTGCCCCAACTATTGACAAAGCCATTCCGGACTTACAAAAAGCTTTTGATGTGATTCAGAGAAAACTGAATTGGTTTTCTCAAATCTTAAGGCAGGGAAATGGTGCTATCTACAGATCAAAACTCTAACTAAAAAGCTAAGGGCCATTTAATAGTGACCTTTAATAAATACCTGGGTATCTATTTAGATGATATTGTAGATCAGGCATCACTAACTGGCGGACTTCGGGCCTATTTCAGCTCATACGGTAATCGCTCAGTGGAGCTAGGAGGTCACAGACCAATCACATGCATCTACTTCACTGAACTCAGCCAATCAAAGCGATTGTTTACGGTGCATGGAGAGATCGCATGTCTTGCCCCAAAAAGTTTCACTTTTGTTTTCACACCGGGAGACTCTGTAGATTGAGTTCAATGCTGCTGGTCTGCTGTCTGTACATCTCCAAATTACAGACATGACATGATGCGCACATCAGGAGCATTAGAGATCGATTTAGATCCATTTCTATACAGACCAACTTTTGATTTTGTGCTTCTGCATGGGAAACACTGCATCTCACAGTCAAAAACGCCCTCTAGAGGCCATCTGACGAAGCGACATCATCTCACTAAGCGTTACCTGACTGACTGACTGACTGCCTGACCCTAATTTGCCTCGTGATGCCCTCGGCTGCGCCATAGGAAAAAGTGGCAGCGTGAAGCGCCACTATGAAACAAAATGTACATTGCTTATTTTATTTGATAAAAAGTCATACAACAACTACATATAGGCCTCAGAATCATAGCATAAGTTAGACATTATGATACTTCGGACCTTTGATGGGAAGAAATTTTAGTGACTGGACCTCCTTGATTTTTTGTTGAATACCCCTGCTGTAGATTGACCTTTAAACTGCATGTTGAAAACCTGGTCAAGAAATTCAAGGAACGGTTGTGATTCTTTCTCAGCAACAAATACTGTTGTTTGCAGCCAGGAAGGATCTTGTACAGAGCACCTTCTTCTCTGTTTTAGACTATGGTGATATGCAGTGTGCACAGCGTGCAGTCTTTTCCATTATACATGCATACATGCATGCATGCTGTGCTCTTCTCTGAAGAGACAGTCACAAAATGATTCATGCCGATCACAGTCCTTATTCATAGTATTCATATTATTATCATTTGATTATAATCACCTGTTCATTTATTACAATCACCTGTTCTCCTATTATGCACCATCTTTATAAATCTTCTGTTGGTCTAAACGAACTGGTCCCCTTCTCTAGATTTAAAAGTCTGATAGGAAATATGCTTTGCAACAGCTGCACTTGTTTTACTTTTTTTTTCTTCTTTTTTTAACTGGTGTGTCTTGTCCATGTGTGTGTATTTGTCTGTACCACATGCCACCTCTTGCCAGGCCACCCTCGCAAATGAGGTTCTCAGCCTCAAGGGTTTCTTTGCCTGGTTAAATAAAGGTTTGAATGCTGTATATATTCATCTACTGGATGAATTCTGCAGATAGTTAACAAGAAATATCATGCTTTTCTGTAAGAGCTTCTCAATTGTGGAACACCCTACCAACTGAAATAAGAAACTGTACCACCTACCACACCTTCACACAAAGTCTCAAGGCCTGGCTTTTGAAAAGTCAGACGTGAACATTTCTAATCTACATAGTACATTGCTCATTTTATTATTATCGTTGTTATTACTGGCTAACCTGCTGCTAACTTGTCCAATGTCCTTTGCCCGTTGCCAGGCGGCCAGCTTTGCATGGCTTAGATGGTTGTGGTCAGTATTGCTTGGCTGTGTGTTGTTGCTTTGTGTTGATTGCATGGCTATATGTGCCGAAATGGTGTTTGTTGTTGCTGTATTATTGTACTGATGTTTTGCTGTTTCCTGTTGCTTTGCATGGCTTGTGTTCTGTCTTGAGAATTCTTGTTTTGTTGCTGTTGCTGTCTCTATGGCATCTTGTTGCCTTCGTTCTGTAAATTTTATCACTTTAAAGGTTTTAAAACATCTCGCCAAAGGACTGAAGTTGAAAATTAGCCAGCTGGCTAACACTGGCACATTTACAGAAATGTTGATTAATGTGTGTTGTCCTTATAAATAAACAAACAAACAAACAAATAGACTAAATTATTTCACCATGACACTGTACAGATAGAAATACTCTGGGTGGGAAATCCCAGGATCCGGGGTCCCAGTATTATTCACTACTCCCTACCCTCCATCCTACCCTGAAAACTCTCTTCAAGAAACATTTTACATCCACTCACACCTAAATCACATCACCTTCTCCCATATTGTCCTCCACTACCTGGATTGAAAATTGCATAGGTCTTGCATAAACAGTTAAAATGTATCCACCTGTTCTCCCTGGCTGTTATTTTCTTTCCCTAGCACTTCTCTATTATCCATAATCAGTGTAGGTTCACAGGAGTACTTGTTCCATCTATTGTCTGGGTGCTGTAACCTCTGACCCCTGACCTCCTTACTATTGGTTGCTTGTAATGTTGGTGATCTAGGAATTGAAGCTAATTCTACTGTTGACTTCATTCAAAGTCTCTACAGCTAAAAGCAGCAGCTGAATGTAAATTGCTTGAACATCTGAACTTTTCTTATATTCACATATCCTCTTTAAAAGTTTAACCTGTAAATGTAAAATAGGCTTTTTGGTGCTTGCTTAACCCACCATAGCTCAAAATGCATGCTCTCACACACACACATACACACAACCCTGTGGGTGTTAATTTTGCATAGCTGGTTTTTCACTGTGTCCTGTGTTGAATTAAGGCTTTTCATCAAGCTGACTGTCCTGTATCTGACTAATGAAATCCTGGGTGATACAAGGCAGCACATTTCAATTTATTCTCCCCAAAGACCAACCGCATCATTAAAAGAGCGCAGATGCAAGAGAGAGAATAATAGATTACAGTAGGTAAGAAAAGGAATGAAAATCCCAGGATGAAAGAGATATATCATTAAAAAGTGTTGAGGCCAAAACTGAATGAATATGAGCATTCAATAAAGTGAACAGAGAGCACATTTTATTCTTTCTGCTGAGTGGGTGGTGGAGAATGAGCATGAGTAAGGAAAAACAGACAATGGAGGACAAAAAAATGTTTTCGTTCGTAGAGGGACATTCTGATGTGTGCGTGTGTGTACATGTGTGTGTGTGCGTGTGTGGGCCGAACAGATGCCCAGGCTCAGTGTTTGCAGGGCTAAGAGCGAAGTGGAACTGAAGTCTTAAATCTTAATTCCAGGGGGGACTTTGATGTGGAGCGCCGTGTCTGCGTCTGGAGGAGCAGAGGGGAGAATGGTGGGAGTAATTGGGTAGGAGCGATTTAGCTGACGCACACCAGATGCTGCCATGAGGAGTCCCACTCATGAGGAAACTACACATAATTCAACTAGGCACTTTTCAGTTTCATAACCTCTCAGATAGAGAGAGACAGAGCGAACAGTAGTATTCCTCCCAATACCCATCATGCATTTGACCGATGGTGACATGCAGGAGGCAGACGTTCAATGTCATCCCAAACAAGCAAAAAATTGCTGTGAAAATTATATTATGGCATGGTAAAAATTCATATTAAAACAGCTTTGGAAATTGTTTTGAACTGATATCAGAGAGATATTTAGGTCCTGATTTGACAAAACCATGCAGGTAGCAGCTATGGACGACTACAGACACACGAGTCCCGCATGTGCCGCAGGAATTATTATAGCCTAGTAAAGTGATTATTAGTAATTAATTAAAAGGGAAATAAATAAAACAATTTATAAATCAATTAATTTAAATGCTTTTAAATGGGCCATTTAATATTTTTTTATTAAAACTATTAATTAAGTGGACAAATAAATGTCAGAATTTATAAATCGATTTGCAAAATGCTACTTAAAAAAACGTAACATTTGCCTTTCATTTGTTCATTTGCTTATTCATTTTCATGTGTTTTTTTTCCTGTTCACAATTCATTTTGGACCATACTTTACCATTAGACAACTCTTTTACTTACAGCACAAGCACCAACAGTGCCACGCTAATAGCTGCAGAGCTCTCATTGAAGTAATTTACAGTAATATAATTGACTAATCAAAAGAGACATGTCAAACAATGTATAAAATTGCTAATTAAAAAGGATTTAAAATGTGCCAATTAATTTAACTTTTTTATAAGATTTATTTAAAAGATTTCATAATACTTTCTGTAATCCATAAATAAATCAGTCAATTCATAATTTAATTAGCAAAATGGCTTTTTAAAAAAAGACATTTAAATTTATCCTTTCATTTTTTCATTTGCTTATTCATTTTCCAATTCCTTTTCCATTAAGTAAATGCTTTAACTAAAACCACAGCAGTGGAGTAAATCCAGTGGACGGTAAGACCTAGCATTATCTGTTAGCCAGTTAATTTAAGCTTGCCACCATCAATTAGCTTGTGAGCTCCCTAGCTACTACTAGTACACTGAGCCAATTTCTCAAAAGAACCATCAATAAGAGCCACTAACTGCACAACTCCAAGGAAGATGGGAAACGCCTTGAGCTGAGCACTCATTGGCTCATCAAAGATGTATGTCACCACCCACAATGAAATGGAGGGACTTCAGTTTTATCCAAGATGTTACTCCATGAACTGTGAAGCAGCAACCAACTTATTTTATTAGTACATATCAGACATTTAATAGGTTTGTTTGAGAAGATTTTCGGCTCTCCTCGAATAGCTGAAAATCATCTAACTAACCAAAAGCCACTGGTCTAGGGGGGGAGCCTAGTGCTCAGTGTAGCGGAAGGCATGTTGTGAAACTGAGTATTTCAGGAAGCTGGCTGTGTCTGCCGGTTTCAGACTAGGTGTCTCTAGTGATGGTTGGGCCTTTCTGGTGTATGGTTAAAGGCATATTGAATAGCATAAACTCATTCAAAAATTATCCTACTCATTACTTATGGCTCTGTGACAGTGTGTGTGTTTGCAGAGAGCCTGCCTTCTGCCTGGATTTTCTAATTTCTGAATGTTCAGGACATTTCTGGTCAACCTTTTGGCAGCAGGTATGTCCGCCTGGAACCACTGCTAAATCGTTTTATATATAAAAGCCACGCTGGCTACAGTAGCGATCCCGAACTCTAAAACAGAGCAACTGGTCAGAGCTAGTGTGTATCGTGAACTGGCAGCTAGCTGCTGTTAGCGTAGCTTCGTTGTAGTAGAAATGCTGATAGCTATAAGCTAACCGGCACCTACCTGTCTAACAGAAAACAGGCCAACTCTGCTTCGCTCTTCATCCCCATCCTCTCCTTCAATACTCTCCAATGGGTCAAAGCCAACCCCAGATTCACTCTCGTTTTAGAACAAGCCTGTACTTTTTTACTGGTTTTTACCGTTCTGGCAACCGCAGGGAGGAGGGGTCAACTTTGAAAGTTGCGTTTACAAGCCACAAGCAGCAAAATCCTACTCAGTATGCCTTTATTCTTACAGCAGCTAATGCACCTAGGTAGTGGGGAATGCTACATAGAATGAAATCAATGGGAGGGGAATACAATTGCATAAGAAAAGGACCAAAACCTTTATATTGTATTGTTGTTGTAATTTACTTTATTTGGCAGAGCAATGCATTCATGACATACACACATGCACATCAAATGTTTGGATGTTCAGAAGACTTAACACTCATATACTTGTACTTTTAAATCATTCATACTCATTGTGACTGAAACAAGTGGCTGTTTAAATATTGCAATAGTTGAGCATGGAGGAGATGTGAGCCTGCCGTAACCAAACCACTGGAAATAACTGAAAGAAGGCCAGCATTCAAAAAAGCATCCTATGTGACCATGGCCTTATAGTCTTCATCGCATTACAATCACATGTTTTGGCTGCATGTAAATGTGGTCAGTGTTCTTCCCTTGCTTCTGTCTTTCTGAGAAAGGTATGAGAATAATGAATAATGAATTATGTTTTAAACTAAACAACTGAGGTTTACACCGTGTTTTGGGTTTGGTGAGGGAAAGGTCAGGCGGGAGAATGGTGGAGAATGAGGACCTACTGTCAACTTTTGAATTGCACACTTATGTTGATTGCACCTGCACACAACTCCTAAACCATAGGGATCACATGGATAAACTTGATTGTAGAAGGTTATACCAACTCTGTTGATATTACAGTCTGTAAATTGGAGTCAACTGCCAATATAACTTTATATCTTACAGATTCCAAAGTGAAAGTAATCATATCACGTTAATTGAATACACCAATGGATTATGTTAATGATTACAGTTTTAAACATGTACTGATGGAGGTCCTAAACCATTGTCAATTTAGATACTGAATGTAGTGAGTATGCAAATGTAAATTACTTTGTGTTCCGCAGGCCCGGACACAAAGGATGGGAGGTGTGCTGCTTTTCTCTAAGGGAGAGGAAGCCAGTATAACGCAGTCAGCACAATTATATAGAACATTTAATCTTTCTGTACAATAATTAATATTTATTATACAAGGTATGTACATATTGTATCAAGTCCAAGTAAAGCTGTTACACTGGCTTCCTTCCTGTGGCACCAATTGTTTTGGGTACTGCTTGTCACACTGATAAAAAATATTATTTCTACCATCACTCACGTGTACAAAAACATTTTGACAAAGAAATTGTTTTATATAATTATCTATGGTGTATGCATGGGCATCACCATTCTTTACATATTGGGGGGGACACAATGTGGCCAGGGGTCTGTGGGTGGCCCGGCTCCTCCCAGAAATTTTTGCCATTGCAGACCATTTCCTTCTACTTCTGATCCACAAAAAGGTGACTTTGTTAATCCTAAAGCCAGAGCTCCAGAGTGTAACCATTTAACTGCATTATGTTACTTTTTTCTGGTAGTGTGTGTAACTCCAACAGTTTTACACAGACTGTATTCTACAGACTGAGAACACAGCATTTTTACAGTTAAACACTACCTCTTGGCTAAAGACTGAAATGTTTTGTAAGGGAAAGAATGGAATTATAAATGGATGTAAATTGCCAAACCAAACAAGGATATTTATGTCAAAACTGTAGAAAAATTTGTGTCACTGATAGAGATTTTTTCCCACTTGAATTGTACATCAATGCATTGAAAGTACAAATTATTCAACGTATGCCATGTTTTGTATGCAAAAAAGTAACTAGTGATTGATGTGTTCAGATAAATCTAGCAATAAAATGTAAAATATTTACTTTTAAAGCCTGAATCTTTCTTAACCCATTCATTCACAAACCTTTTACAGACACAAACTGCAAATCCAGTTCAACTTGTACCAACAGCTCATTCAGTTGAGTAAATAATGAAATGAAATGGTGGGGCTACCCATTTGTTTAAAATACTCAATACTTTAATGAAAGTACTTAATTATCACCACTGCCCATACTTTTTCAGAGTTGCATGAGAATCCTGACTATGAACAGTTGTTGAAATTATTGTTTTGAACAAAACAGGTAGAAAAGTGCATTCTGTTACTATGTCACTACTGGCTGAGCCAGGTGACTGAAGGATACTGAAATTAATTTCTCTTCTCACTGAAAAGATCCAAACACATTTTTTCGAGTATTGCTCATATCAATCAATTCCTGACAGATTATTTTCCTGTTCATTTTGTCTAATCTGTCCTTGTGCACATGACAGACAGCCACATGGTTTAGCCTTTTCTGTGTCATGGATGTCCGGAGCCAGGTTTTTAGCCTTCTTAAGGAACTGAAGCTCCTTTCTGCTTCTGCAGATGATGCAGGTATAACCAACAAAAGTCTTACTAAAGTTTCAACCTGGCTGAACAGACCCCTCACCTCCGGCACCATTTTTCTAATTATGTTCACCACGTCTGAGCATGTTCTTAGGATACTGGTCAATGACAGAATCCTTTTCTCCAGAGATAAGCACCTTTTCCAGTTTTTGGATTTTGTGCAGCCCCTCTTGATCAAATCTTTCAACCAGCTGCCCACATGCAGTGTCTAAGACAGCAAAGTATTGCATTCTATAGAAAGACTCTGCCGTTGGATGAACATGAGGCTTGGCATCACCAAAGATGCGCTTTGGAGGTCGACGAATGTGTGGTGTCCTTATAGGGTCTAGGTCCAGTGACTTCACCATTTCACATGCTTTTGCATGAATCTTGTCGAAATGTTAATCCGTTCGTTTCTGCTCTATGCCACTTTTTACCTGGTTTACTGCGTCCAGCATGCCTGAGATTGTTTGTTCTCTATGCTGCAAGGGACCCTGAAGATTCTCCAAGTCACTCATGACATCTTCTGCCATAAGAAGCCCTAGAAGAGTTTTGCCTTGAAGAAAATGTTGGTGTAGTCCATTTGCCCTAGATGCTGACTCTTTTCCACCACAGGTGGACATTTCGTCAAGTGAAATCAAAACATATTCATATTGTCCTAACACTGCTTGTACTGCAGGCAAACATACAGTCTCACCTTGTCGGGCACAACGGTTTTAGTGTTTTGTATTGCCCTGCTGTTGATATTGCAATGCCTTTAAACATTGTCTTGAATTTTCCAGACTGATTGAAAAGTCCACCTAACTCATGGACCCAACTGAGGGAATCTCTCACGACTGGAGAGATCATGCAAGTTGGTTGAGCAACCAAATTGAGACAGTGTGGGCCACAGTGTACATACATTGCAAGAGGTTGCTCTATAAGTGAGCTTGGACACCTTGTCTACTGCTTGACATATTAGCAGCGCCATCATATGTTTGTCCACGCAGTTGTGAAACAGGAAGATTGAGACAATGGACAACGTCCATGGCCATCTTTGCAAAACTTTCGCCAGTGATTTATGTGACCTCATAGAGGCCAATAAAGTCTTCTTTTGGATGGAGGTCCTTATCTACATACCTAAGACAAATGGATTCTTGCAGTTATGTCCTGAGTTCTGTCAATGATGTGTGAATACTGTAAAAGTGGGGGAGGTTTAATGTCATGCACTATTTCTTTCACAACTGTATTTCCAATTATTTGAAATGCTTTGTTTTGTATTTTGCCACTAATAAAGTCCTTGTGGCCTTTGAGCCAGTCTGTCAGTTTTTGATCAGTCTCAGCCTTGTATTTTATACGCTGTTTGAAGTTCCCTTCATCATTTTCATTTCATTTTTGTTTTTTCCCATGGCGCAGCCGAGGGCATCACGAGGAAAATTCAGGTCAGGCAGTCAGGCAGTCAGTCAGTCAGTCAATTAGATGATGCGCTTCATCAGATGGCCTCTAGAGGGCGTTTTTGACTGTGAGATGCAGTGTTTTCCATACAGAGGCACAAAATCAAAAGTTGCTCAGTGTAAAGAAATGGATCTAAATCGATCTCTAATGCACCTGATGTGCGCATCACGTCATGTCTGTAATTTGAAGATGTACAGACAGCAGACCAGCAGCATTGAACTCAATCCACAGAGTGTGAGAACAAAAGTGAAACTTAACATTCCAGTCAGTAACAGGGATTTGTAGACAGTAACTCGTCTTCGCTGCCCTACAAACTTTAACGGTAGGTGCCTTTAACGTTACCTTGTGGTATTTAAGTAACGTTAATGGAATTAGGTCATTTAACTATACACGCTGCATATATTACACTTGCAGTATGGCTGACTTAGAGTGCCTGCCATGACTTTTCTTAAACCACTTGGGCCTAAATGTTAGTGTGTAGTGAACGTACAGGTCTGCAGGAGTGTTTTGACATAGAACTTGTGCTGTTACAATGAAAGGTAAACTGTACAGTGTCTAATTTAGTCAGAAAATGTCAGAAAGTGTAATATATGCAGTGTTTATAGTGAAAAATGGCACATATTATGGCATTTTTCATTATTATTATTATGACATCAAACATTTTATTTTTGAAGGCTAAACGCCCAAACTGGAAGTATTCTTTTCTTGTAATTATGAGAGAAGTTTTCTCCTAATTACGAGATAAGTTTTCTAATAATTACGAGATAAAGATCTCATAATTACGAGATAGTTTTAGTCATAATTATGAGATACGGAAGTCATAATTACGAGAAAATATCTTTTTTTTTCTTTGGTGAATGCAATACGCTTCCGTAGAAAACACCTGTGTGGACTAAGAGTTTATTATGCAGGTACAAAAATCTTGAAATATGATCATCAGTCATTTAACTTCTCAGCTCCACTCCTGTCTCTGTCATCTGAGATTGGAGAGTGTTCTCCCAGTTCTTCCAAAGCAGGATCCTGAAATTTGTTACGGAATGAATATTATGAGAGTGTTCCTGTTCATCATACTAAATTGCAAATTCTCATGTAATTCACCACTTAAACTTTAGTATATATGCTGATGGACTCTTATCTTTAACTTTTTTCCTATGTTTTCCCTTTCGAGAGAGAAACCAAAACTTCTCGCCTCATCATGTCCAGAGCTCTATCACAGCCACAAGACAAATAACAGACCAAGCATGAGGACAAACTCCAGCATAACTGATTAAGATTAAGATTAAGATCTCTGTCATAGTACTGTGTGAACAATGGGTGTTAGGAAGGCAAAGCTCAGTGGGTCACAATTTGCTTCTCTTCAGTCGCCGTATTAATCAACATAAATGCCGATGTCACCCGCTGGCCAGCAAAAAATGAATACTGACTGCTGTAAAGTTAATGCCCACCAGCAGGTGACATTCTGCTATGCCTGGCACTGTACAATGTTAATTTTGCACCGACTGCTGTTAGTTGACTACCAGCATGAACAGACCTTTCACATTTTTCCCAGTCGATGGTGACTGAGTTGGTGTTGATGCCTTCTTACTGTTTATTCTGTGTTTTGTTCATGTTCATATTTTATTATTCATCTTTTATTAGTTTTTAGATGTATTCATGGTTTTGCCCCTGTATACTTTAGTGATATGATTGTAAGATATGTTCCATCACTCAGATCATCCAATAGTAATGCAATGGTTGTCCCTCCAACCCGGTTGAAGTGTGGGGAATCTGCTTTTAGTCACTATGGTCCCAAACTATGGAACTCTCTCCCACCAAACCTGAGAACCATTGCTACACTCTGCACAGCATCTCAAAACATATTTAGTGGGCTTGCTGTAAGCAATCACACTATTGAAATTGCCATTTTCCTTTTCTCCCCAAAAATTCTTGTGCTATCTCCGGCCACACCATTTGCACTAGAAACTCTGTTCAAGTTGCATCTTGTAGCACATGTTGGGAATTCTGTTGCTTGTATTAAACTTTCCGATCCGACTTAGATGCGCTATTTACGTTTGATCGCAAAATTAAAACCACATACACAATCATTGACGGAATGTTCAGAGACCAGTGGAGCAGGTGGGGCCATTCTCACTGACTAGAGTCAATAGCAGATACACATGCAGCTCACACACACACACACACACACACACACACACACACACACACACACACTGCAGCCATAGCTATAGCCACACACACACACACACCCCAACCACCACAGCTACCCGTACACACACACACACACACACACACACACACACACACACACAGAGCTACTGGTACACATATAGTAGTATGTGTACTAGTGCGTGCCAGTACCAGTATGTGTATAGTCGGCCACACACACACTACACATCGGTACACATCCACTCGCACCCACACACACACACACAGCTAGAATCGCCCTAGCAACCACCTAGTACACTCTAGCAACCACCTAGAAACACCATAGTAACCACCTAGTGCACCCTAGCAACCCCCTAGTACACCCTAGCAACCACCTACAACACCCTAGCAACCACCTACAAACACCCTAGCAACCTCCTAGAACTCCCTAGCCACCAAGTTGAAACACCCTAGCAACCACCTAGAAGTGCCCTAGCAACCACCTAGTACACCCTAGCAACCACCTAGAAACACTCTAGCAACCACCTATTACACCCTAGCAACCACCTAGAAGTGCCCTAGCAACCACCTAGTACACCCTAGCAACCACCTAGAAACACCCTAGCAACCACCTAGTACACCCTAGCAACCACCTAGAAATACCCTAGCAACCGGTACTCTACAGCAAGCCCACGCATTTTCTCCAGGGAATGTATTCTAGTTATTATTATGTTCCATGTTGTTATCAACATTTAATCTCTCTCTGCCCAATTCTTGGCACCCATTGCAGCCTGACCGTCCTGGACCCAAGTTTTCTTCTATTTTTTTCCTCCTAATGAGGTTTTCCTGAGCATTTTCCTTGTTGTCACTGAGGGTGGGTATCGTTTTTTATTTTCAAAATTTCAAATGTTTTTATATTTAAATTGTCAGGGTTTAAAATGATCCTTTCCATAATAATATCCCTAATGGATAACTCATCATGATATGTGGGAGAGACAATGTGAGACCTGAGGATCATAGCTGGATGGTTGTCTGCCATTGGAGGCAGCTAGTTACTATACATTGGAGTATGCGGTAGCGAAACATGAAAAACATGAATATTTCCCTCGTTTTATCCCAGTTACTATTAGAATATCAGCCCAGTGATAGTCATAGGTAAGGTTTAGAAACTATGTAACAGAGCAGTTCCCCTCCCTCTTCTATTGTCTGATATAGTTGTTTCTCATCCCCAGGTATTTGCCCTGGGCTCTGTCACTGTGCTAAGGTAGAGCACAGCAGCAGATTCCCCCTGGGGCCGCCCATACTAAAAATGTATGCACTGCTGGTAAGGATAGAAACATTCTTATGTTTACAGACTCATTATTGAATCTGAAGGGGAAAACGCATTTGGAATGATCTCTTCTGGAGCAATATTATTAATGTGTAGAACATATTCATTTTTAAGAAACATGGGGCCAACCATGGCAGAGGATGCTGGCAGGCTCAAGAAACTGGTTAAAATGCAGGCTCTGTTGTAGACTGGTAAAACACACTGGTTAAAAGGCTGGCTCTGAGCTGAGCCTGAACAGCCTGGAGGCAGTAGCAAAGGGGAGGATGAGGACTAAACTGAACTTTATCTTGGACAACACTTCAAAACTTAACTATGGTTAGCCGATGAAGCTACACACCACCTTTACCCGCCGGCTCAGCACCCTAAGGTGAACCGAAGAGTGTTTCAAGTGTTCAATTGTGCTACTGCCTCGACAGCCTCAGCCTTAGTCAACTAGGAGGCTGCTGAAGCCTGGGAGTACTGCAATGTCTATACAGTATGAACTGCTCTGGACCGGTTTCTTTCTTCCTATGCTATACACTGTATGTGCTTGGCACAATCTGATCTGTGTTCATATAGCCTACATGGCCTGTACATATTTCTGGATATATTTCTTTACGTATTCTATTTCCATTTGTAAATCTGATGTAATAATATGAATAGCTACCAATGCACATTTGCTGCTGGGATACATACTTCATCCTGGTCTCATAAAATTTTATGATGTCTTAAAATGTGTATACATGCTCTGTGCACGAAAAGTGAGAGAAATATGTTTCCCTATCATGAAAAGATTATGTGAGGGAGACATGTGAGGCAGTAGTTTGACATTTAAATAGCAGGGTGTGAAGGTCCAAGGGGTGGATGGGTAGATACATTTACTTCTAACTGCAACAACCAGGATTCAATTCCCAACTCATGACAAGAAGTTTTTAACTGTTGGTGAAGTTCATTTTTTTTTTTATTTAACCATGGCCAGAACCTTAACTTAATGTTCATCAGAATGTTGATCAGGATTTTCCCCCTTGAAATAGCATAAACTCATCCAAAAATTATCCTACTCACTCATTACTTATGACCCATTGGTAGTGTGTGACAGTGTCTGTGCCTGCAGAGACTCTGCCTTCTGCCTGAATTTTCTTGTTTCTGAATGTTCGTGACATTTCTGCGTGTCAAGCTATTGTCAGTGGGTGTGTCCACCTATAGCCAAAACCACTGCTAAATCGTTTTATATCTAAAAGCCACGCTGGCTACAGCAGCAGTCCCGAACTCTAATACAAAGTAACTGGAGTTCTGGTCAGAGCTAGTGTGTGTCGTGAGCTGGCAGCTAGCTACCGTTGTTAGCGTAGCTTCATTGTAGTAGAAAAGCTGATAGCTAAGCCAACCAGCACCTACCTGTCCAACACAGAAAACAGGCCAACTCCGCGTCGCTCTTTATCCCCATCCTCTCCTTCAATACTTGCTAATGGGTGAAAGCAACCCCAGATTTACTCTCCTTTTGAAAGGAGCCTTGTCTGCTTGATGTTTCGTCTCGCTGTACTTTTTTTTTTTTTACTGTTTTTTACCGTTCTGGCAACCACATCCCTGTGGGTCCCTGAGGTCAACTTTGAAAGTTGTGTTTACAAGACACAACCAGCAAAATCCTACTCAGTATACCTTTACTCAAACTTGTTTTACTTGCGTAAACTGTTAGCTAACCTTTTCATGTGAAGAACATGTGAAAATGGTATGTCCAATTCATGCTATTGTCACATAACCCTTTTGTGGTGGAGGACCATAATCTTTACATAATTTGTGTCCACCATACGTATTTGCATTTCAGAGTTTTTGCTCATTTCATAAAATTTTGTGGGACTGTGTTGGTTACTTCCATTTGTATATGATAACAAGTGCACTAGTGCTTTCTAGGTGCTTGGGGGGACGGGGGGTATGCATGATTGGAGTGAGTGAAAGCACGTTGACTTTAAAAACTCTGTCTGTCAATAGGACTTCTGAATTAGCATGACAAAGACTGAATTGTTATCTTCAGTGTGATCTACTTTATCATCGTCATTATCAAGGGCTTAGAGCAAAAGGGGCGCAAGTGACATTTTCCTCATTTTATGGGAGAGCAACAAGTTTAAATGATTGCATCTTTTTTATATAAAAGATAATAAGAAACCATTCATACTTTTACAGAGATTAAGATTCAGAAAATGTATATTCCACAAAAAGCTATTTGTTTTTTAAAAAGTCAACATTAAAAGTCAGTAGGTACTTAAAAACTCCATCTTCAACTTCATCTCTTTTTGCATTGTATGTCTATGAGCATCATCAATCTGTTGGTACAACAGAGATTTGTAATTTTATGATAAACAATCAATTCAGCTATGATAAATCCTCAAGGTGGACTAAACATTTTCTGACACTTACTGACTAGAAAAATGGGACTTCTTTAGGTACCTACAAGTCAGACAGATTTTAATGAAAAAATAAAATATGCAGAGAAGACTGAATCCAATTTAGCTAATATATTCATTCAAGTTCAAGTTCATTTATTTCTATAGCCCTTCATCACAAGCATGTCTCAAAGGACTTTACAGAGCAAGAGCCTACCTTGATCTAACTGATCAGTAATCAATCGCAGAACAGAATGATGTAACACAAACACAAGGAAGCAAAACAATTCATTAATATGCATATAAACAACAGATAAGTAGTCTCAAGACTAAACTAGTATTACACAATCCTCTACGACCCATTCAGCAAACTATATCAAGTTAAAATGCGAGAAGAAATCAGGTCTAGAGGTTAAATATGTGTCTTGTACATACAACTTCCACCAATTCAGGTTACTGGAGGGAGTTTAACTGGAGGAACCTGATTCAGTATTTTGTTACCCATAATTAAAACATCTGCAGAAAGGTATGCTGAAGCAAAGCCTTTGCTGGAGCAAATCTGGAAAACAGCCAGAAGATAATTTTCATATCTTCTGGGATTGCCCAGTTGTCCAGCCATATTGGCAGGAAGTAATAACAACTAATAAGCATATCATTGGAGCTGAAATTGTCATTCTTTCCTTACAATCTACCTAGGCAATATCCTAGATCACTTTCTGATTCAGGACAAATACCTTCTTAGAAATGTTTTAGCAGCTAACTACAGCTATATATAACACACAAGTGGCTACAGAAACCTCTAACAGACTGAATGGATAGCAATTGTAAATTACATTTATGACATGGAGAGACTGACCTTTTCCTTAAGACAAATTTGTAAAATATTGGTGAAAGTATGTGTACTCATGAGCTGTGTATGACCCATCTTATAATCCTATGTGTAATAATTTTAATAATTTAAGTCGCTTTTCCGGTAACTTTCTATGACTACCGTAGCTATAGCACATCACAATGGCACTCATGTGTAATGTGTTATGACCATGCTTAAAAGAATGCATAATACTTATTGATGCATTTTAACGGCAGACATAAGACGTTATAAATGTAAATGTATGTAATGAATTTAAGCACTAGTGTCTTAGAAACGTTATTGACCAGTTTTCTATCAGATATTATATAACAAGGATAATAATGTATTATGATATCTTGTGTTTCAATATGAATCCATTAGTCACCCTGTGCTGCTGTATGTTAAAATGTTCCATCCAGCGTCATAATTTATCATTGTATGAGTTAAGTCAAGTGAAATGTGTAGTAATTATCTACAATGAGCCATACACAAGGTATCATAATACAGTATAATCCTTGTCATGCAATCTGATAGAAAACTAGTCAAGAACATAAGACATGACTTCTTATAATTTATAACATAGTCATGAGAAGTGTTACTTTTCTTACTAATGTTTGAAAGGAAAAAAAAAAAGCACAGATCTTGTACAGACCCACGGTGTGTGTGTTCAATTCTATGCACAAGGTGCGACAAGGTGAAATCACCTAATTCCACTAATGTTACTTAAATACCACAAGATGACGCCACCTACCATTAAAGTTTGTAGGGCAGCGAAGACGAGTTACTGTCTACAAATCCCCGTTACTAACTGTGGAATTTCAAGTTTCACTTTTGTTTTCACACCGGGAGACTCTGTGGATTGAGTTCAGTGCTGCTGGTCTGCTGTCTGTACATCTCCAAATTACAGACATGACGTGATGCGCACATCAGGCACATTAAAGATCAATTTAGATCCATTTCTATACACTGACCAACCTCTGTATGGGAAACACTACATCTCACAGTCAAAGACGCCCTTTTGTGGTAGGAGGACCTTCAGCCTCGGCCGCTCCTGTGTTTTTCAATGCAGACATCTCCGCAGTGTGTGCGCCGTGAGCTGTTGATTTTGTTTCACTCACTACCATTCGGGAACCTCTGCTGATGTTTACTAGTAATATTGTGCAATTACAATTACAATTTCCCATTTGGCAGACGCTTTTATCCAAAGCGACGTACACAAGTCCAGTCCATTAGGTGAGAAGGTGTTTGCTAAAGAGCTGGGTCTTTAGCCTTTTCTTAAAGATTGAGAGGGACTCTACAGATCGAATGGAGTTTGGTAACTCATTCCACCACAGAGAAACCACAGAAGAGAAGAGTCTGGCTAGAGACTTAGGGCCTTGTTGTGGTGGCAGCACCAGGCGCCGCTCCTTGGCAGAGCGTAGTGAGCGGGAGGGAGCGTAGACCTGAATGAGGGAGTTCAGGTAGGTCGGAGCCGTTTTGGTTGCTGCTTTGTAGGTGAGCATCAAGGACTTGAACTTGATGCGGGCAGCAACTGGGAGCCAGTGGAGGGATATGAACAGCAGAGTGACATGTGCTCTTTTGGGCTGGTTGAAGACCAGACGCGCCGCCGCGTTCTGGATCATCTGCAGAGGTTTGAGCGTACATGCCGGGAGCCCTGCCAGTAAGGAGTTGCAGTAGTCAAGGCGTGATATTACAAGAGCCTGTACTAGGAGTTGTGCTGCATGTTCAGACAGGTAGGGTCTAATCTTCCTGATGTTGTACAGGGCAAATCAACATGACCGAGCAACAGAAGCCACATGCTCCTTAAAGGTTAGTTGCTCATCAATCATGACACCCAAGTTTCTGGCAGACTTTGTGAGAATGAGCTGAGCTGATTCGAGCTGGATACTGATCTGTTGTTGAATAGAGGGACTGGCTGGGATGACAAGGAGCTCAGTCTTTGATAGGTTAAGCTGACACCTTTCAAAGACTGAGCTCCTTGTCATCCGCGATATCATGTTCCTTCATCCATGCCGAGATATCGGCGAGGCATGCCAATACCCGTGCCGAGACTGTGGGGTCGTCTGGCGGGAACGATAGGAAGAGCTGGGTGTCGTCAGCATATGAATGGTATGAGAAGCCATGTGAGCGGATGACTGCACCAAGTGAGGTGGTGTATACTGAAAAGAGAAGGGGTCCAAGCAGTCAGTTCCATAAACACCATACTTCACATCATGTGTAAGTGCAATGCACCAAACAATCTAAGGTTTTCACTTGAGTCTTGTTTTGTGTTTTTTCTTTATGACTACACATGTTCTTCTGACCATCAGAAAGAGCTCTTCAGAAAGAGCTTTCGATACTCATTTTTGGCCAATATGTTCTCTTTCCTTTATTTTGTGGTATTCTTCTTCATCTATATCCTATTCTTTCCTGCTGCAATGACCCAATCTCTCCATGGGGACCATTAAAGTTTCACCTTATCTGACCATAATGGCAAGTCCCTGAGACACTATATATAAGATGATACAGATGTTAAATACTGTAATAATATGGTACAGAGGAGAATTTGAGAGAAAACTGAGTCAGTCTCTCCTCCACTTTGTTGTTTCTGATTGGACACATTCCCCATTTTGCTGCATTATGTGCCCATATCAATCATATTGTACTTGCTTCTTTCTCTTCTCATCTACACTAAAATCACTGTGTCAAAATTACTGCATTTGCAGTATTTTTTTATTTCAGAAATAAATGTATCAATTATCCAACTTGTTCCTTAGTTAATCTTTTTGGCAATGTTAAGCAGCACATTGTTTTTGGTCCTGTGGTACAGGGCTCTATTTTTGTGAATCAATGGCACACGCTGCAAAGTGAGACGCACGGCACACCTGCAGCACAGGTGAAAGAGGGTTTGATTAGGAGGAATACATTATCAGTAGGTGTGGTAGGCATCAGTCATGACCAATCAACTCACCTCTTTTCCCTTTAAAAGCAATGTACTCGGCACTCGGTGCACAGCACTCTGACAATTTGGTGATGGAAGAGAACAGTCTGGAGCAGATCTGCCACAAAGCTTCTCCCAAGGGGGAACTGATGTTCTTGTGCGGGAGGTACAGAATCGGCACGAGTGAATATACAGAACCTTAAATAAGCTGCAGAGGGCAGATGATGTTAAATTAGCTTGGGAGCTAATTGGGAGATAACACATTTGCCCTCATATTTACCAACGGTTTGCGCTGGCACAAATGCTTCTACACAAACAAAAAGTAGCTTCTTCTGGGTTCTTATTTTACTTACATATCTCTTATATCCATTATGTTGGTTTTATTTTGTGTAGTAATCTGTTGCAATTTTCTCCTGCTTTTAATATGGGAACCCATGGTTTTATTTACCTCAATGTTTTGCTATCTTTTTTTATAAAAAATGTGGAGCACATTGCACTGCATTCCTTGTATGAAATGTGCTATACAAATAAATGATGATTGATTGATTGAAAATAGGTATAGGTTGCCAAGTCATGCAATTGTATCTCACCTGGAAGAAAAAGAAAAATGGCAAGACTTGAATCACAGACCAAGAGGAGTCATACCATCCCCGCATTGTCCAAAATTTTGGCGACCCTTCATCTCTTGGCCTCTGGGTATTTTCAGCGGACGGTGGCATATACAGCAGGGATGTCACAATCACTCTTACACTGTCTGGGGTACTAAAGGCAATGCTACAGTGACAGGGACAACATATCCCATGTTTCCCACAAGCAGCAGACCAAATCAACATCACCAAAGTTGATGTATTTTCCATAGCGGGATTCCCAAATGTCATCGAAGCAATAGATGGAACACATGGGCCCATAACACCACAATCTGAAGATTCCCACCCTGCTCCATGAGTGTCCAGGTTGTCTGCAATGCCCAGTGTCTCATCACAAACGTAGTGGTCAAATTCCTCAGTCCAACCCACGATTCATTCATAATTAACAGCAGGCTGCATGATGTCAAACAGAGACCAAGGCTGTGGGTGGTTGTTAGGTAAGTGTGAAGATGTTTATATATAATTCACTTTGGGAGAACTTGTCTCTTCTCTTCCTCACAGGTGATGACATTTTCTGAAAGTGGCTAGGCGCAATCCCAAGACTTAAATAGCACTTCTGGTATTCTAATTGCCTAACTGCGGCTGACCTCATTTGCATGATAGCTGATAGTAAATCACTCGTTAAACTGGAAACATTTGGAGCAGTTAATTTTTTTGAGTGCACTACTGATTTGTGTGTTGGTAAACATGTGTTGCTCTGGTCCTCGGAGAGCCGTTGACCAATGTAGGAAACGGTTCAATGAAATTAGGCGAAGAGCCAAACAGAAATTGGCGGTGAACCACAGGCACACGGGAGGGGGGGGGCATCCACCAGCCAGGCCATATATCTATAGAGGATATGGCCGCTTCCGCAATCCCCACTCCATGCGTCATGGCGCAACTGACAATTTTATGTTGGATGACAATCATTCACACCACTGTATATAGTTAGAATGAAAAATGTTTGAGGGATTTATATCAAAGTCAAATTGGCCAACATATCATACACAAAAGGGTTGTTAAGCTTTAGAATAGGATCAATGCGTGCATCGCTTTTTTGTACTGCGCTGCTTGATCGTTACTGACACACACCCTACAACACCATCTCCTCCCACAAAAAGACCACATTTTGAAGCAATTAATAACTTGACGCACCTCTAACTTTTGTTATTTTGTAAGTATGTATTTTGTATTTTGTGAGTGAGCGGCATAAATTGTGTAAACTATACTTACTAACTGTAAGTTTGAATAGTTTCAAATACAACCGGGCAAAACTAGCAGGAAGACCAAAAGTAACCTAAAGAATTATATGTTTTTTTTAAAGTAATAATCTGAACATTTATAAATAAATAAATGTCTGTTTTTCTAAACACCCGGTGTCAGATAGATAATAAATAAGGGATGCATTTTAGGTTTGTTTGGAATAAATAGAAGAAGAACTGGGTAGTGTGAGCAGCGATAGCCACCATGACTGAACAGACAAAGACATGAGCGCCACCTACAGAAACTCAAATTTCATCAACAGAAAATCCAAGTAAAAAGACTTCACAGTACTGGACACACTGTTTGATTGACAGGAGATCTCTGGGAAGTGCAGTGCAGAAACAAGCACCAAAGATAGAGACAAAATGTAAAAAACAGAATCTCACAGATTGTGTGATTGTTTAAACTTTCTGGCACTTGTATAGTCTTATGTGGCAAACCCCAGCCATCTGGCACTTGGGCTAGGTCTGGTTAACAGATTGAGAAGGAATACAGTGTGGTCCTATGGTCCTCAAAGAGATGCTACTGTATGATCCACATGAAAGCTGTCCATGGAATTTAGAAACACAAAGAATGAGAGCTGACTTGTTTTTCTCTCTCTCTCTGTCCAAATATGTCCTTCTTGATCCTCCTCACTCTGTCTTTCACACTCAACCTTCTTATTTCTTTACCAACATTAGAAGTCCTGCTGTTTACTATACAGTCTTTTCTTTCCTTTTGTTTTTCTTCCTCCCATTCTTTCCTACCAATGATAAAAGACCGGTGTCCAGACTACTTTCCTGATGTCTTGGAATTGTCTTAGTCTCGTTCCTATTTTGACTCAGACTTGTCTTGATCTTGGCCACTATTGGATGCTGACTCAACTTTTCCCCTGCATATCTAAAAGCTTTCAAAAGACAACATAGGTTTGTCCACCTGATCTGAAATGCAGTCTGACGCAATCTTCGATTTGGGCCCACCACTGGAAAGCTGAGAATTATTGAAAAATCTTTCACAGACAGGAAGCAAACATTGTCCTCTGAGTGAGGGAGAGATCTAGAAGTGGACAGAGGTGGGCATCACACGTCTGACCTGAGAGATTAGCTCGTAGCAAAAAATTTAAGAGAGTACACTTTAGCTGGTAAATGTAATTTGATCTAAAATTTATAATTAAGTAGCTGTACATTTGTTATTATCGCTTGTGGTTATTGTTTGTTGTAGTGTTGTGCTGCATTAGGAGCTTTGCTGCCGGTGGTTTTAGGTTAGCCTACTTTATGTTAGCTAAGTAACCTGGCTAAATTAGCTAACGTTAGCTAGCAAGCACACCGCACGACACACTGGGGGTGTCTGAGTTGTCAGCACATTAAGTCTGTGCATTTGTTAGTATCAGTTCATCATTATTGTTTGTTGTAGTGTTGTATTGCATTAGGAGCTTTGCCGGTGGTGGTTTTAGGTTACTTAGCTAGCTAAGTTATTGTCTGTAGACTGTAGTATGAATAAAACAACATGATCTCACACAAATACATGAAATGAACACCGGCGGTTTACGTGCTGTGGACACGTGTTATGGGAAAATAACGTTTCTACACCACAAATTGAATTAAGTTCCCCTGCAACAAATTGAAATACGTTCCTCGGCCACAAATTTAAATACGTTCCTCCGCCACAAATTGATTTCGTCCCAAAGGTTGGTTAACGGTTAGACAAGTAAAACAACTTTGGTTAAGTTTAGGCAAGTAAAACAAGTTTGGTTACCATTAGGGTAAAGGTTATGGTTAATTTTAGGCAAGTAAAACAACTTGGTTATGGTCAGGGCCGGATTGACCAACCACAGGGCGCTGGTAAAGCTGATGCTTGGACCGCGGCAAGAGGCTCTCTTTGGGAACCTTTTTACATGGTCCAGCTCCTCAGAACAGTAGCTATTGGACGCTTGATGGGCGTGTTTGGAGACTTTCTCTTTATTTTTAATTTTTTTTTCTAGTTAATTTTGATAGTTTGGACCAGGTGGCGTGGCGGCTAGCAAATGTGGTTCGTTGAAGAGGTGGCGGTCGGTATGAAGAGGTGCCGTTCGCGTCCCGCTGAAGCCAACCTGCCAGCCGTTCCAAAGGTGCAGTCTGGCGGTTAGCGATGGCGTTTCGTTGAAGAGCTGGTGGTTGGTACAAAGAGACGCAAACCTGCCACCTAGTCCAAACTATCAAAATTAACTAGAAAAAAAAAATTAAAACTAACAAAAGTAGCTTTACCAGGTGCTTTTCCTGAATTTCCCTAAGAGCATTAATGCTACCTTATCTTATCTTATCTTATCTTATCTTATCTTATCTTATCTTATCATATGTTATAGGGCCTTGTAGGCCTTTGTCAAAGTCCACAGTGAGAGCTTTACCAGGGGCTCCAGGGAATGCGGTGGGTGCCGCTGCTGCTGCTGCTGCAGCAGTACTTTTAAGCCAGGTGGTAGTAGTCAGTAGTGGCAAGCAACAACACTGCTGCTGCTGGCCTAGTAGTGGTAGTTCCAGTAGTTCTCATTACAGATATCTGAAATATTTTAAAGTAGCATTTTGACTAGTCATAATGTAATGAGAGATATTGTAAATTAGCATTTAAGATATCTCTCATTACATTATGACAAACCGAAATGCTAATTTAAGATATCTCTAATTACATTATGACTAGTCAAAATGCTAATTTAAGATATCTTTTATTACATTATGACTAGTCAAAATGCTAGAGGTATCAAACTACCTCTCGGTACGCACCCACACACTTCAACTTAAAGTCGAGATGAAACTGCATTTCGAGAGTATCTAACTTCCGTATCGTGACGTATTTCCGAGTGAAACAGGAAAGACAGGCGGGACATAACGTTGGGAGGAATTTGATTTGAACGTTGAAAAGTGGGTGTGTCATAACACCCGAAGACACACCGAGGTACCATGTTGTTGCTAGCTAGCTAACTAATGAATCTTAGCCTCTTAGCTCTGTGCGCTAAAAGTTGAAGATTGATTGATGGGTGGATGTCATGATATTATTGGTTGAAATTGGTTATGGGCATGCTTACGTAAGCACACGGCATATTTTGTTTTACAGGAAGAAAACATGATTGAATTTTGATATAAGAACACAAAGAAATTTATTTTTTGTATTTTTTTTGGCATATATTGTTAAATAGGTGCACAATATGACCGGGGATGTGATCTAAAAGGGTTAAAAAGGCATTTTTCATTTCATCTCGACTTTAAGACTAGCCTGTTCAAAACAATACAAACGTAAACCTTTTACAGGTTCAAAGTAATCTGAAACTCAGATTTAGCTATTACAAACTGCCATTCCTTCTATCTAGAGCTCGCTCATTCAATTTGAGAGTGATAACATTTGTCCAACCAACCCCAAGGCAAGTTTTAGTTCCTAGTTTTAGGTGGTGGGGCTTCCCTTTGTTTACATTTGGATTGCAGGTTGTGGCTTTAAGGAGGCGAGGTGATAGGTGGCGAGAATGAAGGACCAAAAAAACCTTGAAATTTATTGAAAAGGTTTGACTGTCTGTAACTAGACCCCCGTGCCCTGCCAGTATATAATTAGTGCTCTGCATCTTAGCTGGATGATACTCACTGCTCATAAACATACAAGAAGGTGGCAGCTTAATAATTGTGATTGGGGCCTCCGCATTAAAAGAAATGTCATTAGAGGCTGTGACTTGGGCCCCCATAATCATAAACTGTGACCTACGGGCCTATATCTGTCAGGGTCCCACCTGACTGCACATTTCAATTGAAATTCGTGAAATATTGTAAAATGCATTGAACACGGACACAGGACTTAGAGTATTTTGGGGCCCCTGGTGGTCTGGGGCCCTGGGGCATGTGCCCTGCATGCCCGGTCAGTGATACAGGCATGGTTATGGTTTGGGTTATGGTTAGGCAACTAAAACAACTTGGTTAAGGGTTAGTTTGAAATGTCCTTTGTAAATGCTGGGAATTGAACGCCGGTCGGCGGCATCAAAGGCAAATGCATTCGCCCATCCACCACCCCGTCCACAACTCCCTTACTAGCTTAAGTGCTACTTCAATGTCACACTACTTCCTGTTTATAGTCTCCTTCGCATAACCGTTTCGTGCTGGGAAAACGTAAATTTAACACTTTACATTCTACCAACACGTCATTTGCTGTTAACAAGCCGTGTTCATTTCACGTTTTTCTGTGAGATCAGGTTGGAATAAAAATCTCTGATTGCCCCCCCAAGTCAGAGCAGTCTAGAACCCGGCCAGCCACACTCCACTTAGTCATTACCTCCTTTAGGTGCACTAAAAAAGGGCTACAAAAGAAAAATGTGCTTTTAGCTATATTTGGAAAATTACATAATTGATAAGCCTTTTGTTGAGAAAAAATATTTATTTCTGATTATTTTTCATAAACATTTTGGCTCATTATTAGATAGCATGCCAGTCAATCCAACAACACCTGTATACCATAATACACTATTAAAAGGAAATGTGTTTAAATTGCAATACACCTCCTATTTATTGGTAAAACAAACAAACAAAAAAACAGGGTCATTTATTGATGTTTGTTTTATTTTCTGCCCAGACCATAAAGAATTAAAGAATTTCAGTTACCTTTAGAAAGGACTAATGGTCATACAACCATGATGGAGACTTACACATAGGAGTGACAGAAGGTATGACATTTCAGGAGGTTGTGGTGGTCAGATATTTTATAGATATTTCAGAAAGACCAAAACCACTTTTAACTACACGATTTGTAAGTCTGATCATGCCAAGCGTACATAATTATTTATTCAACAAATGCGTTTACATTGCTATTGATCCCAGAATTTCAAAAAAAAAAAATCTACTTCAAGCAAGTAGAACATTTTGCGACACTGAGGAATTTTTATCGAATTTTGTAATTTCCATCCAACTTTTCTAATGTGACATAATTTGCAAAAAGTACTTGGATAGAAACCCATCTAATGCTGACGCGTGTATAGGCATAGTAGAGGTCCTGCTCTCCTGCTTTTTCCTACTTTGTCTCTTTCTCCTTGCTCTCATCTCTCTCTCATTCACCCATCGACAGCAGATCTCCTGCTGCATTTTTATTCATCTTCCTCTCTCTCCTCTCTCTGCTCTCTCTTCCATCCCCCCCCTCCCTACAATAGGTATCCTGCTGCACTTTTATTCTTCATCTTCTCCCTTTATTTCTTCCTCCCTCCACTCATCCCTCTCCTATCTGTGTTGCATTGCTTGCTACCTCCAGTCGTCGTCCTGCTGTCATCTCCTATGGGCTGCGGTCCGAACCAAAAGGAAGAGAGATCAAAGCCTCCCGCTGCTCTCAGAAGCCGCCAAGATCAAAGGGTGGATATATAGGCAGACTCTCTCTCTCTCTCTCTCTCTCTCTCTCTCTCACACACACACACACACACACACACACTGCTGCACAGGATGAATCCCATCATACATCTATACAGGGACAGTAGTCTCACAGATAGAGGTGGTCTAAGGTGGTAAAAAAAGAAAGTGTTTTCAGTAGTTGGGTTTCTATTCAAGTGTTTGTTTTTGTTGTTGCAAATTATGATTATCAAATTAGAAAAGCTCCATGAAATGTCCTCAATATCTCAAAAAAAGTTTTTACACTCAAAGTGGAAATTTTCTTTGTCTATGAATAAATTAAGTGATAAATAGCGACTGAACAAAAATAATGACAGAGGTTCGGCATGATCGGCCTAAAAAGTTTGCGTAAAAAAACATAGCCATAGGTGTGTTTCTGAGAGAATGAATATGTAAGAGAGAGCAGGGTAATACTGCAAAAAGAGTAAGAAAGAGAGAGGGGGGAGGTAAAAACGAGAGAGATGAGGGCAAGACGGAGGGAAAGACACAAAGAGAGAGAGAAGTGACTGCAACTGATTGTGGGTTGGACTCCATCCTGACTGAGGAAGCAATTCCAAGGCAAGGCTATTTCAGTCTACATTATTTACATCATTTTTTCACACATGTACCATGCAACTTGTCAAAGACGTGACCACTCTATATCCTTCCAAAATGTGTAATAAAAAACTGAGCAAATGATACTCTCACTAAATTAAAAAGAACACTTTCTTCTACAAGGAATCAAACTATCTGTCCCAGCAGTTCCCAAACGTTTTCATGTCTCAGATCCTCATTTGATCAGATTTAGTCCCAGGGAGCCGTATGGGAAGATTTTAGTTGTTGATTTAGTTGCACATGGGGAGATAATAGTGGTGTGAGAGAAACCTCTTATTACAGTAGTCATTTTTACACATTCTCTAATCGGGATAATTTCTTGCGAATTAAATTACAGTGAAATTAAACTCATTGCTCATTTTGATGAGGAACCCTCCTCAAGGACCCCAGGAACCTCTGCAAGGACCTCACTTTGAGAACCACTGAACCCTGTCTGCATGCAATGTGGTTATTATTAGGAATGTTGATTGACTGGGAAGCCAACAGTGGACTACAGCAACATCCAGACACACACACACACACACACACACACACACACACACACGCCCACACACACACACACACACACACACACACACACACCCAAGAGTGTACACATGGATGCAAACACACAAACACCGATGGCTTGCATGAATCTTCAGTATGATAGTGAAAGCTTACAGTTAACAATAATGTTCTTGTCCTTTTTCCCAAGTTCTGAAGTGTGTTGTGTTCATTCTGAAAGCTAGTCGGAGCCTACAAGCCTCTGATATGCGCAAACCACAGTCTACTGCATAATCTGCATTTAATAACACTATATAGTGCAATACTTTTTAATTTGTACTAACTAAAATATTTACTAACTAAAAATGTAACCATTTGAAAGGAAAATAAAAGTAACAAAATGCAAGTTTGAGTAAGTAACTAATAACTGATTACATACACTGAAAAACTAACATGTTAAGTTGCTCGTTACCACAAAAAAGTAATCTCAGTACTTCAACACGTTACAGAGTAACATAGTACCCTCAACACTGCCCATGAGCTTAACTTTAACCAAGTTTTTTTATGTGACTAACCTTAAATCTAAACCTAACCTTGACCCTAACCTTCAACAAATTATTTTGTGTCTATTCCTAACCCATTTCTTTTATCTAAACTTAACCAAAGTTGTTGACAGTGTATTGATAGTAATTTGAGCAGCTGTACTTGACAATCAACTTATAGTTAGTTCACATAAATTACAGATAAATTGTTGAACATTTGATGATAGCCAACTGAATATGCCTAACTTATAGTCCGTTGAAACAATTCTTGTTGACAGTCAGCTGATACCAAAATGAAGTAACAGACTTTCCAAACTATTCCGTTACGGAATTAATTTATTTCTTAACTAATTCATTTTATTCTGTTCACGCATAACTTCAAAGGCGTTTCCTAGCCCAGTAATGTAATGAAGCTTTCTAGCAGGAACTCAGCGATGACATAGTGATCGACGTCGTCTGTTTACATTTTGCGAATTTCAATCATGACTGAGAGGTTAAAGCGTTCGCAAGTGTGGCCCAACTTTACAAAAGCAAATGGAAATATAGATTAATACGGAACAGATGGATACAATTTATGTAAAAAAGATATATGCAAGGGGGCAACAGCAACAATCTCAGGAAACATCTGCAACCAAAGCAAGGATGTAACATTGGAGGGGTTGAGGTCAGCACCCTTTTAAGGGCCCCCTTATAAGGGTCCCCCCTGGAGAATTTTTTTTTGCAAATAGATTGTTAAATGGCTATTTCTTCCAAATTTTAAGGGGAGAAATACCCCAAAACACCCTGATCTATATATCCCCCAACCTAAAAAGCCAATTTAGTTTAATTAATATATGGTATTTATAACTGCACTGGATGATGTTCATAATTAGAATTACTTATAATTTTAATCTAGACGATTAAAGATACAAATTAATCTTGATTTTATGTGTTTAGTGGTTGTGCTATAGTATTGGATTTTATTGCAAATTTTGAGACCTATGATGAGAAGTGAGTTGAACACAGAGCTCCAATCTGTAATGGTGATGAATACTACATCATTGTCTTTCTCTGCCTCATTTCTCTCTCTCCTTTCTGTCTTGTATGCCTGCCCAAAAGAAGACCAGCTGATTTATTTACTTTTTATTTTTATTTTTTTTATTTAACATTTATTTAACCAGGAAGTCCCTTGAGATTGAAATCTCTTTTCCGAGGGAGACCTGGCCAAGACAGCACACCAGTTACAGTTTAAATAGAAATAAAACAC
Source organism: Centroberyx gerrardi (assembly GCF_048128805.1). Taxonomy (NCBI): domain Eukaryota; kingdom Metazoa; phylum Chordata; class Actinopteri; order Beryciformes; family Berycidae; genus Centroberyx; species Centroberyx gerrardi. The sequence goes on along the minus strand of NC_136009.1, from coordinate 2,088,614 downwards.
AACAGACAGGGAATACAAACATCAAACACATCTTACCACAACAATGGCTGTTTTCCCACAATCAATATTTTTTGGGCAGCAATCCTTAATATCGGACCATATTGGGTCAGTACTGATACCAGGAAAAGTGGAATGTTAGCAAATCGTTTACATTCTAGGCTAATGTTGCAGTGGTAGCTGTAGGTGACTAGGCTAGCTATTAATTTACTTACAGTCCCTTGAAAATAAAACCTGATATCTTGCCTCCTCTTGCGATTGCTCTATAAATAAGACAGAGAAAGGACAGAGCAATAATCCTAGTTTACCAGCTACAACTTAGTAGTCAATCCTCTACTTTTAGAGAGAAACTCTTCATCATAGCTAGATTACATTTATTAAAATAACACATCAAAAGATGTGTTAAGCACATTTGAAGGCATACCATTATTCCTTTCCACTCTGTCCCTAACTTCACCAACGGACGACAAACGTTACTTCTCTCTCACAAACGGAGCTTGCATGACACAACCAAGTTTTAGAATGCAGGGGAGAGAGTGTGGAGAGGGCCAGCAAAAATATTTTTGGTACTTTTGGCATTAATTTTAAGCAGTGCAGTGTGTTTGAGTGCTTGAGGAAAGTTTCTGCTGAATGTGATTCCTCAAAATACTGTATCAGTTTTTATATATCCAGAGATACTAGTCAAGCTGCAGCCATCACTTGCTCCAGTGGTACCGAGTTGTACCAAACTGCCAATCCCTTCATAATGTGCAAAGGTTTTCATTCTAAAACACCATCAGCTACAAGCCTATCCCTTTTGGGAAAATTTTTTTTCTGATGCTCAGTATTTAAAAATGCAACTCATTATACCATTAAATATGTTACTTTTTGTAAGGAAAGATCTTAAATTGGCAGATAACAATAATAATCCATAGTAAATAATGTGATGCCAGCAATCCTTTTGTAAGATTGTGAGTCACATTTTCAAAATAGTGGTTGTCTCAGTCAGGAATTAAGCTCTGTTGTCCTGACAACCAGAGATAATTAGTTGTGTATAAAGCCTATTTCTGGTTAAGAATATTTTTTCTGCTGTAGGGAGATGACCATGGCCCTTGACCCAAATTATCTCTTCCCTTTCCATTAGCAAGCACCTTGATACCTGCTTGGCATGAGGTCCACAAATCACAAATGTATCAAAGGTAGCAATAACTAGTGCACAGTCAAGCATTACACAGAATCACTACCTTACAGTCACACTCCATTACATCAGTGGAGGAGAGTAAGTAGTATCGATAATGGTAACATATCAAAATCAAAATCCTAATGATACCCAATCCTAGAACCTGTCTTCTGTGACAGCTGGGTCAGGAATCACCCTCACCCACAAAATGCACAGTAAAAAAAAAGCAAGTAAACTAAACCATAGACTGAAACATGCAAATTCTAAAAAGCTTCTCCAAAAAGCTTAAATTAAAGCAGTACACACTCTAAGCAAATGCATGCTTTGACACACCCAACTCCCAGCACACACTGCGAGAGAGAGAGAGAGGGAGAAATACTCTCTAGTGAAAGCCAATCAGGCAATTCCCACCGACCAAAGTCCAAGACCATTTCAATTTGAAAAGCAACGGGTGTCATTGATTTCAATTTACTTGTGTGGGGAAATAAAACTAGCAGAATCTCACAACAAACATGCACATGTTCAAATGCACACACACACACACACACACACACACACACACACACAAATACAGTACAGATAAATATACACATACACATGAATACATGGCGTGCACAGACATGTACATGTATACCTGCATATAGGCGATACACACACAATACACAAGCACAATTTCTTAACAGGGGCAGTTGATTTGAAGTCAAACAGTAACCACATAAAAAATTATTGTACAAAACCAAACCTCTAAATATAGCTTAAAGGAATACACAGTTTTTGGTAGACTGTCCCATTGGTCAAATAAGCTGCTAAGTGATGAAAACATCCACACCAAAATCATCCATGTGTCCCCAGTAGATCGCTGGCTCTGGTCCGCCATGCTAACACTTTAGCATGCACTATTTTGAGTGTTATTAATAAATAATAAATAAGTAGAACCAAGCAAAACCCAGCTGTGTGTGTCTGCAATTGTAAAGGTTCTAATGAAGAAAATGGATGATAACACTACTCTGGAACTCCTAATCCATCTATTAATCACTGATTACACCAGTCCAGCTGGACCAGGAATTCCTGGTATTTTTTCTTGTTGGGGTAAACTGAAACACACAGTAGATGAACTTCCCATCCTTTATAAACTTCCAGCCCTAAGTGAATCATTCTGATGGTGACAGAATTAACTTTTGAACCCCAGAATCCTTCAATTTCTATTTCTATTTCAAAACTATTTAATTAGCTCTTAATGCCAGATAACAAAATGATAACACTTCTGAGGATAGCTGAGTCAGCAGCTCCGTCATTCTGTACCACCAACACTGCAGAGTTGGAGTCAGCATTGTGCTTCGCTATCTCATCAAATTTTTCTTAATTCTGATTAGGAGAACTTTTTTCAATAATTAGCTTATGCCATCATTAATTCATTCATTCATTCAGTCATTTTCTCTACCTGCTTACTCCTTTTCGGGATACTGGGGGTGCTGGATTCTATCCCGGCCTGCATTGGGTGGAATTTGAATCTTCATTCACATGGACAGTTCTCCAGTCAACCATCCAGACTGGCAGGAGGAAACCCAAGGAAATACAAGGAGAACATGCAATCTCCACACAGAAAGAGTTAAGTTCAAAGGAATGATCCCCCCTCGAATACTCTAACAGTGTTATATATCATCAGTTGTAATGTTCAGTACATTCCAGGAGTTATTTTGTGATGAAGCGCATTAATTTACTTTTCGGTGTATCCCCGTTCCCTCAAACTGCCCTCTACTTCAGTTAATGATTTCCTACGTTTACCAGAATCCCCCAGAGAAGGGGCTGCTGTGGGTTATATGTGTAGGTGGGGAGAGCAATAGGGATATAGTAAGAGCAAGAAAACCAGTGTTCTTCCAGTCGAGAAATAGCGAAAGTTGTGCCCCTTACTCAAAACGTCATCTACATTTGCCCAGTTATCCACAGGAATAACAAAAATGCACTACCAAACAACAAAATGGAACCAGAAAAGCAAGGTATATGGCCAATAACTGTTTTTTTTAACAGTGTCAAAGTGTTTTAGGGTGGATTTTACCTTTACATTCAGAGTAAAGCTCTTATTTAGTTGGAAGGAACTTACCTAAAAGAATCTAGAACTGTGCCTAGCTGACAGATATTGAAACATGTATCTAGACTTGAGTTTATATAGGTAAACTTTGAATGAAAATGTTGCCAATCTCATAATATGTGTACAGTGGGCCTATACTGTATGTCGTTGTACCTACAGCATTATTGAGATAGTCAAGACAAGGAGATAAGTTAAAGACCCCATGTCGTTCATTTTTTCAAGTTTCAGGTTTACCAGAGGGGCAACCATCGACATGTACTGATGTATGTGGGAAGAGACTGTAGGGTTTTTATTAAGTCCTCCTTGAACTGTGTTACATTGGAAGATTCCATTTCACATTTCTCTACAATTCAAATTGCTGGTGAAAGCATTTGGCTATCCTGGTTTCATGTCATGTCATTTTACAGCATTAGTTTGTTAGGTTTTGCATGTTGTTTGTTTGGACTTATTCATTGTAAATTGGCTTAATCTTTCATTAAGGATGTAACATTAGTATACTAGGCCTTGCTAAGTGTATGCTAACATTTGTTGTTAAAGAGTAACTAAACCCCACCCAAATCTGTGGTGAAGCCTGACACCTATTGGTGAAAAGTAGGGTACTGAACTGGTCATCTGCTATTGGCTGGTCTTTGTGCCAGGTGATGTCACCACCTGTTGTACTCTATGGAAGATGACATCACCTGGCACAAAGACCAGCCAATAGCAGATGGCCAGTTCAGTACCCTACTTTTCACCATTAGGTATCAGGCTTCAGTAAAGATTTGGGTTTGGGGTTTAGTTAGTCTTTAAGTTATAGTATTGAGCTATTAGTGCTGATTTGATTAAAACATGTTTGTGCTATAATTTGCCAAGGCGCTCACAGCTGACCAGCATGTATCTAGCACTAATCTAGTTTTCACTTGTTTCCCCACTCCTCCTCCAAATTCAGTCTAAATGTTATACCCCTGAATGCAGGGTGAGTCATCAGAACTTCACACTGATATCTCCCAAGATGGCAAGAACTACTACCATTCCCAAGGCTCATAACTCCTTGACTCTCTTCTTTATGTATTCTCTTTGACCTCTCTTGGTGACTGGGAGGGGTTGTGCTCATTTCCAAGATAACATGCATGCAATGTTGTGTCAGTTGTGTTGTTACCACTGATAACACAGTGGAAGCATTTTCAAAATCACAAACAGTGGACAGCAAGTATGGGGTTAAAATCTATTTGAGTAGAATCATGCTTTCATCATGTCATATCTTGCGTTTTTGTTGCAATCTCCTCAAACACTGTAATCACTTAACATCATAGGGTATTTGGCTATCACTGTTACCAATGCAATGCACACATCCACCCTTCAAAACTCCCATTCATATTTCCTTTTTATCAGAGCCACACATCTTGAGCTGGGCTTTGATTTCTGTTTGATGGTCCCTTTGAAGTGAACATATGCCCTAAAACAGAATTCAATATGTTAGTTCAATGATCTTAGACAGCTCAGTCAATATTTGTGAACATGAGCAACCCTCTCCAAAGCTAAAAAAAAAAAAAAAAACAGAAAACCAAATTATTTTCTGTGATGCCACCAAAAGAAGACAAGCTGCTTGGTAATCTATGAGAACCTGCCCTTGGGAGAACATAGAATGTTTGAGCTATTACATCCTTCAGTCTTCATCGCTGTAAAATCATTGGAGATACTGTCCCAGTCCTCACAGTCTATATGCAGCAGCTCCAGGATTTATGTCTTGATGACAACCAAAAGAGCCTTGACTCTCTTCTTTCTAGCTTAGGTAGGAACTTTATTGTGTTCACAAATCTAGACAGCACTGTCCATGGTCAAAGGAATAACATGATTTCTGTTTTGAGACAGAATTTCCCCATAAAGTCACGATGAAACAGCATTTTGAGAGTATCTTGCTTAAAGGATAAGGCTGGTGTGTTTTTAATGCATTTCTTACCGTCAACAAATCCTGTGAAAATAACAAAATCAGCAATGAATTTGTTTTGCTAACAAGTCTCGTCCATGTAGCCGATGCCATGTCTCAGTAGCCATAGAGCTCCATTGTATTAAAAAAAGTATTAAAAACATCACAGAGCCATGCTGTTGCTCTGGGCAGCATATTTCATCATCACGATGCACCGGGCCAGCCGACTTTTTCCTCAAACAACTTAATAAGCCAACCATAAACACGTTTGCAATCTCAGGAAAGTAGTTCCGTAGCACCGAAAATAGTCCCCGTCGTGACGAAGAATTTGTTCCCATTTGAATTTGATTTGGTAATAACTACAATAGCCTGACTTTTCATGGTCTTTTCATGATTTTTAAATTGAAACTATGTCTTTGTGAGCTGTATTTCAAAGTTTTTAGCTTACAATTGGAGCCAATGACTTCTGGGTTGAAGGCTAAAAATGGAACGTGGGAAGTCGGAAAGTAATGGGAGTAGATCAAACACATTGTTGATTTTGTTATTTTCACAGGATTTGTTGACGGTAAGAAATGCATTAAAAAACACCAGTGTTATCATTTAATTGATTTGATGTATTTCCTGTTGAAACAGGACATTGAAACGGGACATAATGCGGGGAAGGATCATTCAAAAGTTTAAACCAATGGGATATCAGTTAAGGAGAGAAAGGCAGTTTTACTTGATGGGAGGGGCAGAGGGGTGTGATTGTTCAAAATCTGTTTTATTGGTTGGAATCTTTATTTACACCTACTGGTACAGCTTTTTTTGGCATTCATTGTTAAATAGGTGTATATTATGGCATGGAAATTAGCTAATAAGGTGAAAATTTATTTTTAATTTCATTGTGATTCTATAAGGGCTTTAGTCAGGAAAGACATTCACCAGGTTGACCAAAAATGGCCACTACCTGATTTGACATCTTTCAAACATCTCCATCTGTTTTGCAGTGCAGTATCCACCAGACATTTCCTATCTCTGACATCCTTGAGCAGGTGGCAACATTTGGACTTTGATAGTAAACCAGCAAACCACTGTCTTTATGGACCTTTTAAGAGAGAACAGGAGAAGACCTAAAAGAAGATTCTCAAGATAATCTAAAAGCAAAATAATCTTAGTTTATAGCAACTTCAGCTAACTTGATTCTGTCGCAGCTTAAAGGGGTTTAAGTAATTTATGACTTTATCAATCTGTCGGTAACCAAGGATTTACAACAACATCAACAAGGCATCATCATAAATGATAGTCACATTTTTACAATAGAGAAAAGTATGCTCGCTAATTAGAGCAAAGCTCCAACAGAAACCTCTTGTGTAGTGTGATACTGCTTTTTAGCCTTTCTAGCTGAAATGTGTTGTGACACCGGTCGCTCACTTGTAAAACTGTCCATTGTGGAGCAGTTGAAAATTAGGAGGTGGGATTAGGAGTTTAAACTCCAGTGGATGAGTTTTTGTTCCAAAACAGAGTACAAAAAGTGAGTACATAAAGTGAGTTTTGAAAGCTGGAAACCGCAGCTCCCGGCTGCGTTTACATGGAGCCTTTTATTCCAGTAATACTCAGAATAGTAGCCCAATCAGAATAAAATGCCTCATGTAACCACCTCAGTCAGAATAAACCGGCCTATTCCAAATGAAATTTCATTCCATTTGAAAGGGGTGGTATAAATCTTTTATAATCTGTTAATCTAAATAAAAAATAATCTGCATAAAATGTCGTCATGTAAACGCTCATTCCGATCACTTTCTTTCGTTTTAATATCTATACTGTTTCTGCGCATGCTCACCCATTTGAGGTAACTAGTAAGAATCTGAATCATCACGGGCCAAACAAAACTGGAAGTGGGATGGGATACTACTCACACTATACACACCACATGCAACATGCAACTCTATGGCACATGTAGTATGTTTAGTATGGTAGAATCCCATTCCGAACACTGCCTCGGTCTACTGCTGACACAGCTTTTATGCTAGAAACATTTCGATAAACTGCTGTAAAGCTCATCCCATGCTTGCCTACTCCTGTGTAATAACTGTTGGAATAGTATGTTCTGATAAAACTGTTGCTTCATCAGAAAGAACAGCAGTAAAGCAATAATGGTGCCAAGTGTCTGACGCAGGTTTAAAAACGTAAGCCCATGCTAGGGTGCTGGATTTGGTATTTTTTACATCAGGAACTTTTTTTTGTCAAATCTCTTTATTGGTGAAAACAGCACTGATACAATATAAATTCACAGTTTCTGACAATGTTATCACCACTTTTCTTTTAAGTCCCTCATCTTCACATCCCTACATATATCAGCCAAAACAATATCACATATTTTAGCCATGCAGAAACAAGTTTTTTGTGAGATTTCCAAGCTAATAATATTCTCTGCCTGGCCAGAAGTGTAGAGAAAGCGATGACATCGGTATCGCATCGGTATGATAGATGCTCAGATGGCACCCCAAATATTGCCACAAGTGGGCATGGCTGTATTGTTACCTTTGTTAATGTCCCGGATAGGACCAATGCATGTGAGTGAGGTTTGCTTGAGGGCCACCGCGACGGTCACATTTTGGGTTGGATCCAGGATATATTTCAGTCAATCTGAATTTACTAAAGTGCACTCTATGGACTACTTTCAGCTGAATTAGAGAGGGAGATACAGGGAGGGATGAGAAAACTAACGCAGGTAAAGAGGATGATCGGCAGGATTGTGCTTCTAGAATGCATTAATCGCTCACGGGCATGTAGCCAAAAAATTATTTTAGGAATATTGACGCCCCAATAGTAAGAGAGCAAGACCGCCTCCATTTCTAGGGCTTTGCAAAAGAGTTTTACTGATTCTGCGAAATTTACGACCCCAAATAAAATTAGCAACAAGTCCTCTCCAACCCATACGGTGCTAATTTAGGAAACGCTCCTGTGGGTCGTATTAGAGGGTAGGAACAAACGACCTATGTGGTCATTTTTTGGGGGAGGACAGTCTCAAAATTAGATAGATTAAAAAAAAAAGATTTGGGTAAAAAGAGGGGAAGGCACTGAAATACATACAAACACTTGGGAAAGATGTTCATTTTAACACATTGCACTCTCCCTGCCAGCGACAAGAGTAAACTACCCCAACATAGAAAATCAGACTTCATGTTGTTAACTAAGGAGGTAAAGTTGGCTTCATAAAGGGAAGATAATGTCCATGTGATCTTGGCCCAAATATTTAAAACTGGAGGGTGACAAGTGAAAAGGAATGTCTATTTGTTTGATCTATAAGGCTGACGTATTGATGGGAAAACATTCACTTTATTGGAAATTCAATTTATAACCAGATAAAATGCCAACATCTTTTAAGATGGATTTGATAATAGGGATAGAAGACTTATGATCCTCTATATAGAGCAAGAGGTCGTCCGCATATAAAGAAACTTTATATTCTATGCCATTATAGAGTAATACCGCACAACCTAGGCAATGTTTTAAGGGCTATTGAGGGGTTCAATCCCGAGGGCGAAAAGTAATGGGGATAAGGAACTTATATTCTGATTACATACTGTGGAGCATGTAAATGCACACCTCTTCAGGGAATCTTCAGTTGGAATGATTTCATTCAGAATGAAAAAAATATGGCTCATGTAACCACAGCTATTTATATTGATCAACAACCCTATCAATCCTCCGCCGATATATTATGGTCTGTTTGTGCTATGGGACAGGAAAAATATTACTTATTGCCCCTTTAATGTATTAAGGTAGAGGTAACACCATCATGACATGCATGTTATTTCTCCACACTGGACCATCTAGACTGGCCAGAGTTGTGTAGGAGGAGGTAATGGTCATAGATTACTTAATGCGCCTTAAAGACACAATTAGTACAAGATGCAATTTAACTTTATCAGTTATATGTCACCCCATCTAGATTGCAGTAATGCAACTCTAATGTCTCACCCCTTTGCTTCAGGTATGGTTTTGCTGAAGGACTCCACTGAACCGTTTTTGGTTAAAGTAATATTTAATCCACAATTTACCTCCCAATGAAGGTATCTGCCATTGTTTACATAGTTATTTTACAGGGTAAGGGGTTCAGTCTCTCTCTCTCTCTCTCTCTCTCTCTAAGTTGGGACCTTGACACTATATAGTCCTATTGATGCAAAAGCTAAACTTTAACCAAACCAAATATATTTCAAAAAACAAACATAAAGGTCAAACAACAAACATCTGACTCTCTGACTCTGTTAGTGCTGCTCTGGTCTGGAGAGAGAAGACTCGCACTGGACATGATGGGACAAAATCTGTTTTATTTGTTCATCTGTAAGTTTGTATTTAAGTTTGTCTCTTTCTATCTGTTTATTTCTGTCTATATTAACATGTGACCTCTATCTTTTAGTGAGTGGCCTCATCTGCACAGACGACAACCCTGTCAATAAACTGGCTGCCCAGAGTGAGTTTTGCTGATCAGAGTACTCCGCTGTAGGGTTCGACTGATATATTGGTTTTCTGATATATTGGCTGATATTGACCTTGTATTAAATATGGGATATGGTCTGGTCAGTGTTGTCCATCACTGATATGATGGAGGTTCCTCCCTGACCACAGTGACAGGAAACACAGTCTTGCAAACCAAAAGATTCTTCATTTAAAGATAGTAATGTATCTCAGAGTTTCCCTACCATTGAATCGGTGGGAGGGTCACCCAGCTTTAAGGAGCTGCTATAACCCTAAAAGAATTAGTCTGGATTTCAATGGAAAGTTTTAATCTCCAATGGTGGTGTAAATGCTGTTTCAGAGGCTTTTACACTCTGAAGAGAATAAAACTTCAGTCTAAAAATATTGGTATTGGCCTTCAAAAATCCATATCAGTTAAACTCTACTTTACTGTTAACCATCAATGCATCTATCTTTTAGTCATAAAGTTGACTAATCTATATAGCCAGTAGAGATTTGACTCTGTCATCAAGCAACCACACAGATATCACCCTACAAAAACCCCATATCTCCAAAAATTACATTATTTCAGGAATTGAGAAGAACAGGCCAATTCTCCCGATTGATGCCCATGACTTTATCTTTGCATCTTACCATGGCTTTTCAATGGTGTACCTTCGTCCCATGGAGGAATAATTTCCTACATGCTGGTGAAAATGTTAACTGTTACTCATAGGTACAAAGGCCAATATTTGACAAATTAGGTTTCTGTTGGAGAAAGACAATTAAGAGAATAAAATGACTGGAATATAAAGCAACAACCACAACAGAGTCCATTCTCTTCCAGAGCGAACTCCTCGTTATTCAGTATTCATACCAGCCATGGCGGTAGATCTGAGTGTCTCTCCAGGCCAGGGGGTGAATGTCAACGACACGGTGACTCTGACCTGTAAAGTGTGGAGGAGGAGGACGCTCCAGACCAAGCCCTCTGAGGAGGAAATCTCTATTCAGATCTAGAAGCTGGGAAAGAGTGTCCTGGACAAGCAGCTGATCCACAGCCATAATGGCTCTAACACCTCCTTCTCTCTTGGTGTGGCCTCCGTCCGCCACTCTGGGATCTACTGGTGCGAAATAGAAAGCAACCGAAAAGTCTATAAGACCAAGTCATAGACTGCTTTCAGTCATTGGTGAGTAAGATGAGATGGAATCCCCCATGGGGAAATAGGCTGTTGCAACAGCAAATAGTAATAGAGAACAAAATATATATATATTTTTTATTTAGCTTCACATTGATACAGTTTCACTCATCTACACATGGAAGCCACCCAGTACAACCACAGCCTTCTGCTGTCAGCCACTGAGTTGAGGGTTCAATGCGTTGCTCAAGGGCACCTCCACAGTAGTTACTGAGGGAGGGGAGTGTTACTCATTCACTTTCCCCAGCCATATTTTCCCAGCCGATCATGGGATTCGAACCAACCACAACATTCCAGTCACAAGCCGCTTTTCTAACCCCTAGGCCCGTGGTTTACTGTCTTTTTGAGGCTAAGACACACCAAGGGTCAAACCCAAATCTCAAGGCACACCTACATATTGGTGTAGTCATAATTATGTAGAATATAACACATATTATCAATATATTGTATTTCACACACACACACACACACACACACACACACACACACACTTCTATGAGGGGTCAATAAGCATGATTGGCCGAATCAAATCTTGTTTATGTGAATTCAGAAATAATTATAAATCACAAAAAATGCAATTTCAAAAATGTGAAGAAGTGATGCAATATCATTACCAGCATTTTATGTGCAACTAAACATAGCACAAAGCATCAGTAACTATATTTGCTAACTCAAGTGAAAAAGTACTAGCTATAGTCAAAACAGGCCACTAACTTGAAAACAAACCCAGCACTAATGAATGGAGAGCTCAAATAATAAAAGCTTTTAGACATGCAGAGAGAGAGAGAGAGAGAGAGAGAGAGAGAGAGACGCATGAAAAGCGGTCCATATAATTTTTTTGCCGTGACCTATGCCGGCTGTCGCTAGCTAGCTAACTAAGAACATGAATCAGGCTCACTCGGACTGAGCAAATAAGAAAAAATCAAATACAAAAGAACTTTTAAAAATGAAATAGCCTACAGTATATTAAGAAGTGACTGCTCATACAAATTACTGATTATGTTGCATTGAAAATTAACTCATATGCTATTTTGTGAAGCTAAGTTAGACTATGAGTAAAATGCATTGGAGGTCTCAAATTCCACGGCACGACAGTGTGCCACGGCACACCATTTGAAAACCTCTGCTACCATCACCCCCACAATATAAATTTAGTATATAAAAATGGAGCACATTGGGGTTATATAAACATATGCAATCGACAGTTTTAATTCATGTTACTTTTTTCTGGTTGTCTCCCTTTAAAGTCTGGTCATTTCCCAATCTAATATCATCATCATATCATATATCATCATATCATAAATCATATCATTATAACTCACAAGATTCACTTTCCAGAGCTCCCTCAGATCTTCTTCCTTCTCCTCTGTCAGATCCCTCTCCTCCAGCCTCTCTGATCGTCAAGCCCAACAGATCTATCTTCCGCGTTGATGAGTCTCTGTCTCTAAGCTGTGAGGTTCAGGGGGGTTCTGCTGGATGGAGAGTCATGAGTACAAATGAATGGAGACAGCTGGCTGAGTGTCGCTCTCGAGACGCGACTTCGGCTCAACCTTCCTGTGACGTTTACCTTGAAAACCAGTTCCGTGGAAACTACTGGTGTGAATCTGAGAAAGGAGAGCGCAGCAATGCTATCAATGTCACTGTGACCAGTAAGACTTAACTGAATTTAAAGTTTCTTCGCTGTTCATGTTTGTAGAAATTGCCATAATTATTATTATTATTATTATTATTATTATTATTATTATCATTATTATTATTATTATTAGTATAATTATTGACATTAGTATGTATTTAGTCCAATAACTGACTCATAACCTAGACACAGAGAATGGTACTGATTGGTAAGGGGCACTATAATAAGCCCTCAAAGTCTTAGGCTGATTATCAATATGCATTCTTGTGCGTTCTTGTGTCCTCCATGGCGCATTTTACGTAATATCTAACCACCGAAGGTCGATTCCAAAACAAAAGAACGATAAGACGGATAGAAATCCAAGAAGTTTGCTTGCCAACTTCAAAATATCAAGGATGCATCGGATGGTGACTTGTTGAAAGCCCCAAGATTCATTGCGACAATGGCGCATCACGTCCGAGCAGCGCTGTAGTCTACAGTACAGAGCCAGTTAACGGGGGGAATATTAACAGCTGTGTGTCTTAATTAATCACACGCACGATGTGAAGCACATAGTCCATCTTGAAAGCTTTAGTCTTAAGGCCAAATTAAACTTCTGTGTCGAAGTTCCACTGTCACTACTTGCCTATGGCGGTGCAAGCATTTATATAGTTCTGCGCTGGTGATTCTGTACATACACCACTGAAACGCTAGATGGCAGTTGTGTGCTTTGTTAGCACGGAAGTAGTAACAGAAGAAGTAGTGTTTACATTCTCTGAAAATCATGTCCTGGATATTTCTCACCACAAATTCAGTGACATCTGGTTATCTTTATAATTCGGAAATGTGGTGTCGTACAAAACATATTTGCGAACATCCTCAGCTAGTCTTTCTTCGATCTGCTCAATGTTGTCTTTGCTATCGGCGGAGCATGATGACAAGTGATGTACGATGACTTGACAACTCTCAAGCACCAAAGCACAGGGAAAAAAAAACTGACTTCATATCACTATTGTTGATTGGAGTCAGGTTTTATATCATCCTCTGACTCCTCCTGCTATTCCTGGTCAGAAGTCTTTATAAATGACGCTGTAATGGTGGCGGGATGAAGCACATACCAAGCATTTTCAGTGTTTTGGCTCGTGCTGTTTTCACTCTCCGCTGTCTACTATCTACTAAGGAGTGCCAACAATGGATGGTTGTATAGGTTGGTCTGTCGATCCATAGGTTTGTCCCCAAAATGTTTTTTTTTTTTTGCTGGATTTCATCATCGATATCTGTTGATCACAAAGTTGTATAAAGCAATTTTATAAAAGGCTGTATTTAAAAGTGTCTTAAAAGAAGACACTGATCACAGTGTGTGACTGTGATGTCAGCACCTGTTGTACTCTATGGAAGATGACATCACCTGGCACAAAGCCAATAGCATTTGGCCAGTTCAGTAACCTACTTTTCACCAATAGGTGTCAGGCTTCACCACAGATTTGGGTGGGGTTTAGTTACTCTTTAAAAATCAGAATTATAACTTTTATTCACACTAATTCAATCAACCATACTTTTGAAAAATGAGAAATATCTGCTGTAGTTAATTTATGGTTGATTATAAATTCATGAATATAAATGATTTTGGATGTGGGCGTTCCAACAAGTACCCTAAACGGGTTCACGCTAAAGCAATAAAAGCCTGTTCTTCTTCAGATATGACCTGAATGCAGCAGAAAACCGTCAGCCAGCAAAGTAAACGAGTAAGTGCATGAGTAATGGTAAAAAAGTATCAAATGGACTATTATAACTTCAACGTTGCAATAATTGTTTGATCATAGCTATTTTAAGACGTGGAAATGCAGCGTTGAGTGTTTTAATCGCTTATGGGTTCATCTGTTGAGATTACATTGCCCCTGTGTGTGTGTTGGAGAGCAGCGCCCCTGGTGAATTGGAGGAACGAAAAGCTCTACAGTAAAGTAAGTGGTGAAATTTTGAACACAATCAATCGTCATGATGGCAAAAAGTAGGAAAATGAGGCCCAGGTTGAAAATAATTGCAATTATCCTTTAAGCCCCTCACTTTTTCCCAATTTGCTTTTTTTTTATCATCCGTTGGTCATCCGTTTTATCATCGTGCTGCTTTTCATCATCTATATACTGATCCCAAAATCACATTGACATGAGTGGTGATTCGTCAGAATTGGGAGAAAGATTCCTATGGGTTGGTGATATAATTTAAGCCCCCCCCCCCCTTTCCTGATTGACTGTTATATGGATTCTGAAACCACACTGTGATGAGATGTGTGACGGCTCATTGGACTGAAGAGTTTCCTGTTATTTGGTGATGTCATTTAAGCCTCTCCCCTTTCCATGAGTGGCTGTTTTTTGATCATCTATATCTATTTATCCTAAAGTTGCATTGAGACCAGTGATGGCCTTTCAGACTCAGGGGAGAGTTTCCTATTGTTTGGTTAATTAATTAAGGGCCCTCCCTCTTTCCCGATTGGCTGTTTTTCATTGCCTATATCTATTGATTCCAAAGAAAGGATAACTATGATGAACCCAGTATGCAGGACTTCACTGATAAATACATCCTCATGCTGTTGAAAGATGTACGCTGTTTAAAAATTTAAGCGCTAACAATTATGTGGTGGGAGCAGGATGCATTGTTTTAAGTAACCAATAAGCTGTATTAGGCTTTTGTATTTGGTTTCATAGATAGGTCACAGTTTATCACACATGCTTGTTAATACACTAAATAAAAAGCTGGGATGATTTTTCTTTTTCATGATATGAAGTCAAACTTAAACGCGCTGATGGCATATTTTGTGTTTCATTTTGTTTCATTGTTCTGTCTTAACAGCTAAAAAAGAACAATGAAGATGAGGTCAGCTTCGAAGACTGATTGGCTCTGACTGTCAGCGGATCTGTTGTCAGTAGTATGTGAAATCCAACGTCCTCTTCAATGGCTTTTTTCATAATTTGAACATCCGGGCATTATTTTCTCTCCATTCTCCCTTTTTCTCAACTGGAAAAGCTTGTCGAAAGGCATTCCGCACAATGTAGGAAATCACTAACTAGAAGTAGATGAGACAGGTTGAAGGAAAATGAGTCCTCCAAAAAAGTTAATTATAGCATTTCATCACAAAATAACTCCTGGAATGCATTGAACAGGATGGAATTGTCCTTGAAGTAAGGAATTACGATTAAAATTTTAAACTTACATTTGCCTCACTATAGCATCCATTCTCAATAGCTTTCTGGAGTGGATTTTTTTTTTTTTTTAAGAGAACAGTTCTTGTATTTGTTGATTGAAATTAATTTGTTGACTGAAATTGTTGACTGAATTTGATTTGACCCCAGAGCTGCTTTAAGATCATTCATTTTTGTGTGTGGATTTTGTTTTTATTCACACCATGACATTATCATAGGCCTTAAGGCCCTGACACACCATGTCAGGCCGTCGGTAAGCATCTGTGTCCCTAGTTTTTGCGGTGTGTCCCGCACCGTCGGCACTAGTCGGACCCTGTCGGCGGCTTTTTGGCCGATTGAGCATGTCGAATCGGCGTCGGAGCCCGTCGGTGAGAGAGATCACTCTGATTGATAGTTCGTGAGGTTTCATTTATCTCCAGCTCTCGACACAGCTTCGGGAAAGCCCCTTGAGCCTGTCGCTGGAGTAACGTTATTCATGATTTCACCCATTTAGTGCGGTTTCTCCTTATTTTTCGCCTCCGCCTCTTCCTTTCTTCTTCCACAACCAAAAGACCAAGGGCTGACAACGCCAGTGCCATTTGCAACTTCTTATCAGACATATGGTTATTTCCCCTCACGCAGGCGCAGAACGTACATGCTAGTTGGCCGTTGGCTGTAGTCTTTGCGGTGTGTTCAAGTGCAACTTTTTGGACCAGACGCAGGCGACGTGAGGCGACGCAACAGTCGGCCTTTGTCGCTGCTGGTTCTTTGACGTCGGTTTGGTGTGTCAGGGCCTTTAGACCAGACAAGTACTGGGTGAAACTGGAATGCAGTGTTTGGTTTTATTGTCATTTATGTAACAACATTTTTAACATAAGTATTTGATTCAACATGGAATTTGTTTTTTAAATTAAGTGAACTGTCAGCTCTGCTTTGCTTCTTCCCTAAAATGAAACATACACAAAAGTGTGATGAAAATTGAAATGTTTCTTTCTTGTGTCTCTCACTACTTACTTGATGCCCGTTTGACATTACCATGATGAATATGACACATCCTTTGTGTGAATTAAACCAACTGTTTAACCACATTTTTTGCTAGCTCTTTGTGAAGTTTTTGTGATGAATACTCAGTCACTCTCAAAATTGAAAATTGATGTTGTAATACTATAATCAGTGACCACACCTGGTCACTTTCATATGAGTACATTTGAGCCACTAAATCTTTGTTTAGAACTCTTTACATAAAAGACTACACTAAAAGACTTACACTAAAAGAATTGTGGAACACAGAAAGTCCCTTCTGTGATGTAGTGCTCATAAATTCGAAAATGGACAACCAAAGATAGAGATATAATAATAGTTATAGTAATGTCTTGTTCATGTGCTTATCCAGAAAATAGGTTCTCTCTATGTTAAATATTACTCAATATCATACCGACTATGTTAATGTCTTCTAACCTTTGTCTGAAAACAAAACAGACACTTATGACCTCTTAATTTTGTTTTTATATTTCCAATTCTGCATTGTCCACATAAAAACATTAATGGACATGTTTGTTCTTGATGTCAACATCAAAAGACAAGTCGACAGTTGGTCTCTGGTAAGTCAGTAAAAATAATAAGAAGCTGTAACAAAAACTTTACTGAAATCCCTGAAATCTCTCTGGTGAAACAGAGAACATAACGTGATGCCAATCAATTTAGATCAATATTTATACATTGAGCAACTTTTTATTTTGTGGCGGCCATGCCGATATTCCGGCGGTGCACCATAGATGAGCCTAAACACTGCATGTGTGTGTTTGGGAAAACTCTGGCTGCGGTCGAATAGTCTTTTTTGCTTAGGAAGGTTCCTAACTGAGTGAAATGACCCGGAAGTATCTAAGTGGCAGCCATGATAAGAGCTGGTCGAATTCTCTACATGCTAAGGAAAGGTGCTTCAATGCTTCCTTACTTAGCTCCTTTAGCATAGGATACACTGGACGATCCTTTACGAAAGGAAAGGAGATAATGCCGTCCCACAATTCCTTGCGGCAGCAACATTTAAAGCGACGCACCATTCGGCCGTTCATGAAAACAAACAATCAACATGACCAACAAGGGACACAGATCATCATGTAAGTTACCGTTGCTTATCAAGCATTTTCCATCTTATGCCATAACTTGCTAATATGCTTATATGTTTTGAACTTTCAACAATATGTTAAACCCATAGAGGCGAACTATGAACGTTACGCTACTGTTGTAAAATGATCAAAGTGAAGTTAACGTTGTAGCGTAACCTATGCTCAGTTTGCATTAGTTATTTCTTCATTCTGAGCGTTGTTGTATTGCCAGCCTTTAGGAATATCATTAATTAATTTTACTTCAGTCACAGATGCTGAAACCCATGCCTTAATAAAGGCAAGGGTTAAACTGGATCATCTCTTCAGTGGGAAGTGAAATGCAGCCAAATCAGGCTGGGAGTAAGTATTTGTGGATTAAAATGTTGTTACTATAAATGGGTATGGCGAATTAAGCTAATTCGGACCTACAGGCAGGTGGTGAAGGAAATGCGGCTGGAGGGGCAGGTGACTGCCATGCAGGCCTCCAAAAAGTGGGACAACTTAAAAACCAAATACAAGGTAAAGCAAATCATATGGCTGGGCACTGTGGTGGGCTAGTGTTTGTGGATATTATGTTGTACAATTAAAACAGGCTTGCATTGGCTACCCCAGCCTTCTATATGGAAATGTAATGTGCCTTTTAATTAGTTATCTACACATTTGATTAACTTTTCAACATTTGAGGCGAAAGCAATTATGAGTAGCCACAAAGTTGAATGGCTATTAACAGTTAGACTATTCCATTATTGGTCACTGTGCATTCTGCCCCAACTGCCGTTTCAGTAACATTCTGTTATTCATGGTGTTAATAGGAGTAGAAGAATCCCCCCACCGGCACAGGCACGGACAGTGGTGAGGCAACAGCAGCTACTTGGCCGTGGTTTGATGCCATGCATGAGGCACTTGGGGAAAGGCCGTCCATTCAACCTCCCACCCTTGTTGCCTCATGCTCGGTGCCAAACCATGACCAGACTGCTGCTGAAGCCTCATCCTCTGGATGTGAAGAGCCTTCACAAATGTCCCTCCTGCCTGGCACAGATAGTGAGGAGGAGTCCATGCCCTCCACCTGCTCCCAGCCACCCACTAAAAGGCCAAAGAGGGGTGGGGGCATGTTGGCCTTCCTCAGAAAGCAGGCTGAGAAGGAGGAAGCAAGGGATGCTGCTCTATACGACCAAAATGAAAGATTCCTTGGCCTTTTTGCTGAACTTGTTAAAAAAAAATTAACTTAAAACTTGGAGTC
The DNA here is from genome assembly GCF_048128805.1 of Centroberyx gerrardi. Classification (NCBI taxonomy): domain Eukaryota; kingdom Metazoa; phylum Chordata; class Actinopteri; order Beryciformes; family Berycidae; genus Centroberyx; species Centroberyx gerrardi. The sequence goes on along the minus strand of NC_136009.1, from coordinate 2,069,691 downwards.
CTGTTGTGTTAATTGAAAGAAGTCAAATACAAAGCTCTTCAGTTGCTGAATGAATGGAATAGTATTGAGCAACACATTGCTTCAATCCACAAACAAAAACCTAGCCCACCTGTCAGAGCTGTCCCCGACCACTGCCTAACTCACTGTACTGCGCAAGCCCCTTCCTCCCACCTCTTACAAGATGGCCAATAGCAATAGATGTCAGGAGCCCCTTTTTCAGAACTGTCACCTCAAACACATGAGATTTCTGCTGTACATGCAACATAATGTATGTTCTTTACTGTGATGCACATTTAAATTTTCTCAACACCAGGGCGTACCTGGTGAGTAAAGGTAGAAGTACCCGAATGCAAAGTGACCGACCTACTCCTGTGAAATATACAAGCTAAATATAATGACCACACAGATGAAAAAAGGAGTCCAGTAGTAATGGAACACATGTAGGCTATAAATGCAGGACAGAGCCACCATGTTGTCCTATTTACTAAATACTTCCATTTACATTCAGACACTCAACATTTATTATTTAGAATAGTTTGACCAGTTGGAAGCCCCTTTACCACTGGTTTTACAGAGTTAATGATTTAAGTGTTTCTTAGGCAGCCCATGGTCTTTGCATCTCTCACAGAAAGATCCACTGTAATAAATATGGCAAACACTGTGTGAAAGAAAAGGAAAGTTCTTGATTTATTAATGTGCAAACAAAAATGTAGAAGAAAAGTTCTTGAATTATTGACTGAAACCAAAATGTAACAGAAAAGCCATTTATTCACTTTACAAAATGAAATAGTCATGACCTTGCAGAGGTGAGGGACACTGGTTTGGGGCTGACACTTGTGCTGCCAGTCTGTCCTTGTAATGCTGACCTCCATGTGCATCCCCTTGCACAGCTGGTGGTGGCACTGGATCCTCTTCCTCAGCTGGCTCCAGGATGTCCCCAGCAGTGATGCAGATGTTATGGAGCAGTGCACACACTGCGACGACGAGCAAAGGTGTGATCCACTTCCAGGACTTTAAAGAAGATCCCTCGCCACCGTGCCTTCATCATGCCAAAGGCCCTCTCTATAATGGATCGGGCTCTGGCATGGTGAGCATTGAAGCGCGCCTCCACTCTTCCCCTCACTGGTTCCCGGTATGGGGTAATGAGGTTGACTGGTGTAGTCAGACATGGGTATCCCCCATCCCCCAGGATGAAGTAACCAGCTGGTTACTTCAGTGGGTAAAGCCCCTGACAAACACTGGACTATTTCGTAGCACCCTGGTGTCGTGGACTGAACCAGGGTAACCAACAAATATGTCCAGAAATTTGCCAGTGCTGTCACAGATTGCCTGAAGCTGGACAGAGTGGAAGAGTTTCCTGTTCAGGTAATCTTGTGCATGTGGACCATGGGGAGCCTTCATGCGGACGTGGCATCCATCAATGGCTCCCACACAGTGGCTGAAGGCTGGGCTGTTGGCAAGGTGTTGGAAGCCATGGCCAACTTCAGCACACTGTGCCAGTGTGGGGAAGTGGACCACTTTGTCCAAGAGAGACAGGATTGCATCACACATCCGATGTACAATGTCAAACACGGTCGTCTTTGGCACATCGAAGACCCGGGAGACAACGGTGTAAGACAATCCATGTGCCAGCCAGTAAACCACCAGGAGGACCTCCATATATTTCTCCCAGCCATGGGTCTTCTCCCTCCTGAAAAGGGCCATCAGTGCCTCAATAGATGGCCTAGACAGGCGGTAGTCAAAGTGCATGTCTTTCGATAGATCTAAATAGATCTGTACAAGAGGGACATGGGTGTTGGGGGTGGCATATATTTTGCTCCTCTCCTGTAAAAGACAAAATAAAGTGTAAATAGAATAAAGTGTAAATACATAACTAGTGTGCTGTTTTTTCCTGTCTTGTTTTCATTTTTAAATGTAATGATGCATTATCCTTGTGTAAGGCAAAACATAACACATTAGATATGCATGAACAATTTCAGTTATGCTTTGATGGTATGTTCAATTTAAGCATGCTCTGTGATTAATGTTCAAAACCCATATCAGCATCCTCTTACCATTTGTGAACACAATGCCATGAGCCTCCGCAGTCGTACCCTCCTCCTGTGAATGTCTCTTCGGTTTCGCTGTAAGGTGAGCCACATAGCAGCAGCAAGCTCCATATCTCCCATTTTGCTGTATAACTCTGATACTCCCCAGCTGCCCTTTTATAGGCCACTAATTGAAGATAGGCTTATCGGGATATATACTATTCAGCTGGGTAGATGGGTTATTGGCCATTCATTGAGTGCAGTAGTGTTGGGCCCTTGATTATCTGATAGTAATATCTTTGGGGAATCAACTATTTTGTCACATTACACATCCACAGCCTGTATCAGCCATAACAACTTCAAAGCACAATCAAGTCAACATTTCAAGGTGTTTACTGAGTTGTGTGGTGGTTCTTAAGCTATTATATGCATAGGCTTATAATCAGATCATAATCAGCATATTAACCATAACACAGAAGTCTGTCTTTCAAGAAAAAGGGATATGAGACATTTTTAGCCAGATGTTTTTAATTCAACATGTTTGAAACTTAAGAATGATGATATGTACAGTAGTAGATTTGTAGGCCTAACATGTTATGCCTATCTTGCATGAATTTAACAATTATTTTCATACAATCATACTAATTGGGATTCATGTCGATAAATATGAGTGGACAGGAGGGTGAGCGTGAGCAACCATTCTCAATGTGACAACCATTTCGTTTCACTTTTGTGACTGGTAGCCTATATTCCTTATTTATTTAAATTCCAACCTTGGTGATGAAGTAATATTTTTCACCGGGTTGTCCACGTTTATATAGCCTGCATGAAACAACACGGTAAGAACGCACGGGGCGAAGTATCTAAGATGCGCTTTTAGTAGTCCATCTTCGGAACATTGTAGTTTCACCACGGCAGACCCACGTCATTAACATCCGCCGTCGCATAATTACGTAGCCTAGTGTAAGTGCAGTCGGAGTCTCTTAGCACGGCGGTTGTCTTTTCCTAAGTCCTTATGAATTCTCCTTCACATCTTTGCTTGACCTCATGACATTTTCCATCAAGGTCAAGGAAGCGTGGTTAGGAAAAGACATAGGACGTATTTTTTTTTGACTATTCGACCGCAGCCTCTGTTCCGCATACTATGATTGACATCACTCAGAGCCAGTGAAAATAGGGGAGCACCTGGCAGGGCCAATCAGATTTCATGAGGGGCCGGGTGCCTCTCTGTGCCACTCCATTGGCCAGTCTATATGATGTGAGGGAGGGGGCTTCAAAAATGTGTAATGATATTATTGGTTGGAATTTTTATGTACACCTACTGGTATGCCACGACGTAACCACTAAAAATACACCCTTTTCAGGAAGTAAAAATAAAAGATTTAATTGTTAAATAGGTGTACATTATGGTATAACGAATTAGCTAATAAGGTGAAGAAAATATATTTTTTTAATCACAGTGTGAGTTTAAACACCAAAATTACTATCCCAAACCATTTCTAAAAATTGCAAAAACAGAAATGGGATTTTTATCTGATTTTCTATTTTCAATTTTTGTTTGTAATGGCTCAGTAGACTCCAAAGTCTGTGTGCACCCTCAGCAAAGACTATTATCTAAGCCATACAGTCAGCAATGCAAGTAATGGGGCAGTGAGCTATAGCTGGTCTCTTTTGCAGTTGTCAAATCATTTCTGATCCAAAACACATTTCAGCACCTATGCCTGCCTGCAGTCATCTCCAACAAACCTGACAGTATACCAGGGGTGGGTAGTAACGCATTACAAGTAACGCACATGAGTAAAAAAGTAGGGTTTTTTTTAGGGACAAGTACTTTTAGTTCCTTTTTTTAAACTGTACTTCTACTCTTTACTCGAGTATATTTTTGAGCCAGTAATCTACTTTTTACTTCACTACATTTGCCATTTATACCTTTGTTACAACTAGTCTGCTCTAAATGCGGGGATTGAGTGCAGGGGGGAGAGCGCGCGAGGAGCACCTCTACTGCAGATGCCAAGTTGCCAGCTGCCTGGAAGAAAACTAAGCACCACCTGTCTTTTGACCACGATGCGATGATGACGGAGCAAAACCCAGAACAAGAGGTAGCTTCCAACAAATGGGTATCCCCAAATGAAAAATGTGAATAGAAAGAAGTTTTCATTCTCTAGTTGATTGACTGAGGTCTTGGTACAGGGAGTAATACTACAGAACAGAAAATCTGAGTTTTAATTAATTGTATTGTATTCGGCATCTACTGCATTTTGGGGCTGTAATAGGTTTGGTTACTTTGATAACGTCTGTAAATACTAGAGTTAAACAGACTTATATTCTGTTTTATAAAGGGCTAAGAAAGTTTTATCAACAAGTGCTGTTTTTTCATTATTTTGCACTGGCCCGCACACCCTAAAAAATATTAAGATGGAAAGTAACTTGTACTTTGAGTAATTTATTAACCAGGTACTTTTTAACTTTTACTTGAGTAGGTTTCTCAAATGGTAATTTTCACTTTTACTTGAGTCATTTTTTATGGGAGTAATTGTACTTTTACTTGAGTATAGATTTTCAGTACTCTACCCACCACTGCAGTATACATTACTAACTTTCTGCTAAATATATTCTAAGATTCATTTATTCTGAAGTATCTTCTTTCGGCCTTTATTTATTGTAGGCTATTATGAGAGCAAATAGTTTTCATGGTTAAGTCGACCCCGATTATGGGTTTGGCAAAATAACCTTTTTGCTGTCTGCGTCTCCCCTACTCTGATGACTCGAATGATAGGATTTTAATTTTAATTGTGGCCATATTGTTAATCAAACCTTTCTATTGGAAAATATAACACCTGTTTTTGGCAGTTCATGACTTCGGAAAGGACAAGCTTGGATTTGAACCCACAACGTTCCACATGAAAAGCTGATGCTTTATCTACTGAGCCGAACTCCTGTCATAGCCTCACACAGTAGGAAACAACTAAAGGGAGAAGATGCTGTGATACTGCAGCCTATGATTGACAGTGCTAACCACTTTATAGAACTTTATAGTGCTCTCCATTACAGAATAAATCAATACGAAATCACATGGGGCAGAAAATTGCTGCTGCACTGCTCTCTATGGGTTGAAACTTTAAAGCATGTTGCACTTCTGGCCACACACCAATCAGTGATGTCAAATCAGGCATTTTGCCTTTGACAGATGATGCCTAACACCTGCTTTGACATCACTTATTGGGGCGTGGCCAGAAGTGTTTCAACCCATAGAGAGTTTAGTTTTCTGTATTACATGATTTAGTGTTGATTTACGCTTTAATGAAAATCTATTATCCTACACATCCTCCTGACAGTGTTACCTGTTTTTTTTGTTTTTTTTTGCCCTCCATTAATCAATTTAAAGACATCATCTTGAGAGTACAGATATCATTAATCAAAGTATCTTGAACATGTCACATTGTCAAATTATCAAACTATTTGCAGCTGGACATTTTGATTTACTGTACGCTCAACTTTCAAGATATCATTACAATTTTTTGTCTGTTTACTAATGAAGGTACGACAATTTCAAAAATCATGTTTTTTTCTGTAACGTACGGTTTAGGAAGACAACACTCAGTTTTTGCTATGAACAGAGGAGGGTGAAAAAAAGTGGGAGACAGGACTTTGACAAAGCAGATTCTCCAATATAGAATTTCTGCCTATTTACAATTATTGGTAAATATATTATTTTCTTTGTTCAATCGCTAGAAGTTTCAACCGGATTTCAGTGTTAAATTTGTTCAAACTGAAAGGTTTAATAAACATAAAGAAACCGATTCACCTAACGACAATTCAGCGACAAGCAGCGACTATTTTTTGATTTGATTTTCAGACCGGTTCCGCCATGCAACGGCAGTGAATGGAGAGGGAAAAAAAACGTAATTCTCCTTATCGCCTCTCATGGAAGTCAAAGTCAAAGTCAAAGTGTTTTATTTATCAAATGCACAGTATAACACAAGGTCATTCTGAACAATGAAATTCTTAGGACAAGGCAAGCAACAACTACATAGTAGGCATAAGAAAAAGAAAAAAAAGAAAAATATCAAATATTAAATGTTAAAAAGAGTCACAAATAGCAAAAGTACAGCAGTTCCAGAGCCAGTAAAGATGGGCAATATGGACAGTAAGAATAAGAGTATTAAATATTATAAAGGAGTATTAAATATTATAAATATAAAGTGCAGGAGTGCTATTCTGTGGGTGAGTATGGGGGAGGAGGAGTAGTAGGAAATCCCTGACCTGGGCCTTTCACTCCTGCTTTTTCCTACCCATTGAGGTGATCATGTGATCAGTGTGATCACTGCTGGTTGAGAAGCCTGATGGCCTGGGAGTAAAAACTGTTTGTGAGTCTGGTAGTCCGTGCCTGGATGCTTCGGTAACATCTACCAGACGGCAGCAGCGAGAACAGTTCACAGCTTGGGTGGCTGAAGTCTTTTATGATTTTCCGTGCTTTCCTGAGACATCATGTATGGTATATGCTTTGCACGGTGTGGAGGTGGCAACCAATAATGCGCTCCACTGTCTTCACCACCCTCTGGAGGGTCTTACGATCAGCAGCGGAGCAGCTGCCGTACCAGGTAGTAATGCAGCCAGTGAGAATGCTCTCAATGGTGCACCTGTAGAAATTAGTGAGCGTTTTGACAGACATTCCAAACTTCTTGAGTCTCCTCAGGCGCTTTTGGGCAGTTTTTACTACCGCGTCCGATTGCCTGGACCAGGAGAGGTCATCATTGATGAACACACCGAGGAACTTGAAGCAGGAGACTCTCTCCATTTGAACTCCATCAATGTGAATGGGGGCGTGACCCCCCCCTTCTCCCTGTCGCTTCCTGAAGTCCACGATAATTTCCTTAGTCTTGCAGACGCCTTGAGAGGAGGTGACAAGAAAACAAAAACAATGACGTACGATACACATTACAGTTTGACAATGTATTAAAAATGGAAAACAAACACCTTGGTTGTGTAAGTGTGCATGTCCGTTAATTAATACTTAGAAGACGCACCTTTTGCTTTGATGCTTTGATAAGTCTGTTTGGATGAGAAACCAGAGAATAAAAAGTAGAACATTTGAAAGCATGTGCAAACTTTTAATATCCACTGTAAGTCTACAAGTGTACCAATATTGTCAAGAAATGCAAAGTACTGTTACACAATAGCATTCAGAGTAATAATATGGTCTAATCTGAGACACACTAGAGTTGTGGATATAGATAAGCCAATCAGACATACAGTATGTCATAATTATTACATTCCTCTTTAGTTCAATTGATATTTTTATGATTTACAAGTGACATATACACTCCAACCTATGAAATGCATTCCAGCATTGAATTTCACTCTGGTTAGATATACTGTACTTCTATAAATATGGAGAGTAGCCTAAGGCAACAGACTGATTTCCAGAATCATAACAGTGAAGAAACTGATGGTGAGAAATACATAAATTAAGATCACCAGGCTGGTGTGATTTGCATATTTGCATTATATTGGTTGTCTGCATCGGTGACATCAGCAACGCTCTCATATGAAGTTGATATCAGGCAGTAGCAGTTTGTGAACATGGTCAGATCAGCTCCTGTGCTCTGGATGAAGTTTTTGCCAAAAATGTGACAATCTTTTTTTGTTAGCATTAGCAAACTGTCTGTCTGTCTTTCATCCCATGTGTCCCAACAGCTCAAAAATAGGTGATATGGTGATAATGATGTCTCACACAGTGAAGACGTGTTAAATATATATATAAACAAGAGGCACTTGAGCTGCTGTCCCGCCATTATCACCATGATATATTAAACATAGACAGTTATGCTAATGAGTTCATTAATTAAGCTAATTAATTAACAACACAAATGTCTTCACATAACACATGGGTGGTACTAACATGAACTCTGTACCTTAAAGCATTAAGGAGTTACAGTAGTTTCAAGAAAATAATTTTTCCCCTCATTAATATGCAAATGTATGCAGCAAGGTGCTCCAAAATCGAATCAGATCATCTTCTCTATTGGGGGAACCAGTGGTGTAAGTATGAAGTTTCTATCACGTATTGTTCTTGAGTTATTGTGTAAACATTATGAGCCTTGGGAATGTCAGTTATCAAGTTTGTGGTTCAGATGCTCTTGATTATCTGATGGCCACTTCCATCTATGTGAAGTAACTAATGAATATGCATGATTATTCCACCGTAATATTTTGGACACACAGCAGGGCTTCATGCTCAATTCTGAATTGCTGCTCATATCTGATTGTTTTGGATGACTGTTCAGATCTAATCTGGGATGTAAACCCATATCCCATACCAATACAAACTGACAATAACAATAACAATAACAAAACACGTCACATCCGTTTTTGTTTCAACACCTTTCAGTCACAGTATGTTAGGGCTGCCCCCTAATAGTCGACCAAATGTTAGTCGATGAGAAGAGTCTTAGTTGACCAAGTTTTCATTGGTCAGTTAGTCGCAGGAAAAAAAAAAAAAAAAAAAAAAAACCCTCAAACTCTATTTGGGAGCTGCGCCTTGTCATTAAAAAGTTATTAGACCAGGGTTGCACTTGGCGGGTGTATTGCTGGGGACCCAAGGACGTGCAGTGTCGGATTTGGTGCAATTTGGACACATGACACGTTCAATATTAATAAACTTTGAATAAACAAGCGGACAGCGCTCTGTGCAGCAGCGGGGCTCAAAGCAAGCGACTGATAGCCTACGCCTATTGTGTGGTTTTTTTGGGTGAACCAGAGTGTATTTCACCGGTGTTTCTGACCGCGAGTAGCCACGACTTGGGTGTGTTTTTTCCCGTGAACCAGAGTGTATTTCACCGGTGTTTCTGACCGCGAGTAGCCGCGACTTGGGTGTTTTTAAAAATAAAAAAAAAATTTAATAATTAAATTAATATCATAAACATGCGACGACTAGTCGACTAATGGCTTGAACTAACGACTACTAGTCGACTAGGAAAATCTTTGGTTGGGGGCAGCCCTACAGTATGTGCCTTCCGATTTGCATATACTTCCGGTAAGCGAGTTTGGTGTAATTCCACTACTTTTGGCAGTAACTAGTAATGTAACTAATTACTTTTTCAAATTAAATAGCACAATTACAATTACTGAAATTTAAATGGGCTCGTTACTCGTTACTGGATTATCCAGTTTATGATCATCCGACTTTACAGTGGCGCAAGTGAATCAAAAGACTACCAACCTCCCTGGTGACTTTATTTCTCAAAAGCGACTAGCGACAAATCTGGCGACTTTTTCTGACCATGGGAAGCAATGTTAATGTGTTGAATCCCAAAGCATTTGGCAATAAATTGGTTCGGCTGATGCCGGTTTTCTCTACTTGCTTGTCTAATCCAGAGAGGTCTGACGATCACACCGTTTCCCACACACAGTGTAGCCCCCTCCCTCCGCTGAGAGCAGGGACTGTAGGATAGGGTCCACTTGTAATTTCTACCGGCGTACACCGAAACTGGCCCGGGTGGGCGGAGTCAGCACTTAAAATGGGCTACGGGCGTGCATAACAAGTGCAGCATTATATATTGATATGCAAATTAACGTATGACATCATCTGGCGACTTCTAGCGACTTTCTGAGCAGCCAATAGCTACTTTCCTTGGAAAAGAGTTGGCAACACTGCTACCGGTCCGGTAATTTAGCCCACACAGTGTACTAATGCTTGATTTGAAGGCCTGTCGAGGCTACAATAAATACGCCTATCAAAACATATCTATTGTGTTTTATTGTTCCACTACTTACTTTTCATCATAGTGATAATGGGTACAATGATAGATAAAATTTGACAGTAGTCTTGTCCCACACTGTGCTACAGCAACACTAAAATAATATAGCTATGTGTAATAAGAGAATTGAAGCAGACATTTAAAAGTAACGCAAAAGTTACTTTCCCTAGTAACTAATTACTTTTATTATGCAGTAATTGGTAAAGTAATTCAATTACTTTTTGAGAGAAGTAACTAGTAACTGTAACTAATTACTAATTTTCAGTAACTTGCCCAACACTGGAAACTATCCATGGCATTATGTTTTTACGATCGAGTGTGGTTTCGATGCCGGTCTTGAACAAGCTAACTTCTGTAGTAGATCTAGCTAACATTTTCATGCAACTTCTTTAGGAGAGCTGATTTATCCAGAGAGAGACTGACCATTGCACTTGTATGTTGCCTCATGATTATAGGTAATTATTGTTCTGTTTCAGTTTATTATTTCTGTCGCGAATGCACTTTGCGGGCTTGTAGCCAAAGTAAACACATGGCGATGTAATTTTGTTTTCACCCACTAGAGGGTAGACTACTGAAAGATAATTTGTTAGTATATCCTTTTGTTTCATACAATATATATAAAAAAGGATGATAGTATTTTATTCCAATGCTGTAGCTTTTTCTTACTCCAAAGGAGATTGTTTGGATTTTGTTTTCATATTGAAAGAGATGTATATTGTTACAAAACATGTATTTTATGTTATTGGATTAATACAAAAACTACACAATCCAGTTAGCCACTGTATAGATCGCAGCTGTGCTTTGAATGCTTGTTGTGGGAGAGTTGATTTATCCAGAGAGTGAGAGACTGACCATTGCACTTGCATGTAATAAACTACAGTCATCTAAGTATCTCCATGCAACCTGTTCACATTGATCAGAAAACATCAGATCTGTGTCACATGGGATGGAAAAAAAATCTGAACTGGGACACTTTCAGCTGCAGTGTGAACAGGGCCTTAGTTTATGCCCCCTAAAGGTCAGAAACCAGACACTATATAGCATCATCTCCTCCTTTTCTCCTTCAATCAACTTATCAGCCAACCTTCCCTTCACAATCAATCATCCCATCATCACATCATCTTTTAACAATCCATCATTTCATCATCCAGTTGCCTTTTAACAATCTGTCATTTCATCGCATAACCATCTGACATTCCATCAGCCTTCTCACAGCTGGTCAACAGCTGGAGTGGCAACAGGGGGTGACAGAGTGTGTGTGCGTGTGTGTGTGTGTGTGTGTGTGTGTGTGCGTGTGTGTGCATAGACTGACAGACCACTGGAGACTAAGGCTGCCACTGTAAACCCTATGGGATCTCTTTGAAGGTCGTCTCTTTCAGAAGCATATTAAAGGACATGCAAACGACATCCTCAAAAAGAAGCCAAAGATTTCAGACAAAATACATGAATGGTTCAAAATATTAACATTTAACAACATTTACTATCCTACCACTAGTAGATTATAGGTTTGTATATCGCGAATATCACAATATTCACAAAATATCGTGAAGCAAAATCTTGAATGGAGCACATTAAAGATTTTTACAACAATGCTACTCCACTAAGATATCTGTGCATTTTGTCTACCCCAAAAGGAAAAAACTGAGAAATACTAATGCACAGATATGTTTACTACTTAGAGAAAACTAAGCAGCCTTCTTTTGTGTCTATATCCTCTGGCCATATGAACACAGGCTAAACAGCTGCTTCCAGGGGTCACCACCTCTCCAGTCTTTTCCAACTGCATGATTTAACTCTTCCTTAAGAGGTCAGCAGCATATGGCTGAACATTATATGTCCTCTATCTCCTCCTCCTACTCAACCTCCCTGCCCAACCTCTTCATCCTTTAAGGTACCTCCTCCTCCATCCCTTAATCCCCCCTACTCCCCTTCCACCTCCGCACTGATGTGGTGGTAAATAAAAAGTTGGGAAATCTATGAACTCTAGTCAATTACCATATAAAAAGTTTCAGTTTTGTGTCTAACTTTGCTTACTGTAATGGATAACATGCATTTATATAAGATCTGTATCAGCTTAAAAATAAACTACTTCACATATAAAAAGGCAGATGAGGTGTATTTAATGGGTTTTCCTCCACTCCATCCCTTTTCCTCTCCCTCATTGTCAGTTGCTGTCTTTCTTCTTCTCTTATCCTCCTCCACACGCCCCTACCAATCTGTTAGGTTTACCTGGCATTGTATGAAATATAGATGCATTTTACCACACACTGCCCACTTATTATAGAAATAGACAGAGAAAGCTCTGAAAGTCAGAGTGGGAAATCTATAGAAGAATGTTAAAAGCAAACTTTCAGAGTTGCTTCACTGGGGGAAGAACTGTTTGATTTACTTTCGGAATTTAGGCCACTGAGCAAGATCGAATTTCTGTTGCAGGGAAGTGGATCGCGGACTATCACCCTCACATCACTTGGGAATAGCTTGACTGCCAACTTGAAACTCAGCTGGTAAAATATATGCAAGTTTATTAAAATCAGGGCATAGGATTGCAGCCAAGTTGTTGCTTATGGTATTTTGCTGCGTCATATGACAACCTGGTTAAAACAACACAAAGAGAAAGAAGCAAGAAACCAGTTTAACCAGTGCTGCTCTGACACAATATGAACATAAAACTCTACCTTACAGTTTCATTCATTTACATTAATTCACCCCTTAATTCATGTGGAATCCCCTTAAAATTAATTAAGGGAGTTATTAATTGAGGAGATCCCATCGAAACCTCCACAAACACCCCTTAATCTTGACTCCTTACTTTCTAATTTAACGAAAAATTCAGGGAGACAGGAACTTTTCCATTAATTTCCGCTTAATAACCCTGTAAACCTGCACAAAAGGCGTGACAAAACCCTTAATTACTAGTGTCTCTGTTAATCAACCCATGAATAAATCCCTTATAAACCTATAATACTAACCTTACTTTTTTAAAGCTATGTTATGTTTAATGGATAATTAATGTTTATGTAATGGAGAAATTAAGGACATTTCAGGGATAAAACTAACTTTAGTTTCGTAGTGAAAACCAGGCTAAGTATTTCTGCAACATGCTGTTGTGTGCCACAATCCACTGTTGTGTGTTTTATTTCCCTACATCTATACAGTGCACTCAAGCCAGATTATGTCCAAAAAGAAAAATGTCTTTCATCTACGTGACAGAACATCAATATTGCCCAGTTTAGCATATCTTAAAAGCAACTTGCCTGGCAAATCGAATTAAGCGCTGCTTGAGCAGTTCAAATATTTGACACCATCTTCAAATATATACTTTCTCCCCACTTCGGATTCTCGCTTTGAATAACTCCCTGTGAAAACAGATGAGAGATGTCACGCCTGGTGTTTGATAGAGTCCTTTGCTGAACCGCTCTATAAAGACTGGCAACCTCCACTTCGTCTTAACTGTACTCAACATGAGCTTTCTGATGGCCTCAACATTGAGCAATGCTCGACTGGGAAAAATAATAGCATGCAGCGTATCAAATATATAATCCCTCCTCTGTTCTCCCTATCTGAGGGAAGCTGTCCATGGCACACAAAGCAACGGCGGCCCATCTGCCAGCCAGCAAGCAGCTACTGTATAATCCTGATATCAGCTGCTATATTTTGCAAGTCAGTCTCTCACTGGCACCGTCTCTCTTGTTAACTCACATTTCATCTCATTGGTACTTAGATAGTTGCACAGGTGCCTCATCAAGGATGGAGAGGGAATGAGAGAGGGATAGGAGTGGGAGAAACAGAGGAGCAATAGAGAGACAGAAGGAGAGAGTTTAGGAGGAGAGGGTTAAAAGAGCTCATCAGAGGGAGAACAAATGTTCAGGAGAGATTCAGTTCTAAAGGGTAAGGGGTGGTGCTGCATACACACACACATACTCACATACTCACACACACACACACAGTCATGTCTTTTATTCTTTTTCATAACAAGGATCCCCAATTGATAGGATTACACCCCAAGGAACCCTATCTGAGAAGATTTTTGTTGTTGCATATAAGTCTACATAGTAGGTGGGGGGTAACAGTGAAACCTGCTATAGCCAAAATTGTGCAAACGTCTAGCGACTGAAATAATAGTGAAACTACAAAAGGTTAGATTCCGAAGAAAATTTCAATTAGAAAACTTAGAAAGTTTAATTCATTAGAAAGAGTTTAAATTTATTTTAAATTTTAAATTATTTTAGAATTTGATTCCCTGGAACGCAATTCATTTGTATGCCAAAATATCTTAATCAATAGGTAATAATAGTAGTAGTAGTATCATGTCAATATCAAGTGTGGTAGTAATAGAAGTAGTAGTAGTAGCAGCAGTCATAGCAGTAGAAATAGTAGTAATAGCAGTAGGCCTAGTAGCATCAGAAGTAGCAGCAATAGTAGTAGTACCAGTAGTAGGGCTGACCCGAATGCTTCGAAGCTTCGACGCTTCTACCGCCATGGTAATCGACGTCCAAATCAGTACTCAAATGGGGTTTTTTTGTTTTGTTTTGTTTTTTTTTATTCATTGGACGAAAAGTTACGTTTCCATCCTGTACATCTTTGTACACGTGTACGGAAACGCACTGTATCCGGACATGTCTGGCGACGTGCCAGGAGATATTCGGGCCGCCACACATCCGTAATTCCCCGAGAACGCACAACTTTTGTGTACCGGAGATTTCTGTCACTGTACACGCCTCGTTAAATGTCAGCTCACTCCCGTATACTGTCGCAAATTACCAGATATCACTGTACACTCACCAGGAATCTCCATGCACCTGCACACATGGTCCAAACACGTCTGGAAAAGGCCGATTATCTCTGCCCACATCAATGTATATTTGCCAGAAAAGTCCGTGGAACACAGGGCTTTCCTATGCTGCTCTTTGTCTCTCTTTCTCAGAGACAGGAACATTGTAACTTCCATGATTATTTAAGTATTGTTTAGTTGTTCAATATTAACAATTATAATTACTGGAATTATTACAATCATTAATCAAACTGCATCAGTGACAGACTGTACACAATATATGTAGCAATAATGTAGCAAATTCGCACTTCCAGGGTGTAGTACAAGAATGGCATTATAATGAAGATTCAGATCATATTCCAAATATAAAATAGCCAGCTCGCGACTCGCAACCTGGCGACAGCCACTGAGGACAAACATACCATAACACACACAGTTGAGGAGGATAGAGAGAGCTGGCTGCCAGCTACAGTTATACCTGTCAAATTTGCCCTGTAGTCATATTTTGTAATGAAACTGTTTTTCTTATTCCTAATTGTGTTATTCTCAGTTTGATCACTAGGAAAATACGGAACAAATTGCATTCCGTATTCATTTAAGGAATGCAACGTCTTGCTCTTCTTTAAGGAACGATTCCGTATTATACGGGACGGGTGGCAACCCTGTCAAGGGTCCCTGGTGTAGAGAAGGAAGGGATTGAGGGCATGCTTACACGAAGCCTGTTTGCAGCAGTTTATTCGAACTCTGGAGCATTTACTCCTTTAGTTCGGTTCACTTCATGTGTTCTGAACTGGTACTAACATCAGTAAAGGGAAATTACTATAAAGAGCTAAGACAAGTCCATTATGATTAGCTAAAGTTACAGGAACAGGAATCAGAATTGTTTTGACTCCCTCCCGCTGCCAAAATCTCTCACCTGGCAGGATGACAGGTTAAAACTCAGTCCAACAAGGTACTTGTGAGTCCATGTGACTTTTGTATACAAGCCCTGCTTCGCTTGTAATTGATCAGTGTGAACCTAAATGCACCAAAGTAAACTTTTCCACTAAGGTTGAGACCTTTCAGCTTGAGAACTGTAGGTGTGATCGAACCTGAACAGAGAATGTTTGATGGTGAATAACAGGATGTTGGAAATATCACTCAAGTGCCTCTCCTTAGCTCTCCCTTTCCCATTGTCTACACACATTTTGTACATTTCCCTCCACTCTGCTCCCTCCTGCTTCCTTCTCCATCTCTTTTCCTCTACCCCCTGCTCTTCTTTCTCCTATCTGAAGTTCTTTCTTCATCTTTATTTCACACAGAAACCTGTTGACACAAACGCTCCTAAAAGCTCTCTCCCCTCTATCTCTCATGTAACTTTCTCTTCAGTAACTATCTCTGTCCCTTGTAACTCTCCCCTATAATTTTCTCTCCCATATGACTCTCTAACTCTCTTTCTATCTGTGGTTGAGGTTGTCAAGATGTATTTCTGGAGGGTGTGTGCTTTATCAACTTTCCTGGATTTGTTCTCCTTTTTTCTTGACATTAGGTTGTAAAAGCTACATTTTGCAAGATTTTAAAGTCCAGCTGTCTTATCAGCCTAAATCAGGTAGTGGGGTTGCAACAGAGAAGAGCGTCCCATCCCCACTAACTGAGACACCATAGATTTACCCTATTTGCCCAAATTCTGCCCTTAGATTCTGGTGTCAGTATGGTCACTGGTGTGAAATCTTCTCCACACAGGAAGTGATGAATCCAAATTTAAGAGTGTCTCCTAAACAGCAGTGTGTGAGAATTCCGTCCAGAGGAAGCTGGACTCACCAAAGTTAGATCTTTGGCCTCTCTCGTCCCTTTGGTATTCTTTGGTATTCTTTGGGATAAAGTGACCAGCCGGGATGGTAAACATGAGCACTTTAGTGACATTACCTGACAGGATTTTTGGGTATTGAAGGTACTCCAAATTCAAACAGTTACCTCTCACTGCCATTTGGGGCCGCCAATGTGTACAAATTGCATAGTGCAGGTTCTTTTGGACCACTAACTTGAAACTGGGGTAATTTTCTATTCTGTTTACTGAAGGGGCTGACTGTGGGTGGAAACAGAGGTTTTAGATTGGGATTCTTTTCATTTCCGTGAAAAAAAAGTCAGAGCAGGCAAAAACGACTCACATTAGCCACCATGTTAACTGAATGGCACTTAATTTAATTATATAGCTGATTAAACTTATTAATATTTAGCCATCCATCCCTGGCCATAACTCCAAAATCAGCAATTATCTGTTGCTCCGGTGCTCCGGTACAGGAAATTGGAGTTGCATTTTTTTCTCTCTGCATTCACTGCCATTGTGGTGGAATGGTGGAACAGGTCTCAAAATCACACTTCTAGCACATAAACAAACACCAACAAATCAGATTCTGACACTATATAAAAATAAAATAGTCATGTTGCTGAATTGTGGTTAAGTGAATCACTTTCTGAATGTGTAACACCGAAATCTGGTCAGAGGAAACTTATGCGATGGAACAAAGAAAATAGTATGTTTACCAATAATTGTAAATAGGCGAAAAAGGTGAGAAACTCGTTTTTTATATATTGGCAGAATCTGCTTTGTCAAAGTCCTGTCTCCCACCTTTTCGCCTATTGTGCCTACTAAGTGTAAAGACCCAGAGCCAAAGCATGTCGTGTTGCTTCATAGCAATTTATGCGCTGATCAAACTTTAAATGTTTCAGTTTGAAGTTTGGCAACGGTTCCTATGTATGCGACAAGAGGAGGAGGAGTTGATGGAGAATGAGTTGTCATCACCCCAGTCTGAAAATGTGGAGCAGGATATGAAGAGGAGTTGTGAGGGGGCTGAGCCAATTTCTGAGGGAAACAAATGAATGTGTTTCTGTCTGCTTTTTTCCAAGATCTGAGTCAGACTAGGAGGTTAACAGATACGAAGGTCTTGACACCTAGCGGGAAGTATAGGTTGAATAAATGGGTCTTTTCTGTGAGGAAAAGTATGGCTTTGCTATAGAGGTTTGAAATGGGCAGGATTTACAGCACACAATAGGCAATGGGGCTCTCCTTTCTCTGGGTTCAGTACTCTGTCTTCTCTCCCCTGTTTTTCATGGATGTTATGTGTCTAGAAGCTCTTAATATACATGATGTCAGAGATGGGGTGAAAAGGGGGTTGCCTTTTGAATATATAAAGAAGAAGAATGCACTTGGAACGGCGAGATTCACTGTGCTCAGAGAAAAAGAGGCTCCCAAATCCTTCTTCTTTGGGCTGGAGAGCAAGACGTGCAGAAAAACAAATTCACTGTTCAGTGTTTATGCATATATGTATGCTTTTATTCTGTATTATATGGTGCTGGCAGTGGTAGAGCATATTAATTGGTAATACTGTACACAAATTACAGTACACAAATTACAGGGTAATTACTGTGTAATTACATAACTATTTGTAATTATATAGCCTAATGTGTGATTTCTCAATTATATGCTGGTAATTTCCGGTGATAAGCAATTATTAGCATGATAAAAGTGTTAAATGAAGGTAGTAAGTTGTGCAATCATTACTGAATAATTACTATGTTATACATATATAACTTATACATATACTCTGGAAACATTTGCTTCCCGGCCTTTCCAATACCTAATGGAATGAAAGTACTGGATAACACCATGGGAACAGTACTACCACGTAAAGTCAGGCTACACAACTCATTTCCATCCACCTGTAAAAAGATGAGGATGCACAAAACATGCTTGCTTCTAGAATCTAATGTAACTTAACTCCATGAGGTTAATAACCTGGTAATAAGGCTTTACCAATAATACTTTCAGCAGGGTGAGACAGCCTCACTACTAACAATTCCCAACTGATGGCAAGAAGTTTTCCACTGCGAGTCAAGTTTTTGTTTTGAGTGAAATTTATTAATTATTACGTTTTAGTTGCCTAACCTTAATCCTAACCTTAACCAAAGTTGTTTTAGTTAATATGACATAATCATTTCATGACGGAGGAACGTAATGTTCATAGAATTCATGTCCACAACATACAATCTGCATTTCGGAGTTCATGCTCATTTTACAAAATGTTGTGAATGAATCAGTGGCATGTTGTGACTTTTCTACTAGGTGGGGCTGCAGAGCCAATTATCATTTTAAACCTTTATAAGTATGGATTAATGGTCTACTCTCTCCTGTAGGCCTACTTAAGTTAATTTCATAAATAAATAACAAAGAACAGGCTACGTTTTTGCATTATTTTATTGCATATTATAATCAATAATCATGGGCGAATTTCATGTTTATTTCAATAACTACAAGCAAACTAGCTAATTCAGTTAATCCAGTATAAGACCACTGCCACTAAATACGGGACAGATGGGTTTGGGGCTTAGTTACTCTTTAAATTGTCACCAAATGCAACATTGGATTTGACAAGTTGGCTACAAGCTCTGGTTCAATTCTAAGAAAACAATGCAAAACTGTATCAAATTCATTTGAACAAATCTATAACCTTCAATCAAAGCCCAGTTTTGAAGTCAAGTACATAAAAGTATGCATAACATGCATGGTCCATTGAAAGTGGCAGAATAAAAGAAAGCACCAGGTGAAATATCAACAAGTAAAGAAGTAAACTCTACAGAACTTCCAAAAATCTATAGGCTTGTTTACATTTAATTAAGTGCAAAGGAGAGGGTAAAGTACAACCTATTTGGAAAAAGATAAAGTGGGTTCATAATTCTTCCCTGTTAGGAACAGATTGCACTTGTTCTTCTGCAATATTCTACTGGAGCTTTGCGTACAGGCTTAGCGTATATTGATTAGCGCCCCAGATGACTGACATTGCAAGCACACAGGCTTGCTTTGAGTACCATACAGCTGCTGTTGGGCAGAGAAAGTAGGCACCCTTCAGCATAGAAAAGATAGATTGTGGCAGTGTATAACTGAATTTTATTAAACATTTATTTATTTGAAGAAAAAAAATCCAGCTTGACAAGCAGCGCCCTAGCCCCCCTAATGGACGACACACCACTGGAATGAATGAACACATATCACACAAGTAAATAGTGCTGGGCCAAAACGAACAAACAAATCATTTTGAATGAATCATTCTGGAGCTTGAAACATACCGAGTCTGTTGTGGTACGTACTGGTTCTTCCCACTTCGAGTTTCCATCAAAGCTCATTGAACAATGAAGACTGGAGAAAAAACCCGAAAACCTGAAAACCTCGAAAAGTTTGATTCATTTTCACTCGATATCAACGATTCGCCAAAAGACTCGTTCTGCCCAGCACTAAAACTAAACTCTGTGAGACTGTAATGTGACAGAGGGGGAGCAGAGTGTGTTCAGTTCAGTTCTCTGCAGAAACAGCTTCCTTGTATCTGAAGCAAATAGCAGCAGAGCAACAAAGAGGATAAACTAGGCTCTTTATGGAAATGTAGCCACACTTTCCATCTCTTCTTTCTAGCATTGCCATGCTGCTCTGCTGCTATGAGCTTCAGCTACATGGGCTGCTGTGCTGCAGAGAACTGGACTGAACCCTCTGTGCTATCTGAGGGTATTGGTCCGTTTCAGCCTCTCAAGTGGACTCAGTCCAATGACTCAGCATTTTTTGTGCATATGTGAACACTCCAAATGAACTCAGACCCCTCTAAAACAAACCACCCCAGGAGGTGATCTGAGTTTGGTTCGTTTGTGGTCCATTTTGTGGTCCAATTGATTCCCATTGAAAAGAGAGCTGAGTCCTCTTGTAGGCTCACTTACATTGTGAACACAAAGGCTACATACACAGTGCCAGAATTCGGTAGTGACAACCAAATTTATGAATGAGAGTAAATTTGTATATGTATGGTACACATTGGAGCAGAGCGGAGTAAAATTACCAGACTGTGTATGTACAGGCAACAGGAGTCACTCCACTCCTCCGATCTCATGATGGTTGTAACGTTTGTAACCATAGTAACATTTACTTAAGACCAATATGGCGGCTACCTTTGCCTGTATTTTCAGTTTACTTGACACCAGTAACACCAGTAACCAGATGCATCAATGTATCCATAAGATCTTAATAAACCGCCACTGACAGCGGCGTCATATTCTCTTTTTCCACCGCATGAACTTGATACTTTCAACCACAACAAGACCGCAGAACTGGTAGGAACAACCACAATGTTGAGGAAACAGGCTGGATAGAAAATTTGAGAATGTCTCACAACACTTACCTCCGTCTCTTTCAAATTAACGGTGAAAATGTTACGTAACAACCAGTTGTCCAGTCCAGTTCTGGTTCACACTACTCGGACTAACCGAATCCGCTCTCAGATTCGGTAGTCAATACCTGAATTTTCAGGTAGTGACATCTAGAATGCGGTTGTCACTCTCCTTAATAACCGAACTGTGTGTGAACGTAACAGGATTAAGCGCCAATGAGGAGTGACAACCGTATTTAGTTGCAGTGTGTACATAGCCAAAACTCTACAGGACTGATAGCTGGTTCACTTTTTGGTTCACTTAAAAAGGACTGTATGTGAAAACACCCTGAGCCTCACTACGCCTCACAGTCCCTCACACAGCAGACCAGGGAGGAATGGAGAGTGAGGTGACTCCTCCTTAGTGAATTTAAAATTGCGCATATATGAGTAGGCAAGTGCAAGGACACAGCACCAATCAAACCCTCAGTATTGGAGAAATTTTGTGTTCATATAGAAACTAGCTGCCAAATTGGCTGGTAGAATTGACAGAATTGCCCACCACAGATAATTTTTACCTGCACTTGGCAGGTTAGTACGTATTCAGTATTCAGTAAGTGTATGGACAACTGCAACAACCAAGCAATTGATTTGTGTGTAGGACCACACAACAGCACGGGTCAGAGAAATAAGGTGAGAGGTGATAAGGACCTGTGTAAAAAAGCATTCCATGGAAAGTGGAAATAAAACTGACATTAAACTGATGGTGGATTAAATTAAGCAAATTATCTTTTTAAAGGACAATACCAGTGTCATTTAGAGTTCTAGCACATTCACCTCTGTCTATGGCCAATTTACATGTTCCCCAATCATTTTGCAATGCATCATTTTTCATCATTTTTAAAATACAAACTTTATGGTGTCAAACCTATCTTGAAATGAACTGCTGTCCCGGCTAACAAAGAAGCCCTAAATAATAAGACATGATAATTTCCAAGAGGAGACTTCCATTTCTTCCTGTGAGTGTCAGGTGATTGACAGGAAGCAGAGCGGAACATAATGCATGCACTGATATGAAAACACTCAACTCAGCACAATGGAATAAGGATAAAACAAATTTTGATAAAACCAAATCAAGACCTCATGTTTACTGTGATGGATTATCTATCTCATTTTTCATACTGGACAAGAATGAATGGCAACAAATGGCTTCTTCTGAAGGGAGGAAAACAAGGCCTGATATCTTCAACTGTGCTGACTGTGTGCAGAGACCACTAGGGGAAATGGAAAGGAGAGGGGCAAACCACACTATTGGCACTAACAAACAAAACAAAACACCAGTATTAGCGTTTAAGACTACTCTATAATATTTTTTATAAATAGTGAATTAAATTAACAGATAAGGCACAATGTAACCATTCCATGCATATAAAGTATCAGATGATAATAACCAGCCAATAACTCATATGAGATATTTTGACTAATTTATAACTCACCTTCCCAATATTTTGCCTAATAATCCAACAGACTGCAAGCAGTGGAGCAATCACAGAATTTGAATGGATAGAACGTTCTTTCCCATTCAAATCAACGTTCCTGGATGGTTGGAGCGTCAGCCATTTTTATGTGTACCGTTCCATAATATAAAACCTCCTTGGTACCGTTGGCCTAGCTTCCGTATAAATCGGCATACAGCAAGTCGCAGCAAGGACCAAGCAGTGGAAAACTGGTGTTGCGCTATCTCCGTGGCTTTGCTGTCAGCAGGGAGCTACTCAAGGATTTTTGGACCGATTGGGTTTAATCGCTCTATATTACTGTTGGTAAGTCCTCACAGTCCTCATAGTCTTGTAACATTACCAAGCTTACCCACTCACGCTGTGCAGCCGGTGTGACACACTTTACAGCCTTAATGGCCAAACTTCTGTTGTCACCATAGAAACTAACCATAGACGCCATTTTTTGGTGTACTAGCCAAAATACCATAGAAAACAGTGGAAAGGCCGTTCTATCCATTCAAATTCTGTGGGAGCACTAGTTTGTTAGCCTATTTCACACAGGCTTCACCCAGGGCTCTCCGGCTGTGATCATAGAACTAGAGTTACAATATGTAACTATCATGTTGCGTGATGTAAAATACGTCAAGAATTTCACTCAATTCTAAGCCGATTTCGAAACCAGGAGCAAGTTGACATTTTGGTCATATAATGTTTATTTAAAATATCACAAACACTGTATTTATTGTATTTATTCATGCCAATTTACAGCCCAAATGCCTCATATCCACGCAGAGAGCTGAAAAATTGTGGTTTTCAATGGAATGGGCCTTTAAATTGAGAAACTAGTGTTGTGAAATCTTTGCTTTTCTTTTTGTGCATTCGCTGCCGTGCTGTACTCTTTTTCTCACCTCTGTCTCTCCTCTAACTATATTTCCTTAATCTTAATTCCCTCTATATTTCTCAAATTCACTCTTTCAATATCCCTCTCTCATTCTCTCTAATTCTGTCTACCCCTCTCGCTCTCTCTCCACCCTGTATTGTTTTTCTCGGGCTTGCTAAAGACTACAGGTGACAGTAGACAGAAGGAAATTAACCTGAGGTCGAGGAAATCCTGTAAACACATGTATGAAAAAGAAAGACAGAGCCACATTCCTGGGTTTGTTCCTTATCTCCTCTAACAAGCTCCTGACACACCGACCGGGGTCAAAAGTCATTGAACCAGAGGTGGAAAGTATTGTTTTCATCTTCTGTCAGAAGTCTAGAAATGAGCTTTGCTTCGTCAGAAGTCTAGAAATGAGCTTTGTTTTGTTCGGCCAATTTCAAATCAAAAATTTGCAGCATGTGTCCTCACAATTGGCAGCTTTCATTTTCTCCCTTTCCAACCTATTTGTTTGGGAATCGAGCCGGCAACGTCACATTTGCCGGTCCATTTATCAAATGTCAAATCTGCCACTACTCCCCTGCCCGCCTCTATTTGAATATGAAAACATTGCCCGTCTTCTCCCGTTCCTCTCTGCTCTCACCCTCTGCTCTCAGAAATTTGGATTTAATTTTATCTGACCTTTCTTTACCCGGGTTAGCCTCATTCAGATAGGATATCTCATCTTCAAGAGAGAGCAGCAACAGCAGTGACCAGTTGCCCAAGGAGAGAATACATTCCTGGTGCTACTGCTTATCTATTGCTTACACCAGTTGGCTAACATTGTCCTGAGACATTGCCTCACCTTCCACTGATAGTGCCAAAGGGATGCATTTCCACCAGTGTGTGTCCATTAGCTGGGCAAGTTTGTATTTGCAAGGTCACTTGTGTTCATACCGCTCTGTCATGTCTTGCCATATCTCGCTGCTGTTGGGATGAAAACCTTGTGAAAACCTCAAGATTTCAGGAATATAGAAGAAAGCCAGTACTTCATGACTGACACCCACGCATCTTTGAAATTGTACAATGGGTTTTAAATTGTTTGCTGGAGGCCAAGGGTCATGAAACCCTGTCAGGGGCTAGAAGACTGTGTAAACTCCATTCAAGCAAAAACAGGAAAATAACCAACAAGTGGAGTTATCTTCTCCTATCACCAGATGTGCCTTTATCTTATCAAAGCCATAAGCAGAATGCTGGTACAGAGTGGAGCGATATGGGTCCAGGCCCGCTTTCTGATGTCTTGACATTTCCTGAGGTTTCTCAGGCAAGTTTGATGGAGCCTGTATGGGGGGGGAAAACATGGCTTTCCAATTGAAATTCAATTCCGAAACTCAACTGCTCATTCAGGCGAGTAAAGCCTGTCTGTCTGATCTCTCCCTATCTCTCTCTGTCCTCCTTGCTCTCTCCATCTCCCCGTTTCTCTCTCTGTCTCGCTTTCTTTTCAAATTTTCAATTACTTCATTGGCGTGACGGTTTAATAAAAACAATATTGCCAAAGCAGTTTACAAAATTGTATCACCCTGTCTCTCTCTCCATCTCCTTATCTCTCCATCTCTCTCTCTCTCATTTGCATATCTGTCTCTGTTTCTCTCTCTCTCCATCTCTGTCTCCCTGTCTTTCTTTCTCTGTTTCTCTCTCTCTCCTCCCTCTCTCTGTCCCTCCCTCCATCCCCTTGTCTGTCCTGCCTATCTGTCTGGTTTGTTGGTTGACTTGGCCAGCCTAAGAAAGGCAAAACCCAGTCAACTGAATACTCAACAGAACATCCCATCACACGCTGATAAAAAGGATTCAACCATCCAAAAAATACAATATAGACAGAGACGGAACCAAGGAGAGAGACAGAAAAGGAAAGAGAGAAAACGAGAGTAAATGAGGGAACGTGGAAAGAAAAGGGAGAAAGAGGAAAGAGAGAAGAAGAGGAAAGGCTATTGGACGATGAAATATGTCAACATCCGAATCACTCTATGTCAAAACAGGTGCTTTGAAAACTCATGGAACGGCTTCCTCATAGTTCAGTGGGCTAAGACATATGTTTTTTTTGTGTTGTTTTTTTTACCTTTTACACCTACACCACGGTACAATATGTTGCTTCTGTAGTGGCTTTGTAACTGTGTCACCAATCTCCTATCAATTCAGAAAATTGGCTGTTAATAATGTTTACATACAGTGTCCGAAATTAACTTTTTGACTCACCGGCCAAGGTGGCTGGTAGATGAAAAAATCCACCGGCCAAGCATATTTTTTACCGGCCAAAATAATAAATTGCCTTTTTGTGTCACATATACACATATATATATATATATATATAGACACATTCATTTCAGTACATTTCATTGAGATAATAAGGTATTATGTTGAATACAAACTTAAAGAAGAGGCCAGAGCAAAATTTGAAGCAAAATTATTTTAACATATTGATTAACGGTTAATCAATTGAATACAACTCAAGAAGTCTTGATCTCAAAATTCTACTGAAGTATTTGCTGTTAAATGTACTCAAGGATCAAACATAAAAGTAAATTTGAAGGTTTTGTAAACCTATCGGATGCTTAATCATTTTAATCAACTTAAACCTCCTCATCAGACGCCTCACTCTCTACCCTCTTTGCACGGTCCATGAAGTCTGGCCTCCTGCTCCTGACAGAGTCCTGGTGCCACAGCATCACAGCTTTTGTGGGATCATACTCCCTGATCTCTGGAGAGGACAGCTGGACCATAAGGAGATCTGACAGTGTCTCAGACCTTAGGTTGGACCGCCAATTGGTTTTCACTCTTTATTCCTTGTAAATATCGCCACATAATAGCTATTTAGTTAGCCTAACGGTAGCTAGCAGCAGACCGGCGGCAAGTGACAGTGGAGTAGCTGATGTCCCGTACGGTAAACAGTGCCGCTAAACTAGGAGAGTTTGAGACGGTCTGTGGCTGGCGCTCCTGTGTGTGTGTGTGTGTGTGTGTGTGTGTGTAGGAGCTCAGCCCCGCCCTTGTGAAACTCTGACACAGACGTGATCTCTCTCTCTCGCACTCTCTCTTTCTCTGTCTCTCGCTCTCTCTCTCTCGCTTGCTCTCTCTGTGCGCCCAACACCAAAACGCGGTAGAGACTCTCAGCATAGTTTTTTATTACATGACTATTTTGGTACAAACATTTACCCGCCAGGTGGCGGATAGCCTTCCGAGATTTACTCGCCAAACGGAAAATCTACCTGCATTTGGCGCTTGGCGACTGTTAATTTCGGACCCTGTGCCAAAGGCTCCCAAATCCATCACACGAAACATATAATTGGCATCCATAAGAACGATAGAGTGGGAGCCCTTGTAGTTGTAGTGCGATGACCCTGGGTTTGGTGTAGCCTGAAGCACTATATGCTTCCTATCCAAGGCACTAATACAGTTAGGGAAGTTCTACTTCCTCTGGAAGTCCTCTGCAATGCTCAGTCCAGTCTTCTTGGCACTGGCATATACCTGGCAATGCCAACTCTATAGCTATACGCTATTGTTGTAAATGAGTCTGCGGTGGCCAGAAACCTGAAAGCAGAAGAAATAATTGGCCTCAATCAAATCAATCAAAATGCACAAAATGTGTATATAATGTATGTATATATTGTATATATAAATAGTATTTCAACCCAACGTTAACAATCACAATTCAAATTTATTAGATTGTACTTAGTCCTAGCAAACATTTAACATGCATGTTTTGTGTTTTGTTTTCATTTTGTCCTAGAAATGTAGCCGTTTTGAAGGCTTTACACATACTAAGATACAAGGCGCAATATTAGAAAAATGTGTGTGTGTGTGTGTGTGTGTGTGTGTGTGTGTGTTTGGAGGGGTTTTTTTTTGTGAGTGCTTCTCTCTCTGATTTTGAATTTTCCTTTTGTCTTTCATCAATAGCGGATGCTGCAAGAAAACGGTGGAAAAACCTTCGAGACCAATACATGAAGTCAAGGAAGACCATGAAAGAAAAAAAAAAGTGGGTCTGCAGCCAGAGACCACAAGCCCTGGAAATACTATAATATTATGAGCTTCATAGAGCCATACTGTCAAGAGAGGCCAACAACTGGCAATCTCCCTCCAGCTGAGGTGGATGGAGAGACTGTTATTCTCCACATGGAGCTTGTGGAGGAGGGAGCAGAGAATGTGGCGGAGAAGAGAGACTTGCCCAATTCCCCTCTTTTGCCCCATCCCTCTCCCCAGCCTGAATGCTTTGAGCAGCAACACCCTCAGCCACCTGTACTCCATCAGATGACACCCCTGTCCCGACCCTCACCCGCCCAGGAAAGAGGAAGAGGCCTGATCAGGGGACCTTTGAGGAGCGTCTCCTCCAGCAAGTGGACAACATCCAAATGCAACTGAAAGCTACAGATGAAGATGAGCTTTACCTACAAAGCTTGCTACCAATAATGAAACTCCTTCACAAAAAGCACACGGCTAGGGTCAGGCTAGAAATTTTGCAAGTCCTTCACAACATAGAGTTCTCTGACCTTTAGATTTGTTGAAATTGATTATTTTTTCTATTCTGCACTAAACACACACACAGAGACACACACACTTTGTAATCTCTGTATTTTTCTGGATTTTTGTATGTTCTATTTATAGACTTTATATTTTAAATGCGTATTTATTATTTAGAATACATTTCTATTCTGGATTCTTTTCATAAATTTTATATTTATTACATTTAATGAATCTTGTGGTTCTACTGATAAATAATTTATAATAAATTGTTTAAAGAAGGTTAATGTAGTCCCCTCTTTGATGTTGAGATTTTAGGAGAAAACATACTGTTAGCCAACTCACCGAAGGCAGATCGAGAGGAGGTGGAGATGGGTTCTCTCATGTTGGTGTGAATCCTCTGAATCCTTGAAGGCACCATGCCATGTAGCTGGTCAAACGGTTCAGGGCTAAAAAACCGAGTAGGATCAGCCCTCAGGTCCCTCATCAGATGATGATATTCACCTTGCTGCTGTCTTGAAGCCAGGACAGGATGCACCCATATTGACCGTCTTCTCCTTCTCCTATACAGCAGAAATAATCTAATAATGTGGTACAGCTGGTCCAGCACCTTTCTGCGGTGATCCATTGCTTTTTAAACTGATAACTGTCTATGTAGGCCTAATGGCTAGAGAGAGAATAGAAATTTAAATAAAATTTAGATAAACAACCTGTAACGGGCACACCCTTGCGGGGCGCCCAGGAGCAGCAGCCGATTTTTTTCTCTTCACACTGGGAGCGGAGGGTGCCGCGGAGCAGAGAGGCGAGTCCACCAGCGACGCGGCTCGACCCGTGTAAAAGGGAAATCCAAAAAGAAAGGAACGCTGCTTTGGCTTGTAGATGTAATTGAGTGATGCTCGTTGGAAAACGGGATACACATGCACGATTATCCAAAAAGAAAAAAATCCAAGGCACACTCCCTTACATGCCGCAACACGTTGGTGCATTTTTTTGTTCTTGCCATGCATTAGCGACATTAATGAAGGCTTTTTAATTTTTGTACGTAAGCGAGTGTGCCTTGGATTTTTTTCTTTCTGGATAATTACACATGTAGACTCTTGTTTCATTGATGTTGGGGACATTTTGGGGCATATACCACCAGCTGTGGGTGTGTCATATGGCTGTGGCCATAGGTGAGCTGGGTTGTGGCTATCTAGGTGAGGCTAGCAACAACAACAATGCAGGAAAGCAGTAAGAAAAGAAACAACAGCGAAGCTAAATGTTCAAAAACATGGTGAACATCGTTACTTTTTTTTAGGGCTGCCCCCGACCAAAGATTTTCCTAGTCGACTAGTAGTCGTTAGTTCAAGCCATTAGTCGACTAGTCGTCGCACGTTTATGATTTAATTCTTTAAATATATATTTTTTGAAAAAACGCACCCAAGTCGCGGCTTCTCGCGGTCAGAAACACCGGTGAAATACACTCTGGTTCACGGGAAAAAACACACCCAAGTCGTGGCTACTCGCGGTCAGAAACACCGGTGAAATACACTCTGGTTCACCCAAAAAAAACACACAATAGGCGTAGGCTATCAGTCGCTTGCTTTGAGCCCCGCTGCTGCACAGAGCGCTGTCCGCTTGTTTATTCAAAGTTTATTAATATTGAACGTGTCGCGTGTCCAAATGGCACCAAATCCGACACTGCACGTCCTTGGGCCCCCAGCAATACACCCGCCAAGTGTGAAGTAGATCGGACGAACGGTTGTCGAGATATGCGAAGGACACACACACACATACATACACACACACACACACACATACATACATACATACATACAGACAGACAGAGATTCCTTGCTTTGTAGTTTGATGGCATCAAAATCTCACTCCAGCCAGGTACCCAAAGTTGGCAACCCTGGTCTAATAACTTTTTAACAACAAGGCGCAGCTCCCGAATGGAGTTTGAGGGTTTTTTTTTTTTCCTGCGACTAACTGACCAATGAAAACTTGGTCGACTGAGACTCTTCTCATCGTCTAACATTTGGTCGACTATTAGGGGGCAGCCCTAGTTTTTTTTATTGCAGGTTGGCTATGCTGCTACTTCAATGCCCGTGGTGGCTTTACGGATGCCACTTACAGCTCAGACTACATACAATTTCAAGGTATACAGCTAATTAAGATGAGGGCATGACTAACAATACACTTCCTGCCTCAAGGAGAAAAGTTGTAGCTTTAAGTTTAAAGGTCCATTCACACCTAGAGCAACAACTATAAAGATAACTACTAGATAACTATAGCAATACACTGTTACTCAAGCATTCACACTACAACGATATCGTCAGCGGCGAATATTCAGAGAAAAAATGGAGCATGATTACTTTACCAACGTGCTTTTACTCGCTCTCTAAAGTAAAAAATGACATGGAGGATTTGGGTTCATGAATTGCTATCAAAGAGAGAGTAGAGAGAGTAGCTGGCAGAATCAATAATGCTCTTTTACAGCGCTTTCATGACGTTATATTGTGCTTTGTTTATATGAGAGCTTATGGTAGTCACCAAGTGAAGCTGTTCATTTCTTTACCAGTAGGAGACTCTGAACACCACACTACTGCGGATCAAAGAAGCTAGTCTCCTGTTAAGAGAAACACCTGTAACTTCACCGTGGCAAATGGGTTTTCAATAGGCTACTCGTTACCACCCAGTCATAGCCATTAAAAACATAGGATACTAGTGCATTTGCCCTCGGGAGATCAGGTGGCCAAGACATGATGCTATTTTGTTAGTTAGCTAGCGAGTTAACTAGCTTCCAAGTCAGTAAACACGCCTTACCGCTATTCTCAAGAGCTCTTCCGATCCCGACCGGTAGCCTATGCCATGTTTCTTTTCAACATTTTAAAGGTGATGGTCTTTGTCAAATAGCGCCAGTTTCCTCTGGACTTCTGTAATCAGTTCCTCCGCAAGCAACGCCATCACTGCAGTAACTACTGAATTTCCCCACCCCTTCCTTTGCAGAACTTTATTTTGATTGGTTGAACATGTTTTATCGTTGTCTCTACATCCAAAAAAATCGCTCTGAGATGGAACTGAAGAATATAGTTATAGTTGTCGTTTTGGATGTTTTTATAGTTATAGTTGTAGTGTGAACACAGACATTCTATTTACTTGTAACGATTTAAATCTTTTTATAGTTATAGTTATCTTTACAGTTATCGTTCTAGATGTGAATGGGACTTAAGCCTTATCCCTGATGGTCAAAGTCCCTACTCCAAAACAATCTGAATTGCAACTTGAGAAGAGTCAGCTCAGTTAACCTTAACAAACTAGCCAGCAGACTAATTTAGCAAAGAAATTGATGTTAATGTTAACATGCAATTACTAGCCACTACTAATGCTTGCTTCTACTAGATGTTAGCTAGTGTTAACAACAAGACAGTGATGGTTAGCTGACGAGATAATATGGGTGGCTAGCTAACAAGCTGACATCTAAACACAAAATCAATCAGATGTATCAGTGATGAATGGAAAACAGTACAGAAATTAAATATTGTTAATTATTATTATTCAAAAACATTTTATTTGCTTGATAAAATTTTATTTAAAAGGTAGACTAACTTTTGCAATGTGATGTCACGCACATGAAAACAGAGCCAACTGTGAAAGTCTACCTTTAATTCTGCAAACTTATCCCGGCAGGTACAAAACGCCGTCAGAGACAGGGTTGCAGCCGCACTTTTCAGCTTTACCTGAGGATGCCCAGGACATTACTCTGAGCTCAGAGTAATGTAATTTTAATATTTTATATTTATTACTTAACTATTTGTTTTGTACAGTTTTTATTTCGTCTTTTACCACTGCTGCTTTTTTTACGAGTGTTGCCACAAGGAGTCTTATGTCTTATGTCTATGGCTAAGCACCATCTTACACCACATCAGCATAGCAGCAGCGAACAGATAAGTCATCAATAGCAAGCTTATTTGGTGAAGATTTATATGCAAATGCGCCTGACCAAACTACTGAGCTGGATAGATATGCTCAAGATCTGTGCATTCACCGGACCAGGATTGTGTCCAATTCTAGGGTGGAGCTAGGGTGGGCAATGCCCTATCAGATTTAAGTCTGATTAGTTTGTGGATGTATTTGATTTTTGTCCAGTTTTGATGGAATGCATTGCTGCATTGTTAGCTAGCTAAATGGCAGCTTTTTTCTGTCTTTACTGTTAGTAGATCAGCGTCTGGATTAGTGTATGATGCACCAATTTGTCATTCCAAAGTCATCGACGACACCCAATTCAGCACCATACCTCACTCTGGTGGTGCTGCTAATCCAGAGGCGGAAACATCCTTGCGGATGTTGCGCATCACAGGCCCGGCTGCAGATGCACAAGCACTCCTTGCACCAAAAACACAACATAAGCGCAACCAGAAAGGAGGGCAGACTCCATTGTTGCTGTTGTTGTCGTCCATGGCCTGAACACCATTACACCATCACAGCCAATGCTATGCTCGATCATTTAACCCGAGCTGGTATCGCTCGAAATCGTGGCTGAAGTATTCAGTAAAGCTAGGTGCATGATTTTGTTTCCCTTGCTGAAATTTTGGAGTCCTAAACAAAAAAGATATAGCTATACCAGGTATATCAGCAAGCATGCATCTAGCCATTGCCATGTACAAGCTTCATCTTGTGGGGCAGGAATTAGACAGAGAGAGGCAACTGGTGAGACCATAGCCTGTTTTCTGTGACCACACCAGGTAGAAAAAAAACAGGTACTATGTAAAGAGCATTGGTGAAGTAAGTTTCTATTCGTTAATGAGCTCCCACTGCGATGAAAGCTCTGAAAGGATGTTGACATCTCTGCTGGGCTTTTCCTGAAACTTTTTGAATACACCACTGCAAAAGATATCGAACTTAAGGACATAGCAAATAGCATACCACAGAATGCAAAATATACATCCAACAATCTGCAAAATGAGAAAATAGACAAGTTTGGTGGCTAGTTTGGTGCTGCTAGAGGTGAAAAAAATATGAAAATGCAGATACGGAAGGATTCTGTATAAAGAGTGATGGGACTCGAGACAGGTGCAATGCAGAGAATCTTTCCATAATTACTAGATTGGCTGTAATTATGTTTCTGAAAACTGAAACTTCTGAATACTGAAACATCTGTCTGATGCAGGTTACAGTGCAGATTATCAGCCAGTGCTATGATGGTCCATCTGTCATGAGTGTCACGGTTGTGACTTTCAGTCCCTTTGTTCATTGTCTAGGTTTTGTATTTCTTTGTGTCTTGTTTCCCTGTCTGGTTCTTTTAGTTCTATGTGTACCTGTCTGCCCCAGCTGTGTCTGATTTGTAATCACCTCCCCATGTGTATATTAGTCTTGTTCTCCAGTCAGTCTTTGTCGGTTCATTATTTTCTGTCATGTGTCTGTTAAGTGCTCCCATCTTTGTTTACCTGTTGTTTCCTGCACCCGTTATGTTAAACTCCCAGTCTTGGGGTTTGATCACTACCTGCCTCGCTGTCCTGCATTTGGGTCCTCACCACACCTCACCGTGACAATGAGTGCGATTAGGGCTTGGGTGCGGGTATATATAACAAAATTGGCAAGGACATTCCATACATACACTGCTACAATGCTACAGTCATCAGCTGCACTTGTGGTACACGTTATACATGCAGAGCCATGTGCCAAAAACTTTTTGGAGCTTTCAGGATCACTTCACTCATTTTTTTATCGTCACTATGAGGCACAGAATTATGATGTCCCTCTCTCAAAAAACTGCTTAAGATTAGGTGGACAAGTCATTGTGACGTGACATGATGCCTAGTAGACAATAAGAATGTTATCTTAACTATTGTCAGGGTTCTCAGAGGCTAGTGCAGCAGCAATAGATATATGTACTGAGGCATCAGGACTGTTAGTACAGCTGAAAAAACGATCGAAAAAATCTGCTGAACTATCAAGAGCAGCCAGGCTGGGCTCGATCCTGGAGACGCCCCCGTGCTGTGCCTCCGTCCTCCCATCTACCATAGTGAACAGCAGATAGGTGGTGACAGGGGCTTTGATAGATGTTGGCTCAGTCAATATATTTATTTATGGCGGGAAACTGGGGACAAATAATGTCGCCTCTCACTGACAATGTTGGCCCGTATCGATCGTCCTGCTCCGCTTGCGGCAGCGTTGCAGGGAGGGGGATGCCTTTACGCTGTGCTGCTACCTTTATAACACCGGGGAAATCTTCCCGGATTAGATTCCATCTCCATTGCCACGTCTCCACCATCTCCTTCTCCCATCCAGGGGGCGGAGATGCAGGGAGACGGCGGCCGTGAAGTGGCGAGGGACAGAGAGGACCCATCCGAGTCCTCCTCAGAGTGCGCCGCACCTAAAGCTTTAATACCCTGCTGGAGAGGAATCTCCTCTCCTGGCTCGCTGTCCTCCTCGTCCAGGAAATGGGCCACGCGGTCCCGCTTCTCCTTCTGAGGTAGGCTGGCACAGCTTTGGCAGGGGGTAGAGACTTCCAGACCCCGGCGTGCGTACTGCTCACCCAGACACTCAAAGCACCGAGTGTGGGTGTCGTGCCAGGCGAGGTAGCCAGGACAGGTGGGGGAGCGATGAGCTGGAGCTGGAGCATCACTCATTTCGATTGTTGTAGCATAGTTGAGTTCAGTCGAGCTGAAGAAAAATGGGAGCAGAGCAGTGGGCGAGTAGGCCTTATATAGGAGGGCGGGCCCACCTGCCCTCATCCTGATTGGATGAGAGCGTAGATGAAAAAGTTCAGCAAGCGTGTTAGCGCGCCATGGGTAAACCAATAACGAAGCTGTTAGAAGGCGAAGCCTATGTGAAATAGGCAAATTCCTTCTGAAAGTTCTTGGTGCCTTGAAACTTGCAAACTCTATTCTGCAGGCTCACTCTGAAGATCTGTGCCTCCGAGGTCATCAGGCACTGACAAATATGCAAGGTAATGAATCCATCATTCATCACTTGGATCACTTGGAGATAAAAGATATCCCTCCTGCTATAAAAAGAAAAGTGTTTTGGTAAACAGGCTTTGCATCCATCATCCTTCACACGTGGACATGCTTTTGTTTCTGAATAAAAACTGTGAAGCTCTTGATATTGTCTTTGATTGATTAGTCTAGCTGCATATTTCTCATTTGTGATAAAGCCTATAGACTGCAGCAAAAAAGGTTCCAATTTTTTTTTCAATATTTATTTTATATATTATTTTAGACAGGTGTCATCATTTCAGGATCTGTTGCAGTTTGCATCATAGAGAGTTTGAGTAGAGGATGCACTTCTCTGTATGCTTCATAGCATCTACAGCCACTTGGAAATGACAGCTAGTTCTGCTAGGATTATGGGTTTTTTTTTCTAGTGCTTTTAATACAATACAACCACATCTTTTAGCATACAAATGAATGACTTAGTTTGCATGATACTACCATTGCTTGGATCATGGATTATCTCCTTTCTAGACCTCAGTTTGTCAGACACTATCTGGACTAAGACAGGGGCACCACAGGGGACATTGTTATCCCCCTTTTTATTCATACTGTAAACAGCTGAATGTAGGCGCAGTCAGGTGTCTTGTTACCTACAAAAAAATTCTGATGATTCTGCCCTAGTTGGCTTACTTAACCAAGATGATGACGTGGGCTATATAAGAGAGGTTGAATCCTTTGTCAGCTGGTGTGATTCCAACTTTTTAAACTTGAATATTGGTAAGACCAAGGAATTAATTATTGATTTTAGGAGGAAGACGAGGGAGGTCATCCCAGTCTTAATTAAGAGTCAGCAAGTTGAGATTGTCCAGTCTTATAAATATCTTGGTGTCCATCTGGATAGTAAACTGAACTGGAAGGAGAACACTAATGTTTTATTCAAGAAGGCCCAGTCCAGATTGTTCTTCCTTAAGAAGCTTAGATCTTTTGATGTGAGTAGGAAATACATAAAAATGAATACATTTATGTATTCATTTTTTTATTTTATTTTTTCTTAAAAATAAACTTACTAGGGAAGTGACTCACTGGAATCACACATCACACTGGCCTTTTCTTTTGTACAAACACAATGCTCGTATACTGTATAGTATAAGCAATGAACAATGTGAGTGTGAAATTGACATCGCTGACTGACAAAAGTACAATCTGTTTTGAACGGCATGTCATAGTCAAATGACAATTGCGTCTACGCAATAACAGTGCGTTTAGTGTTTTGCAAAATGTGCTTTAGCATTTGCATTTTGTGTGAACACAATGAGAGTTGAAATAGTACCGTGGCCAATTGTGTTAATGCTGTGGGGTTTTAGGCACTATTTTGAGAATGAGGTTACTGTTTTCAGGAAATACATCTAAGCAATTGAAAAAAAAGTCTAAAGTACTAATATTTTGCCCTCCAAACACTAAGTTGGGCTCTAGTTAAAGATTTTTTTATTTTATTTTTTTTTGGGGGGGGGGGTGGTCATTTTGCCTTTATAGGATGGTTCAAAGTAGAGAGATTGGGAGAGAGGGGATGATATGCAACAAAGGTCCTGGGGTGGATTCAAACCCAGGACATTGCGGTTACATGGTAACCACAACCACTGAGCCATCAGGACGCCCCCAAGTTGGGCTCTGTTATTGTAAATCAATATCGCATGGGGCAAAGTGCAATCAAGTGCGCATGGCACGGGGAGACAGAGTGGGATTAGGAGGAACACCTTATCAGTAGGTGTGGTAGGGGCTAGCATCATCATGACCAATCAAATCACCTATTTTCCTTCCCTTTAAATGCAGTGTGCTCTGCGGCATGGCACGAGTGACAGATCTGCCACAAAAGCTTCTCCCAAGAGGAAACTGATGTCCTTGTGCGAGAGTTACAGAACTGCCACAAGCAAATATACAGCACCTTGAATTTAATTAGTTTGGGTAACCGTGGTTACCCATGTTGCTCTGGTCATAGGAGAACCATTGCTCAATGTAGGAAACGGTTCAATGATATTAGGCGAAGAGCCAAACAGAAGTTGGCGGCGAAACGCAGGGACAGTTTGGCTATGGGATGGGGGCATCTACCACTCAGTCCCTGACATCTGTTGAGGCTGCAGCCACCTCTACAATCCTCACTCCATGCCTGACAGTTCTATGTTGGATGACAAACATTCACACCGCAGCAACATGTTGTATCTCTGGGGTTTTTTTTACTGCTTGAGGGATTTATAGCAAAGTCAAATTGGCCAACATCCACAAAATGGGTTGGTATGCTTTTCAATAAGATACGTTCACGCTAAAAACCACAAAAATAGCACAGTACACCACTGTGTCTTGCACAATGCACTTTTTACCTGGTCTGAGCAAGCAGGCGGCGCAAGCGTAAATCTTGGTAATTGCACTGCGGAAATGAATAGTTCACCCAAAAATGAAAATTCAGTCATTATCTAACGTTACTCACCCCCATGCCAGTAGAAAATCGGGTAAAGTTTCTTAGTCCATAGAACAGTCCTGGAGATCCCTGGAAGAAGTACAATGCAGCTTTCTCCAAAACAACTGCAGTTGCCGGAGACCTGTCTTCAGACCATGCTTCAGACTTCAAAAAATAACAGAAAATAACCACAAAATGGCTCCATGCAGTTCTCCCAGGATAATCCAAGTCTCTTGAAGCCAAAAGATCCCAAATTGATTTGAAAAGACTGACATTTACCATTTACCATTATTTAACTGAAATCGCCACTCTAGCTGTTATTTCAAAATACGTCACGTTTGCGCGCACCCCGGCCTCGAGACTCATAGTCCTACGAACCCTAGGACCAGTGTAGCTAGGGTATGGGGTAGGCGTCCGACCGGCATCCCTGGGGGTACGGTCAAACTTGTAGCTGCCACATGCTCCCAACAACTCTCAGCCCACACAGGTTCCACTCTCTTTGAGCCCCTGACTCAGGTAGATGCTTTACCTGCTGGCCTGTTAGTCTCCCCTGCAATGGTTCAGGTCAACCGAGGAACGGTGTACATTCCCATAGTAAACGTAGGGGTAGCTGGTGTTACACTATACCCACGCTGTACACTAGGGCTCCTCAGTCCAGGTGAGGTAGTGAGTTTACCTATAGGGGTCACCGAGGCAGGCAAAAACTCCAAGGCAGGGGTAACTGCTACCTCAAGCTCCCAGCAGGCTCAGGCTAGTCGTGTTCAGGAGTTTATTCAGTCTATTGACTTGTCAGCTCTGGCTGAACCTGAACAGAATAGAGTTAGATCCTTGTTGCTTAAACATGAGTCTGTTTTCTCAGCACGTGAGGGGGACTTGGGGTGCACAAATTTGATTTCTCACAATATTCCCCTACTGGACGATGTTCCCGTACATCAGCGGTATTGACGAATCCCCCATCCGATTATGATGCTGTCAAGTCCCATATTAACTAGCTGCTTGAGCGTCAGGTTATCAGGGAGAGCTGTAGCCCCTATGCATCTCCAATAGTACTGGTCAAGAAGAAGGACGGGACCCTTCGACTATGTGTTGACTACCGCCAGCTTAACAGTAAGACACAGAGTGATGCTTTTCCCCTGCCCCGGATTGAGGAGTCATTGGATGCCCTCTCCGGCGCCAAGTGGTTCTCTACGATGGACCTCACCAGTGGCTACAATCAGGTATGTGTGTCAGAAAAGGACAAAATGAAGACAGCTTTTTGCACTCCATTTGGCCTATTTGAGTTCAATAGAATGCCCTTCGGCCTCTGTAATGCCCCTAGCACATTCCAAAGGTTAATGGAACGGATGTTCGGGTCCCAGCATTTCGAAACTCTGCTCCTGTATCTTGATGATGTAGTTGTTTTCTCCTCTACCATAGACCAACACCTGGAACATCTGGATGCAGTCCTCAGAAAATTGGGCCAAGAGGGATTGAAGGCAAAGATGGAAAAGTGCCACTTCTTTCAAACTGAGGTGAAGTACTTGGGGCATATTGTCTCAAGAGAGGGGGTTTCTACTGATCCTGGCAAGACCACTGCAGTTGCCAGCTGGCCACGGCCCAACACTGTTTTTGAGCTGCGATCATTTCTAGGGTTTGCCAGCTATTACAGGCGTTTTGTCCCTGGGTTTTCTAAGCTGGCTGCTCCCCTTAACTGTTTTGTTGCTGACCTAGGGGGAACCAGGACCAAGAACGGCTCCACTAGGCCACTGGGGGATGGTTGGACTGAAGACTGTGAGAGAAGCTTCGGTGAACTGAAGGCTTGTCTGGTGGCAGCTCCAGTGTTGGCCTATGCGGACTTCAAGCTTCCCTTCATCCTGGAGGTGGACGCAAGCCATGGTGGCTTGGGAGCCGTTCTCTCCCAAGAGCAGGATGGCAAGGTATGGCCAATAGCATATGCCAGTCGGTCCCTTAGTCGCTCTGAAAGGAATATGTCTAATTATAGTTTAATGAAACTTGAATTCCTCGCCCTAAAATGGGCCATGACTGAAAAGTTCCAGGATTATCTATTGGGCCATAAGTGTGTGGTATGGACAGATAACAATCCACTCAGCCACCTGAATACAGCTAAGTTAGGAGCATCTGAGCAACGTTGGGCCGCTGCCCTGGCAGACTTCGATTTTACCATCAGATACCGTTCTGGTCGAAGTAATACTAATGCAGATGCTCTCTCAAGGCAACCTGTCCCCACCGCAGATGCTCTCTCAAGGCAACCTGTCCCCACTGAGATGGCAACTCTCGATGATGTCCTCCCCGGAACTTTCGTTCCAGCCGCTGTAAGAACAGCCATCTTGGACCAACCGGTGCAGGGCTCCCAGCTGACCATTTCTGTCCTGCCGTCACACTCTAACCATGACTTGATCCACCTCCAGGAGGATGACCCAGTGATCAGCAACTTCCTCCCTTTCTGGAGACACCAGAGCCGCCCTACTGATGCCGAGCGCAGACTGCTTAGCCCTGGGGTTGTTTAAGCAGTGGGACAGGGTGGTAGAAAAGAACGGTGTCCTCTATCAACGTATTTTCAGGTCTGATGGTGGGGAGGAGGCCTACCAGTTGCTCCTACCAGAGGCATTGCGAGAAGATGTCTTAAACCAGCTGCATCAGGGACATGGGCACCAAGGGGTCGAGAGAACAACCGAGCTGGTGAAGCAACGATGTTATTGGCCAGGTATGTACCAACATATCAAAGAATGGTGCCAGAAGTGTGAACGGTGTGCTGTAGCCAGGCCAACCCAACCTCCAGTGCATGCCCCTATGGGTCACCTGCTAGCCGCTAAGCCTAATCAAGTGCTAGCTATTGACTTTACTTTTTTGGAACGGGCTCAGAGTGGACAGGAGCAAGTGCTTATTATGACTGATGTGTTCTCTAAGTTTACCCAGGCGATCCCCACCCGGGATCAGAAGGCATCTACCGTTGCTGCAGTGCTGGTCAAGGAGTGGTTTTATAAGTTTGGTGTTCCATCTCGGATCCACTCGGACCAAGGCTGTAACTTCGAGAGTGCTCTCATACAGCAGCTGTGTAACCTTTATCGGGTTCGGAAAACGCACACCACGCCCTACCACCCCCAAGGTAATAGCCAGTGTGAACGATTTAACAGGACACTCCATGGCCTCCTGCGCACCCTTCCCCCTGAACAAAAATCCAACTGGCCAAAATACCTACCTCAAGTAGTATTCGCCTACAATATCACTCCGCATCAGACCACTGGTGAGTCTCCACATTTTCTAATGTTTGGCCAAGATCCTCAATTACCCATTGACTTTCTGTTAGGTCGGGTAGCCGGGGAAGAAACTAGTACAGTCAGCGACTGGATTAGGGACCACCAGCAGCGTCTGAAGATTGCCCTAGAGGGGGCTAAGGGGCGATTGCATGCAGCAGCCCACCAACGGAAGAAGCGGAATGATGCAAAAGTAAGGGATTGTAATTAAAATTACAATCCCTTACTTTTGCATCATTCCGCCAGATTGAGGGCCAGATTGTGTATCTTCGTGACCATAGCATCCAAGGTAGAAACAAAATCCATGATTTTTGGAAGTCTACTCTGTACCAAGTACTTAAGGCCCCAGGAGAGGATGGTCAGGTGTACTCTATTGTTCCCACTCACAACTTAGACCAGGTACAACATGTGCACCGGACACAGTTGAAATTGACCATTGAACAAACATCTGTAGCGCCTCCCGCAGAGGAAGGTTCTGCAAAGGACCCCGTTTCATCCGAGCACTGTGAGGACGATTATGAAGGTGGGTGGTATATGATAACAGGTCCTGCTAGAAGAGCAACTACCTCTGTGCCAATCACTAATGAGGTACTCGAGCACCCCCCTGGATGATCCTCCAGCACCGAGTGTTGCCACACCAAGGAGAACCGCAAGGAGCACGGCTGGCCAACACTCCAATGTCCATCATCGGCCTCTGCCAGTGGGGAGTTGGGTAAATAGGGCTACAGCCTCCCAGGTGCCTGGGACAGGTGGTATGACAGCCTTGTTTAGACCTTGGAGTTAGTTAATCATCGGGACGATGATGCAAGATGGGGGGGGGGGGGGGGGGGGGGGGGGGTAGGTTGTAACAGGGTGAACTGGTCCACCTTAAGAATATGGGTCCACCTTAAAGGGTACTCCCCTCCTAACAGGTTCCAGGTGTGTCTTCCCCCTCCCCCCTATATAAACTGGCAGTTTGCTAGGCAGACTAGGTATGGCCTCTCTCTCAAACTGGGCAGCAGTACTTTTTTACTTTAAAGGTAATGTTTCCTGTGGCTGTTTGTTTGCACTTCAGTTGGTGGGTTTTACTTATTTATTTTATTGTTCTTAATGTATTTTAGGCTATCTGTTCCCCTGACTCGCAGCAAACCTGCTGGAGTAATTGTGGGCCCACTGGCAAAGGTATGTTAAACATATTGCATGCACCACCTCCTTCAAACTGGTCATGGTAGCCACTCATACCTAACATGTCTTTAGCCTAGAGTGGATCGCAGCCCCTGCCCAGAGTACCAGACCCAAGGAGCGTTGTCTTGACACTTGTGTGATAAGTTAAGGTAAAAACAGGATTGATGGACAGTCAGCCCTTACATGTTTGAGTTGGACCATAGCATTGCCAGTGTGTAACCATTTCTTTGTTTCTTTTTTATAGCACAAACTGCTGTTTTGCCCATGTTGTTTTTTATATTATGTTTAGTGTTTTTAGGCCTTCTGTCATCCTATGAATAGGTTGATAATATATGTTCACAACCATCTGCCGTGTTTGTTTGTCTCCCTTGTTGTAGATGGGGTCTTGCCTTCCGGGGTTTGGTGGCAGCCTAAGCCGGGGCCTATTACGCCGATAGCCTCCCTCTCTCACTGCATGCATGAGTGTGTAACCTATTGCTGTGCTGCACTGTGCACTTTAACCTGTGTGATTTGTTGTGTGTGTGTGTGTGAACTCACGAATGGTTGCGTATAGTTTTCTTCCAACCAGGCTTGGCCTTTGGTTCCCCCCCGGCTCCGGTATGCCACCTGCCTTGGTCGGTAACTTCCAGCTCTAGTGCAAATTCTCTTTATTGGTTAAACCATTTTTATATTTTTAACCATTTTATGCCCAAATAAATTGTATCTTTTAAAACTAATTTGGTCTTCCCCTGCAGCATCCTTTGATCCTTTTATTCCTAAATAAAAGTATCTTTTTAACCTTGGAAACCTGGTCTCTGCTCCTCCTTTACGAACTTGTGTTCTCTTGTGTGAGGTTTTGGTAAAACTAACTCTCTGGGTGCAATTCCCAGGGTGGCGTTGTCAGGTTTACGCCAGAGGTCCCCTCTGTGTTCACACCCTATGGTCACACATGTAACCGCAGAATGGTCTCTCCCTCTCTCTAATCAACTGTGTGACAAATGCAATCCTGCGAGATCAGGCAAACAAGATGGTATTTTTCCTTGATGAGGAATAAAATTTCAGTGTTCTAAATTTATGGATGTATTAGTCTACACAATCCACTGCAGAAAATAGTAATCATCAGATAGAATAGGCTACTATGTTTCATTTTCGCGCAATTTGAACAATTGCCTATACAGTAGGTAGGCGTGTGCCGCATAATAAATGTATAATAAAGTGGCAAACTGTTGCGGGTATAATCTATTTCAACATTCAAAGGGTCTTAGATAAAGATTTCAAAACTGCCATGATCATCCAGACATGCTAGTCACTCTCCACACCTAATATTAGTCATTTCAACTCTTCTATTTTAACATCACTCTATTTTAATGTCACTCACTATCCTCTATGTTGAAAACTGTCAATGGAAGGCCTAATTAAAGGAAAAATGACAAAATGCTTAGAGATGAAATAGCATACCAATATTATATGCTATCATATATGTCTGTTTTAATGTAATAAGTGATTTTAAAATGTCAGTAGTGTAACCTAATGTAACCAGAGCAGCCTATATTTTTAGGAAGGAGGTTGAAAAGAAAAACATACCTGCAGCTCACAAAGGTAGCAGTAACTAGTGATTGGTGGACACACACTATATTACAGTCATATTCCCATTAAGTTAGTGAAGACCAACAAACAGAAATTTCTCAAGTATCAACAACTACCAGACATTTACAGTATCTATACCAATTGGTCCCATCATCATGTTTTGTCTGAGAAAACAATCTAATTCATTTTATCAACAAAACTATTTTGTTAAATATTTTTTGCCCAAACAAATATAAAAGTAGTACTGATTTTTTTAACAACATGTATTTTGCACTCAAGAGTATTGATAAGTATTGGTATCGATAAGCAGTATCAATAGTGGTATTGGTATTAATAAAATCCTAAC
Organism: Centroberyx gerrardi; assembly: GCF_048128805.1. NCBI lineage: Eukaryota > Metazoa > Chordata > Actinopteri > Beryciformes > Berycidae > Centroberyx > Centroberyx gerrardi. Next base: position 2,026,403 of record NC_136009.1, on the reverse strand, counting down.
CATACCCATCCCTAGTTGTAGAGACTAACAGGTGCAGTTTTCTCATGACACGGCTCGCCATTGTACCCCTTTCTCTCTTGTTTTAAGCACTTCTTTCATGGTGACTTGACTTGTGACTTGCTTGACCTGAGCAATGACTTGACTTGTCTTGCTTCACGTTTAGCAGTGACTCGACTTGACTTGCTTGAGTCTAAACAGTGACTTGGGACTTGCTTGAGACTTGAAGGTTAAGACTTGAGACTTGCTTGTGACTTGCACGTGTGACTTACTCCCACCTCTGATTTGAGGAGATACAGACTTGTAACAAGTGAAATAATCTGCCAGTGCAGTAAGATAATTATACTTAATAAGAATTCTTGAAATAAGAAAAATATCTGGATGCTAGAAAAGTGACAAATTACTTGAAATAAGCAGAAAAACACTGATTCAAAGCACAGTAATAAGCCAAATATACTCAAAACAAGCTGTCAATTCTTCTTTTACTGTTTGTTAATTTCTTAATTTAAGTAAAAGGATCTTAAAACCAGAACTACAAAACAAATTCATATCCTTGATTCAAGATACTCTTGAATCAAGAATAATCCATCATTAGCATTTATGGCTTAAAATGAGGCAAAGCATTTCCACTAAATGAAATCAAACACACACAGAACTGACATTGTCCACATTTATTTATTCAACTTGCACTGCCATCTGAAAAAGATTGCCTTGTAACAGTGTTGGGGTAGTTCAAAGGTCAAAAAAACAAAAATAAAAAAACAATACACATAGGTTGTTGCTTCTCAAAATAGTAACATATTACTTATATCACTACTTAGAATTACAATATTGAATTGAAACATCACTACTTGAAACAAGATTGCCTGACACTACTCTGTAACAGGAAAAAATAATGTTACAGCAGTGCATTACTTTGTAATGTGTTCCTCCCAACACTGGTAACATGTTTGTAAACATAATAAACCGTCATTAATATCTACAACAATTGGAACCCCCTTCGTAGGGCTAGGCACCAGGCACAGAACATTTTTGGCACTGACTGAATACTTTGGTGGATGAGACAAAAAAATGGCAACAGTAAGTACTTTATGTTGGATAAACCAAAAACAAAAAGGAAGAATTTAAACTTAGAGCTTCAATATTCCTGTTCTTACATGACAACTCTCCAACACTAGCCCCCTCCAGACAAGAGACATGACTTTCTACCAGGCCCTCATAAGCTAGATTTCACTCAAAGTATCAAGGCACAGAAACTGGTACCAGTATCAATTGTTTAACAATACCTAGCCCTACTACCCCCAACAGCTCTACGTCCCAACAAAAGCTTTCCACTCAGCCATGGCTCTTTTGTATGAGCCTGTGGCGTCTCGGTCATGGATAGCGTCCTGTAAGATTTCTGTCTGAATGACAGAAAGGAGAGTTGCCACACACTTTGGATATGTAAGATGCAGGGTGTAGTAATAGGCCATTAGATAGAGCAGCCCTTCATAGAGGTCTTCCTCAGCAAATGTGGTGATGGGAGTGGTTCCAATGGCGACCAGGCAGTTGGACCCATCGAGGAGCAAAACAGGGCTGGAGAGAGATCTCTTCTGGAGGTAGACGGTGGGATCTTCTGTTGGCTAAAGGAGACAGACAAAAACTGATAAACATCTTTAAGGTAGAACAGAACTACCATAGCAGACCCCCTACTACCATTATGTATATACTGTATCTATGATTGAAGTAATAATGCCTTGCATGTGGTATGTGAATGCACAGACAACACTGTTTTAATGCACTAATGAAAAAGCGAAAACATGTCCGCCAATAAAGTCATTATGAAAATAATGGCTTGATCTCCTGCCTCAGTCACTGTGTCTTCAGAGTGCGGGCCCCCGCTACATATTTTGGAAACTTTTGGCCTAATTGTGAGAGGCGACGCACCATTAGAGACTAACAAAAAGGATAACGCATGAAACGCATGTAAATGCCCTTACAGACACACAAGTAGACAAACATCAAGATTTGAATGTGACACATAATGTGAACAATCCCTCACCTGAAAGACATGAAGCAATGCCTCACTGGCATGTCCCACTTTCTTAGGCGGTGCAGCTGGTGAAGGAAAGAGTGTGGGGAGTGCCTTGAACAGTGCAATGGTGAATTCCACTAGGAGAAAACAAATCACATTTTAGCTCAAAGTTAGCCCTCCTAAACATCACTATGAGGTTAATGTTGAGGTCACAGGCAACTGAAATTATTATTTTGTCATCTTGAACACAGCATTATCATTCTGGATTTATTTTGTCAGCCTTACACATTGGCGACAGACACAATCCTATTCCCAGCCATGTCTGTGGAAATAGCAACACACTGTGTTAAGAGACACTGCAAGGTGACTTACCTCCATCCAGGGTCATGGGTGGTTTCATCACTTTCTTCCAAACTCCGTAAAACTGCACTTTGGAGCAAAAGTCTTCCCATCTCTTCTTTACTTCTGCTATGTATTTGCGGTTGCCCTTATCCAGGACCCGACGCAGCTCATCCATCACCAACAGTGCAAATGAGCGTTAAAATCTGCAATTTTGGTTGTTTTGTGGACAAGCAAAAATGGCAAGTTATTCACTTACATTATTAAGATCCTTGAAGCATGGATATGCATCCAGGATCTTTGTGGGCCTGTCCTCTTCTTTCAGGGCATCACTGTCAATGAAGGTTCTTCTTGCTTCAAACTCAAGGTCAATGAGTTGGGAGACAGCGTCTTGGTTCGGTTTTTGTTTCCTGTACATCTCCTGAGTCTTATAATGCCTGGCCTGTGCTGGCAGACTATCCTTGTCTGCTAAAATGGAAAACACAAATCTGGGTGATGTCTGTAAAAAATAATCTGACAATATAAAGTGGAAAACATACAAAACTATCGTAACCCCCCCCACACACATACTTATAATACATACAACTGTAATGTTGTGCGTAATGTTATGCATTCAACAATGTGTGGATATGCTCTTTCGAGTAGAGAACCTGATGAATGAAAATAAATTAGACATCAACTTTCACATCACAATATATCAAGACCCAATTAGTGTCACAATGTCTGTAAAATATTATGATATCCAACACTCTCATAATTTTGCCCATCCCTACCGCCCATCATCATTGTCAAACTCCGCGATTCCACTTACATGTAGTGTGGTTATCATCAGAACTGGTCCCAGAACTCTGATCCAATAGAACTGTTGATGCACCACTTGAGTCAGCGTCATAATCTTCTCCCGTGTCACCTGTTGAGAAGTCAATGCAACGCCTCTTCTTTGGACGGCCCCTCTCTGGTGTAGGCCCCTGCCTCTTTTGTGGGGACTTCACGTTTAGCAGCCTCTTATGAAGATTACCGTAAATGCTCATCTGTGGCAAATAAAATTTGAATCATTTTGAGAGAAAAAATAAAAATGAAAGCCTTGACTACTTTTTTAAAAATGTCACAGAGAAACGACAGTGAATTAAAAAAGAAAGAAAAAAATCGATAAATACTTAATAAGTGTAAGAAATAAACAGTCCCAAATTTTAATGACTTACATGTTTTACAGGTTTTTCTTTGTCTTGTAGCATGGGATAATACTCCACTACTCTCTTAGCCATGGCAGTGAGTTCATGTTTGGAAGGGTACTGGACCTCCTCTCCTTGTAGACTTGCCCTCAGGATGGAAATCATGCTGGTGACTGTGTTCCTCACCAGCCTGCATCTCAGCTCCTTGGACATGACACATTCCCCCTCTCTGCCAGTGCGGGCCATCTCAAAGTAGTGCTTACGAGCTTGTTCCAACTCACTGTCTGTATAGATCACATATTCTGGTGGACTGGGTAGCTGTAGGGTCTTCCTTGGGCTTTTCTTCACCAAAGGAGTGGATGCTTGGGGGTAGACTGTAAGTGTTCCACTAGGTGAAGACATAGTTCCTGTTTCAACAGAGCCAGCTTTATCTTGTAAAATGGGATTCTCATCCTACAACAGCAGATCAAAAAAAAAATTACAAGTTAAACAATGGAGACAATCAGAAACAACATGTCTTGTGCAACTTGTTTACAGAGCAAAATAGGTAACCAATTACCTTTGGGCTGATCAAAGCCCACACTCTTTTCCTCCTAAGAAAGTGTTCTGGCCCAGGAAAAAGGTCTCTCAAATCATCACGAGTGAGGGTGTGCAGCAACGCCTCATCAATGTTGGCAGCTATAAAGACAGCAGGATCATTACTATCCAACATTTTACAATCAAAACTTAGTATTTAGCTTTTTAACACCCAAACATGACATACCATTTAAAATTGACACTGTAACATTATCCATTGTCCCCTTGCTGTGGTCCCTTTAGTCGCTTCCTAACCTGGTGGGAAGAAAAAAGATGATGTTTAGTTTAGTCAGACAGGCTTAGGACAAGTTATCCCTGATAACTCGAGATCGTTTTTTAAAGTATGATGCTTATCTTGGATCTCAAGTCCTGCAGCAGTCGAAAGTTGCGAAAGTTGCCTAGCTGAAAGCTAATGTGGGATTTACTGTGCACGAGCAACAGGGAATGAGAATCCTAGACAGCTCAGCAGGCTTGCAGGCTAAAAACTACCAGTATGAAAATAGAAGCACAACTTGTTATCTGCAATGCTTTAACACATGAATTACTCTACTTATGAGTTTTAAAAAATATTTTTTTCACTTTGTCTGTTATGATATATTTTATTAAGTTTTTAGATAATCAATCTAATTCATAGTTATTAACTTAAATTAATAAAGAGAACATCTTCAACTGTTTTAAATGTCATGCTTGTCATTTTAACAAAATAAGCAGCTTAATTAATGAGTTCATGTGTTACTATTACCTTTGGACACTTACTGGAATAATTGTGATATAACCTTAAAAGTATAGGACAAACCCCGTAACTTACAAGCCACTTGTTTTGTTGAAATGACAAGCATGACATTTAAAATGGTTGAAAATGTTCCCTGTAATTGGTTTAATTATTGTCAATGAATTAGACTGATCATCCAAAGACTTAACAAAATATATTATGATAACAAACTTTCTTAAATAAGTGGATAAAAAAAAAAAATTAAATACATATCAATAGAATAATACATGTGTAAAGGCCTTATGAATTGCCATGCAAATTCAAAACGACGCTAAAGACTGCGATTCATAGGGGCTGCAAACCAGGCTACCAAAAGCTAACATTAGCTAAGTTAACATTAGCTAAGTTAACGTTAGCTAGCGGCTAAAGATACCAAATAATTGCTTGGCCTACCTCGCAGCTTTCGCATTTGCTATCGCAGTATTAAGGTAGCTTAAAATTTTCAGTGAATTTTCAACTTCAACAATATCTCTATCGTGACAAATTAATGTGCTTTAAATATAATATGAAGGCATACCTTCCCTCCATGGAATCCAACGTGTGGGTTCCCTTCTCTTCCTCCAACCCGCGTGAATGTGATTCCTCAAAATGATAGGTGTGACCGAGACTGTCCTCCCCCAAAAAACGACCCCATAGATCGTTTGTTCCTACCCTCTAATACGACCCACAGGAGCGTTTCCAAAGAAGTCGAACGCGCCAAGTCCGCCCGCAATGCCCTTCCGTGAGCCACGTCATCCAACGTGTGTGTGTGTGTGTCGACTCCTGTTTTGGCTAAAATATCTGAAATAAACTAACATCTTTACTTTTTCTTAACATAGATCATCTAGATGCAGTGTAATTACTGGTTCGGCTGTACTAGATATTCAGTAGATATATCTTTTTACAACCCCTAGATTTACAACCCTAATTTGCAAACCGGAAGAACTACAACTGTGGGCTAATTTGTATCAAGCTGCATGGTGTGGCTCTAGGGAACTGTAGTTTTTAAAAAATATTAGTGTTTTTCCTAGAATTGGAAGTTGTAAATACTGAATTGAGAGTACACTGAGGAGTTTAAGGGGATGGTAAACACATTTGTGTAATCAGATTTTAAATATCTAATTGTTAAATGGGTGAAAATTAATTGTAACCATATTTTACCCATATTTGACAGTGCCCCCAGTTGTTGACTATACTCACATGATAGCTGAGGTCAAGAGCTCTCTATAACAGTTGGTCCCATGTCTGTAACCCCTTTTGTTGCTGAATTATAAGCCTGAATTATAAGCCTTCAAACATACACCTCGAGACCTTGAGACCTTTCCAACAATGTATTTGGTTTAGCTCCACAACAAAGTTTTAATTTTCTCATTTCAGGGACACAAGCCATCCCAGGCCTAGTTTCACAGAGCACTTTGAAGGCCCAATATATAAAATGAAGCTTTTTGTTTCTTTGTCGTAGAGCTAAACCAAATACATCGTTGGAAAGGTCTCGACCTGGAGAGTAACATATGTCAGTATGAAGATTCTACATGGCTCCTGCTTTGAAATACTGACCTTTGAACCTTGACCTCGGTGTATGTTTGAACGCTTATAATTCAGCAACAAAAGGGGTTACAGACATGGGACCAACTATAGAGAAATAATATAATTTTGATGGAGAGCTTATGAAATTGTGATGGTCAAGCCGTCTCATTTGTGATTACTACAGCAGAATAAAATGGAGCTAATATCAACATTAATTTTTCTGCCCTATGATAAGTATTGTATTGCGATACATTGAATTTTGATATATTGTCCAATCCATATCTATGATTTGTTATTGCTTTGTGAATTAATGTAATGATTTCACATCACCAGTATTTGGAATAAATATAATAATGTGACTTTAATGTATCCCAAGTGTGATTCTTAAAACAGTAGTTACTGGGCAGTCTTGAAACAAGTTCCCACAGCTAAAAAACTAATTGAAAAGAGGCAATGTGGTAATTTAGCTTAATTTGTTTGTAAAATACCTAATTTTAAGATTTGCTAACCAAGTAAGAAAGAAGAAGTAAAATATTCTTAAAACAATCTTTATCATCTTACACAAACAGCTCTTGCATAGTACATTATTCTCAAAACAAGTTCAGTAAGAATATATGGCTAGATATAAGATGGTAAGTCTTGGCAAGATCAGGAGTTTTTGCAGTGCACTCTCAGTAAGAGAGGAAAGGCTGCGTCAGGTGGAAGGCCTCCTGTTTGGGGATGACCTTCCGCCCTCTGGGCTCTGTCATAGAAGCTCTGGTTCCCGCAAACAGCGGGAGAAGCGCAGAGGCAGGCCACATGGAGAGCGCAGTAGCCCTGAACGAAAAAAGGCGAAGGAGAAAGCTCCCTCTTGCCAGGAGATGGCGGCTTTATGTGCTGAAATAGAGCAGCTTAAAGCGTTGGTGCGGGCTCCACCTTCCCCACCTCAGGTGGTTCCCTGGGATTCAGATGAGGACGGGGGTGATGTCATGTCGACAAGGGCTTCTAACTCTATGTTTCAAGCCCGCAAAGGTGCATTTAGCCCCAGGGAGGATCCTTCCCCTGAACTGTCATTTCAGGTGGCTGAGCCTGCGAGTGTACAGGCTAAGGATGGCTCAGAGACTTCCCTCAGGAGCTCTGGGAGCACTGAGCTGGGGGAGGGACCCTGCCCATTGCGAGCGACACTGCGTGCAGCCCTGGCTAAGGTCGGACTGGATGACGCACCGGCTACTCACCTTGTGGGCAACCCATTCTTTCGACGGACTCCTGCAGCCCCACCCTTTGATGTCCCACCCTCACCTGCCTTTTTGGAGGAGCTGAAGCGCTGCTGGGCGGATCCAAGGGCATCTGCCCACCATGGCAGGGATACTAGGACCCTGGCCTCCATGCGCGACGCAGAGGAACATGGCCTGGTTCACGTGCCTCCTGTGGACCAGTGTATTGCTTCGCTGATCCGCTCACCGGATGAAGTACTAAAAAACAAGGCCCGCTGTCCAAGGCCACAGTGCCGGGTCACGGATAGCCTTCTCTCAAAGGCTTATGACACTGCTGCCCGCATGGTTCGTATTGGGAACTCCCTCTCTGTGCTCCTCCTCACCCAGTCCCAAATGTTACAGCCAGAGCATGAAGGGAGAGAGCTGGGTGACACAAAGGATGCGGCACTTCAGGCCTTTGGTTTGATGTCCAGAGAACTTGGCCGCTTGATGTCCACCCTCGTCGTGACACGACGTCAGGTGTGGCTTGCACAGGCGCCTATGTCTGATGATTGTAGACAAACACTATGAAAGCTTCCTGTTGTGCCTGGGCAGTTGTTCGGGCCGGAGACAGAAAGGGCATTGAAGCGCAGGAAGCAGTCGAGCCAGGCTTCAGAGGCCTGGGGTCATTGGGGTAGGAGCATGGGACCCCCGGCTCAGCGCTCCAGGCAACATGGCGCACGGGACCCACGACGCTCACATCACCTAAACCCACTGCCGCAGCCCTGGCAACACAGCCAGGTTGCTGTAGGCAGTTGGCGTCAGCCCAGAGGTGAGCAGCCTCCGCCTCGCCGGCCCCAGCGTGTACAGGGGTGCAACCAGTGCCGCCCCAAGCACCCAAATAACCCTCCAGGCGTATCCTGAGGGCCTCGGGCCAGCGGTGGGCAGATTTTCACAGCAGCACCTGGACTACTGGGCAGCCCATTCCTGAGATGCATGGGTTTTGAAAACAATGTCCCAGGGTTACAGGTTGCAGTTCCGCCGCCGGCCCTCGCCACCCTCAGAGGTCAAGGTGATCTCAGTCACAGACCCCGTGAAGGCCCTGTGTTTGTCACAGGAGATAGCCAAACTCTTGGACAAAAAGGCCATCACAGTAGTTCACCCACATACACAGAGCGATGGGTTTTACTCAGCCTATTTCCTAATACCCAAGAAGGACAATTCTCTCAGGCCTACACTGGACCTAAGGAGGTTGAACGTGCATCTAAAAGTCCTCCCATTTTGGATGCTTCATACAATCGACGTCCTTCAGACTATCACTCCAAGAGAGTGGTTCACCTCCATAGACCTCAAAGACGCCTACTTTCACGTTCCTATTCACCCAGAACACAGAAAGTTTCTCCGCTTTGCCTTTCAAGGCCAAGCCTACCAGTTTGCCGTCCTTCCTTTCAGCCTGTCCCTGGCTCCTCGCATTTTTACAAGATGCATGAGGGCGGCCTTAACATCACTATGCCTGACGGGAGTAAAAATTCTCCCTTATCTCGACGACTGGCTTATTTGCGCCCCCTCGTTCCAGGAGGCAGAGCACGCAACATCCATGGTCCTCACTCATATCGAGGCACTGGGCATGTCTGTAAATTGGGAGAAGAGCTTGTTGCATCCAACACAGCAGACTGCCTTTATCGGCTTGTCTCTGGATTCAGTGTCAATGCGGGCGCGCCCAACTGTGGGGCGGGTGGAGAGGATTCAGGGCCTACTACAGTCTTTCCACCTTGGGGCGAGTTTGACCGTCCAGACATGGCTCAGGCTGCTGAGGATGCTAGAACTCCGGACGGTCTACTTGGCGTTGAAGCACTTCTTTCCCTTTCTCAAGGGCAAGCATGTGCTCATTCGTACAGACAACACCTCAGCGGTGTTTCATATCAACCATCAAGGGGGGACCAGGTCACTGGACTCCCTGAGAGAAGCCCAGAGACTGTGGACATGGGCTCATCCTCGATTGGCCTCCTTGAGGGCGATGCACCTCCCAGGCAGAGCGAACTCTGTGCCCCCCTCAGGCAGTGCAGATGATTTGGGATCGGTATGGGGAAGCCCATGTAGATCTATTCGCCTCAGAGTGCACAACTCATCAGCCACTGTGGTTCTCCTTGGCGGAGACCAGTGCCCCGCTTGGGATGGACGCTCTCGCCAACACCTGGCCGGGGGGTCTCCTTTATGCATTCCCTCCGATCCCCCTGATAATGCCCACGCTTCACAGGGTGAGGTTGTCGGATCACAGGGTCCTCCTAGTGGCCCCCAAGTGGCCATCGAGGATATGGTTCTCCACACTCCTCAGTTGGGCGGAGATCCTTGGACGGAGATCCTTGGCAGCTCCCAGTGAGGATGGACCTCCTGTCCCAGCTGGATGGGAGGGTTTGGCATCCATCTCCGAGCCTCCTTCAACTCTGGGTATGGCCATTGAGAGGGATCGGTCACTCTTGACTGACCTTGAGCCCTCAATTTGTGAGACCTTGCAGAGTGCAAGGGCTCCTTCCACAAGACTGGTGAATGGAAACTGTTGGGCTGCATTTTCTTCATGGTGCGGGGACAGGGGGTTAGACCCAGTCTCCTGCCCTTTACAGGATATATTGCAGTATTTGCAGTATCTTTTTGATGCTGGCCGAGCTGCCTCGACCTTAAAGGTGTACGTGGCAGCTATATCTTCAACCATGGCTACATTGATGGCAGGCCAGTCGGTGCGCATTACTGGGTGGCACAGTTTCTGCGTGGTGCCAGGAGACTATGCCCCCCCAGGGTAAAGCGTGCTGCAGCATGGGACCTGCCACTGGTCCTGCAGACCTTGAGCAAGTCACCCTTTGAGCCTATGGTAGGGGTGACCTTGAGAAATACGTCAATGAAAACTGCTTTTCTTTTTGCAGTTACGACGGCCAAGCGTGTGAGTGAACTCCACGCGCTTTCTATCAGTCCTACGTGCCTTCGATGGAAGGCAGACGGCTCTGGGGTGACACTGTGGGCAAGTATCTCTTTCCTACCAAAGGTTTTATCTCCCAGCCATATTAATCAGGCCATAGAACTGGAGGCGTACCATCCCCATTTGGATCCCAGCTGGAGGAGAGGGCTAATTTGCTGTGTCCAGTCCGGGCATTGCGGCTGTACATTGAGGCAACGCAGAGCTTTAGGCGCTCAGAGCAGCTGTTTGTCTGCTACAGCGGAAAGAACAAGGGACATGCACTGTCTAAGCAAAGGCTCTCCCACTGGATTGTTGAGACAATCAAACAGGCTTATGAAGTAGCAGGTAAACCTGCCCCCTCAGATGTTGTCTGTCATTCTACCAGGGGTGTGGCCACATCCTGGGCGGCAATGAGGGGGGTGTCACTATCGGAGATCTGTGCGGCGGAGTCCTGGACAGCGCCTTGCACATTCTCGAGGTTCTATCGCCTTAATGTGGCCTCTAGGTTCACGCTGGCATCAGCTATTCTGCCATTGGCTTCTACGGCTGACCAGTAGGTGGGTGTTGTGCTGCCAGTCACACCAGTCACTCAGAACCTTTTGGGGCGAGAAGATCAAAGAGGCCGGATGTAGGCTACCACGTGATATTTATGGCTGGGACGCGCAGGTAGCCTACACGTCACACACGTGACTTTGTTTATATAAGACCTCGACCTGCGCGGAGCGCGAGGAGACATATCCACTTTGTTTGCTGCCACTGGCAGTCATCCAGGAATTCACAGAACCATAGTTACCTTCGTAACATCCGTTACCTGCACGAAGCATAGGCTATGCTTTGTGTGAGAGTCACAGGCCTACAGCACAGGACCAAGCTTGGATCCTCGCCATAGGAGCACACCTGCAGTATTGGACATGTGCATATATTGGTAACAAATTCATGTATGAATGTGATGGAGGGGCAGTAGTAGTAAATTCACAGCCTAGTTCATAACCACTGGGCTACAGCACAGACCACACAGGAATCACCAAGGGAAAGCCACACTAGAATCTGAATCAAGAGACCATATAAGACTACAAACTAAATATTACAATGTATTTTTCAAAAAAATTCTAGATTTGCATTACCTGCATCAAGTGTATTGCAGGAACAAGATGAGGTACACGCCAAACCTTTGTCAGGCTCAAACAAAGGAAGACTGACTCACACACCTGTCTTTATAAAGGGAAGTGGACTTCTCATCAGTTCCAATGACCCACCTACTAAAAGCGGTGCCCTCTACCTAGGGTAACAGCCATCACAATCATATATACCTACTTAACGGTGCCCCCAAAAATACAAAATTTGTGTTTGCTTGTATTTTATATCAAAATCCCATCACTTTTACTTCCTGGAAAACAGTGTATCTTTAATGGTTACCTCATGGCGTACCAGTAGGTGTACATAAAAATTCCATCACATTTTTGAACAATCTCCACCCTTCCCATCAAATAAAACTGCCTTTCTCTGCCTAAAGGAGGTTTATACTTTTGATTGATCCCTCCATGTTTTATGTCCTGCCCCAACACCCTTTTTCATCAGGAAAATTGCGTCAAATTACAGAAGCTAGATTCTCTCAAAATGCTGTTTCATTGTGACTTCAAAGCAAAATACAATATTCGGCAGTAATGCAACACTAGAAAATATAAAATCTAATCTACAGTAGGAACCTATTTATTTTGTAGCCATGGCTCAATAATTCATTTATCAAATATGATTGTAAATTAGATGTATACCTCACAGCATAAACTGCTTATCATCAAACTAGAAAGAATTAAGATTACCATGTCCTCTGTTTAATGGATTTGAGAGGTAGGAGGTATTGTTATACTGTTAGCTACAGTTTAACCTGTTATCTAAAAACAAAAGCAAAGAATTATTCAAGTTTTTTGTTTCCCTTGGTAAACAGGTTTTCTTCAACAATCCTCCATTTGGAGTGACAAGTGGTAATCATCTGTAGTGAGACAGACAGATGTTCTGCATCTCCTTTCAAGGGATGTAATAAACTGACACAATTTGCATTACCACTGGAGGAACTGCACGCACACACACACACACACTTAGAGATGTGACACATCCAGCTGAAGACTCAGCACCAGCAATCATACCACCAGGGGGGATCATAACTGGAATAAAAATGGCACTCACGTACACACAGACAAATATGACATGGTCGGAAAATAGACGGAATAAAGATGATACACACTCACATTCCCATCAACCAAGCTGACAAGAGGACATGGTGACACACGCACACGCACATACACACAGCAAGAAGCTTCAGAATGAAAAAAGGGCTTCTTTTGGTCCATCAAAGGGTTACAGATTGTGATAAGGTATTGTTCTCGTTTTTTCTAACTTGACCCAGTTTAATTTTGTTTTGCAAATGATGTTGAGATTATTATCTCATTCAATTTTAAGAACCAGCATAATGATAGAAAGACCTAAAATGCTGATGCCTTTTGGTTACCAGGGATGTAGTGGAGGGTAAACCCACCTAAATTCAGCGTACTCACCTTATTTATTTTAGGAATAGACTTTTAGACTGACGTAAAATCATAGTATTAAGTTATATCAAACTGATGTAAGTTATATAAGTATACAGTCTTTTAGAGGGGAAAAACAAAAATTAATACTTTTCTGAAAATATATTTGATTTATGTTCATATTGGTGGTTGTTTGCCTTATGATGATCGCCAACTGGAGGTCATACCCTACCCTACCCTAACTACATCACTGCTTGTTACATTTCTAACTAACCAATGTCCAGTCTCATTTTTTACCTCTCAGTCCTGTACTAAGGTTATATTTTAGCCTTGATCTACTTAGAGGGGCGCAAACATTATCATGCACAAACGCATAGTGCAGGCAACATTCTCCAATTCTGTACCCAATTTACCAATATCTGCCATGTACATGAGGTCGGCACAATCGTATTGCTGTCTGGAACCTAGCAGCACTGAAATATGGCACCAAGTGGCAGAAGGGATGAACAAATTGAGCTACTCTTGGAGGCTGATGGATGTTCTAAAAAAAAACAACAGTCTAATAAAATTTCATGAAATGAGCAGGAACTCTGAAAAGCAGATTAAGTGTTGTGGACACAAATATAGTGAACATTATGTTTGTCCACCACAAACTGAATTGTGATAATACCATGAATTGGATTATGTGACAATAACACAAATTGGACACACCATTTTCTTTTGTCATGTGAAGAGGCTAGCTAATGGTTAGCCAACTAAAATAACTTAGCAACTAAAATTGACAACACACCCCTCTCGTGGCTATGCAAAAGGATTACAAAAATACGTGCCCCTGAATGTAAACAGTCTGTTTTTTAGCAAAAGCTAACCTTGCTGGCTAGCTATCATGCTCATGCTAACTAGCATGGTAATGACATCAAAAGTTCACTTACTAGTGTAGCAGTCTTACTAGTCTGTAGCTAGCTCTTTGTCACTTGTAAACCCATTTGAGTTTTTGGTGCTCTCCTTTTGATAAATTCTGAGCCAATATTGATCCGGTGCTGGTAGGCTAACAGTTTCTTGGTGGAGGATCAGAAGACAGTCCCAGGCTACACATCATTACTGCTAATATCATCTTTTTATATGGTCAGTTGCCAACTTTAAGGCTTCATTCACAGTAGAAAACTTCTTGGAATGTATTGGAGATTGAACCCAAGTCATTGGAGTTGAAGGTAAATGTATCTGCGAGTCTACCACCCCGAATGTCAGACTATACCTGTTTCTAGTTTTGTCTCTGTCACATTATCTTTTAGTGGTGGGAAAGGGAGCACGTGCTTGCTTTTTAAGACATCATGCTCATTTCACTAGCAAAGACCACGCCACATAAATTAACAATTTAATGAGGATAAAAGTTACATAGTAGATCAGAGAACTGGACAGATGGATGGAGGTTGGGAGGGGTCGGTCGAGGTGGATGAGGGTCGATTGGGGTTGTTGGGAATGAGCTGGCCGTGGGGTAGAATGCATAGCAATCCAGGAGCAAACAGGAGAGGATGGGTTAGACTGGTACAAATAGGCTACACAGGTAGGTGCTTCAGAACCTAACTTAAGGTATTAACTTCATTTCATGACATTTCAGAAGACCAAACCTACAGAGGCTAAACTAACTTATCGAGCTTGCTCTGCTACCCTATTACCTGCTAGCCATGCTAGACCTCCTGTTATTTACTTTTTACTTGAGGCTGTAAAAGGAATCACCCTTGTTTGTTTGGTGCATAAAAACCAATAGAATATCTTCAGTAGCAAACATGTTTTGCACTCAAGAAGAAGTGGGTTTTCCAAAGCTTTTATGTTCTCATTTTCTTCCTAGTTTTAAATTTGTATAAATGCAAAAGACACATCATGCACAGACTAGACCAGCTAGTGCCTTCTTCAGTGTGCAGGCTCAATGTTTGTGACATTCCGCCATCTTTTAAACAGGTAGGCCCAACTGCAATCAGTTAGCGCTGCTGGCCAATCTGTGAGAGGTAATTATTTACAAGGGTTATCATAGACACCCTTGTACATAATTACCTCTCACAGATTAGAAAAATTAGAGCCAGCAGCTAATGTTTTGCTTTTTACTTGGCCAGCTTAGTTCTGTCTTCCGCAGTGACATCGCAGGACCATTTAAGATGAACTTCACAGCAGGGCCGGTTTTAGCCTGCTATATTAGGGTGGGCTGGTAGAAGTAATAGGTGGGCAACTTGGGCGGTAGGTAGCCCAGAGGTTAGAGGAGCAGACTAGTAGTCCGAAGGTTGCCGGTTCGAATCCCTGGCCAGATGGCACAAAAATTTGGCAAAATGACAGCTGGCAACCGGAGGGTTGTCAGAGTCAAGATCAGATGCAAGCTCCTGCCATTGTGCCCTCAGGCCTCTCCAGCTTATGGCTGTGTGTTTGTGTATGGGGTGTTTGGATGGCTTAAATGCAGAAGATTAATTTCCCCATGGTTATTAATAAAGTAGTATTCTATTCTATTTTATTCTATTCTAATTTATAAAGAACAATATATAAAATCCAACAGTGCAAAATCAGAACATTTTATAAAACTTTTTTTCTCCTGAAAATCCATATGTACAGTATATCAGTCATATATCCATTTCTTTGTTTCTTTTTATCTATCTATCTATCTATCTATCTATCCATCTATCTATCCATTCATCCATTATATCATACATCCATTATATCATACATACATACCATACGTTGTCTTTCATAATCGTAATTGTGCTTTGGCAACACATGTCAAATGTCATGCCAATAAAGCCTGTTGAGAGAGAGAGAGAGAGAGAGAGAGAGAGAGAGAGAGAGAGAGAGAGAGAGAGAGAGCGCAGCGGTGGTCGAGCGAGCTAGAAAGTGAATGAAGAGAGGGAGTGGTGGTAGCGAGAAAGCCAGTGAATCAGAGAAATAAAATGTTATTTTCTGATTGTTTCACAGCGGTTACGTTCTAAAGCACAAATAAACACGCCCAAACCCGCGCACACCTCCGCACAACCCTGCGGGAAGTGCCGCAACACCTGATTTGGTGTGAATACAGCCACACTCTGTGCAGCGGACGGGTCTGCTTCAGAGCTCTGTGTGTTTGTGCGAGAAGGGGGATGGGCAGTGGGCGACTTTGGAGGCGGGCTGTAGGCTGCCCACCCAATCAGAAGTTAGAAACGGTACTGGTATTTTCTGTGCTATTTTTCCATTGGCTGAACAAAAAAAAAATGTTTCTTAACTTTTGATTGGGTGGGCAAGACGCACGTTTGGGTGGGCTGAGCCCACCCCTGCCCATAGCTACAGCCGGCCTTGTTTCACAGCCCGGATTGCCAGCACCGTGACACATCACTCTTCGAGCTGCTGCTCCCTGGTTGGGAGGGTCTCCACTCCACTTTCCCTGGAGCTACATGCCATGAAGCGACAAATGGCTAAGGAGGAAAAGGCGGCATCAAATGAAGGAGACTCCACCTTGCCCTGGAATGGCGCTTCCCCACCTAGCTCCTCCACCCCTAGCCCTTATGGCAAGCCATTTTAACATTAAATCGAACCACACTCCTATCTGTAATTACATTTTAGATATCCATAATAGCATTTCTCCTAGTCAAAATTGTATTCTCACCAGTCAGAATGGTAATTAAAGATATCCACAATAACATTCTTACTAGTAGAAATTGTATTTCAAGTTATCTACAACTTTGATTGTACTAGTCAAAACTAAATTGAAGATATCTAAAAATCCTTAAAAAGTATAACATTTAATAGCTAGACTGGATATGTATTGCAGATATCTGTAATTCAATTCGTCCTAGTCAAAAAGAACATTTCAGATATCCACAATGACATTCTTCCTATCCACAATTGTCATTTCAGATATCCACAACGTCATTCTTCCTAGGACAAATGACGTCACTTTTGCCATTCGTGTGTATTGGGCTTTCAATTTCAGATATCCACAATTACATTTTTGATATCCAGAATGAACATTCTGGATATCTGCAATAGAATTCTTACTAGGAAAAACTCCCATTTCAGATATCTACAATCCAGTTGTTACTAACTGAAGTGAGCCATTTTGGCATTTATTATTATCTTTTTGGATATCCAGAATTGCATTCTTACTAGTAAAAATGACGTCACTTTCTCCAGTACGTTTCCCTGTCGTCATCATTTCAGATATCCAGAATTATGTCGTTTCCCTCAGTGCAAGACAAGAAAGCAGTTGGCGGTAATCGAGAAAATCACGATGCCATGAAATTGAACGAGCCCTCAATCAGGGAATTTGTGGAGAGAGAGAACGTCGTTCCATTGACAACTGTGGTAGAAA
This sequence comes from Centroberyx gerrardi, assembly GCF_048128805.1. Taxonomy (NCBI): domain Eukaryota; kingdom Metazoa; phylum Chordata; class Actinopteri; order Beryciformes; family Berycidae; genus Centroberyx; species Centroberyx gerrardi. The sequence continues at coordinate 2,009,059 of NC_136009.1, read as the reverse complement.
TCTTGAGAGAATCGAACATTTGCTATCTCCAGACACAAACAATGAACTGAAAAGCAGTTAGGCTGAACTGAGAATGCTAATAACCGCTAATTTCCAGGCAGACGAAGATCAAAGTTTCTCTGTAAGGCTCATCAGTTCAGGTGAGTCCGTTTATCACGGCATTCATATCATATACATTACATGCATGTACATTTTTTTTCTAAACTTTTGCGAATATTTTTTCTGTTCAAAAAGTACCAATTAATACAATGTACTGGCTAAAGTCATATTAGCAGTGTCGGATAAAATTCGGTCGCTCAGTGTGGGAGGATCCCCTCGAGGGACCTCTCCCCGTCCCTGGCCAGCCCCCGCCGGGCGCATTTCCTCCATGGCGGTGCGCCACGACCGGTTCTGGGTCAGCTTGGTGGCTCGCGGCTTCCCAGGGCCGTGGACTGAGTGCTCGCTGCGCCCTCTCTCCCCGATTGAGCATTATTACCGGACATCTTGACCGGCAAGTTTTTAATTTATCGTTTTTTTATAAATTTTACCAGGCAAAAACCGGTAGGCTAATTAACAGAAACCCTGTTCTAGATATTGCCAGTAATGTTAAAGCCGTATGGTCTTTGCTGTAAAACAAAATTGTAGTATCCCGACACAAATGAACTATATTGTGCTTACCAATAATTGTTTAAATTTATTCTTTCTTGTATTCATTCGCTTATTTAAACAATCAATAATTGTATTGGTATTACGCCGCTGTTCTGTCCACTGGTCACAGCAATAAATATCATCATCTAACTATAAAGCAAGGAATCTCTGTCTGTGAGTGAGTGAGTGAGTGTGTGTGTGTCCGTCGCATATCTCGAGAACCGTTTGTCCGATCGACTTCACACTTGGCGGGTGTATTGCTGGGGACCCAAGGACGTGCAGTGTCGGATTGGTGCAATTTGGACACGTTCAATATTACTAAACTTTGAATAAACAAGCGGACAGCGCTCTGTGCAGCAGCGGGGCTCAAGCGGTACGGGCACGCACGGTTCTCGAGAAAGCTGCACTACGGGCACGAGCAGTACGGGCACGAGCGGTTCTCGAGAAAGCTGCAAGCAGCAATCAGCCCATTCCAGACAGGCACATTTTGAACGAGCACTGCACTAGTCATCATACTATAAAGCAAGGAATCTCTGTCTGTCTGTCTGTCTGTCTGTCTGTCTGTGTGTCCGTCACATATCTCGAGAACCGTTTGTCCGATCAACTTCACACTTGGCGGGTGTATTGCTGGGGACTCATGGCAGTGCAGTGTCGGATTTGGTGCAATTTGGACACACGACATGTTCAATATTAATAAACTTTGAATAAACAAGCAAACAGCGCTCTGTGCAGCAGCGGCGCGAACGGGCATTGCACTAGTTTTAGCAATTCCTTGAGTCTCTCCATCACGCATGACTTATTTCCTATCTGGCTATCTGTGCAGCCTGTGTGGTAGCAGTGACACCTAGTGTCTTTCAAACGTACAGTCACAAAAGCAAGTAATCAACTAAAACCATCAAGATACCGATCAATTCTGTCTACTTTCCCCTTTCATAAAGGTTCTAAATTTTGTAAGTTTTTTTTATATACATAAAGGCAGAATATAGACACTCACCTTAGCTTATTGGCCCATGCTAACATTGTTCATTAACAATATGCAAATTAAAAAATGTATAAGAATTTGTATGCTCATAAATACTGTAAATAAATAACAAATAAATAACAGTCCCTTAAAAATTTGTCCATTGCTGCTTAACTGGGACAACAGTTATTGTAGTCCTTTTCCTTTTTTTTGTAGGAAGAAGAGGCAGACCAGCCATTGATGTTACCAGAGAACATACTGAATTTCTGCTGAAGCAAGGTCATACAATTAAAAAAATTGCTAAAATACTGGGATGCTCCTCATCATTTCTTTACAAGAGGTCAAAGTTGATGGGTATACCTGTGAGAAGTAGGCTGTCTGCAATAGATAATGGCAAACTGGAACAGCATGTGAGACGACTTCAGGACCAATATCCTAATTCTGGGAATGAGGTAATTGGTGGTCTTTATCTTTTGTAATTCACATTTGTGTGTCATTGTTTATCTTTTCAAAAATCTATTTCAGATGATGAGAGCCCTGTTGCATGCACAGGGTGTGATTGTTACACGGTCCAGGGTGCGTGAGATGTTGACGAGGATAAATCCTACTGCTGCTGCAAGGAGATGGAGCCGGACAGTTGCAAGACGGGTTTATCATGTACCGTACCCCAACAGTTTGTGGCACATTGATGGGAACATGCGCCTTATAAGATTAATTACCAGACTTGTCATACTTTTGAATATTTTGAAAATAACTACTGCAAGTTAAAAACTGAAGTTTACAGCTATATTGTTTCCAGACTACTGTCCATACTATATTTTCATCATTTTCAAATAATAATTTTCTTATTTGTTATCCAACCTTTCTAGATCGGGCTTTGTGATTCATGGTGCCATTGATGGACACTCCCGTCTGATTACTTACTTCAACTGCAGCACAGACAATTGTGCCATAACGATGCTTTCTCAGTTTTTGAAAGCAACGTGCCTCTATGGACTACCCTCAAGAGTCAGATCTGACCATGGTGGTGAAAACCTGCTTGTGGCTTTATTCATGCATCTAGTTCAAGGACTTGAACACAGAAGTTTCATAACAGGAGAATCAGTTCACAATCAGAGAATTGAACGCCATTGGCGTGATGTATTTTTGCATGTGTTCCAGCACTTTTACCTTACGTTCTACTCCTTAGAGGATTCAGAGGTTCTAAACCCAGATAATGATGTCCATAGACTTTCACTGCATATTGTTTATCTTCCTGAGATTCAAAACAGGCTGGAGCACTTTAAACAGGCCTGGAACCACCATGCATTGCGAACAGAAAATAATCGCACACCAACTCAACTCTGGACAGAGGGCATGCTCACAAACATTGCAACAGACAACACAGCTGTCAACAATGTGTTTGGGGAAAATCCCTACAGCGACCAAAACATTGATGCCATCCTAGCTCAGCATGGAATTCAAACACTGCCCACACTTAATGACGAAGAGTTCCCGGCTGCAACTGTAGAGCCACCTCAACTCATCCTCACTCAGCAACAACAGGCATCTGTGCAGTCCAACACATTTCTGATCTAAAGATAAAATATCAGGCTTTGTACTGCAATTGTCAGTATTTTAGAAACTCAGGTATGAGCTAGTCAAATTCAAAGCCCAGGGACTAAATCTGATCCATTGCATATTATCCAGGACGGAAAAAGATTTTGGGTCTCTTCAGACTTCAAATCCTTCATTAATTGTCACTAGGCAATATGTATATATGTAAGTTGGTATGTAAGTAACATCTCATGGAAGAGGGCAGGGTATTCTGGAGGTGTTCAAGTAATCCAAGAGTCTTGAAGCCCTCCGCAAACCTGCAAGACAGGAATATCCCTATTAGGAGCCATGAATGAATTTAGAAAGTGAAAGTGAGTGAATTTCATAGTAATATTAATAATACGTTTTGTGATGGTTTATATGGATGTTTGTTATTGTTTGTGATATTTTTATTCATTGTGCAATCACGGTGATTATTGAGAGTTTGGTCACATGGATATGGGTGGTGATATTCATAGTTGATATAAGCACCTGTTCACCTGCATGCGGCTGGTAAGAGAGAGGGTGAGTGGGTCGCCGTATTTTTTGTTGCCCGCCACTTTCTTTTGATCGTTGTGATTATTTTGATTATATTTTTGTGCACATTGTAATAAGTTGATCTTTTTCATTAATAGAAGTTACAAAACATATTTTTTTGGATCTCAGCTAATCTTTTTGGTAGCGCGTCAGACAAAGCATCCAGGACACACAATTTCATGATCAGATGGAGACCCAATATTTGCATTTTGCTACAACCTATTATTCATTGTTTTTTAGTTTAGTTTGCTTTGATTTAATCATTTGAATTATCATGTGATTTGAATTAAGAAGTTACAATTACAACTTAAGTCATACATCACTTCTGGAATGCTTATTTTTTTAAAACACAATATGAATGGAATATTTTGGAGTGCTTATAATTCTTTTGGTGTTGTGCTCCTCTAATTGAAGGTGTTTGATGCAAAATTATATTGATTTTGCAATTTCCTTTGTGATTGTAAACAGACATATTAATTAGGAATAAATCCTTTGACATTCCTTCAGGTCGTTGTTTTTGCCTGGTCATTTTTTCCCATCAGGTACACCAGGTACACTTACATAACCCTACCCAGCAGAGCACATTTCATTTTAGGTACTTATTATTATTATTATTATTATTATATATTATTCACCCCTATGTACTTACATCAAAAGAAACTATGGCTTCAAAAAATAATAAGACCCTCTGACATTATCAACACATGAACATCACAAAATTGAGAAGTAAACATGGGTTTTGTTACAGATTAGATTGTGCACGTAAACTTTAAAAGTGTCAACTGGCTGCATGCTTTATTTACATTAATGATACAAGGCCAGGAATTGCTTACTGGTCAATAGCGTCCCTCATTCTTCCATTCATGAGGAACTCTACAGCAGAGCGAACCAGGGAGTCCTTATCTTCCATTTTTGTCACATGTCTGAGGGAACCTATAATGCTCAGGCTATCTGCTGCTTCTCCAATGGCAATATTTGCCTCCTCAATTGTTGCTGCTTCTTGTATCTGAGTGAATTAAAAGAAATTAATATATTGAACATATACAAGTTCAACCAAGAAGTTTTAATGTGAATATCAAAATTAATACCCCATTAATGTTTATACTCACTTTCATTAGCTGTTCCCGGAGTGTGTGATCGCTAACATCTTCAACTCTAACAGGGGCTGTTGGTAGCCCACAAATCTGTTGGTATAGCCTGTCTGAGAAGAAATGTGGGCCCACTCCTCCGTGGACTACACAAACAGAAATCATTTTGGCCACCCACATATACATCTTTGTGTCCAAGGCTGCAGTAAGTGAAGAGACACAGTAAACAATTACAGTTAGTGAACCCATCCACCACTTACAAGTTCAACTACTTACCAAAAAAGACATTTGTAACATTTGTCACCATCATGCAGATTAAACTTAATTCCACATCCACTAAAAATCTGTAGAAAACCTGACATACAAAATGACAAGACAAACAATCATTGATATGATTGTTAATTAATAACTTTCTAACCTTCCGTGCTCAATGCCAGTCTGCGGTCCTTTTCATGGCCTTCAAAGATATAACAACCATGGATTGCTTTCATGAGCAATCTCAGGAACTCTCTTGTGGGCCCACCTTCATCCACCGACCCCTCTGCATTCATGTCTTTGTCAACAAAGACAACGTCAAGTTTTGCTTCTGGGTTGAAGCGTCGACGCTGAAATGCTTGCAGGCTGCATTGTAAAATGTTGCTCCTGCAAACATTTATTTGGTTGCTGGTCGGACACAAACTGAAGTCCACCCCATTGACCAATTTGGTCAAGATGGTCTGTAGATTAACTCTGGAAATAGCAAAAAGATAAAAGTTTAAACTTTTTTATTAAGAGCAACACTTTTTCAATTAGGTATGAGCTCAATTTACAGTTCATGTAATTGTTGTTAGGTTTTTTTTCTTTTTTGTAGTTTTGATGGAAGGATAAGACTGAATGCCATAATATCTATCAGCAGTTGTTGATACTCCAAATAGTCTTCATCCACATGTGAGAAATTTGTAATGTACACCCAATGAGCTACTTTGACACATACTCATTCACAGCCTCCTCTGGTGGAAGGGGTGACAAAGGACTCTCAGGAGTCTGGAGGCCAGGAGAGACAGGGACTTCATTGTCATCATCATCAACAATTATAATTGGTGTGTGGGCCAATGGAGAAGATTGAGCTGGGTCTACAGTACAGTATGGTGATGGGCTGGAAGTAGGAGGAACATGTGGAATCGAGAGTAGCTCAGTGGAGGGCAGAGTGAGCTGCTGTTGGTCAACATCCACCTCATAGGAAATCCATTCAGGCCAAAAATATTAACAAAAATGAAAATGAGCAATGTTTGGGAGTTTAGACATGTTTAAGTTATACTATTAATTAAAACATTCAATTATACCTACCTCAACATCCATACTAGACATCCAAAGGACATAAAGTGTAGAGTTTGTTTGGATCCCCTGGTCTAAAACCACCTGAAGTGCTCTTGATGGCTGTACTACAACCAGCCTCCTGCACCTTAAAAACTTCACTGGCTGCCTCATCTTGACCAACAAAGTCAAACAGAACCTATGGAAATAACAATATAAATGTTCTAAAAGGGTTCAGTGACTCCTTTTTTATGTCTTAATTTTTGCATGTTATTAATAACATAAAAAGACATAAGAGTAAGCCATTACCTGGATTGGCTCTGATTCAGTGAATTTGCCAATCTTCACGGAAACGATTCCTGAAGGGACTAGACAAAGTTGATTATAGCATTTCTAAAGTATCACAATTAACAGTTACAAATTACATGTTGTGTTTATCATAAGAAATTATTACTTTACCTGGGCGGCAGAAACTACTTGACTTTGGCTGCTACTGTGGTGGTCTCAGAGATGAGAGGTAGGAATGAGCTCTCTGGTATCACAGGCGGTTTCGGCAAATCCTGAGGTATTAGGGCTCAGAAATGAATATTTGTTGATGGCATTCAGATGATCATATGAGGCATCTTGCAAAATGTTACTCTTCTTGTTCCAAAAGGGAATAACTTGAATGACTTTAATTTAGCTAAGAATGTACATAATGCAATTGCTGAATGGCCTAAATAGTCAAATTACATCTGTCTTTTATCACAAATTACATCTGTCTATTTAACACAGATAAAAAAAAAGAGCTTCTTAAATTGTGTGCTGCTTTTCGTATATTACCTGATGTGGCACTACATTTTTATCAGACATCTGTAATGTTTGACTGGTAGAAGGAGAGGACAATGGGGCTTGGGGCATTCCAGTGGCTGATGTGTTCTGTGGATACAGATGAAGGCTTTACAATTCCACCTGTGGATCAGTAAGACAACAAAGTGACAGTGCTTTGAAATTAAATGAATCCATACCTCGATTACTTCCACACGAGGCAATATGTAGAGCCTGCTTTTTCCAACAGACATTTTAAGCTCTCTCACGGAGCCAGCCTGTAGCTTTTGGCTACATTGGCAAATGAAATTATTTAAGTCAGACAGTGTCCAATTCTATCTTAGAAGTTTCTCCATCCACTGGTGACTTATGTGCTGGTCTGCCTAAAGAAACAAGAAAAAAATATGCACATTAGTAACACATTTTCTACAAGTAATAATAAAAAATACCCACTCACTCATAGCTCTGACAGGTTGACTGAATATGACTTAGGGCCTACTGCTCAGTGCTTATATTATTTGATTCTTTTGGAAACAGCTTTGATGAATGATACATACGCTTCGGATATTACAATGTCTTGGCCTATCTACCTGCCTATAACAAGACAACCAATGAAAAAAAACTCCCTCATCATAGGGATCAAGGTTCGATTTAATGCCATTATCCACAGAGTTATGCAATGAAAGATGAAACCTACTGAAAAATTATTGTATGAATATGGCAAATTTTAAGAGTTGCTGTATTCCATTCTATATTGCAATCTAACGTTTACCTAATCCATGACTGGCAAACTGCTGCAGATCAGCTGCAGAAGGAAGAATATCAAAATGCGGGCCGGGAAGGAGAAAGAGTCTCACCTGCCAGACAGGGTTTGCCCGCCTCCCAAGTGATCCTAACAAACACAAATTCGAAATACAGAGCCTCTCACTTGTTCTTTTTATATTTTTACTTATGCAACTGGTGAACATCTTTAACTTGCATGGACTTAAAGCTACCACATTATATGTGAAAAGAACAAACTGTTGAAGGCACAAAATATACTATATAAAAATATACTAGCATTTTAATTCATTTATTCAACCACTTGTAGCCTTTTGCAAGGTGTCCCATGCTGGCTAATGAGTGGATTCATAGATGTAGTGCACCGCCATGTGGCCTGTTTTGGGTATTGCCCAAACCGATTGAAACAAATCTTAATACTTTCAGAAAATAATAACGGAACAAAATATGGGTGTCTTTTTTTAAATTCAGTAAGTGGCGGACCGTGGGTTTTATGGTTAGGCCTTCAATGACGATTTATGTTTTGTGTGAGTAAAAAACAATTACCGTTATAGCGTTTAAATGCCCACTTTTCAAGCATTTTGAGATGAAAAGGACCGAGGAAACGCATGGTTTAAGCAACGTTACTGTTGCTAGCAAGGTCGTTTCTCTCCCCGAAACTGTCTGTTCCCACGCTCTTGGATCACGTACTTGAATGTAATGAGAGAAGGAAGCGATCGGGAAAATGGGCAGACGCAGATAGATTATTAATAGTAAACTAAAATATTATTTATGAATACATTATTAGTTCCTCATTTTGAAAATTGTTAGGCCGATCAGAGAAGGCTTAGCAGGCCCTGACGGTCCGCCATTGTATTAACAAAGATACATGTACACAGTCCATAGTGCTAACATGCTAAAGCAATCATGCAAACTTACCTCGTGTAGACACTGGACGACGTCGGAAAAGTCGCCTTGTGGTAGAAAGTAAATCCTCCGGACTTCGGGATGCAAGTTCCTGTGTTGCACGAGAAGCTGCATTAAACAGTCGACGTTCTGTCCCTTACCCTTCCCCGGTCCATTCTTTTCTCGAATCTCGCTAGAGAATCCCGCTAAAACGTCTCGTGATAGTAGCCAGCAAGAATCTGTTCCTAGGTGATGTGGCGTCAAAACACTGTGTCAAAAGTCACAGTTAACGTTCATTCTATGTCAATTACAATTTCAGATATCTAAAACTGCATTCTGGATAGGAAGAATTACAATTATGGATATCCACAATATTTATACAGATGTCCACAATTGTATTTTTCCTAGTAAAATTGCAGTTGCACATATCCAAAATGACATTTTTACTAGTCAAAATGTATTTTTGGATATTCAAAATTACATTATAGATATCTGGAATGGTTTTTCATTTTGGATATCTGAAATTAAAATTATGACTAGTAACAATTGGATTGTAGATATCTGAAATGGGAGTTTTTCCTAGTAAGAATTCTATTGCAGATGCAATTGTGGATATCTGAAATTGAAAGCCCAATACACAATACATAGTACATTGTATTAATTGGTACTCTTTGAACAGAAAAAATATCCGCAAAAGTTTAGAAAAAAAATGTACATGCATGTAATGTATATGATATGAATGCCGTGATAAACGGACTCACCTGAACTGATGAGCCTTACAGAGAAACTTTGATCTTCGTCTGCCTGGAAATTAGCGGTTATTAGCATTCTCAGTTCAGCCTAACTGCTTTTCAGTTCATTGTTTGTGTCTGGAGATAGCAAATGTTCGATTCTCTCAAGATTTCTACCACAGTTGTCAATGGAACGACGTTCTCTCTCTCCACAAATTCCCTGATTGAGGGCTCGTTCAATTTCATGGCATCGTGATTTTCTCGATTACCGCCAACTGCTTTCTTGTCTTGCACTGAGGGAAACGACATAATTCTGGATATCTGAAATGATGACGACAGGGAAACGTACTGGAGAAAGTGACGTCATTTTTACTAGTAAGAATGCAATTCTGGATATCCAAAAAGATAATAATAAATGCCAAAATGGCTCACTTCAGTTAGTAACAACTGGATTGTAGATATCTGAAATGGGAGTTTTTCCTAGTAAGAATTCTATTGCAGATATCCAGAATGTTCATTCTGGATATCAAAAATGTAATTGTGGATATCTGAAATTGAAAGCCCAATACACACGAATGGCAAAAGTGACGTCATTTGTCCTAGGAAGAATGTCATTGTGAATATCTGAAATGTTCATTTTGACTAGGAAGAATTGAATTACAGATATCTGCAATACATATCCAGTCTAGCTATTAAATGTTAAAACGGCCACTTATACTTTTTAAGGATTTTTACATATCTTAAATTGAATTTTGACTAGGAGAAATAAAGTTTTAGATATCTTGAAATACAATTTGTACTAGTAAGAATGTCATTGCAGATATCTCTAATTGCCATTCTGACTAATAAGAATATAATTTTGACTAGGAGAAATGCTATTATGGATATCTAAAATATAATTGTGGATAGTCAATGAACCCTTTTTATGTTAAAACGGCGTCCTATCTACCCCTCAACAGATATCCACAATACATTTGTGGATATCTGCAATTGCATTGTTTCTAGTCATAATTCTAATTGTAGATATCTGAAATTGCATTTTTACCAGTCATAATGCCAATTGTGGATATCCGTAATGACATTTTTACTAGTGACAATGTATTTTGGATATTCAAAATTACATTATGGATATCTGGAATGGTTTTTCATTTTGGATATCTGAAATTAAAATTATGACTAGTAACAATTGGATTGTAGATATCTGAAATGGGAGTTTTTCCTAATAAGAATTCTATTGAATGCAATTGTGGATATCTGAAATTGAAAGCCCAATACACACGAATGGCAAAAGTGACGTCATTTGTCCTAGGAAGAATGACGTTGTGGATATCTGAAATGACAGTTGTGGATAGGAAGAATGTCATTGTGGATATCTGAAATGTTCTTTTTGACTAGGACGAATTGAATTACAGATATCTGCAATATATATCCAGTCTAGCTATTAAATGTTAAAACGGCTTGCAATAAGCCCTGATAGGCTTCTCTATGTGCAAAAATATATAATTTGATCTTTCAAATTCGACTACTCTGACAAATTTTATAGTGAAAACATTATTTTGTGTGCATGCAATGGCAGCCATATTGAATTTATTTTTTAAGTGGCTGACAGGCATTTTGAAAACGTAGGCTAGAACCAGATGAGTATTCATGTCAATGTTGGTGCTTGTATCACAAAGTGAACGATTCTTCAAAAATTTGCACTTATCTGCTGCGCTTTAATTGAGGTTTTTACTGTTATTGGCCCGAGTCTGCTCGCTATTGTTAACAGCTCCCTTAGCACTGGTTGTTTCCCTGATTGTTTCAAACAGGCTATCATGCAACCGCTATAAAAAAACAAAACAAATCTTGATCCTTTGCTTCCCCAAAATTACAGACCTTTCTCCAAGCTCCCTTTTTTGTCCAAAATCCTAAAAAAAAGTAGTATCCAGACAACTCTTGGACATACTGGAAAATAACAGCATTTTTGATCAATTCCAATCTGACTTTCGTCCACAACACTCCACTGAAACCGCCCTCCTCAGGGTCACCAACGATATTATGTCTCGTCACCTTCTCTTTGTTGTACACACGTATGCAATATGCACCCATATCAGTATCCAGGAACCATACACCGGTAACCAGAGGTGTCATTTTATCCATTGAGTTTTAATACACCGGCGCCAGCAGTGGTGTCTCTTCTTACGAATCTGTTACTTTTAAGCAAAGTGCTGTCTGTGGACCACAACATTCAACAATGCTCCAAACACAACAGCCATCTACTGGTAGTGAGTTCAGCTGTTGGCAGAGCATGAAGTTTGAGGATGGGGCACACACACACACACACACACACACACACACTAACCACTTACCTAAACTTACCCTCAGTTTTTTTTTTTTTCCATGGTTTTTCTTTTTTCCATGTTCCAATCACATCCCTGCTTACAACTGCAGCCATTAAGTCTAACAAATTCTAGTTTCTCTTGAGCGCTAGATTACGGTTTTCCACCTATAATGTTTCATTGCAGTGGTGGTTAATCATTATTTTCATTTTGGTCCCATGTCCATCACTGTGGATCACTGTCACATCCCATGTACATCACTTCCTGTTTATTTGTAGTGCATGTTGCAGGGCTAAAACTGTATTAAGCTGTATTAAGTATACCTAATTATAACAAATGTGCTACTTCTTAAAACTGGCTATTTGTGTTTTGGAGAAAAAATATCTAAATATGACATATATGAAAAGGGACTGGCTTCCACCTTTTTAACTCAAATTTTTACAAGTATTCCCTTTTGTCAACATGTAGCATAGAAAATGTGAGGGGCAAATACCAGTTAAACTTTTATAGAAAACAAGTTTTTATGGTTAGACAGTGATGCAGTGGTAAATATAGAGGGTAAAGTATGACCTCCAGTCAGTGATCAGCAAGGCAAATGCCAAAAACACCACCAACAGAGACAAAAATCAATTATATTTTCAGAGAAGCATTATTTTTTTTGTCATAAAAGACCCTATGCTCATGTACCTTATATCAGACAAATAGGCCTGATATAAGGTACATGATATTACTTAAAAAGTCAGCCTAAAAAGAGGCTCTTCAGCCTAAAAAGGTGGTAAACTCTAAAAGGTAGACAAACTTAGTGAAGGTGGATTTCCCTCCACTACATCCCTGATTTTACCTTTAAAGAATTTGTTATGGATAAGGAAATATTAAATATTCTTGTACCCACCCACCAAGCCCCTTTGTAATTTTGATTGTATCACCCTCTGGAGTCAGTTGTGTCTGCCCACTGGGGGTATTTAGTGGTGAACAGTGCCATCTAATGGTAGCACACACAAATGAACTAATCTCAAAGACCAGAAAATATAGGTTTTGGTGCGCATATCCGTAATATCAACAGCCACAATAAATGAGAAAACAACAACCTACACTATCAATGATACAATGTAATGTATCCTTTTATTGATCTCTGTGGGTAACTTCTCTATAAATCCTCCACAGGGAGGTCAGAGGTCACTGTCGGCTACAGAACAGCAGCTCTGGAGCAGGTAGGGACTTGGTGTCTTGCTCAAGGACATTTCAGCAGGGTGGGGCATTTGAACCCTAGTGATACAAAGTTTGGCTTTTATGAGATTTGACTATTCAGTCACTCAGTAGTTTTTCATTCCACTGAATGAAAGATTTGTTCAATTGATTCTTTCTTTCAGTTGATTCAGTTTGCCATCATGCACAAGTGAGAGAGGGAAGATTTCTGGTGAATGATGGTTCACTCTATGTATACACTTGGGAGAGTTATGAACAATGTAATGTCTACCTAGTACCACTAGAGGGTAGCCTACACTTATGAAAGTGGACATCAGAGTGTCTTTCAATCAATGAGAGTTGTGCATGTGGATTAGAAGAACTAAGTGCATTTCTCGCTTATCGCTCATCGACCTATATAACATCACAAAAGCAGGAAATGCTACATATAATTAAACTAAAACAAATAGTCTAGGCCAAACAAAAAGCGAGTATGAATAAAAAACACAAAAGTGAAATAGGAAATATTACAGACTCCCAGGTCGTGGATTCCATGCTGCACATATGCCAGAGACTTTTAATTTATTGAATCTGCATACGCTCCAGCTCTACACTTATATGCCAAAGAAACATTTTAGCAGTTGAATGGTGAGTAAAACAAATAAATATAAAAAGGTTTTTTTTTCATAAATATGCATTAGGGTGCACACAGTAGTTTAGGATATAGCCTAAAATGACTGGACTGTTTCCCTAACATGACTTAAATTTGTGGAACAAGCAAAATTATTTACTTATGTGGAGGAAAGTAAAGTGTGAATTAGTCAGCTCGCTAGTAGAATTACTCATGTCTGACTGCTTATTGGGTTGTAGTCTAAATATCGTGCTGCAGTGCACACTGCACAGGTTAGCCTGTGTGGAGAAATGCCATATATTGTCTTAATTATTTCTGCTTTAGTCTTTAGTCATTATATCACTTGTTTCCCAGAACATTGTGCCTGTCTTCACAAGACAGTCAATGATATCTGTCTGGGAATTGTACCCCAGCTGTTACACTTCCCACCCCCTAACCGCTCCTTGATATGTATCCTGCTTCTGCTTCACTAGTCAGAGAACTGCAAATACATCTGCTGTGTACTTCTCTCCATGCTGCATGTATCATTAAAGAGAACACTGAATTGGATGTTTGCGAAATAGTCTTTATTTCAATTTTATTCTTCACCTGGAAGCCAGACTCACTCACTCACTCACTGAATCACTTGCTCACTCGCTGACTCGCTAAGTCACACACTCACTCCCATCCTAACAGCCCATCATCCGTGAGTCAAGAAGAAGAGCCAATGCTGCTTTCCTAGCCTCTCGCCTATGCTTGTACATGTGCAACTCACAGCTCAGTTTCCTCAGCCTGCTCACAGCTCCTCTCGCTTGCGAACAAGACAACTGCAGAACTGCAGCTGCAGAGCTATGAACGAACGACTCGTTTGGCAGAGTGAGTCCTGACTCCCAGTTCCTTGTGAAGAGTCATTCGCAACAAACAATTCGTTCACGGATATTGAACCTGGGTCCTCTGGTTGAAGGATGGTCTTCTAAACACTGGACCACCCTGCTGATCCACCTATTTCAGTTTTATCTGTAGAATTTAAACTATCATCAACACTGAGAATAGCTGGGCTGATCTGGGTTAACTCAGCGATGAGGAACTGGTGAACCACTTTAGTATAGGCCTATGAGTGATATTGAGTGATATTAGGCTCCATGCTAACACTTTAGCATACACTATGTTGACTGATGACAGGCTCCATGCTAGCACTTTAGCATACACTATGTTGAGTGATGATAGGCTCTATGCTAACACTTTAGCATACACTATGTTGACTGATGACAGGCTCCATGCTAGCATTTTAGCATACACTATGTTGAGTGATGATAGGCTCTATGCTAACACTTTAGCATACACTATGTTGACTGATGACAGGCTCTATGCTAGCATTTTAGCATACACTATGTTGAGTGATGATAGGCTCTATGCTAACACTTTAGCATACACTATGTTGACTGATGACAGGCTCCATGCTAGCACTTTAGCATACACTATGTTGAGTGATCTCAAGCTCTGTACTAATACTTTAGCATACACTATGTTGAGTGATGACAAGCTCTATACTAACACTTTAGCATACACTATGTTGACTGATAACAGGCTCCATGCTAGCACCTTAGCATGCACTATGTTGAGTGATGACAGGCTCTATGCTATGCTAACACTTTAAGATACACTTTGTTCGCTACGTATCTCAAAAGCGAGAAAATGAGAACTTGTGGCAGCTGTAAAACGAAAACTCTTAAATGATATGCAGCTAAGTCTGGCTGTTTTGTGTAGATTGGTCAACTTCATAAGAAACAGGGAAAGTTGTAACTGCTAATTTGAAACAGTGCCTTATTTTTTTGTTTCCATCGTAATAGAACGTGGTCGACAATGGGAGACTGTGTACCGCTAAAACTCAATACGCAGCGCATGAATACACAGTTGTTCACCTTAACTGTTAGCATGGAGCCTCCTATCACTCAACATAGTGTATGCTAAAGTGTTAGCATGGAGTCCCGGAGCCAGTGATCTACCGGGGCCCATTCGTTCTCATCGGTCATGTGACCATCCAAGGCATCTTCAATTGGCAAGTAAATTACTGGGATCTATATTTGTCCTCCATCCTCATGTTCTTTCGATATGGAATTGTGCTCCGGCTGTTAGATATTATGTCAAATGCTTCATGGAAGACACAAGAATGCAATGGTTGAAAACTTCAATCTTCCTCTCCTACCTCATCCAGTCCCATTCTTCATCGCCATTATTCCCTTCTCCTTTTCATCCCTCTTTGTTCTTCCTCCTCCTTTCCTCTTCTTCATCCGCCATCTCGTCTTCGTCCATTTTCATTCTCCGTCTTCTCTCTCCTCGTAATCCTCCATCCTGCTGCTCTCCTCATTAAAGCTGTTGTGTCCTCCTCGGGGTGAGATTTAAGGTGGGATGAAAGGAAATAGTATCCCTTCTGTTCCAGAATTTTTGACTGGTTAATATATTTATCCTAATAAGTTTTGGTACATTCCTGAAGAGTCTGACCGCATGGAAAATTAGCTTTTCATCACTTTCATAACCCATCATAAGTTGTTTGTTTTAGTTCAATGTTCAAGTATGACCAATGTAAGATCAATGTTCAAAGTATGACCAATGTATGCTTACATATCTGTAAAAGATATGTAAGCATATCTTTTACAGCCTTAAAGGAAAAATCCACCCTAAAACACTTAAAAACTGTTATAAAACATCTATTTTTGATGAACCTTGCATCACAAGATAACTCCTGGAATGCATTCAGTATCACAGATTGATGATATCTAACAGTGTAACAGTGTAAGGGGAGATTATTCCTATAAATACATGTAAAACTGATGTTCAGCTGTTGCATAGGGTGCTCTGTATACCCCTGTGGAGGGTTGGATTGAGTCTTTAGTATGCTGCTTGGATTCATTCAAGGAGCACACTAGAGAGACGTGAGCGTTGCTGACTGAACAGAAACTCAAACTTCAGCAACAGAAAATCCAAGGGAAATGACACCACAGTACTGACCACACTGTTTGATTGACAAAGAACTCTGGGAAGCACAGTGCAAAAGCACCACAGCAGTGAGCGCTTGGCACCATGCATTTCAATGGAAGGACATGCCTGCTCGTGCTCGGCTGCAACGCTGGCTGGTGTTTTTTTGTTGCAGAGTGCAGTGTGGAAAACATTGAAGCTAGCTCAGCTTTCCCTGCAGTGCAGATCACCTGTCAAACCGCAGCAGGTGACCAATGAATGAAAATCTTCTCTATTCATCCTTTCAGAGGATCACATTCCACATCAATTTTTAGGACTTTTAAGAGGATTATTCTCCTCCCACCGCATGTCCACCAACCTCAGATCCATCAAGCACTAGGACTGAAACATATAAACAGTCTAGAACATGACAGTGACTAGAGATAAGGAGGTTGAGACAGGAGAAGGTCAGCATTTTGGGGGAAAAAGGCTCATCACATTGATTTCATCTCAGTACAAAAAAGTGTTAGTTCAGTTAAGGGGTAGGGAAGGAGCAGTGTGTACTTGATGTAGAGTTACTGTGTTTAAAAATCTGATGCAAGATTCGAAGTTCAATATTTTGCTATTCCCAGAAATGATCTTTTCAGGTTGAAAGGGAGCCATCATGGAAAACTTTAAATCAATGTTGAAGGAGTGGTGTGTCATGGAGAGAGAGGCACTATGGGTGAAACCCAGGGTGACACCCTCATTCTCCAATCTCTGTATATATGCCTTGTGTGGGTACATAGTTATGGAAATCTGTTGTGGTGACGGAGAACTTTAATCCCTGCATATTAATATATATATTATTATTATTGTTATTAACCAACTTCTCTTAAAAGGTTAATCAATGAATGTGTTTCAAGGTTCAAGGTTCCTCCACAGTGGCAATCATGAGGTGTTTGAACCTTTAGTTCTTTAGTCTAAAAGAGTGTGCTTTCTTTCCTCTGACTCAGTCTTTTCAAGTTATCAGGTCTCTATATTATAAAACCCTCACACTAGAGGGAGACAAGGTGTGAGTATCTGGAGGCAACTCATTCAAAGTTGAAAAGTGCTGTGTAAATAAAGACTATTATTATTTTCTTTTGCTGCTATATTTACACAGGTTTTCAACATTGTGCAGGCCGTCATATCAACATCTATTCAAGATCTAAATGCTGGCTGGATTGCTTTTGAACCCCCTAGCTCCAGTGCCAGTGACTTTTTCCTTCATGGAGCTACATGTAAATGTTGTTGGAAAGTGATATTAACTGCCTTGTTTGAGTGCTGTTTGCCGTGTATTGAAGCGTCTATTGGGAAACTGGTTCAGTAACATCACCGTTAGCCTGGATGGCAGTGTGGGAGCTGCATGCATGGACACACTCCTGGAGGCCGGACAGGAAATCAGCTCCATGGCAGGATTATGATGCTGGCAACCCCCAGGACACAGACACACACACACACACACACACACACACAAACGCATACATTCTCACGTAAATATGCATGAAAGCATACACCCATACTGCGTTTATACACACACACGCTTGCCTCCAGCCAGTTCTAGCTGCCCACTCGATTCTGATCAAGGTTGTGTGAAGCCAAGTCCTGTGTGGGAGGATGGAGTGTGTTTGTGTGTTTGTGTTGTGAAAAAAAAAACACAGAGAGATGGCATTCATAAGTGTTGAGAAAAAGAGAGAGCATCGCTAAGTGTGTTAAAGACACAGAGAAAGTGTGTGTGTGTGTGTGTGTGTGTGTGTGTGTGGACATATGTCAGCAGGGAGTTGGAGACTAGTGTTGAAACACTGAACCAAACCCTATCTAAATGCTCCATGGTCACCAGTGGAGAATTCTGGTTG
The DNA here is from genome assembly GCF_048128805.1 of Centroberyx gerrardi. Taxonomy (NCBI): domain Eukaryota; kingdom Metazoa; phylum Chordata; class Actinopteri; order Beryciformes; family Berycidae; genus Centroberyx; species Centroberyx gerrardi. The sequence continues at coordinate 1,990,830 of NC_136009.1, read as the reverse complement.
TACTGGGCAGCTCCCAGTGGACAACAGTATAAGGCTGGCGTTACACTGTGAAACTATTCAAGCAACTTGGTTGCTTTGGTGAGTTGCGAGTTGCATGAGGTTCATGCACTTTACAGTTACACAAAGCATTTCAAATGCAATCAAATCTACATGCAACAACTAATGAGATTAATGAAAACAATATACGTAATATAGAACTTATGTTTGATTATCATTATTCTCCTTATATTTGAGATGATATTAGCCTATATAGCCTACAGTATAATAATCTAGTAGCCTAAAATGGAGTTGACCAAGTTTCCAAATGGCATCAAGTAAGAAAAGAGTGCTGTGTGCCCTGGTTTTGGCTGACCTGATAGATGATACCGATGAAAACAAGCACAGATCCTGTACAGACCCACGGTGCGTATGTTCAGATCAATTCAATTTAATACAATACAATGCACTGAAGCACTGCGACACAGTTATCGGTTAAATAATCCCACTAATGTTACTTAAATACCACAAGGTGGGCTATACGTTACCTACCGTTAATGTTTGAAGGGCAGCAGAAGACGTTTGTCAGCGGTTACTGTTTAGTGTTTACAAATCCTGTTAGTAACACAGGTGAGTTCAGCAAATGGTGGAATGTTACGTTTCACTTTTGTTTTCACACCGGGAGACGGATGGATTGAGTTCAATGCTGCTGGTCTGCTGTCTGTACATCTCCAAATGACAAACGTGACGTGATGTGACATCAGGTGCATTAGAGATCGATTTAGATCAATTTGTCTACATTGACCAACTTTTGATTTTGTGCCTCTGTATGGGAAACACTGCATCTCTTAGCCACAGACGCCCTCTACAGGCCATCTGACAAAGCGCATCATCTCACTAAGCGTTATCTGACTGACTGACTGACTGCCTGACCCGAATTTGCCTGGTGATGCCCTCGGCTGCGCCGTGGGGCTAACCGAGAAACCGGCAGATCGTTTCATTTCCTATTCCATGAGTTAGACCCTGCAAGCCTAAGGTAAGTTATTAAAAGTCCTATACCGACATCTATCGGTTAAAAAATAAACTGCATGCCATTAATCAGAGTGAAACAAACTAGGCTACAAAGAGATACAGAGATAGATTGATACATACTTACTCATTCACTGAGGCTACTAACTTACTTACTTAGGCTAGGCTACTTACTTTATTAATCCCTGAGGGATATCTTTAATAGTTTTAATAAGAATTCAGGCTATATCTAAAGTGAAAAAATAGCCTTGTTTTTTTTTCAGTGTGGTATACTGATTCCTATTGTCAGCAGCCAGTTATAAGTGTCTATAAGAATCTGGTATAGTATTTTAAAAGGAATATTAACTTTTAACTATTGGCAGTCTTATTGCTGTTGACTATTAGGGTTTTGATAGGGATGTGATCTACTGGGGTGTCTCTACTCATCATTTATCTTGCCCCTTCAGCCAAATCCATATCCATGGAGGTCTTTTACAGAGGCAGCCCTGAGCTTATTCTTTGAAACCTCAGGAATTTCAGAGGCAACATTTTCAAGTTTACTTACACATGAGAGTTTTAAGAAGGAGGACGTCCCACGTAGTGTCAGTGCTTTCAAGGTATATGATTAAGTTTGTTTTTGATCATGTTCATGAAATAGCTAGCACTACAAGACCATATATTTATGTAATTCCACTGCTATTCCTTATTTCAGAATATCAGAAAAAAATTGCCCACAGTGCCTATCAGTGTGCTGGGAGAGGCATGTTCTTTTTATTACTTTGACATGGAGAAGACAGTGGCAAACATGTTGGAGAGCAACAAGCATATGTCAAAAATCACTTTTGTGCCAGTGATCGACTGCCATAGAGACTCTTTTAACTCCAGGCTATTTCATGAGAGCAAGCTCTTCAGGATGCAGTCCATTTGCACCAATGTAGGGAAGGTAACCGCCCTTGACATAATCAAAATTAGCATTGACCGCAGACCACGTCTTGCAAGAGTGGAGTCCATTGCATTTGACAGCTCCATCCAGGATCTAGTACTTAGGTACAGAATACTTTTCCGTGGCCTTGAGATGAGGAATCACCAACAGTTCCACAGTCCCTGTTAGATCAAAGTGGATACTGTTGTTAGGAAAATGGGTCAGATTCAACAGTTCACTGGTTACTACCTACACAACAACCACTCTGCCACTGCATTTGAGGAGCCAAGCAGCAGATACATCAAAGACATATCAACCCTCCCCTCTCATTGTAGTGAAGGACAGCCAGCAAGAGAACTACCCACAGGTACGATAAAAATCTTACCTAGATATTTTACTAATACTTTTCATTAGCACTGTTAAGCATTATTTTCATGGCTTATCAAATAAGTTAGGCTAGTGTGACTAAGCTGAACAAGAACATGCATGAAGTAATTGTTTTCATAAAATTGTTTTCTTAAAGGGGTACCAGTTCTACCGCTCTACATCCATTTATACTTTGATGGATTTGGGCTCTACAGGTGGAAATACCATTCAACCAATGGGATGTATTTTTCTGTTGGTAACCTGCCACGCTCTGAGGGGGCAAAAAGGGAGCATATGGGCATTATAGGCCTTGGAGAACCAGGTAGCATGATAATCAGCACACTTTCACAACCAGTTAAAATATCTAAATCGTGGTTCATGTAAAATTGAGATATACTTTAATCTTCTTTCCAAAACAGGAACATCATTTGAGCTTTGCATGGATGCCGTTTCTCCATACATAAGAAAGCTACAGGAGGGGTATTTTGCCAACTGCCCTTACTATGGAGGGAATGTGTTTGTGTGTGGAGGAATTGGTGAGATCAATGCTGATATGCCCCAGGCAAACCACTGTGTAAACTGCTTGTCTTCCACAGCAAACAAAAGGTTAGATTCAGTATTACTTCTCTGGCCATTTGGTCTTCTTGGTTATGTCTACATTGTGTGAAATCTTTAAAATTTATTTTGTATTGAAATTATATGTCCCTCTTAGATGCAGATTTTGCACAGTAGACAAGGCCGAACTCTCAAATCCACAGGCTGCCAGTGAAGCACCCCGCAGAACAAAGACAAACACCAACGTCATTATTGCTGGCATGTCAGAGATGGGTGTAGTTGAGAGGAAAGCAAGAGAAACAGAGACTGGGACCTTGTTCAGCCCACACAACCAGCTTTTTTCAGATGACGTTGTGATTGAACCGCACATTCAGGTAAATGTTTTAATGTAAAGCTCCGTCTATATGCATTTTACCTATGCCTAATGAAGCTCAGAGCGAGGTATATGCTTTTGCCATGTTGCTGGAAATGGTCGCAGCTAAGAAAACCATACTAATGGACTGAAAATCTTCTGCTCCACCTTGCGTTAAAAATGGCTAAATGAAATGGTTACAATTATTCAAATGGAAAGAATATGATACAACAATATAAAAGTAATACAACTGTTAGCTTTGTATTCTGTTACAGACAAGAATTGATCACTTCCATTTAGATGCCCTTGGTGTTGGAAGACTTCAAATTAGTCTTATTTGGGGCAACATCAAGACACAAGTGCAACAATTCTTATCCATCCTCATTGTGGCCGTCGACAGACCACACTGGATCAAGCAGGTAAGTCACAGTTATACATTTAGACACCGGTGTATTTCATTTTAATGCTTTTTTTTATGCTATTCAGACATGAAATACATTACACACTACATTATAATTTCAGCTCCCAGATTTGCATCTCTTGGCATGTGCCACTGGCTGTGAAGTGCTCCATCTTATTCAGATGTTACCCATCATTACCAGAGATGTCATGTGTTGCCCTGAAGCATTTACAGTAGCCTCTGTTGATTACATTGGCCGCAATACTTGCCGACAAATAAATAAAGCCAACATTTTGCTGAGTGAATACATATCTATGATCCACTCAGCTAGTCTAACCCAAGATGAAGGAAAGCAACTCCAGGTCAAAATATGTGACCACCACAAACTGTTTGAGAGGGTGAGTTATTTTTTTACAGGATTTTGTATCAAAACAGTGTGGTTTGATTACATAACAGCCATATCAACTCCAATGCAAAAGTTAGCTGAGGTAAATTTCGGTGTCATACTTTCTTTAAGATATGGAAAGCAGAGGTTGCAAACTGTGCTAATATTCACTGTGGCTACCACACTGGAGAGCAAATAGATGTGCTGGGCCACCCAATGATTGGAGACTGCAACAGATTTGAAAGATACCACCACAGGGTCAAGGACATGGGTAAATGTTACTGCACATACAGTATTTCATTTGCAAGGTACTTCAGTCATCGCTCATAAGAACGGCGTGAGTATGGAGAAGAACATGGTCAACAGAATTGGAATCTTGGATGCTATCTCCTCATTGTCAACAACCAATGATGTAGCAGACAATAGATCTGTACACGGGCTGCCAGGCTATGCCCCTCTATACAGAGCATCTGGTTCTGTAACACTAGTATCAGCCACTGAACTTCGATACAGACAAGGGCTTGGTAGGAAAATCTACTGTTTGATTTACTTTAGTAACTATGTATTGTTACCATGTATTGTTACCTGCATGTCAATTATACCAAAGATATTTAGAATGCTATTACCCATATATAAGTATGTCATTCCAAAACAGGTTTAAGGCAGCATGTAAACGAGGTGTTGCCAGAGGTGTCAAGACTACAGGTGTCAAAGAAGATAAGGCAGCCTGATCTGATGGAAAGGATGGAGAGCAGAGTCCTGACACAGGAAAAGGTCTTCCTCGGAGCAAAGGTATGGTAGGGTGGGGTTGATCATAAATTTATTATCAAACTACTAGTATTAGCTTGTAAGTGAGCATTGTTTAAATCTTATGTATGCTGTTTTATTTCCTAGGTTTGGATAAGGGGAAAGCCTGTCATCCGGAATATTGACAACCCTCTTGCTGGGCAACCACAGAGATACATCCAATACCCAGGGGTGGGTAGTAACGCATTACAAGTAACACACATGAGTAAAAAAGTAGTTTTTTTTAAGGAACGAGTACTTTTAGTTCCTTTTTGAAACTGTACTTCTACTCTTTACTCGAGTACATTTTTGAGCCAGTAATCTACTTTTTACTTCACTACATTTGCCATTTATACCTGTGTTACAACTAGTCTGCTCTAAATGCGGGGATTGAGTGTAGGGGGGAGAGCACGCGAGGAGCACCTCTACTGCAGATGCCAAGTTTCCAGCTGCCTGGAAGAAAACTAAGCACCACCTGTCTTTTGACCACGATGCGATGATGACGGAGCAAAACCCAGAACAATAGGCAGCTTCCAACAAATGGGTATCCCCAAATGAAAAATGTGAATAGAAAGAAGTTTTCATTCTCTAGTTGATTGACTGAGGTCTTGGTACAGGGAGTAATACTACAGAACAGAAAATCTGAGTTTTAATTAATTGTATTGTATTCGGTATCTACTGCATTTTGGGGCTGTAATAGGTTTGGCTACTTTGATAATGTCTGTAAATACTAGAGTTAAACAGACTTATATTCTGTTTTATAAAGGGCTAAGAAAGTTTTATCAACAAGTGCTGTTTTTTCATTATTTTGCACTGGCCTGCACACCCTAAAAAATATTAAAATGGAAAGTAACTTGTACTTTGAGTAATTTATTAACCAGGTACTTTTTCACTTTTACTTGAGTCATTTTTTATGGGAGTAATTGTACTTTTACTTGAGTATAGATTTTCAGTACTCTACCCACCACTGCCAATACCAGAGTGCAATGTTGTCTCCTGAAAAATACAAGTATGTACAAAGTACTGCTATATGTCAATAAACCACTATGGGATTCATACAAATTATATGCTATTGATACATTTAAACTTTTATGAAAACTGAATTTTATTCTCAGATTTGATATCAAGACAATCAGAGTTGGGTCATATGTGGAGACAAACACCCAACTTGATGAACACAGGAACCAACCAGTGAAAGTCACTGGCATATGGGCTACCATGTCAGGTAAGATAGTCTTACTGAAAGACCTTGTAAAAATGTTGATGGGGATCTATACCTAAAAAGAAATGCTTGGTGTCTTTTGTTTTCAGAGAATCCACAGCTTCTGTTTGAAGGGACAGTGTTCCAGCCATTACATAGAGAAGATCCCCTGACAGGCTGTGAGGAATTCAAAGAGGGAGCAACGCTTCACTTCCCACCCTCAGACATTACTGAAACCCTTGTGTTCCTCCACCACAAATGTTTTGGCAACCCCAACAACATGCTGGAATAGGGACTAAATCAACTGGTACCAATGGCCATTACTGTGAATTTGCTGAGAATAGGACGATTCTCCACAACATCAACAAGTGTTACGTAAGAAATAGATTTCTCCACTCACACTCAGAGTAGCTGTATTTTTTGTACTCTACAGTACAATGTACATTTCTGTAAATAACTGTATATGTATTTTTTATACACCTTTTTTATAATAAAATGCTGACTACATAAGTCATGACTACATTGTGCATTATTTGTTATTATTTTTGTTGTTATTATTATTACAATATTAAGATACTGTATACTATATCATAACAGTATCATAGCAGTATACTTTAACTCTTACAAACTATTGCTTTGGTTTTCCTCTTTTTATCCCGTATTTCTTTTTCATGTCATATTTTACTAATGTACATATTTACTAACACTCTTAGACATATCCTTTCTAAGGATGTGTTATTTTAACACTGTGTGTCTTCTTTTGAACAACACCCACTTGTGTTACTTTTCAACACAATATATGTTAATAACACATATTGTGTTAATGTATTGCAGTAACATATCTTGTGTTTAAAAGTAACACAAGTGTGTGTTGTCCAAAAGAAGACACACAGATGTGTTAAAATGAAGAGTGTTAGTAAATATGTACATAAGTAAAATATGACATGAAAAAGAAAAAGTTATAAAAAAGAGGAAAACCAAAGCAATAGTGAGTTCTTAAGACATCTTGGGACATCGATATTTCCAAGACATCTTAAGACATCTAAAGATTATGTCTATAGACACCCCTTATAGACATGTCTCCACTTACAAAGACATACCTTAAGATATCTCAAGATGTCTTCACAAATGTGTCTTCAGACACATCTTAAGACATCTCAAGGCATGGTGATGACTGGGTATGCATGGCAGCATATAAAGGAACAAGCAGGCTCTCTACGACAGTACATTGCAAATAAACCTGACAAGTGGGGATTCAAATTGTTCTGCAGGGCCAGTTCCTCTTGCATCATCCATGACCTACTGCTGTAGCAAAGGGCCTCCACATTTTTCAGTGCTACCCTTAGTGAAGAGGAGCAGGGCCTACTCCTCGGGGCCAAAGTGGTGATGACCTCATGCAAAACCATTCAAGAGCCAAATTCTACAGTTGTCTTCTGTGACAATTTACCAGTTTTGACTTGGTCCAGAAACTTCATTCAAGCCTGGGTCTAAAGTGCATTGGCACTGTCAGATCAGCCAGTCTAAGGAGCTGGTCCAGAAGCCACATGGAGCTTTTGATTACCGTTCTGCTGACGGGGTCATTGCAGTGAAATGGTTTGACAACAAGTGTGTTCTCAGCAATGCCTGTGGAGTTGAGCCTCTTTCATCTCTGAGACGATGGAGCAAAGAAGACAGGGCAAAGATTGCTGTCCCATGCCCCTCACTCATTCCTGCCTACAATGAGCATATGGGTGGCATTTGGTTTGGAGGTTTGGAGATGGTACATTCTCCTCTTTGGATATGCCCTTGACCTTTCTGTCTCAAATGCTTGGCTGGTGTACAAGAGAGACTGTTGCCTTCTGAAAGAGAAATCGATGCCGCTCAAAAGTTTCCGTCTTGCAGTTGCACACAGCATGAAAGAAGTCAACAAAGCTCCACCCAGAGTGGGCTGGCCATCCTCCTCTTCATCACCACCACCTGTGCCTCAGCAGCAGCGCTGAGTCCCAACTCCAACACCAGATGTCCGTTATGACAACTACGTACACTGGCCACAGCACTGCGACCAGTGGGGACGGTGCTGTCTGTGTCCAAAGGGTATATCCAGGTGGAGATGTGAGAAGTGTAAAGTTTTCCTGTGCTTGAATGGCAAGCAGTCATGATTTGTTGGATTCCATCAGAAGAAGTAGATCTAAAATGTCCTAAATTGTGTTGCTGATACAACATCGCCTTGATAGAAGGCATTGAAGGACATTTGTAATTCAATCTTTATTTATTTTGATACATTTTTATGTAAAATTGTTTTGAAAAAATGAAGAATTTATATCTGCATTTAAATACATTGGTCAACTTTATGCAAAGAGGTTTATAGACAAATATTTTTTCACTTAACTTTTCAAGATGTAATGGAGAGAAATTTATTCAAAATGTCAAACTGACATCTCAACCGTTGGTAGAGGTTGCTAGTTCAAAAACTGTATGGTCACTCCACCATTGGAGTGTTAGTGCTATGTTAGTGCTTGTTTTCTATATTGATAATGCCCTATGGCCTTTCTATTGTTCTTGCTGAGGTTCTTTTGGGTGATATCTCTGTGTTCTATTTCTATGTCTGGTGCTCTCTACTGATTTGATTGTGAGTGTTAGCACCTGTGTGCTGGTGATTATTGATGCCTGTCCTGTATATAAGGAAGTCGACAGTGACAGTCTGCTTCATACCCTACCAAAGAGAGTGTTGCTGTCAAAATGTTGTTTTTTTAAAACACTAAAGAATACTGCATCCGAGCTATGGGAGTGCGGCTACAATTTTTTATTTTGAATTTCTGTTCCTGTGAGCCAGCACTCCACTAATACTGGTGTGTGTGTTTCAACCTACTTTCAGTCAAAAAACAAAACGTTGTTTGTATTAAAATTGTTCAGCACCTACCTTTGCAGAAACTGACATCTCAACCATCTGGTAGAGGTTGCTAGTTCAAAGGTTGTTTGGTGAGTCAAAAAACAAAACATTGTTTGTTGCTACTAATGTCCAGGAGTATTAAAAAAAAAAAAAAGCAAAACATTTTTTGTTGTTTATTTCTTTGTGAGACCATTAAAGGGTTGTATGCAGAAAACAACGAATTTGCACAGCCAGTCCAAGGAGGTTTTATGGTGAGCCCGTCCCCTCTCCCCCTCTCTGACGTCACATAAAACGAACCAATCACAAGGTGGCACCCTTTGACCTTTTCCCTCTGCCAGGAAGAGATACATGTTTTGGTTGTTATATTGTTCGGAGTCTACGGGACGTTACCGTTTGTTAGAATGACTAGTGTGCAGGTGAAGAGGCTGTACTCGGATCTACCAGTCTGGATTGTTGAGGATCACCACGATGTGAGCCTGTTTGCTAGCTAGCAAGCTTCCAACTTATTGTGGTTGTGAATACATATAGCTCCACTCTGTTCGCAAAATCAACTTAGTGAGACTGCTAGATTATTAAGTTTAGCTATGTGCCTTTGTTTTTTCCTTAAATTACTCTAGAACATAATTACACATACCAGTACTTAAAGCTAAGTACCCCCAGGCTATTTGTATTTAACCAGCAATATAAATGTTATGGGAGCAACCCCGATACGTTCCGTTCTCTTCTGTAAGGCGAGAACGTTTCAAAACTCCATTGAAAAATCTGGTAATTAAATGTGGCCTTGCTTATCGGCAAGGTACATACCACTCAAAATATGACTCAATGCGTTCATCTGAATCCGCAGGATTGCCTCTTCAATTCGGCACACACATAATTCATCAAGCAGTTCTTGTTTTAATACAATCTTTACTTTTAGAATTGTTATGACTGTTCGGTACCGCCCACCAAGGTTACGGGTTAATATAGAACCTCCTTGGTTTGATGGGAGGAAACTACGGGAATAACCCTAGCCAATTCGAAGTTGAACTAAGCATTTAAGTGCCACGTTTTTTAATGTAGTCTGGGATAACATTTTCTCCATAGTAACTGAACTGTCTATGACCCACAGCGTCCAAACATTTTCCTATGAAGAATATTAAAGGTCAACTAAAACATCAACTTGGCAAACAGGCTCTTTGAGATAGCTAGTACTTTCACCTGTCTCTCCAGCATGTAGTGTACTATATTAGGGCTGCACAACTAGTCATGTATAATCGTATATCAGGATTTAGAACATTGTGATTAATCGGTCATCTGCAGCATACTGCTTATTGGTTTTCATTTACATCAACTATTCCCTCTCCAGCATACACAGCTATAGCAGAGACAGTAGAGCCGCACATGTTTTTGGCAGGAGAAACCAGTAGGCTAGAGCTTGAACTTTAAGTAGTGAATAAAATCAGTGATGATAGACAGACAAATCCGTCCTCCGTGTATAAACACAAAATTGATTTGGTGGCCAAAAATGGATCACCGTCTGTCATTTGGAAACATTTAGTTTGCAAACTTTGGGTGCAATCACACCTACAGTCTGTTAACTGTGGTCCAGCCCATAGTGGAAAAGTTGACTTTGTTGTATTTTTTCAAAAGTCAGATGGATCAAAGAACTTATAACAAACTGTCTATGCCACTGTGTTTCTCTACCAGGTGGTGTGTCATATCTATCGTGCCATAGCATCTAGATACCTCCCATTGAAGAACATTAAGATGGTTCATTTGGACTCCCATCCTGATCTGCTTATCCCCATCAACATGTCTGCTGACACAGTCTTCGATAAGGATGCACTGTTGAGGTACGTTTTGCTTGAAGCACACAGAATGTTACAGCCCAGCTAGACTTACTCTGTGCCTTTTTCGCACTCTGGTCCAAAAGGCTGTGTTAGTTTAATCACCCATCTGTGGCTGATTCATGTCTTTGTACAAAGTCTTCATAATTGGTCCCAGCTGAGGACCATGTGAGCAGATGATGGCTACTGTAAAAACAGGGGAAAGATGAGACACCGGAATATTTTTCTTTTCAGCAAGGCTTTACTCAGTAGAATTTAATTATCATTTTGTCATCAAGTGTAAAATCTGTACTTCGTCTCTTTTCTTTGTTTCTCAATTTCTTATTTTCATATTGTCTTCTTGCATAGACAGTGTTTTCTTACAGGAGTTCAAAACAACAAAAATAAAATACATATTCTTATTTTCATTTCCACTTTCCATTCATTCACATATTCACTTGTCCATGTAAACATGGAAAGCATGCACTGGAAAACTCTGCTCTCACAATCATCTTTTCTACTCTCGAGTTCTGAGACTGAAGGCATATGTAAGAGACAAATTTTATATAGGTCCAAAATCAACAAACTTTAATTTTAATATATAGCTCTTAATATATATGCAGTGGCAACTTTATTGTTACACTTCCATGTTTAGGCAAACCTAAAGCTCCTCCAGACAGTGAGTTGTGTGACTGTGACTCAGTATATCAACCATGCAGACAAGGTGGAGAGGTTCATTTACCGTTTGACTAAATGTTAGAATTGACAAGATGGACATCTTAAGTGACATTGAACGTGGTATGATGGTACCTTCCGTCATTTTTGACCCATCATATGCACAATCACATCATCATAATGCATTTGATGTTTGTCTTCTAAAACATTACGACCCAAAAAGTTTGTATTTAATGTTTTTGTGAATTTACTACAAGCTATGGAACACACCATATACTCATTCTCTTTATTTCCCCATTGAAATAAACACCACATTTAATGGTTAATGAAAAGTCGCTGAAATGACTGCATTGTGTATTATGTTTTCAGTGAGTTGAGTATAGAAAACTGGATAATGCCCATGGTGTATGCTGGCCATGTGTCCTGTGTGGCCTGGCTGCATCCATACTGGGCCCAGCAGATCAGAGAGGGTGAGCACAGCATGACTGTAGGAAAAGACTCATCTACCTCCACCATCAGGTAACACACACACACACACGCACACACACACGCACACACACACGTAAGTCATGCTTCTTTGTGAAATCATTGGTCAGAAGAAAAATAACATGGTTTGCTTCATTCAATGGTTATCTTACTGAATTTATTGCTATTCTTGCTCATTTTATGTCACCAACTCCATCCCTTATCTTATTGGTCTGCCTGACTGCTCCTCTCTCTCTCTCTCTCTCCCCCCCCCTCTCTCGCCCCCTCCCTCCCTCTCTCTCTCTCTCTCCCTCCCTCCCTCTGTTTCGGTCTCTCTCTGTTTCTGTCTATCTCCCTCCCTCCATCCCCAGGGTGACCAGTACAGACGACTATTTCCTCAGTGATGGCCTGTATGTTCCTGAGGAGCAGCTGGAGAACTCTAAACCTCTCAGACTGAATGTGGTCAAAGTCAATCCTGTGAAACCAAGCCACAGGACATTTACAGGTATGTAAAGCACTTAGACTTAAATGGTCTTTTCCACCCTGTTTTCAAAAAATAAAATAGGGGCATCCCTAGTTATATCACTTCAATGATCTTCAGCATGAGACAGTACTCCACCACTGAAAATTACATCAAAATACATTAATATTTGCCCATCCGTTGCCTAAAAAGGGATTGTAGAAGAGCCAAACAGAAGTGGAACAGTCCATTACCAACATATGGAGGACTTATGACTATCCTATAAAAAAAAATGGGAAAAAAATTCTGGAAAAAGTTGTATCAAGGCAATTCCTATATTTAGAATGTAATATATCTGAAAAAATTCAGTCTGGTTTTCGTCAGCAGCACAACACTGAAACTGCCCTTGCCAACATTGTGAATTATATCCTGATGGATGCTGATGTTGAGTTGCATCACCTTTTGTCCAATCCTTGAAGCTCAAATGGCAAATTCCTGAATTGTTACAATCCACAGGTACTTACGGCACACACGTGACATTAGTAAAACTTTACTCTTCCATAGTACAAAATGACCATAATATTCTTGTGGGGCTTTCAAAAACTCATTTGACGGTCCATAATGTGAGAGTTTAAATTTTATTGAAATATGAGCTGCTTGGTGGATCACTTGTAAGATCACCTGTGGGTCCTAACGATTCAGAAAAGCTAACATTTTTTCTGTAACCAGTCTTCTCTCCTTCATCTCCATCTCTCCTTCATGACTCAAGGTTTAAACCTCCTTCTTTAAATATTTTTTCTTGCTTTATACAGACAGTTACAGTATAGAGAGACAGGAAAGATGGAAAGATTCTTTAACCTTTTCCTCTTCTTTATCTCCAACTTTCATGACTGAAGGTTTAAACCTCCTTTAAGCTTCTCCTCTCCATCTCTATCTCTCCCTCATGGCTGAAGGTCTAAACCTCCTTCCTTAAGGTTCTCTCAATCTCCTCCATGACTGAAATTGATTCAACAGGTAAATCAATAAGGGATCAGTGCTTTCACTTGGATTCACCTGATTAGTGTATTTCATGGAAAGAGCATGTCAATGTAAACTGGTTTGTAGAGAGGAAGACAGGAGAAGCTGGAGCTGTTTTTCATATATTTCATATTTATTAATCCACATTTAAGTAAGCAATCAATACTGTTACTAACATCTGTAAATGACAACTGTAAGTAAAGCCATACGTATTAGCAAGGTCCCCACGGGTCCTTGAAATCCTTGAAAGTTTATGAATTTGAGAAAAAAAATCAAAGCCTTGAAAGTTTTTGAAAATAGATATAAATAGACATGGGTCATTGAAAGTGCTTGAATTTATATATTTGTGTTAGAGAAGGCAAGAGACCACATAGTCTGCCATCACTGTAACACAGTTGAGAAGTGTTCACACATTCAAGCCTCTCTCTCTTTTTAATTGTCTGTGAGCTTCTGTAAAGCCTGCTAGTTCTCATTATAAAAATTCTCAGTGTTGTAACAGTAATTAACCTTGATCCGTGTCTCAAACTATGCCGTGTTGGGTCCTTGAATTTGAGGGAATTGGGCCTGGAAGGTCCTTGAAAAGTCCTTGAATTTGATGTTTAAGAAGATGTGGGAACCCTGGTCTTAGTAATCCATACTCTTTCCCATATTTCTCATACAGTCGGCTCAACGTGTTGAAATTGTTGCCTGCATATGTTTATATAACCCCACCACAATTAATCATATTCTGTTTTTATTATTATTTTTTTGGGTTTTATAATTTTTGTTTTTGTTATGACTTTTACTGCTGCAATGACCCAATTCCCAACAATGTTTCATCTTATGTTATCCCATCTTATGCTATTCTGCCATTTGATTTCAGAAAGAAAAACAGAGGAGGACACGGCAAAGTGTGAAGCCAAGAAGCCCAGGACAGAGTGTCAGGGAGCTGGGGAATCCAGCCGCCCTCAGCCCCTCTCAGACACTACTGACACACTGCAACCAGCAGAGGGCAGCAATGACAACAAGACGGCAAAAGAGGAAGAACAGGGCAGGAAAGCAACAGGCCTGGGGAATGATGATGATGATGATGATAGTGGTGATGATGAAGGATCAACTAATTATGTTGTAAAGAGGATATTCTCAGTTGTCAGTGAGACAGAGCCATACATCTTGGACATTGATTTGGATTTCTTTTCCTGTAAGAACCCCTTCAAGGAATTGTACACACAGGTATATGTCTCTTCTGTTTATCTCATGCTTATCTTCCAGCTCTGTGGCTGGTTCATAAAGCTGGTTTGATCACTTTGATCCATTATTAACCACATACATATTTAGCCAATCATCTACTCCACACTGCCTTTGTGTAATAAGGCAAGAAAGATGCAAGATACAAGGGCTCTAGTTCCTTACCTGATCATCCCATATGGCTGAAAACACTTTAAATTAAAGCCGGGACCACAATAATCGTGTCAGTTCACATGCAAAACATTGTCCAAATACACACAGAGTTCACTGTAGGTTGAACGTTTTAAGTATTTGTAAAATCTGGTTTCATGAATTGACCTGGGCTCCATGTTGTCTCTATGTGGTCAAGGAAGAATATGCCATCCTCAAAGAGCTCTACAGCTTCAGAAGACCCAGCCCAAATGCTGATGAGGTGAGAGAGCGCGACACCTGATAATCATACAAGTTATATCCTGGAACTGATCGCAGATGCACTGAAACAACACAAAATACATGCATGGATCCCATAGTCCAAAGGTATTTAAACCAAATCCAAGATATGTTTCAGAAAGACACATTTTAAACCTTGACTTTGTATATTGTACATTTGGAATAGTAGGGAAGGACAGTATGGAATATGTGATTCCCCTATGGATGTAATTTGAGTCCCGTTTCAGAGGTTTTAAATGGTATATATGAATAACCACCCTCTCATATCACTACATAGGAAAATAAAGAGGGTGCGCTTTTACACAATTTTACAGGGAAAACCTTGTTAATGCAGGTGATGACTTTTTTTTATTATCTTTGAACACTCGGGAATTGGACTCAGATGCCTACCATACGGAAAACATTTAAAGACTCTAATACCCACAATGCCTTGCAATCAGATAACTCAGTGCATTCTTTGTCACGCTGTGGTAATCTGTTCATTGCAGCTAGCAGCTATATTTCAGTACTACATAGCGTACGTGGCAGTGGTATAAAATGCCTTATATCTCAAAAAACTAATAAGCATTATGTAGGAGCACATGTACTGTAATAAGAATTTGAGCTGCTGTGGGTCTGTACAGATTCTCTACTTATTTTTTTTTTTTTTTTTTAACCATTTCATGACGATATCATACATTTTATATAGTAATAAATTACATGAATTTCTGGGAAAAAGTGGTTGTTTTAATCTTAGCCTGCTGGGCCAGTGAAAATATACTAGGGGCAAGTGGAAGTGTGACCTACTGGTCTAAACCAGAATCCAAAATTTCTTAACATTGAGTGCTGGTGTTTATTTTATTTTGGCTAACTTTAGACCTGTGTGTGTGTGTGTGTGTGTCCAGGAGGAGCTTAGTGAATGTGCGGATCATCGTATCCATCAGTTAGAGGACCTGGAGGCGGCATTTGCTGATCTGTTGGAAGATGATGGAGAAGAGACCATTACGCGCTGGGCCAACAACCCTGGGTAATGTTCATGTGGACTGGAGAATTTTATTCAATATCGCGTGAAATATCGCAATATTCGATAATATCGAATATCGGCCCAAGCCTAGTTTAGAGCTTGACATTTATGCTTGAACCCAAATTTGGTTGGGTCAAGTCAGGTCACATTTCTTATTTTATTATTCAGGTTAAATATATTGTACATTTCAGGCTTTAGTCTGCATAAAAGTATTGTACTTCCTGGCCTTGACTTGTTTTTGGTGCTGATTTGTCATTTGTGTGTGTGTGCGTGTGAGAGAGAGAGAGAGAGAGAGTATCTTACTAATTTTTACATGTGGTTTCAGGATGGCTTCGCTAGCCCAACTGGTTTCCAGTTTGAAGTCAAGAAACCAATCCCCTGACTATGAGATGGTAATAATAATACTAGTATTATAATATACTAATATTCTGCTATTACTACAACAATAATAATAATGAGATCTCTTCTTATTTTTGGAGGAAACTCCATGCTAAGTGTCAGAAAGAATCCATACTGCTACATACTAGAGATGTCCTATCTGGATTTATGGGGCTAAAGCGATTGCCAATCTCATGTAAGCAGAATCAGCCAATATTGATATTGATCCTCATCTATGGAGCAGATTTTTAGAACTTTCACCAACACTGGAGGAATCATTTAAGGAAATTTTAGGACAGAGAGAGATACAGCCAAGTGTCATCAGCATATTAGGGAAAGGCAAGCAATAGGCCAATTATTTATGCAATTTCCAAATTGAGGCTGCAATGTTTTCATCAGAGGGAAAGGTTGAGACAACTTCCTAAACAAGGTATTCTGCAGCCAATCTGCAGATGATGCTACACATAAAAAAAGTGTCCTTATACTCAAAACAGAGCAAATCTAAAACATTAAAGGTGCTGGATATAGCATTAAACATCAATATATCATGTCAAATTAATTGTGACACTTTGGTATAAATGAAGCTTGCAGTACACATAAGTCATGTCCGCCACATCCGCTGCTCGGTAGCTGATATGTCTTTCCCTTTTCTTTTCTGTGCTTCCCTCCTCACTCTATCCAACCCTTTCATCTCCTACCCTCCTCCTTCAACCCTTTTTCTCTCCCCATCTATCCTCTTCTCTCTCTCTTGCTCTCTGTCTCTCTCAGGTCCATCAGGCTGGGTTAACCTGTGACTACTCTGAGCTTCCTCACCACATCAGCACTGAGGACGAGATTGACAGACTGATCTCAGCAGTACAACTCATTCTAAAGGCCCTGCCCAAACCTACACTGGTTACTGTTTCCAGGTAAATAAAACTCTCACACACACACCACACACACATGCACACGCGTGCGCACACACACACACGTTTGGCTTGCTACACATATGAGGACCTGCCACTAACTACATTCTCTGTTGGTTCCACGCTCCCCCCTTCTCAGGGACAAGGCTGTTTGGTTATGGGAGTGCACAAAATGCTAATGTTAGCATATTAGCCAGTTAGCTGGCTATAATCACATTTTTAACCACTTAGCCATTTCTTTAAGAACCACAATACACTGGCTCTGTACATCATCTTTTTAAATAACTATATTCAGATTAACTAACAGATAATATATGATACACCACTGCAACATATTTAGCTAACATTACAGTTAATCAAATGATAGCTACATATTCCTTCACTTTCCTTGCCATGCTAGCTAGCAAGCAAACTATAGACTATAGTCATTTCAGTTACAGATGGATAATGTGAAAACGATGTGTCTGTCTGTCTACAAGTTAAATTCACTTGAACACAATGTTTTATCACTCACATTGGCTTGAAAATAAGACCTAGTGTCTAGTTTCTTCTTCCCCAACATTTTCACACCTGGCAGCTCCGCGACTCAGATGAACTAAAACTCTCTGTACTTGTCATTTAATTGTGCATTTGTGTAATGTGGTCCGGCTTCCCGGTTGGATGGAGTTTTCCATTTTTAAGCACTGTGATTGGTCTGAAGGTCCAAACACTGCCCAGCCTGCAAACTTTGGTGTAAAAAAAAAAAATCGAACCAGTTGTGTAAGAAGTTTTTGCGTGTCTAAAATTAGAATTAGGATTAAGTTTAGGTTAGGCTAAATGTAAGGTTAAAGGATAAGGCTGGTGTTTTTTAATGCACTACTTACCGTCAACAAATCCTATGAAAATAACAAAATCAACAATGTGTTTGCTCTACTCCCATTACTTTCCGACTTCCCAAGTTCCCTTTTTAGTCTTCAAACCGGAAGTCATTGGCTCCAACTGTAAGCTAAAAACCTTTAAATACAATGGAGTTCTATGGCTTCTGAGACATGGCTTTATTGGGCATCAGCTACATGGACGAGACTTGTTAGTAAAACAAATTCATTGTTGATTTTGTTATTTTCATAGGATTTGTTGACGGTAAGAAATGCATTAAAAAACACCAGCCTTATCCTTTAAAGGATAACACTAGTGTAACACAGTCAGAAGCTGCTATTGTCTGTTCTACTGCAGCTTTGCCCTACTTCCCAGAAGTCATAGGCTCCCATTGTTTTCAAAAAATACATTTAAATAGTAATTACTACTTTATTAGTTTGGAACGCAGCTACAGCCCTAAGGCAAACACTCTGTACTTGTTTGTTGTCATCTAGTTTAAAACCAAAGTATCTACAAATGACAATGATCCACTTTTCAAATTCAAATGTTGTGATTGGTCAGGTGTAATGGAGGCCCTTGATATACCACACCAGGGCCATATGCATAAAACTCTGTGTAGATGCAAAACTAAAAATCAGTGTATGAATAAAAGGGGAATTATGCGTACACAGTCTTTTTGTCAAATTCATAAAACCCTGCGTACATGTGTTCACGCGCGATTTATCATTATGAATCACCACTTGCACAATTAGCCATAAATGGATGTCAACACGCCCCTGTTTAAACTGATTTAGACATAAATGCCAATCATCATCATGGAAAATCAGAGTCATTCTCTCATTAGCCCTAAGGTTCACATGTACACTTTCAAACCTTGCGCAGTTGTTGCATCATTGTCAAATTTCCTAGCCTTTAATAAGAAAATAATGCCGGTTTCTACATCATTTCACACAGACACAGTATAATTTTATGTCCGGGTTAATGTATTCTTGACAATGCAAGACACAGCGGAAGTAACTTCACCAATGCCGCCATCCTTGGCTTGTGTCTTCATGTGCTGTTGAGCCATTAAAGTTTAGATTGGATCAACTTGTAATGATGATTGAGAATCTTGTGTGCCTCTCTGTGCATTTGCTTTTGTCTGTGTGTGTGTGTGTATGTGTATGTGTATGTATGTATGTGTGTTTAGAGTCTAGCTCAAAGACTAATCTCAGAGCCACAGATCACACCTTGTAGAAAGTGTAGTAGTAGAGTAGATAGACAGGTCTAATAATTCCATAATTTAACTATGTGTTTTTTTTTTTCCAGGTCCAGTCTAGATGAATACTGCCCAGCAGAGCAGGTGAATTCGATCCAAAACAGAGTACTGGCTATACTGGAGAGCCTGTATGGAGCATTGGACTTACACAAGGACTATGACAACACCAGCACAGAGGCTGAGGGCAGCCAACCACAGGCCTCCTGACACACACACACACACTTGGACACTGACACACACATCTAGACACATATCACTGTTGGACTTGATGGAGATCCTGTTTGAATGACATAAAAATAAAATCATACTCCCATATACACACATGTAACATTCACACACACACTCCACCTACTGCAGACATGTTTGGATTAAACTTGAAATACATGTGTATGTCAGTTGAACATGTTTTGAGGTGGTTTGTCTTGTGTACTGTAGGAAATGCTTAACATTTGAAACAGCTATGGTAGAAGTTCTCCATCCTGCATCTATCCTGTATTAGCACTGCAGAAGACACTGTGGACATTCAATTTTAGAATGTGGAAAGTAAATGGGCTTATTTGAACAAAACTAGTGTTTCTGAACCATTCTTTGAACTTTCTGAAGACAAGAGAACAAAGTTCCATTTTTCCAGGTAACTCCTCTTGGGTAAGACGCTTAAAGCTGCACTAGTCCAAATTTTAGTGTAAAAATTCAGCTGTCTTTATCAGTCTAAATCACAAAGTGTGCCTGCAACAGCAAAGAGTGTCCCATCCGCACTAATTGTGACTGTGTCAAGTTATTTGCCAAATTAAATTCTGCTGTCAGTGTGGTCACTGGTGGAAAAGCATGAAGTGACGAATTGAAAAGTTAAATCCAAAAGTGTCTCCTAAACAGCAGTGAGTGAGCGTTCCGTCCAGAGAAAGCTGGGCTCACCAACAATGGCTAAACCTCTTCGCCATGTCCACCAAAAACTAAGAAGACGTAGTGTACTGATGTCACCTTAAAGGTGTAAACATGCAAAAATTGCCTGCCCTCTAGCGGTACTGGATAGACAGTCACGGACGAGAATCATGTGGAGCCAACCCACTCTTTTGACTCATCGTTCACCGGAAGTCTTCCCTCTCTCACTGCACACAATGGCCAACTGAATCGAAAAAGAAAGAGTCAATTGAACAAATCTTTTCACCGAGTCACTACAGATCTGACTCTTAAGAGCCGAACTGTCAGTGTTACACCAACGTAAGGAGAGCTACTCTTCTTCTATGCTTCTTCTCTGTGTGGCGAGCCCTCAACGGGGCTAGATAGAGGCTAGTTAAATAGCTAATGCTAGCGTGCTAACAAACAGGCGGGAGAAAAAAGAACCGTACACACGAGTGTGCTACTTACGATTTATAGTTTTATATTTTCGAGTTAGAACATATTACCAGTCTAAACGTTGTTTGTTCTAAATAAAGTTACCATTTTAAGCTAGTTAAATAGCTAACACTAGCTTGCTAACAAACACAGGTGGGAGAAAAAAGAACCGTACACTCAAGTGTTTTAATCTACTTCTTAACTTCTAATTTTAACTTCTATCTTGCTACTTCCAGTTTATAGTTTTATATTTTCGAGTTAGCTAACTCTAACATATTACCAGTTTGTGTTTGTTCTAAATAAAGTTACCATTTTAAGCTAGATAGAGGCTAGTTAAATGAGAAGGACGTAACTGCGGGCTTGCGGGACGCGTGGGTCTGGCTGAACGTTTGTTTGATTGACACGTGACCCCGCCCATGTTTAGCACGTCACCGTCCTGTGAGCCCGCAGTTGCGCAGTCAGAGATCCTGCTGCACCATTGAAGAAGTAAGAACTTGCTGGAGTTAAAATGGAGGTAAGTAGAATACTGCTACGTGTAAGACTATGAATTTCAACGATTATTAATAATGTAAACTATAGTCAAGTATTCTAGAGAAAAGCACAGCCTTAAGTTTTTTAAAAGCAGCGTCCAAAGATTACCACCTGCCAAACGCCGGAAAAACAACACTAAGAGTGTAACAGCCCCGCAACACTGAATTTTCATTCCTGCCGGGAATCGAACACGGGTTTCCCGATTGAGAGTCTTCAGTCTAACTCCCTGCGGCGCACCTTCACCCACTTGACCCATAAAGTGGTGAACAGAGCGACCGACCGACCGACAGTGCGATCCATAGAGCCCCTGCTCTTGCGGGGCTAAAAATCTCTTTGGTGGGTAAATCAATAAGGGTTAGCCTATCTGCTGCACTTGGTGGTAACTTTTTGAGACGCTAACATTTGAATGCCTCGGTAAATAATACAGTGTTTTGTCTTTGCCTGTTGTCAAACTTTGAAACTCAAAACAAAATTGAATTCTATTGCACTTCATGATGAATAATATACTTTTAAGTTAGTTTTACAGTAACACATAGTACCTGATTCTATGCACAAAATGGCAGTGAAAATGGGTAGCGTGACCTGTTTCTATGAGAAATGTAAATTAATTATTTAGGCCAGTCAAAATTATTCTCGGTGGCTAAATTATGTTAGTTTACCAGCCCTTGGCAGGTGAGCAAAAATTCAGTTCTGCCATTAGGAAAAAAAGTTCATAGTCCAAAGTCCAATTAATGTGGAAGTCATAATTACGGCTTTATCATATCCAGACACAGGATCTGGATAAAACGATAAAATTCAGATATTCTAAGTCTTTTATGGGATACAATTTCAAGTTAACCTGGAATTCTAAACTGCTGTGATTGGTTGCTTGTGAATGTGCGTTGCACCAGTAGGCGTACATAAAAATAACAATCCCAATCCCACCTACGCCATTCCCATCAAATACTGTTTCTCTCCCCAACTGATATCCCATTCCCGTGTTATGTGCCACCCCAATATCCTATTTCAACAGGAAATACATAACATTAAGGAAAAAAGATGCTCTCAAAATACAGTTTCATTGTGACTTAACATTTTAGAGAAATTGCTGACTCAATATACAAATATTTCCTCTTCTTCAGTTTCACACATTATGGTATAGTTGATTTTTATCTTCATTTTCCCATGAGGGAACAACAGGCTAGGTTTTCTTTTTCTCTATTGTAGATTGATTATGTTCTAGATGATCATCACCAGGACAATGAGCTAATCATCAAAGATAAAACTTGCCTTACCAGAGACAACTTCAAAACCTTAGGAATGTGCAGGGATATGGATGCAATGAGTTTTCTTAATTCTAACTTCATGCAATTGGGAAATGGAGCTTCATAAAATGTAGCTGATGTTTAAACTTTAATGTGTTTACAGTTTGGAAATGCCTGCTTGCGCCTCGTTCAGGAGATGACAGATACAGGTAAGTTTTTAAAGTTTTGAAATGGACTGAAGCATGTCTTACACACTTCATTCTTTTGACAGGGGAAATCTGTTCACATAGTGGACCTATTTGTGCCCCCAACATGGCTCCCACCATTGAGCTGCGACCCTGTCCTCTCACTTCCAGTTAGTACATTTTCATACAGGATGTTTGCTTGATTTTAAAAAAAAAAAAAGTAAAGAGGAGAATGTCCAATTAAAATTACAATATTAATTGGACATTTTCTTCAGGTCAACCCTCATGAAAAGGGTTAGGGTTATTTTTTATTATCCTCATTACCAAGGTGTGAGATGTACGCCAAGGTATATTTGGAGGGCATTAATAATGCATCTAATACTTGACAGTTGAGACTATTCAAGAACACCGGTTGAGTAGTCTTCCCAGTTGTGCAAACTCGGCTTGAATTGCTCTAATGGTGTGTGCTTGAAGATGGCTTTGTGGAACGCCATCATCCTGCTGTTCAGTTTTTCACATATGACCTTTTCTCATCTCCACTTACAGGACTATTGACTTGCTACAGACTGATGGAATCCGCGGTTTGGCATCTGAGACTGAAATCAAGGTGATTTTCTCTAAAAAGTGCACTGTGTAGATTTGATAGTGGAATTCTATCAGTAAAAGTACAAAAATGATTAGATGCATCAGAAAAAGAGTAACCGCATCTGGTAACTGCCCCCGGACCCCCCGAGAGGGTTGGTGTTCTCAGTGTCTATCAGAGGTGTGACCAAGTCAACTTTGCTTGAGTCCCAAGTCACTCTCATGTCTAAATGTAGATTATCAAGTCAAGTCCATGTCAAGTCCATGCCATTAATGTCAAATCTCAAGTCAAGTCTCAAGTCTAAATGTAGAACAGCAAGTCAAGTCGGAACAAATCAAGAGTCCAATATCAATTTAATATCTTAAAGAAAACTAAATATCTAGGACTTTTCAATCCAGTATAATTTTAATAGGATAAAGACATTGTAATCACATCATGAGTTTGATTCCTATAAATTCAACCAAAACAGAATTTAAATTCAGTTGTCTGGTGGAACAACTCTCATAACTTTAAATCTAAGCCATTAACACATACAAACGGCATATAAAACGGCTTGGCCGCATATGAAGGTCCTGAATGTCAGAAGCTGTGGTTGATAATTAAAGCTCAAAGTTTAGTATTTTTTTCTGAACTGCCCCTCAGGCCTATTTACTTCTAATTTCGAAGTTATAAAACTCTAGCAAAGAACTACAATTAACATGAAATGTAAAAGCTGAATGACACTTTCTTTCAATTCAAACAACTTCTAAATCATAGGCCTATGTGAACCTTGCAAAATTAGTTTAAACCTGCCCCCGGTGTGTGGATGTGGGGATGTGCATTTTTTTGGTCCTTCACACAGGTGTCACAGTCTCACAGATCTCTGGTAAAAAGTTAGGTTCAAAAGTTGTTGCATTTGCAAAAGATCAGCTTGGAGTGTGTGTGTGTGTGTGTGTGTGTCCGCCTGTCTCTCCTGTCGCTCCTTTGGCCGCAATATCTGCATCAATGCTCTTTATCTCTGCCATCTTCTCTTTATGGCCCCGTCTGAGTGTGTTGGACTTGGAGATGAGCTGGACCATCAGACTGCCAGCACTGCCCTCTGCCTGCTCTGCAAACCTGTCTGCGTCTCTGGCCAGGCTTTCAGACACCTTGAGCATGGTTTTCCTTTTCTTTTTCAGTCCCTCGAGGTGGTCCTGGACAGCTTTCCTCTTCTGGCCCTGTGCATCTGACTCTTTTTTCATTTTCTCTTGGTCAAGATGAGCTCTGTACCTTGACCTGGCTGATGCTGCAGAGCTGAGGAGCTCCTTTGTCAGAGGGACCTTGGTAACTCCTCCATGTAGGGTGACATAGTCACAGACAAGTCTCTGTGCGACAAAAGTGTCCTCGTGCATGTTGCATGTCTCCACTTCTTTATTAATAGAGAAGCCTCTCTCGACAGTAGCTTGTCCATGAGACAACAGGAGAAGTTTCTAGCAGAAACTCCAGAGCTCAGGGTAGGGCTGGCTGAGGACGCCATGCAAGAAAACGCCCAGCCTCGTCTGCATGGGTTGGAAGAAGAGAAACTGTTCAGTTCTCGCCTCCAGAGAAAGGAACTGTCCAAACTGTTGGACGATCACATCACCTGTTGTAAGAGTGACAGAAAAAAGTATATATTAAATATAATTAGGGATGGCTCGATACCACTTTTTCATGTCCGATACGGATACTGATACCGCAACCTTGAGTATCTGCCGATACCGATACCAATCCGATACCGTCTTTTTCCCTCTCTTAAACACCTAAGCTGTTAATAATACATTTGTCTGGATGCACTTTGCTTAACCTAGCCATCTCAACATCATGCTCAAACTGTGAAACAAATATTCTGAATACATAGCCCACAACATGACTCAGTTATGCAATACTGCTGCTTCTTTTTATTTAAACTTTTTCACACACAGAAACTTTTAGCAGCATTTTTGATTGATCAGCACCATTCAAACATTCAAAATGAAATTTAAAGTGCAACTTTGTGCAAAAGTTTAAATCTGAGTATTTAGAATAACAAAGGAATTATAATTCCAGTGTAAAATACTGGATATAACTCACCACTCAATGTAGCCTATACCTTAATGACATAGCAAAAAACAAGTTGCAATGTAGACCATAACTATAATTTAACATAAAAATAATAGCATCTCCAGTATAAAATGTACAGTGGAACACAGTATGGTAGACATGGCATCTTAAGACACTCACAACTGAAACTCTAGGCTATTACACCTGATATCAAGCCAGCTGCATTGAAAAAAAATAAATATCTAAGGGTAGACAGTGCAAGCTCTAAAGTTTCTTTCACATGTAACCTCTGGGGTTGAACTGTAAAACACCTGTATAAAACTAAACATTAGAATGAATACAATTCCAGTATGAAAAGATAGTTGCAATATAAACTAAAATCTTTGGTTCAAGTTTTCCCCTAAGATGATAAGACATAGCAGTAGCTGCCTGACCTTTAAAAACTGTCACAAAAACCACTGGCTCATCTTTTTTACAGTCCTTATGTGACTTAAGTTTGTTCACTTTAACATGAGGGGCAGATTCTTCTTTAGAAAGATTAGCATTTCAGCCTTCTCAGCTGTCAGCCTGCTCCTCCTTTCATCGATAATAATGGAGGCTGTGCTGAAGAGCCTCTCGCTCTCCACACTTGTTGAAGATGCACAGAGAAATTTAGTTGCTGTGACCGCCAGGGAGGGCAGTCTAGGTTGGTTGACTTTCCAGTACAGCAGTGGATTGTCCGAATGCCAAATAGTTGGCTCGCTGAGGTAGGTCTGCACTTCAATGCGTGCACTTGTGGTGGTTGACTCAGGACCAGCAGGTTCTACTGTGCTTTCCTCCAGGATTTCATCAAAAACGCTTCCAAGTCTGCTCTTGCTTGCAGCCTCCACCCGTGGAGTCTTCTTTGCTGGCTCTGAGGCTGCTGATTCAGATGAGGTCCCCTCTGCTGGTTCTGAGGCTTCTGATGTGGTCCTCCTCAACACTTCTTCCATTTTCCTTACCTCTGCCATTAATGCATCCTTTGCATGTCTTGAGGTTTCTGCATTTGTAAAGTACCTGGAATGATAAAAATACACATATGTACATTTTAAATTAGCCTACCCTTAATATCAAGTGATTAATCCCATTCTGAAGGCTGATGCTTGATATGAAATATTGAAATAGATGTGCAAAAGTAAAAATTCCACACACACACTGACAGGTGTGGGATTTGTGTGTGTAAATCTCTTAACAGAGACCCCACATACCTGTCTTTATATCTTGGATCCAGTAGCGTTGCAACTGAGTATAATGGCTCAGATTCCATGTCTCTGAAACGTCTGTTCACAGCCTCAAGGAGGGTGCCTTTCAACTTCTTAATTCCCTCGTCGGCCTCGTTTTCTCGAGTGAGAATGCGTTTAAGGACACTGACAATGGGGATGACATCAGATTGCAGATGCAGATGAAGAGCTTGCTTACCTCCCTTGTCAACTCCTCAAAAGGGGCTAGAGCTGCGACGGTCTTTTCCAGTACCCCCCACTGGTTTGCAGTCAATGTGGCTGGCAGGTTGTACTCCGCTGTATATGCACACAGGGCCCGTTTCTGTGCAATGAGGCTCTCGATCATGTAATATGTACTGTTCCACCTCGTTCGTACATCTTGTTGCAGACGCTTGGTCGGCATATTCAGCTCCACTTGAATATCCTCCAAGCGTGAATACGCAAGTGGCGAGTGCTTGAAGTGACCCACAATTTTTCTGCCAATAGCCAGTGCATCACTTACACTATGCTGTGATAGCAGTCCCTCGTTCACAGTAAGTTGCAGGGTATGCGCGAAGCATCCCAAACTGGCAACTCCAAGGCGATCCATTGCTTTTATTACGTTACTGGCATTGTCCCTTAAAATGACATGGACTTTCCTCTTCTCAATTTTCCATGCATTTAACATCTCCTCCATTGCTGTAGCGATGGACTCTCCTGTGTGTGAGCCACGAAACTGCTTAGCCTGCAGCATTGCTTTTTGCAAAGTAAAACTTGAGTCTATCCACTGTGCTGTCAGACTTAGTAATGACATTTGACACACGTCTGAGCTCCAGATGTCAGTTGTGAAACTAAACATGGCAACGTTTTCCAAGCATTTCAAAATGAATTCGCACACTTCCTTGTACTTATTTGAGATAGCCGTTTCGGAGATGAAATGCCAGTTTGGCAACGTGTAGTGAGGCTCCAAATGTTCGATTAAGCGTCGAAAACCCACATTTTCAACAACAGAAAGGGGTTGGTCATTCAGCACAATGAATTCAGCGACTTTCTCCGTTATCAGCTTTGCTTTGTTGCTGTCTGGAGGGAGTTTCTCACGCTTCTAAATTGTTTCCAGCAATGTTTGTTATTGCGGCACACTTTTCTTCTTGGCACTCGTTGCCTGTATAAATTCGGCATACTCCTTTCCATGATGCTTCTGCAAGTGTTTAATCAAGTTCGTGGTGTTGAAGTTTCCAACGCTGCTGCCACAGCTCGAAACACTCACATTGCATAAATTGCACTTGGCTGTTTTGCTTTTTTCTTCCTTGAGCTTAAAATAACTCCACACAGCTGACATGATGACAGCGCTGCTAACAGGTCTCACTCACGTTCTAGCTACTGTTCACGTGACACATGCTGCTCATCTGTGTTACTCGTGTCGTGATACATCTCTCTTTACTGCATGTCGTTTTTTTGTCGTTAGTTTAGTTAAGCATTTACGTGATAGTTTAGGCTAATGGATCGTATCGGATTATACTTTGTTTTTTTTTCGATATCGATCCTGTGATTTTGGCCAGTATCGGACCGATACCGATACTGAGTATCGGATCGGCGCATCCCTAAATATAATTAACAATCATATTGCATATGTACTTTTTACTACTGTGTTTTGTTTGTGAGTTGTTTCAATGGTTCCTTGCTTGTGAACACTTTTATAGATACTGACTCTGACTCTGAACACTGAATTTCAAAAGTATACTCTCTGGATTTGATTTAAAAATAATATTATAATAATGTACCCGCAGAGATGCCTCCTGCTAACTGTTTGTCTTGTAGAAACCTTTGCACTAGACACTTCATCTTGCCCTGGCACCAGTCTGGATCAGAGTATATGATGGCTGGATTGAGGGAGGTCATCTGACGCACAGTCAGATATTTCAAGGGGCTCTTCTCCTGAACCTTCCTCAGAATGCTTGATAAACTATCAATGCATTCCATTCTGAACTCAAGGACAGAAAGCTCTCCTATGCTGGGTTTAGTCTGCTGCTGGAGTTCCTGGCAAGGAGGGTGGAGAGAATAACTTTTTATTGCTGCCACAGATATGATTCCATTATCAGCATCCAGATCATAATTGGTTATTCCCACAATTCCTTTATAACAGCCTCTGCTCCAATGCCAATGTTGACATCCATTGGGCGGACCCTTGATGTCTTGCCAGTGACGTCAAGCTGGACTGTTCGCAAAGCTGTAATGTCATGGAGAAGTTTTCTCTTGATGAATCGCCTCAGCAAACTCTGCAAACAGAAAAATAATACACATTATTATTACTTCGGTATGGAAATAAGTTATCAGTTCTCATAAGCGTTGCAGCAATAGTGCTATAGGCTATCCATTAGTGAATGTACAAAATCATTGAATTCAAGTGCAGTGATAACAAGATAATCATCACCTTCAGCAGCTCAGCCAGGTCGTTAGCAATAAATGGCATCGCAGGCTCATCAGTTTGGTATTTTGTGAGAAATGATGCCATGTTACAGCTTGCCATTAGCTAATCATAAAATCTATCCTATAAATCAAATACTCAATGTCATGTCACTATTAAATAGTCCAAGGTGATATCTTATATATAGGTTACAGCTACTAGGGCTGTCACTTTTTCCAAAAATCAAGTTTGAACAAATACAAAGTAAAATAGAATTGATTGAACAAGTATGTTATCAAAATCCTCTATTATAACATCCCCCGCATCCTCATGCCTTTTCATAATCGCAAACAATACCAAAACACTTATTAATGTAATTTAAACTTGATTAAAAATAATGAAACAAAGAGATTAGCCTAATATATATGCTTATATTTCATGCATAGATGTATCCACTTATCAAATTAATTAATTAATTAATTAATTAATTAATTAAATAAATAAAAAACGTTCTGATACTCCAGTCCACCACTTTTGCATGGCCCATGAATTGAGAATGTGCTAGCTAGTTCCGAATCAGGAAACATGCACCTAAAGGTCTCTTCAATTCCCTCATCAGAATTATAGGAGAGGTGTCCCGAGACAGTGTTTAGGACCCATATCACTTCAGCTCTGAGGGTGGGCGTTGATCCACAATATGTTCTCAGGTCCACTGCTGGCACGGATGCTGATGTCGAGGTTGCTGATGTTGAGGCAGTGCTAGCCGCGGAGGTGCTTGCTGTCAGCGATGAGCAGAACTACGCAATGCCCAGAGTAGACGTCTGCTGGCGGGCTCTTGCAAATGACTTGTGCTTGTCACTCTTCATATGCAACTCCAACGCCATGATCCCCATCATCCCTAGTTTAAATGTTTTGCGGCATAAAATACATCGGGCTTCATGGATGTTTTCTGGTGCCGGTACCCCAGTGGGGTTTCCCATTGAGGTAGCTAACTCGCTAACTGGCAGCTACATATCTGCGCAGGTGGGCAACAACGGTAAAGCTGAACTCCTAACTCGCATGAACTTGTGCACGCACATTTCATTCTCGCACCAAGACGTGACATCATAGCTACTGTAGCTCCCGGTAGCCCCACAAGCACATAAAGTCTTCGAATCCAAAACATTTGACATATTTCATATTATTTAATCTCCTGACAGACCCACAAAATATTTAAGACCTATGAAAATTAAATTTAAGACTTTTTAATACCTTTTAAGGCCTTTTATTGAGAATTGTGAATTTAAGACTTTTTAAGACTCCGCAGACACGCTGGTTTTGCTTGCTTTTCAGCAACTAAATTGTCAAATTTTGATACAATTGTGCTACGGGAAATGGGTGCATATTTGTTGTCAACAACAGACATGAAATCGCGAAAATGCTCATTCTCAACCAGGTTAAGCGGCAAGTTGCATCCAACCACTAGGTGACGCAGAATTGCTGCAGTGATGGCCAGGGGCGGAGCTAGACTCTCAGCACAGAGGGGGCGGAGCATTCTCGAGGGGCCCTTCTGATAAAGTCATTTTAAAATTCACAACTGTAAAATAGCTGATATATCCTATCCTATCCTATCCTATCCATAAACACAAATTGTCACTTATTGAGCCACGCAAGCCAATGTCTAAGAAAACATACAGTGAAGCCAGAGCCACTTTGTCAGACAAGCTTGTTCTGAAGAACAAAAAAAGAAAACAGGTTGCCAGTCGCGTTCAAATGTTTCAACACTGAGGACAGCACGCGGTTCAGCACCACAGCGACACCACCACACAGACAGTGACAGCCTGTCGCGGTGGGGCTGAACGCCGACAGGCCAGGTGCACTGTCTAAGTACCATGTCTTTCTTACACGGGAATAACATAAACATAAAATAGACAGCGGTCTACAACACTATACAGTACAAGGCCTATTCAAATATAAAATAGACACGGCGGTCTATAACACTATACAAGGCATATTCAAATACAAAATAGACACGGCAGTCTATAACACTATACAAGGCCTATTCAAATACAAAGTAGACAGTAACACCACAGGCAGTGACACAGATAGGTTGAAGTTGTTGAACAACAGATTAATCTAACATTCTGACTGATTTCTTCATAACTAAAATTTAAGTTAATAAAGACTAATTATGGATGTTTCACTCACCAATTGTTGTCCCTGCTCAGCCTGCTGTAGTTTAGTGTAGTCCATTTGTGTAACATCCTCCATAGAACAAAATAATCCGAACAGGTTAACAAACTCATCCACAACTTCTTCTGGCTTGGAGATGTCTTCTGAGTAGAAACGTGCGAGCTCCAGCATTTTTTCTTCAGCATCAGGGCACTCAAAGCACTTTGGGTTGAGTACCGTGAACAGTTTGGCCATTACTTTGAAGTCGGAAAATCGATTACAAGTAGTAGTAGCAGTACAAGTAGTAATTACAAAAACACTGTCGACACGTGCTTTATGACGTATGCCGATCGGCTGGTCTCACACAGCCAGCGGCTGGCTCACAGCTCCAAAAACAACATGACACATTCACGGACACACGTAAATTAGGCTATAATAAAAAAAGTAGCTCAGTAGGGGGGCCCCTACTGAGCGTGGGCCCTGGGGCAGTCGCCCCCTCTGCCCCTGTGATCACTCCGCTACTGGTGAGGGTCTCTTGACGGGGGTGCCTATGACTATAGAGCTCCACAGTGCGGGGTTGGATATAGTCGGCAATGCTGGGCTGCTGCATGTCACTGTACCTGCCACTCTTCAGGTACTCCTCGTATCTGTAAGTCAAATGAAATGTCAAACTTGTTGAGTTGCCTCTCTAAAATGGGAAAAAAGGAACACCTTTTAACAATTAAGCACAGTGTCACAGTGTCACTCACTGCAATTACTGACTGACAGTGACAATGCTAAAAACTGTCACTGTGTGTATAAAATTAAATTAATAGGTATACAATTAATATATAATATTATATATTTTATATATACATATATATATATATATATATATATATAAATTAGATTATGTTAATTAATCTAACTTTAATGCCAATCATGACAGTCTACTGTTCAAAGTGGGAGAGATCTTTAGAAGTCAAATATTTTGTTAGGGGTACTATACCAACCCCAACTCCAAATGACAATGAGTTGGACTATTCTAGCACCTTTGAAACTGTATTGTGCCAGGGAAATTAAATTGACAGCCTTGATGTGGTACCATGGAGCGAGCTCTTTGAATGGAGCACTAAGTGCCTATTTTACCTACCGCTCCGGGTGGCTTTTTTTCAGGTGTCGAACGAAATTCGACGTGGTAGAAACCACGTCCGACACCCTGGTGTTATAGTATTTGCAAGCTGTAAACCGCTTGTCACTCTCTATCTTAAAGTCTTTATATGCAAACACTACAACACGGGGCATTGCTGCTGCCATTTTGGTGAACGCTGTTGCAAGCGTACTACTAATATATTAAACTACAATCATTCAAACACGCAAGACCCCTGGTCCCAGTACAAAGCTGCTATATGTCTTTATTTTTATGCGTTGTATCTTGTTTTATTTTAATGTGTGTAAAATCCAGTTTATACTAGGGCTGGGGCGACTATTCGACGTAATCGATGTAATCGATTACGAAAATACGTCGATTTCCATAACGTGCGTCGGCGCGTCGCAATGAAGTAAGATGGCTGCGCCCGGTCAAAGCATGGATTCCCCCGCAGAACAAGTTGCAGCTAAAAACCTCGCCCACGATCATCTAAAGTGTGGGAGTATTTTAGACAGAGACCCAACAATGTGGTGCTCTGTAAACTCTGCAAATTGGAAATGGCTTATCACAGCAGTACAACTGCTATGCACGAACACTTGAAGCGAAAGCATCCTGGAGCGCTTTGTCAAGACGGCAGCAAGACAGCACCGTAAGTCCTGTTTACTTTTTGTCCCCACCCAAGCATGATATATTAGGATTATCAACACGCGGAACGTGTTTCTGTTAGTAGTAGTCACTTAAAATTGATTTTCTAAATGTTTCTTCATCGCCCCCATGTTAAAAGTAATTTCTGCACCGCTGCTAACGTAACGTTACACCATGCGTCATCTAACGTTGTTATTCGGCCGTTTTATATTTTCAGTTTACTTTAACGGCCATGTATGAGTGAGAAAATGGCTTAAACTAACGTTACAGACCGTTGTTACAGTCTGTGGCTGTTGTTACAGTCTGTAAATCGTTTCAATTATTTTCCTTCCCCCACACTGATGCAAAAATACATTTGCCAGTGATTATCTTAACTGCATATTACTCCAGCGATGAAATAAATCCATGTCATAACCATTTTCAGTTTTAAGTCAAGTACTTAAGTAAAAATGCTGATTTCTCCAGTTCAGGGAAAGGGTTGACATACAGTCATTAAATTAATCTTTGTGTCAGAGCAATCCTTTTGAATTTGAGGTCCAGTATTTTTATGATCAGGCATCTGACAAATAGGGTCTATTATTATTATTATTATCATTATTATTATTAATATCATAACACAGCAGTGATGTGGAAATTAGACTCATTTTAAAATATGCCACTATTATCATTATTCTAATGTGCTTT
The DNA here is from genome assembly GCF_048128805.1 of Centroberyx gerrardi. Lineage (NCBI taxonomy): Eukaryota > Metazoa > Chordata > Actinopteri > Beryciformes > Berycidae > Centroberyx > Centroberyx gerrardi. The sequence goes on along the minus strand of NC_136009.1, from coordinate 1,957,391 downwards.
ATGTGTCTCTTTTTCAGGATGAGGCAAAGCAGTGTGGAGGACTTTTTCCACAAAAGGAACCCAAATCCATGCACACCCCAGATGGCTGCTGAGCTTTCTGACAGCATCTTACAGATGATCATCAAGGACATGAGACCCCTTGCTGTTGTGGAGGGTCAAGGCTTCCGTGAGATGATCAACGCATTTCACACAGGGTATACACTTCCCTCCAGGCGCCACTTTACGGATTTGATGGAGAAAAAATATGAGGCTACTCTTGAGACAGTGAAAGCCGAACTCAAAAATGTTACATCAAAAATCACACTCACCACAGATGCTTGGACAAGTATTGCCACCGAGGCATACTTAGGAGTCACCTGCCACTTTATTAATCAGGATTGGGAGCTGACTTCATACAGTCTGACCACGATGCCGCTTGAGGAGCGCCACACAGCGGAAAATATTGCTGGCTGGGTGGAAAAGGCAGCAGAGAAGTTTGGTTTCTCTCTTAGTGATGTACTGGCTGTTGTACATGATAATGCTGCCAATGTTGTGGCAGCTCTCAGGATCTTGGAAGAGAAGCATGGAGTTGCTTCACATCGATGTGCTGGCCATACACTTCAGTTGGTGGTCAACCACGCCCTGAAGAAGGATCCCCAGATAAGCAAGACACTTGGGGCTGCAAGGTGCCTTGTAGAACATTTCAGGAGGAGTGAGCTGGCCAGCAGCAAGCTCAAAAACAAACAAAAGCAATGGGGCACAACTGAGCATAAATTGATCCAGGATGTATCCGTAAGATGGAACAGTTCTTACTACATGGTGAGTCGCCTCTTGGAGCAGCGGTGGCCGGTGACTGCAACCCTTTCAGACCCAGAGGTCACACAGCGAGGAAAGCACTACCTGGATCTGAAAAGTGGCCAGTGGACCCTACTGGAGGAACTGGAGCAAGTTCTCAAGCCCTTTGAGCAAGCCACTGTCTTCCTGAGTGGAGAGGCTTATGTTACTGTCTCTGCTCTACCTCCACTGGTAAAGGGCCTCCAGAAGTCCACACAGAAAACATCCTTTGAGTCTGCTCCTGTCAACTCTTTCCAAACAGCTGCAGCACAGGAGATAGCTTCAAGGTGGGAGGGCGAGACCACATTCAGAGAAGATGGTCAAAATGTGTGTGTCATTGCTGCTGCCCTTGGCCCCAGGTTCCGCAAGCTAAAGTTCCTGTCATCAGATGATATCCTAAAAGTGCAAGTCAAACTTCAGACTCTTGCATTTCAAGCCAAAAGAAGTGAGAAGGAACAGCTTCAACAGGCAAGTGTGGACCAGGATGACTCAGCCAGTGCCCAGCCACAAGTTTCAAAGACGAGGCCAATGTCTGTGCTGGACGCATTGCTGGGCTCAGACTCAGAGGGGTACAGCAATGAGGAAGACAATGGCCAGGATGAAGATAGTGTTGACAATGAAATGGTGAGGAATGAGGTACTCATGTATTTTGGTGAACAAGGCATTGCAAGGGATAAGAGCCCACTCCAATGGTGGAAGGAAAATGCAGCAAGGTTCCCCACCCTGGCTATTCTGGCCAAATCATACCTGTCTGTCCCCGCAACATCAACTCCATCTGAACGCCTCTTTTCAGCTGCTGGGAACATTGTGACAAAAAAAAGAGCAAGCCTGACCTCAGCGCATGTAGACATGCTCACATTCCTCCACTGTAATGCCTAACTTTATTCTTACAGTCTCCCCAACTCAGGACACATGGAGACCCATGGCCTAAGAGAGAGAGAAGGAGGGGGAGAGGGAGAGAGAGAAGGAGAGGTGGAGGGGGGAGGAGGAGAGAGAGAGAAGGAGGGAGGGAGGGGGAGAGAGAAGAGGAGGGAGGAGGAGAGAGAGAAGGAGGGAGGGAGGGAGGGGAGAGAGAGAAGGAGAGGGGGAGAGAGATTGCTTGGGTGTGTGTTAGTGTTACTGAGATTTGATTCAGATTGCACTAGTTTTAGTTATTCCTGTTAGAAAAAAGTTAACTGTTGCTCGAATTGCACTAATTTTACTATAAGATGAGGGGGAGGGAGAGAGAGAGAGAAGGAGAGGTAGAGGGAGGGGAGAGAAAGAAGGAGAGGGGGAGAGAGATTGCTTGGGTGTGTGTTAGTGTTACTGAGAGTTGATTAAGAATGCACAAGTTTTAGTTATTCCTGTTAGAAAAATGTTTAAGTGTTACTCAAATTGCACTAATTTTACTGCAAGATGATTTTATGTTGGACTGCTAAACTCGAGGTTGCACAATGTTTTGGTATTCCTCCTGAAAGTGACTTGAATTTTACATTGTTTCATTTATTTTGTTGTTGGATTGCTAAATATTGCACTATTCCTTTTACTTGAATTGAACAAGCTCTTGCTTTAATTTTATTTTGGAGAGATTTTATGTTGGACTGTTTTTAAGAGAAGATGATTGAATAAAATATTGAAATATTAATGAGTAATACGTTTTTGATGTTTATTTTGGGTAAATTAATTGTTATATTAATCAAGTAATAAAAAAATAATCTTTAGAATAATCGATAAATTAGTCGTTAGATTAATCGACTAATCGAAAAAATAATCGTTAGATTAATCGATAAAAAAATAATCGTTAGGTGCAGCCCTAGTTTATACCAATAAATAAGTTTGCATTTCATGATTTGACCGCCTAGCGCAGGTTGTAGATAAGTTATCACATAACATAATAAAAACATAGCACAGCTCAAGTAAATGTTCCACATTGTCACAACGTAACTGGTATGAGCATTTTAAGGTTGTCACAACCTACCAATAACGTAGCAAGTATACATTTGGTAACTTATTAAATGTTCTCTATTGGTAGTATGTGTGTTGTGTAGATAACGTTGTGTATAACGTTGTGACAACCAGAAAAAGTATTTCATTTAGACTTGTGTGCAATGTTGCAGCAACGTTGTCATAGCCAAATCAAAACGTTGTAACAACCTACCTGAAACGTAACTGTGTTTATTGGGTATTTCTGAATTGCACTTTTACACCAAACTGGACTTATAATTAGGAATTCTGTTCAGACTAAACAAGCCTTTGAAATCTCTCTGTATTCACACAAGACAGAGAGATTCAAATGACCAAATAAATCAGTCAGACCCATAGACTGTTAAAGATGGACATAGTGAGTGTGACGTCACCCACTGACTTCTGAAGGGCCGTTTTGAAGCCTGGAGATTGGGTTTACAGTCGCCGCCATGTTTAAGTTTTTTGGAGCCAGAGCCGCCAAAGCGAGGCAAATGGTGAAATTTGGGTTGTCTGCAGAGCCGCAGCTCCGCCTACTATTGGCGTAATCGGCGACCTATCGATCACTGGACAGGTGACCTGTCAATCACTAGGAAAAAACAACCCAGTTTTATATCCATTATATCCCGTTAATGACACAATTATTTTGAAAATCGCCATAAGGACACACATTAGAAGAAGTGAAATTAGCTACTGAGGCAATAACCTCTTGTGGAAAAAATGTATTGACTTTATAATTTTAGTGAGAATTTGGGTTGTGGTCCCAACCTGCATGGAGTTGAGCGGTTTGGAGCCTTTTTGGAGCCAGCCCCTAGAGGACAATAGAGGAATTGCCACCTGCCGCCATTTCAGTATTGGCTTCAAAATTCACCTATGGTTTTGGCCACTTGGTCAGACCGCATCTTTGTTGACCACAACTTGAAACCACCTTTATATTAAGAGTATAATTAATCACATTGCATTTACAAATGTTTTATTCAGTGTTGATTATTACCCACTATTGGCAAAAGCAGAAGTCTTTGTAAATGCTGTAATGCATTGAAAATAGCAGGCTTCCTCTTTTTCAGCAGGCCTCTTTGCCTTTTCTTTATCATTTGACTCATTCGTGTTTTAATATTACTTTAAAAACCACCATTAATCATTCTTTCTAAAGCTAACAATGTGAGATGGTTCCATAGAAAGAAAGCCACTCTTTATCTTTGAAAAGATCTTTCAAAAAACCTCACCCATCTTTTTGAATGGATCAAAGTCAGAGAACAAAAGGGACGGAAACTAAGTGCATGGTCATCTCCACTCAGTCTGAGAGATTATGTAACCGTGTGCGTGTGTGTCTGTGTGAGAGAGTGTGGGTGGGTGCATACGTCTGTGTGTTTGAAGTTGCCATGACATGTTGGAGGTATTCATTACTGTGAATATGCACAAGAATTTTTCTACTAAAGGTCTGCCAATTATAATTAAACAGACAAATCAATCTTATTTTTTTGATAATTCTAAATCTGATATTTACAAGGAATAACAAAAGTGGGTAATTCGTTTTTTGTGGAAAATGTCGCACCATTGCACTACCTGCCTAAGATAAAATCTCACTTTTCTCAATTTCCCAAAAACTCACTGTATCCCTTTAATACTAATAGAAAGGTAGGGTTATTAGCCATTGGCTGTAGAGTTTTAAAAATTGTGCTCTGGCATTGCGAATGTAATATTCTCTTCCTTGCACCAATTTTCCCAGGCATTTGAGTTTTAAATCCCATTAGCTTTAGACTTTTAAAAAATCCACCTGTCCGACTGTTTCTGCAGTTTTATCCACACAAAACTAATTAGCGGGAGACAATATGGCCCTCAGTGTAAGTGGAAGAATTTTGTTGCTTAAACTTGAAAGCGTTCTTTACACTTGGGTTTTGCTCGGGCGGGGGGCCTACTTTTCATCCAAGTCAGTCATCTGCAGCGGCGGGCGTGGGGTCTACTTCTCATCCAAGTCATCTGCGAGTGGGCGTATTTACACATTTTCTGTCGCGTCGTGAATCAACTTCACTCTGTGTTGATAGTCACATTTATGCGCAAGCAAACATCAGCTTCCTGACTGCTCTCTCGGCTCAACTCCGCTGCTGCATAGACCGTCTCGTGGTGCAACTTTTCCACAACTTTTAAAGACTTTCAGCTAGAGCCTGGAACACACGTTTGAGGTAAGCAACCTGTTTTCAAAGTAATGCTGCACTGATGAAAAATGCTTGTGACGTTAGGCGGGTCATTATTAGGGAATTATGCGGGATGTCAGGCGGGTCATTATTAGGCATTATGCGGGATGTCAACTTAGGTTTCTTGTAGCTTGCTAACGTAGCCAAGATTGCTAGCGAGCTAGTAGCTATAACTCTAGAGCCCCGCAGTGGTCGTCGAGGAAATTAAAAATCTAGGGTATATCGTGGCCACGTTTAATTATTTCGTGGCAACGTTTTATTATTTCGTTCCCACGTTTTATTATTTCATTACCATGATTTGTTCACAAGCTGCATGACAAGCAGCTTGGAGTGGTCATCAATTTCATGGCGTGCTTCGTCAAGGCTGAGCATCTTCACACAAGAATCTCATGAAGATGGACTTTAAGGACAAAATGCTGCCTCTTGTGGAGCTGTATGTTGGACTGGTGGCTGAGAAAGTGAAGGCAGAAAATCCACGTCATCCGGTTAGTAAATGTATTGAAAACAGCAAATCAAACAATCAATTTCTCTAGCTAATTTACAATTTTTTTATTTTGTAAATGTTTTCCAGAGTGTGCTGCAGTTTGTCGACACAGTAAAGACTGCGTACGTGCTTACAGCAGCCTACATGCAGAAAAAGCTGCCACTGAACAGGACACTACAATAATAATAACAATAATAAAGTTTATTTGTATAGCACCTTTCTCAGATACAGAATCACAAAGTGCTTTACAATATTAAAATAGCAATAACAACAGACAAAACAGGTAGAGACCCATATACGAGTACAGATTGAAGGACAAGACTACCAAACAATTAAAAGGAAATAAAATCAATAAGAGCTATCGTGAAAAAGCAAATCAAATAAGAGAGTAATAAAGACCAGCTTTCATCAGAATATTAATGTGACAGGTGTCACATTAATACACAAGTTCAAGTTCGAAGGCACACTCCAGACCCCCACCGCACCCACCCTCTCACCCCCTTCTCCTCCCCCTCCGGCTCACCGCATTTAAGGCCCTCCGTTTCATGAGAGGCAAAGTGGCAAAGAGGCAAAATGGCAAAGAGCACTAACACGGGGGGGTTTCATCTGCGAAGTACCTGTGACTACGTTTCAAGAATCGCCGTTGTGGTACGCTCCTAAGAAACGTGTCATGTATTTGTGTAGGACACAGGTACCTCCTTCAGAACCGCTTCGCGGGGAATGGAGCCTGGGATCGGGCGGAATTCTGGGGTATGTGTTTAATTACACCGTCAGCGAACTCTGCTTTTATCATCTGCCGAACGGGGGGGGTCTTTTGGTCCCGACACGGTAAAAACCACGTTCACATCCAACGACTGGGGAGTGATGAATCTCGTGGTGACGCAATGCCTCAAAATGAAAAACGCGGCTTCAATTTCCAGTCAGTGGGCCAGAGATGCGGAAGAAACAACGTTAGTGGTGAACGAGGAGGAAAATAAGGAAAACATTGACCCAAACTCAGCCGGCAACAACGATGAGCAAGAGGAGGAGCCCTGCAACAACGATGAGCAAGAGGAGGAGCCCGGCAACAACGATGAGCAAGAGGAGGAGCCCGGCATACAAAAAACGTTCAGAGCTGTATGGGAGACTAAGAACATACCTAAATGGTATTACCGGGTGAGCTGTCATTTGAATGCACTAGATGAGCCCGTTGGACAGTTCGTCATCGAGCGCTTTAATTCCGAATGTGGGGTGTTTCAGACCGCGCTATGTGTACCGGTCAATGCCTGGTTGATAATGTTCGAAGAAAGTGCCTCAAGGATTACGTCTCTCTTCCAACACAGCCGTTGCTGGAAAGAACAAGTGCTTGTGAAAAGATTTCTCTCCTTTTCTTAGACACGCCCCTACACCCTACACCCTACAACCCCGCCCCCTCTTAGCATTTATAACAGGGTTTTGTTGGGGCATACGAGCACAGAGAAGAAGAAAAAAACCTACAATGTCACTCCCTCCCACACCACCGCCATCCCCGCAGGCCGGGAGTTCGGATAATTGTGACTGTCTCAACCCAGGGCTGTATCATCCTTCTTCAGCAACTGAAAACTCCTCATCGTCTTCTGATTCTGATTCTGATGCACCATCACCGGTAGCAGCATCACCAGTAGCACTACGGGATCGTGACGATCCGGACGGGTTGCTGGCCTGTCTATTTCTGGACACGGTGAAAGCCGTGGTGGTTAGTTTGCTGGGAGCGGTTTTACGCAGATATAGAATAGAAATCTGCTACAGCTGTCAAATTGACCACGGGAGTCAAAAACATCACGAATGCCTGCAGGGACTACCTGAGGGATTTTACCTATCCCACTACAGCGAGTTGATAAAAAGACTCTGGACGAAGCGTTTTATCCCCTCCATCCAGCGACTACTCAAATCACACAGCATCAACGTAACAGAATCCAGAGTCCGAGGCGTTACAGAGACATTTCTTCACGAACTAAAAACAGAGGTCTGTTTAGAAGACAGACTTAATGAGATTTACAATTCACATATCGGAGAAGACAAAAACAAGCTTGAAAAACTGGAAGAAGCTTTCGAGTTTTGGCAAGGACTCGAATCATCATCTTCTCAGAGAGATGGGTAGCCATATTACAAGAGTGGTAGAGGAGTATTTTTTAATTTCAGAGTTACAGGGTCTTATAGTTCGAGTCGTTGAAAACAAGGTAAATGGTAGGCCTAGCAAAAACGTTAAAGTAACTAGACTAGAAGAGATTACGGAAATTGTTCGGTCACAGTCTCAGTACACACCGTGGGAACTGCTTGTACAAACAACATCACGTTTATGTGAAAAGTCGGTATCTGAGAGGTTTTGTAAAAGTGTTGAAAACATGCTCCTACATTCCTTGAAAATGAATGTGTTCCATCTATTTACTATTTACGCGTTGTTTATCGACGCTGTGTGTTACCGCTTAAAAAACAAGCAGCCTGTGAACACGAATTGCAAATGAATTGCAAATATTGCATAGTCATTCGCTGTAAATTCGGATCCGCAGTTTTGACTCATGCTTTAAAGGTGATCAAACATACATAACCTGATGACCGCATGTTATGTTTGATGTGTATGTATTGCTTGTAATGTTTGATAAACATGTATTGCTTGATGTTTCTGATTGATTTGATTTTTAAAACATGTAGAGTTTGACTTTTATTGTTTGATGTTTCTGATTTGATTTTTTAAAACATGTAGCGTTTGACTTTTATTGTTTGATGTTTCTGATTGATTTAATTTTTAAAACGTAGCATTTGACTTTTATTGTTTGATGTTTCTGATTGATTTAATTTTTAAAACATGTAGCGTTTGTAATGCTTGATGAAGACGTAGTGTGTAATGATTCAATAAAATAAAATAAAACACTGAAAAACTGTAAACTTGTCATTTCCAAGAAAGGCGTCCTGAAGGAGAGATGGATTTGGGGAGAGAAATGAAAAATATGTATTATGACCCTGCCCATCCAGGTAGTTTCGGGGGAGTGGATCGGCTCCACAGAGTCGTACGAGATGAAACGGGGGTCAAAGTAAACGTTGAGAGGGTGAAAGATTTTCTATCTGAACAGGACGCTTATACTCTGCATAAGCCCGCCAGGATACATTTTCCCAGAAACAGAGTTTTTGTGCCGCGACCTCTAAATCAGTTTCAGGCAGATCTCTGTGATATGCAGGCCATGGTCGAGCATAATGACGGGTTTAATTATTTATTAACGGTCATCGATGTATTTTCAAAAAAGGCTTACGCGAGACCCTTAAAGAAAAAAACAGGATCCGAGGTCTCCAAGGCCTTTGCCTCTATTTTAAAAGAGAGCGGGACGCCTGAAAAGTTACAAACTGATGCGGGAAAAGAATTCTTTAACAAAAGTTTTGAGGCCTTGCTGAAGAAACACAGCATTAATCATTTTGCTACAGCCAGCGACCTGAAAGCATCCGTGGTCGAAAGATTTAATCGTACTTTGAAAACTCGAATGTGGAGGTATTTTACGGCTAAAAACACCAGACGGTACCTAGACGTGTTACAGGATTTGCTTGAAAGCTACAATAGCAGTCATCATAAAAGCATAAAAATGCCTCCTAATCAGGTGACATCGGAGAACACCCCTCAAGTTTTTCAAAACCTGTACGGTAGTGTAGGGAATTTGGCGCTTAGGGGTAGTACTACAAAGTTCAAGGAGGGAGATCTGGTGAGAATATCCAAACTGAGAGGAGTGTTTGATAAAAAATATGAACAGAGTTTTACGGATGAGTTGTTTACAGTGGTCGAACGCATACCTCGTCTCCCCCGTGTACAAACTGAGAGATTACGACGGTGAACCTATCGAAGGGTCGTTTTATGAAGCAGAGTTACAGAAAGTGAAGGTTGCTAAAGACAAAACATATCAAGTAGAAGAAATTCTGGGAGAACGTAAACAAAAAGGTGAAAAGTATGTCTTGGTGCGCTGGAAAAATTGGCCGGAGAAATTCAACAGCTGGGTCAGGGCTCGTGACCTTGAAAATGTATAAAACAGTAAATAACCCTCTCCGGGTTTCATACTCTTTTAGGAAGGATAGCAAATAGGATATAAAGTCATAGTCATGGATCAATTGTCTGGCGATGGGTTTTATGTGACCCTACCATCCAACGCCAGCCACGAGGTTTTTAAAAATAATACAAGTTCTAGTTTCCGGGTGGATTTAGCGCAGCATATCGACTTAGAGGGTCCGTGGCAGGTTGCCTTGACTGAGATTTCATACCCGCACACCTGGTTTAACATCCCCGCAGATTTGGCCTACTTTGAATGGAGGCCAAAGCCTGTCAAGCCCGACTCAGAGAGCGTGGGCCAACGTCAAAGGTTTAGAGGAGGTTATTACAACAGCCCGAGTCAACTCAAGGTGGAGCTGGAGGCCCATCTTAGAAAAGCTGGAACCGATATTTATTTAAACTTTAGCGGCATTCAAAAGAGATTTGAATTTCAGGCAGGAGATCAATATCATCTACGCTTTTTTCCGCCCGTGGCTTACATGCTGGGCATGAAACCGGGAGAATGGTTCAAGTTTGACGAAAGGATGGCTCCCTACCCCACAGATATAAAGTCCGGGTTCTATCAACTGTACTGTTATAGCGACGTGGTTCGTCATCAGATGGTAGGAGACGCTTACGCGCCGCTCTTGAAAACGGTCGAAATACGAGGGACGTACGGCGACATAGTCACACAGTGTTTTAACCCCGCCGACTATCTGCCCGTGGCGAGGAAACACATTGAAAACATTCACATTGAGATCAAAACGGATCAAAACATTCCTGTAAACTTTACCTACGGGAAGTGTATTGTGAAACTGCATTTTAGACCCTCGTCTAAGATATAGAGATATAAAAAAAAAAAAATGATTCTGAATGATCCTCAACGTTTTGTGAGCTATTATGAAAATCAAGTCGGGGGAGGTCTCGAGGGTTTTTATGGAGCCCCTGTAATGTACGGGAGAGGAATAGGATCTATATTTTCAAAATTATTTCGTTTTGTATCACCCCTGATGAAAAAAGGTTTTGCCCTCGCAAAACCTCATCTTAAATCTGCCGCCCGAAACATTGCTTCGGACGTATTTGGCCGAGTCGTTAGTAAATTCGGTCGAAAGACAGAAGGTCAAGAAGGTCAAGAAGGAGCGGGTGTTATGATTCTGGCTAGAAGAGCGAGGAAGAGACCGCCGGGGCGCCGTGTAAAAAGAGGGAAATCAAAAAAAAGAAAATCAGTCGAAAGACGCGTGCCTAAAGGAAGGAACTCGGTAGGGAGGTCCGGAGATATATTTTAAAAAATGGCTCTTTTACACGAAAAATCACCCGAATGCTCCATGACGGAGTTGGATTTATTCTCAGCGCCCATGACGCAGCTGTCTATCGAAGAAAAACACTACACAGAAGTTATGCCTATAGCGGCCATTACTGATAGAGGTCCTATTGAATTCTTTATTCCCGGAGACGGTGAAAAATACCTAGATCTCAACGATACTTTGCTACATCTCCGCCTGAAAATTACCAACGCCGACAGGACAGACCTGGCTCAGGACACCGCCGTGAGCGTCATTAATTATCCTCTGAATACCATTTTTTTACAATGCGACGTAATTCTCGGGGACAGACTGATATCTCAGGCCAGCGCCACTCACCCGTACAGAGCTATGATCGAGACCCTGCTAAACTTTTCAGAAGATACGCTAAAAAGTCAATTCAGCGCAGGGTTATTTTACAAAGACACGGCAGGCGCTATGGACTCTGTAGTGATTAATAACGGGCCTAATAAAGGGGCGGTTCAGAGAGGTCGATTCAGCGCGGACTCTAGAGAGTTTCACTTGCTGGGTCACTCCGACATATTTTTCTGCGAGAGGTTACTTTTGAACTCTGTGGATTTGAGAATTAAGCTGACCCGGGGAAACGACGCCTTCTGTCTCATGGCAGCCGCCAACGCCGATTACCGTTTAAAAGTACTCGGGGCTTCCCTGTTTGTCAAGAAAGCCACAGTCTCCCCCGCCGTGCGGTTAGGTCATTCGGCGGCCTTGCTGAAAGGTAACGCACTCTACCCGTTATCACGTATTAATGTGAAAACATACTCCATCCCCCAGAATTCGAGAATATGTAATCAAGAGAATCTATTTCTCGGGACCATGCCCAAGTACCTAGTACTCGGAATGGTTAACCACGAAGCCTTTACGGGGAGAAGTGACTTGTCACCTTTCAATTTTGTCCACAACGATGTGGAATACTTGGCCCTCTGTAAGGACGGCAGACAGGTCCCCGCCAAAGCTTTCCAGCCACAATTTAACAACAACCAGTCGGTCAGAGAGTTTTACAACATGTTTACAGCCACGGGGAGACATCTTAAAGATTTACCTCTCTCTATCGACCGAGAGGATTTTCAACGGGGATACGCCTTATTTGTTTTTAATCTAAACCCGGAAGAAGACAGCAACGCCTTATCACCCGTTTCCAACGGAAATTTAAGACTGGAAATGAGATTCAGAGTTCCCTTGCCGCATACGACCACTCTTATTGTTTACGCCTGTTACGATTCTATTTTGGAGATAGACTCCAAACGACAAGTGTTGGTGGATTATTATTAAATTTTATTTTTACTAAAATAATAAGACAAATTCAAAATAACCCTACCCCCAATATGAATAATCATCAATTGGAAGGTCTCTTGCGTCATTTACTGGGAGATATATTCTGCGGCGTATGGGCCTCCGACGAATTACCGTTACTGCAGAAGCCTCCGGCCTATTTTATTGTAAACACGGACCCCCGTCATCGGCCCGGACAGCACTGGCTCACCCTAACTCTGGAGGAAGACGGAAAGGCTGCCTTTTTTGACTCTTTTGGATTTCCCCCTGATTATTCCTATTACCCTAAAAGCATCTTACAATTTTTGGAATCCGGTTCAAAAAATTCAATTTTCTACCACAAGAGAGAGCTTCAACACCCGCTATCCGTGGTATGTGGGGAACACTGCGTTTATTATTTATGCCACAGGGCCAGCGGCCTATCCTACGAACGTGTGCTATCTTTGTATCAAGATGATTCGATGAAAAATGATGTCGTGGTATCAGATTTTGTGAAAAGATATAGACGTTGTGTAAGGAATCAGCGTGCAGGGTCCTTTAACCACGTCTCCTGTTCTTTAAAAATGTTTAACAAGTGTCAGAATTTTTGAAAAAGTTTTGAGCGTCACAATTACATAATAATGGTGTTTTACTAAAAATGTAGTCTTGTGTTTTACTAAAAATGTAATTGAAACAATGTTGGAAAAATGAAAATGCAGACATTTGTCTTTTAAATAAAAACATGTTCTTTATTGAACAAAAAAACCCCCCAAAACATTTGTTGAAACTTATTTATGAAACGTGTAGCCAATGCAGGTAAAGTACAATTTTCCTCTTTTTCTTCTTCTTTTTCGGTCCGACGTCAGAGGCAGATTCAGACCGATCTAGGTCCGAATCTTCCGAGAGGTCTTTGAGCTTTAGAATATGTTGACGCGCTTGAGTATTAGTCATGGTTGAAAGAGGTATTTTCAGATCAGACAGCGCCCTCAAAAACACATCCCAACCTATCGGATGAGTTTTACGGGCGGATGTTTTAAGGGTGGATGTTAAATGTTTCATTAAATCCATCATGTGCGATCCTCTGACGGGGATATCTCTGTAGATAAACTCACCGTCCTTGTTCCATCCGGTCGCTCCTTTTGACTCTAATATTTTACGCATAATATAGTCCGTATTCTTCTGAAAACGAGGATTAACATTCCCGAATACTTCGTTAAAGATATCTTTGTGGGAACTTTCTGAAGGCGTTTCAGTCTCCTTGGGAAGACTAAGAGTAATTTCTCTAGTTTCACCTTCCTTTTGTTTCTGGAGAATAAGATATCTTTGTAGGAGCATGTTGTATTTTTTAATTTTCTCGTCGGGTAATAATCCTTTTTGATTCAGAATCTCTCTCATTTTATTATCCAGCTCATTTTCGGCCTTTTGTCTGATATTTTCAGGGCTCTTTTGCGTTTCTTGTAGACGGTTTAGATGCTCGGGAGAGATCATATACATTTTCTGCATTTTCCTTTTAGGATCTAGGAATGAGCCCGCTGACGAGTTGACCCACAAATGGTAAAACAGAAGTGAGTAGAGGCATCAAAAATCCTCCTTTTTGAGTCATTATTTTTCGTTTCTTGCTTAGGCCGGTATTTTTATTAGCCAACAGTCTGATGTGTTTCTTGTGTCGTTTTAGTTTTTTGTATTTACAACCGGTGAGGGGGATGTTTCCTTTCAAAAGATTATGGCTGATTTCACTTAAAGCCTGTATGAGATCAGCGTGGCATCCTTCTATCGTGGCTTTGCGTCGACTCGGAGAACTGTTTGCCAGCTTTCTCAGCAGCGGGAGGTTTCTCTTCAAACGTACAGACATCTTATTATTTCTTCTTCTTAGGCAGATACACGCAGGATGGTTCTCCGGGTAGTAGCCCCGATCTTAGTCTAAACTGTTCTGGACAGGTAGGAGTCAAGTCTAGCATTAAATAACCGTGAGGGTTTTTGGTTGCATCGTCATAACTTTCCATAAAAAAGGCTTTTTGTTGGGGGTATATCTGATGAGCCAAGATATTCATCTGTAACTTGTCACGAGGATTTTTAAACAAGATGAGATAATTACTGTTTAAGCTGATGGTACAGCTGTATTTACCTTGGTGAAAAATATTCTGCGTCAAAAACATGACGCTCATATTTTTGTGATGTCTATACTGTGTAAAGATTTTTACAATTTCAGGATGATCAGCCGCTTGAAAAATAACATCGTCCAAAATAACCAGGTGTGTTTTCGCAGAAGGAAAAAGTTGTTCATCTTCAAAAGAATCGGGTAGTCCGTGAACAAAGGTTATCTTTTTATTCAGCTTTTGTAATTCAGCGTACATGGGTTGAAAAGATGTATAAATCCAAACAATGTTTTCAGGTACAGAATCCATCACATATTCACAGTTTTCCACTACATTTTTTACAAAATAAGTTTTCCCACTACCGCTGGGGCCCACAATCAGACATGAAAAAGGCAACCGCAGCCTATGATCAAAATCAATTTCCTGTATTACACCAAGGTGCGACATTTTTTTTACATTTACAGGGTTAGTAACCAAAAATTAGTAACCAAAGGGTACAGTTCGACCGTGGGATAAGAGGCGCCTTTTGTCATACACCACTCTGAACTTTTTGTGAACTGTCGAATTTTTTAGATGAAACCCTTTTTTATTGCGCACAATGTTGTGCTGTGGGGCTGATAGCACGTTTTCTTCTTTAGAGTTTTCAATGTAACCTTCTACCAACTCTTTGATACTGTCAAAGTTGATCCGTTCGCTACATTCGCGCGTCTGAGTGATGCCCTTAGCTCGCAACACTACTCTTTTGTTTACAGTTTGATAAGCATAACTTTTGGGTCCCGCCGCCACAAATTCCTGTATGCTGTCACCTTCTAACTCATCCGTCAGATCCCCCATATAATTACCCAGTTCAAGCGGCGTCTGCCCCTCTTTTGTGACATAGACCAGGCTATCTGTATCGTAGTACAGAACCCTGTCTTGCAAAGGCTCCATAAAACTACAGCTTGAGACGCCCGTAGGCGGTGGTGAAAGCCGCTATAAACACGTTGTTCGCCTTGCTCGGGGGCGCGATACACCGATCACCGTGACACCACTGAAGCAGGGCCGTTCTGTCGTTGAGGAAGGAGAAGTACTTGACTTCGTATTGTTCTGAAAACATAAACTTGAAAAATTCTTCAGGCTCGGTGATCAGTACAGTTTGGGTCAGATTACTTCTCTGCGCAAACTTTCCCCAGAAGCTGTTGAGACAGAGTTTAGCCACTTGTCTTTTGGCAGGGTTTAATATGATTTTAGAAGCGTCTAACAAAATGCCCTGATTTGCCTGATAGTCCCTTATGTATTTTTCTCTGCTTTTTTCATCTACCAGCGCCTCGTGGGGGTAGCCTGAAGCTTCCTGCTTTCCCTTGAGAAAAGTGTGAATGTATTCGACAAATATAGATTGGCTATATCTCTCAAAGTGCCACACCTCTGTGATCTCTGCGACCCTATATCCCATCTCTAAGGCCTTGTTAAATTCAGGAGTGACCCAGACCCCCGTCAACGCTCTGGCCTCATCATTATGTGCACAAGGACCCTCTTGAAAATTCAATTCGGCGCACGTACGACAGAGAGTAAACACTAGTTTACCTTTTTCCGTTTTGTAAGGTAACACGGGGAAAAATAAGCCTCTAGGAGGGTAGACAACTGCCCTGATCAACCCGTAGTAAGCCTGAGGCTCTTTGAAATCTTTGTAGATTATTTCGGGGTGTCCTAGAGGGTAAGGATAGTTACAGTTTACATAGGGATAGAGGGAAGTCACGTCTACGTACTGTATAGTTTCATCAGAAGCGGCCGTGTACCTGAGCCGTACCGCGCACGTCCTACCTCCGTACAAAGCGGCTCGGGCTGAGAGAGGCTGAGGAGCATTGTATTATTTTAGAAAATCCTGCAATCCCCGATCTGATTTTTTCATCTCTGTCCAGTCGTGTTCTCTCATCACTACCACTTTTACACCGTGCACAGATTGTAGCTTTTGTAATTTATCCTCACACGCCTCGTGCAAATCTTGATAGCTACTATGTGTCAGAGGACTGCTGTCAAGAGGTGAAAAACAGGACGGACAACCGTGGTAAAAACATCCCAGAAACTCCCAGGCCCATTTTTCACCGTCAATTTCTACAAAAAACCTCCCCAGCTGTTTTTCTCCTATATTCAGAGCGTGTTGAATAGGAATGTTCTCTGTGAACCTGACCCACTCTAACCACTGGATGCCGGCGCTTGAATATGTTTTAAACTGTTGTCTCTAGTCGTCGGGCGATGGTATGGCGAGGGTATTAGGAAGTAAGAAATTTGTGGCAAAAACCTTCATGCACGCTGAGGCGATTGTGGCGCAGCTGAAGGGGTCAACTTTTGTTTCTTTCATGTACTCTTCTCTAAATATGACGCAGGCCGACATGAGGATGTCTGTCATTTTCGCAGTAAACTTTAGCTTCCTTCTGAAAATCAAAAGTCCCGTGAAGAGCGACAGTATCGTACCAGGTATCAAATTCCTGTTTTTGCTTTTCTGACATTCGGTCTACTCCGTACAGTTCGCGAGGGGGGTAGGGGCCCACGTACTTTAAATTGGCCTCTGAACTAAAGCGGTAGGGGAAAAACCCTTTGACTTTGCTGCTAAAGCCTAAGGCCTTTGGCATAGCAGCTAGTGACATGAATAAAAATGACAGCGAGTCTATGTATTTTTGTCGCTAGTCGCTATCGCTGAAGCAAATGACTTTGCTACCTTGCATAATTAAGCTGGGCTTTACACCCAACTCGACCATGGCGTTAAGAACAAGATGTCAAAACCTTTAGAATTGTGCGCTATAAAGACAGATTTCGCGTATTTGGGCTCCCTGAAATGCAGAACAAAGTCTTTGGCGCATTGGAGCCCTTCAGAGCACCACGTCTCTCCCTCGAGCGTTTTTGTAGTCACTAAAAAGGGGACGTGAACGCCGTTTTCGTCCGGAAACGTTTCAAAGTCATAGAATATTAAGTTCTGGTTATAATCTTTCTCGGGGAGCAAACACTGTATGTAACATTCGTGTTTGTCGTCAGACTCTGACAGCAGTTTCTCCCCGCAGATTTTACATTTCTGCAACGGACACACGTGCGGTTCGGTTTTCTTAGTCAAAGCTACGTAGTATATCAGGCCGCAATTTTCACATTTTTTATGCATTTCGCAATCGCTGGCATATACTTTGGCATTTGGTCGCCATTTAGGCTTTTTGTGCGCTTCCATACAGTAAAGGGAACGACACGTCCTGTTGCATTCGTTACATGTTGTAGGTTTTAGCTCATGCTGTGTACAGTCAGAGTCAAAGCATACTTTACAGTATTTGTAGCAGTGGTGATTCAAAACATTGTTGTATCCTGTGTAACAATGCTCGCACACGTTCTTTACTCCTAGAAAGGCTTTGAGATTTCTAATGCCGTAGTAGTGATTTAGGAAGAGAAATAAAAACAGTGTAGGCCCTTTAGACTGCTTTTGAAAAGACGTCTGGAATTTAGAGAGTGTTTTTGAATCATCGGTTCTGTAAAACACTACAATTTTGCGGTTCAAAATCTGTTCAAATTTACAGACGTCGTTAAAAGTCACAGCCATCTGTGCAGTCAACCCCGCTTTATCCTGAATCTTACTGCCGAGCGCAGCGGCGTCCCTATCACAGAGATTAGGCCTCATAAGATGAGCCAAATTGATGGCAAAACAGAGTTGATTACTGGGGTTTTCTACTACGTACAAACAGCGAGCCTTTTTTTTAAGGATTTCACACTCTAATGTTTTTTCCAACAATCTTCTTTTACCGCCGCCTCGTGGGTTGTGAATTACTTGGGCGACTAATTCTAGAGTATCGTCCGTTGCTACGGACTGGTTTGATTGCACGAGTCTATCCAATTGGTTCTGAAAAACGTTTCTATCCGTTTCTTCGTCAAAGGTTAACATGTGGGATACGTTATTCTGTAACATTTGACCTCTCAACTCCATCTGGATGACGTCTCCGTGCATGGCGTGTGAAAACGCTCTTGCCGTCATATTGTTTATCTGGCCCGCGACATTATTATAGAATGCAACGAAATCTACCTCGGCATCACCCTCAGAGTGAGGAAAATTCAGAAGCTGTCTTATTTCTACATTATTAAATGTACTGCGCGTTACCACCCGCGGCTCTGCGCGCTCAGCTATGTGAGGATCTGTGCGAGGCTCAGGCGTCTCTTGTTGCGAGTTGTTTACATCATTTACATCATTTATATTTTCACCCCCTTGCTGTATCTGGTATTCTGCGAGAGCGTCGTTTATTTCGTTCAAACAATCTGTTTCTGTTTCTAGGGCGACAGTTTGTGAGTGGCCGGTGCATCGAGGCTTGCAATAGCGTTGTTGAGGGACCTAAATAGGTCAAAAAGATCGTCTACTCCTTCCTGATTTAGTTCGCCTATTGCATTTAGTAACGGGACAGGCAGTTCTTGTAGCGGGTCAGGCGCATCAACTTGATTAATTCTGAAAGATTCTGTTAAAGCCCTTAACTGTCTAAGGTTTGGTTCTGTATCTTCATTTTCACCCATGATCAAATGATTAAAAATGTCACACCTTGGCTTACAACATTTTACGGTTTAGAGGCCACATACAGGAGCTTACTTATATCACAGAAAAAGTAGCTCATACTACCGAAAACATCGCTCGTACTGCTGAAAATATTGCTCACGGCCAGCAGACAGTCCTGCTTAAAGGTCCTCCTCCGGGGCCTCCTCCTCTCTCTTGTTGTCCTCTTTGCTCTTCTCAGTCTCGCTTTTGCCCCGCTCTCTGTATCTGCGTGTGTGTGTGAGGGGGAGGGGTCATGGGGTGTCAGGGGAGAGAGAGAGAGAGACAGAGAGAGAGAGTTTTTCAGTTCACATTTCAGTTCACATTTCAGTTAACACTTTTTGGAATTTCCCTCCGCAAAATAAAACCTACCGCTTCTGTATGATCTTCCACCGGAAGAAGCTCTGGAGATGGAGGATGACGAAGAATTTTCACACGGCTCTGGTTTTGAAATCTGCGGTTTTTCAGGATTCGCATGTGGTGCTGGTGGTTCTTCAGGAATCACCGGCACTGGTGGTTCTTCAGGAATCACCGGCACTTGTTCTGAAATCTGCGGTCCTTCAGGAATCAGAACCGGATCCTTAACGCCCTCCTCAACGGGTTGCAAGGAATCCCATGGTGTGAGACAGTCGATATCACTCAGCTCTATGCGTGATGAAACAGAATATGATAAACATGAATATACTATAATAATAATAATATTAATAAAATATTACTTACCATATTCGCTTTGACAAAGTTGAGAGAATCCGCGGAGATTCGGGACAAAGGGATTTGTGTCTGAAAGGTTAAAAAAGGTTTAAATAACTTTGACTTTTTTATCTTGACTATAACTTGACTTTTAAAAGAATAACCTACCCTCTAAGCCCTCAGCATCATGGTTTGTTCTTGATGTTTGAGATCTGTCCCAAGGTCCTGAAACTGCGAAAAATAAAATATTTACATAAAAAAAATAAATAAATACATGTAGAATAACATTAATACAACAACTAAAATAAGTTTCTACCGGGTGCCATGGTTTTCTCTGTCTGTCTCTCTGTCAGTCAGCCTTCTTACTGCCAGCTAACTAACATTTCGAATTTATAGGCCTCCAGACAAAAAGCCTAGGAGGGAAAAAAGAAAGAAGCCAAACAATAAGTTTGTGGAATAAAAAATAATTCATCTGGCCTCTTTCTTTTTGTCTTGCGTGCACAATTGCTTGTTTCAAAATGTTTAGTTTCTCTGGGAATATAGCCTGGGAATAAAATGATGGTCCGTCTTACGTTCCTATTCTGACCTCAAAGGTCATTTTGATTTTGTAGTCATGCGCAGCCAGTCAAAAGTTAAAGGAAAAGAAACCCATGGGGGTTAAGAAAAGGAATGACTCTTACCTCATTCTTTTGTCTTGCGCTCAAAAATGTCCTATTGATCTCTCGTATCTGTAGGTCTGCTGATTCAACATTCCGTGAATGTTTAGTTTCTCTAGGAATATAGCCTGTGAATAAATTGTCGGTCCGTCTTACATTCCTATTCCGACCTCAAAGGTCATTTTGATTTTGTAGTCATGCACATCCAGTCAAAAGTTAAAGGAAAAGAAAACCTAGGGCTTATGAAAAATTAATCTTACCTCATTCTTTCGTCTTGTGTGCAAAATTGTTTGTTTCAAAATGTTTAGTTTGCCTGGGAATAAGAAATTGTGCTTTGTCTTACGTTCGAATACTCATACTTTACCCCTACTACTACATACTTTAATCATATAGGACTGCTGTTTGAAAATTCTGCTAATGATCTTCGCGTATCATTAGGAGACGTCTGGGAACTAGTCCGCATCACACGCATTCATATGAGAGAGAGAGAGAGGGAGGGGTCATGGAGGAGCGGTGCTTGAGGTTTACACCTCAAATGCTGAGGTGTTTATTAAAGGAGTTTATTTCACAGCGTTTGGCCTGAGTGTACGTGGTCGGCTAAAGTCATGCGTTTGATTACGGAGCAAATGACAGACCTATGGAGTAGGAGAGGGTGAGAGGGTGGGTGCGGTGGGGGTCTGGAGTGTCTGGTACCTTGAACTTGTGTGTGTGTGTGTGTGTGTGGGGAGGGGTCATGGGGTGTCAGGGGGGAGAGAGAGAGACAGAGAGAGGGAGGGGTCATGGAGGAGCGGTGCTTGAGGTTTACACCTCAAATGCTGAGGTGTTTATTAAAGGAGTTTATTTCACAGCGTTTGGCCTGAGTGTACGTGGTCGGCTAAAGTCATGCGTTTGATTACGGAGCAAATGACAGACCTATGGAGTAGGAGAGGGTGAGAGGGTGGGTGCGGTGGGGGTTTGGAGTGTCTGGTACCTTGAACTTGTGTGTGTGTGTGTGTGTGTGGGGGGGGGGGGTCTGTCTGGTGGGTGTCTGGACTGTGTCTGGTAGCCTTGACCTTTTGACCGGGGAGGGCGGCGGGGGTTCGCGAACGTTCGCACGCCGGAGGGGGGCGTGTCCCCTGACCTTTGACCTACACCTGTCACATTAATATTCTGATGAAAGCTGGTCTTTATTACTCTCTCAAATAGAACAAAAGACCGCAGGCTAACCAAAAGCCTGTCTGAATAAAAAAGTTATCAGCTGCTTTTTAAAGATGACAAAAGAGTCTAAGGATCGCAACGATAAGGGGAGGGCATTCCACAAATTGGGTGCAACAGCTTGAAAAGCACGGTCACCTCAGGTTTTTAAACGGGTTCGAGGGACGTCCAGTAATTTTTGGTCGGAAGACCTGAGAGCCCGACTGGTCGTGTAAGGGAGGAGAAGATCAGCAATATACTAGGGTGCTTGACCATGCAAGGCTCTAAAGGTTAGCACCAGTACTTTAAAATGGATACGGAAATTTATTGGAAGCCAGTGCAGAGAGGATAAAATTGGTGTAATATGCAATATCTTATTGTTTCTAGTTAAAACCGAGCAGCTGCATTTTAGACAGTTTGAAGACGGTCCAAAGAAGTTTTATTCAAACAGGTAAAAAAGTGCGTTACAATAATCTAAACGGGAAGAAATAAAAGCATGAATAATCATCTCCATTTCAACCTTGGACACAACAGATCTTAATTTAGCAATGCTCCTCAGTTGGAAAAAACATGAGCGTGTAAACTGGCTGACATGATTGTCGAAAGACAGGGATTGGTCAAAGGTGACACCTAAATTTCGTAGTTTATGTTGAACACAAACGCTTAACGACCGAGTACACTGCCTGATGCTTGGGATTGAGTTTTCAGGAGCAATGATAAGAGCTTCTGTCTTATCTGCATTTAACTGAAGGAAATTATCAGCCATCCATTTCTTGATGGCATCCAAACATTCATTGAAAACAGACAGTTTGTTACTCTCATCAGGTTTAAAAGAACAATACAACTGGATATCATCAGCATAAAAATTATAAGAGATGTCATTAAAACGGCTAATAATCTGTCCAAGAGGAAGCATATGATCATCATACTATAAAGCAAGGAATCTCAGTCTGTATGTGTGTCCTTCACATATCTCGAGAACCGTTCGTTCAATCACACTTGGCGGGTGTATTGCTGGGGACCCAAGGACGTGCAGTGTCGGATTTGGTGCAATTTGGACATGCGACACGTTCAATATTAATAAACTTTGAATAAACCTCTGTGCAGCAGCGGGGCGAACGGGCACTGCACTAGTATAAAGAAAACAGCATAGGTCCCAAAACAGAACCCTGTGGGACACCGCATGACAGAGGCGCAGTGTCTGACATGAACTGACCCACAGAGACGGAAAAACTCCTATCAGCAAGATATGATGAGAACCAATCTAAGGCAGACCCGGAAATACCCACCAACTGGTTTAGCCTATTTAATAGGATACCATGATCGACCGTATCAAATGCTGAGCTAAGGTCCAGTAAAACCAACAATGAGCATTTTCCATCATCTGCAGCCATCACAATGTCATTTGTGACCTTAAGAAAAGCCGTTTCTGTTGAATGCAGTTTAGACAAGAGAGGCAGCTTAGATACAGGCCTGTAATTCTTTGGGAGGGAGGGGTCCAGATTTGGTTTCTTCAGCAAAGGCTGAACTATAGCATGTTTAAACTGGCTGGGGACAAAGCCAGTTGAAAGGGAGAGATTTATCATGGACACAGTAGAAGAGCCAGTTGAATTAAAAACATTTACAAACAGAGATGAAGGAAGAACGTCAAGGGGGCTTGATGAAGGCTTCATTTTGCGCAAAAAAGGAGACAGGAGAAAAGGAGTCCAAGATTGAGGAGCGGGAAAAACCACTGGTAGGATGGCTGGATGAAGGGGAGATGTTTGCTCTAACATCTTCGACTTTATCCACAAAAAAATTTAAGAAAGTTATTACAATCAATGTTAGAGAAGACAGGCACATATGGAGAGGCAGGAGAGACAATGGTATTTATAGTCACAAAGAGAACTTTTGAATTTCTTTTGCTAGATGAAATGAGGTTGGCAAAATAAGCAGTCCTAGCATCCCTCACCATTTCATTAAAACTGAATGAAAGCTCTTTGAGATGCATCCGGTGGACTTTGAGTTTAGTGGCTTTCCATAAGCACTCAGTCTTCTACATTTACGCCTGCGGATTGACTCATTGATCCAAGGGGAAGATTTTACAGAGGACATTTGTCTTGATTTAAAGGGAGCCACTATATCCAACACAGAGGAGCACTGTTCATTAAATAACTAGACAAAAGTCTCCACCTCATTACAATTTGACACTAAATCAGGGTCAAATAAAGCTGAGACATTTTCAACTGTGCTCTGGTTAATGATGCGCCTACGAGACATTTGTTTATGGGGCAGCAGATCCAAATTAAAAGAGACATCAAATAGAACACACCTATGGTCGCTGACAAGAAAATCCATCAATAGTTAGACCGTGTGAAAAAACTAAGTCCAGAGTATGCCCCGCCCTGTGTGTGGGACCAGAAACATGTTGCATAAAGTTCAAAGACTCAGTAATATTAAGAAATTCAGAAGCAACCTTGCAGGTAACATCATCAACGTGGAAGTTAAAATCGCCAATGATTAAAACTTTGTCCAGTTTTATAACAGATGATAAACACTCAGACAGCAAACTCAGACAGGAAAGGGCCAGGTGGGCCAGGAGGTTGGTAAATTAAATTACAATAGAACGGCTTCAACCGACCAACTTCAGACATTTGTACAATAGTTCAAACAAGGGGAAAGTCTCAGTGCTTACCGACCGGCATCCAAACCAATCTCTGAAGACCACGGCAAGTCCTCCACCATGGCCTGACAGCCGCGGCGTACTGATAGAACTGTAGTCCACAGGGCAGAGTTCATTAAGGTAGGTATATTCCATATTCCTCTGCCAAGTTTCAGTCAGGAACAGAAAGTCCATATTCTCCCCGGTAAATAAGTCGTTGAGGAGAAATGACTTGTTGGCAACAGAGCGAGCGTTGAGCAGAACCATCCTGACAGGAGAAAACTCGCCAGGAGCGGCTCCAGCGGAGGCGAGAGACAGCGGTGGCAGGTGCTCACTCCACGGCGACACCTGACTTCAGTCATCCGCGGCCGGGGAATACAATCAGGCCTCCAGGGACGTCGGAAAGGACGCGTCTCAGGCTATTGGAACCACTCCAATGTCTCTGTATGTGGTAGGAACTATGTGTCCTGTTGTTCCAGATGACGGGGATGGGGAGAGTGGAAGACCAGCAGGGGGAGTTCACTGCACATGCAACAAATGGGACAGGTTGGAAGGCTGGGACGGCAGTTTTGAGTGAGCTAGGGGGCATGTAAGCAGGAGGATGTGGGTCGATTGGGGTATTCTCCTGCACATCAAAAACAGGGAAGTCGGTTACGTTATCCATACCTACACTATCAGAAGTATGGCGTCAGTCTGCATAGATGAAAGACTGGATAGATGGCAGGAGAAGTTAGCTGATAAAGATCTTTCCTAGTCCAAAATGAAGTGGCTAATATAGCCGTATCCACATGCTGAGCAACAGTGACGTAACCATAAGTCAGTACTGTGAAGACGGCTAAAAATTTCAGAACTCCGTTGGAGGGTGGGGATTGGACCCGGAAATATGCACATTTTGCCGAGGAGTTCGTAGACGTTCCGGTGTTTGATTGATTGTCTACACCTGACGTCGTTTGTACCAACATGCACAATCACTGTATGGGCAGACGGGTGATGCTCAGTGATGGCCGGGATATATTTGAGTAAATAAAGGACTTTTGCTCCTGAGAATGAATATGTAATGCCATTAGGGATAGCGATGGATCTAACAATGGAATCACCCATGAGGATAAGTTCTGGAGGTGGAATAAGGAGGCTGCTTGCAGCCGGACCAGGAATGCTGCAAGCATTAGCTGAGCTAGCCACACTAGCAAGGGGGAGGAGAGGGGGACAGGGAGAGATGGAACAATCGCTCTCTGCTCTGGACCCATTGGTGGAAGGCCTCTCAGAGACTGGCATATACTTGAAGCGGCTGGCAGGGATGATGGGCCACTTGGTGCCACCGCAGCGTGACGTGCCACTAGAAGTGGTAAAGTTCAATGTTGATTCCACCCTTCCCCTGTACACTGATGGTGACAACATGGTGAACTGGTGGGCAAATGTGATGGACACTGGTAGGTACCCAGGCCTAAGCCAGCAAAGCAGGAAGACTGAAGTGGAGGAGTATTCTTGGAATACGATTAATCGTGCAGCCCTACGTCATGATGGCAAAACTAGGAAAATAAGGCCCAGGTTGAAAATAACTGGAACCTTAACCATAACCTTGACCATAACATTAACCAAAGTTGTTTACTTGCCTAAACTTAACCATT
The DNA here is from genome assembly GCF_048128805.1 of Centroberyx gerrardi. NCBI lineage: Eukaryota > Metazoa > Chordata > Actinopteri > Beryciformes > Berycidae > Centroberyx > Centroberyx gerrardi. The sequence continues at coordinate 1,931,952 of NC_136009.1, read as the reverse complement.
AACTAATCTTTTCATGTGATGAACAGGTAAAATGGCATGTCCAATTTGTGCTATTTTCACATAATCCAATTTGTGGTGTAGGAACATAATGTTCACATAACTCATGTCCATAGTACGTAACCTGCGTTTGAGAGTTCATACTCATTACACAAAATTTGATAAGAGTATGTTGTATTGTTACATTAACACTGCTATCATCTGATAGTGAAATAGTAATAGCACCTTCCTTTGGCATTTTTTGGCATAATGTTACTTAATGAAAGCATCATGCAGGTATTGTACTTTGGTTTCTGTTCATGGATGACTGACAACCAGCTAAACACACTAGCCCACCAAACACCACACCTTTGTTTACCTGCTGCTATTTAAATCCAGCAGCTTGACACCGCTGTCTCTGTGCCTCAGGCTACGTGGATTATTAACACTGAGAGACTTCCAACCAAGTTAGTCAGCTGAGAGATTTATCCGCATATTTCTAGTAAAACAGAATTAAATAGAATTTAGAATTTTTTTATCCCTAAACTTTAGGGATATTTCAGTTACCGGCTATATAAAAACAGTTGCAGTGGGATTGAACTGAATTGCACTGAAAAATCTTTGGTGACCTTGAACTGAAATTTGCTGGTGTTGACATGGATTTCTTACAGTTGCCAGGTAAGAGTATTTTGATAATTCCTTCTATGACATACATCGTTATAGTACATTTTAAGTGTGGATATAATAGACTATAGACGTGATTATAATGTACCAAGTAATTATAACCAAAGTAGTAAATAAATCTGTCAAACTGTCAGTCCACGTGCATGTGTGTGTGACCAGATCATGATTTATAAGCATCAAAAATCTGTTAATCTGTCAATCCAAGTGTGCATGCATCTGGCATGCATGTGACAAGATCATGCCTGGCCATGCCTGGACAAGCCCACCATACAGTAGGGAGACGGTACAAGACTTTGAGAGTCCATGATGTTGATGGCTGTTGTTTGTTAAAATGAGGTTTGCTGCACAATCATAGCCTTGATATAAAATCTAGGTAACACATTATTTGGTTAGTCCAGCGTTGATCTAGTCACCTAGATCTAGTTGATCTTGGTGACGAATAGTATCTATGTTCAACAAAGTGTCACTTGCCTATTTGCTGACTCTCACAGACTATGTAACCCTAACCCTGACCCCATTTTTAAACCTAAACCCAACCCTAACCTGACCCTATTTCTAACATTAACCTCAACCCTAAGATTAACCCTAGCGCAGACACTGAATAACTATAAAGAATTTCTCACATAATTGTGAGTATCACCTGAAACTCTGTAGACTTTGTAGTGACATATTATAGTCACTGTATAGGAAAATTGAGTATCAACATTTGGACTATGCAAATAAAGTGTGACCGAAATATATCTTTATTTAAGCAAAGTTGGTGTGCAGCAACCCCCGTTTTCAGGTACAGTGGGGAACCACAATAAAATGGCTTGCCATACATGTTTCACCCGGTAGACATGCGCATTCAGTATTTATGTTACGCCTCAGATATATTAATTGGAAAATTGTGACTGACTTGATTTGATCAAATGGTCTTAATAAATCCAATGGTAAACTGGAGAAAGCTGCGTCCATTAAGGTTTTGTGCACAGAAGTAATTAGTGCGCCTTTTAATAAATGTGGCTCGAAATGGGATGTTCTATAACAATATTGAGATGTGAGTGAATTTTATTCACTAGCCAGCGATCATGGACATTATCATCAAGTACTTTTCAATCAGGACAGTTAACACATAAGCTAAGGCTGTATGGGACTGTATTACAGCTGATAGACTGTACAGAAACTAAAGAGTGTATAGACTCCTTGAATGAATACTGTATATTGAAACTTTGGCATGTGAATGATAAAATAATGGAATTATGACTTGTATTTACTGGTAATGAGCTTTAATACTTTTACTTCAAAGAGAGATCATTAAAGGCTTATATACTGCTTTTAAAACATAATATTCAGCCCCACCTTTACTGCCGCTGCACACTTGCATGTGCACACCTGCCAACCCCAGTGAATCAGGGCTCCTCTACATTAGAAATTCAAATTTAACCCCTGCCCCCATTGCTGATGAGTGACCTGGATCATACTTTCTTTTCCTTCAACCAACAGCATGGGCTGTAGCAAAGTAGTCACAGCACTGAATCTGCCTTAATGAATTATTATTATTTCTTTTTCTTTTTCTTTTGAAATTCAAAACAAGATGTGGAAAAATATATTGGTAGAAATAAGGTAGAGGGTGAGATGCCCATCCATTGCTGTCTTTGCTGCAGGTCTTCCTCAAAGACTTCTACAGGTGGAGGAGTCTCATCTCTCCTCTTGCCTTTTGAGTTTCTGAGCCATTGCTCTTGTCACCCTCTGGGTTATCTGCCAGCTGGAGGAGTCTGGGATGGTTGGAGCGAAACAGCTGGAGCTTTGCACTCTTGCAGCTGCGATCTTCCTCGCGATCCTCCAAGCTTACATCCTGGCAGCGTTTGGTTTTGGTAGTTGGTGCACTACAACTGTCTTGAAGGAAGGTGAGGCCCTTGCAGGCTGCTGATTAGGATGGAAGATGATGCTAGACTGGGGCTCCTCAGGATTCTTCATTCGAGTCACCGTCTCCATCACTTCTTCCTCATCACCGACATGACGGTGCCTTGTGGGGTTCTTGTTACTGTAGCCCCACCTCACCTGAGGATGTGGCCTTAGCCCCGGGGGAGGCCAGGTTGTATGCATTCATGATGGCAGAATACACAGCCCTGCAATCCTCCAGTGGTTTGTAAGGTCTTTCAATAGGGCTTTTTAGACGTGCCATGTGTGCAGCTTGAATTGAGACTCTCTGTTCAGTCCCTGACTGGAGTTGCTGCTGTTGACTGGTGCACTGTTGGCTGCCTGGTTTGACCAGCTGGTCATTTTGAAATGAGGGCTGTGGGCATCTTGCAACAGTGCTGTTGATGTCTACAACTGACCATGTGGACTGTGTGGTTACATTTGGACCATTCATCTTGCTGGAAATACGTGAGCTCAATAGGCCACCTCAGTGCTCTCATCCTCGCAGTTAAGTTCTTCAAATGTATGGTCTATCCACAGCTGGAGATCCTTTTTTTTTTCGAACAGCTTGTCTCCTGGTGTACACAGGAATGGAATTGTTGTCCCTTTGGACATCCTTGTCGCATGTTAAGGAACTGTACGGATTACACGCTAGTTCATTTCCAGAGCGTTCACACAGCTTCTGGAGACATTCACCAGTCTGTGGGTTCCACAGAGCACTGTGGCATGCTGTGTATTGTAGGTACTCAATTTCCTCTGGAGTGAGCTTTGGTTTATAAGCTGTTTTTTCATTGTCCAAACAGAGGGAAGCAGCTGGGTTGTAGTTCCAGAGGTTCACAGGAGTGAAACCATCTATTGGGTCACAGTAAGAAAACATAGTAAATTAGAAAAGAGGATGGAGATATATTTGAAATAAGGGGCACACTGTGGCAAAGCAGACCAAGACACAAAATATACTCATACTGCTATGAGCTTGAGTATAACTACCTGTGTTGCATGTAAGTAACTCTTTCTCTCCCATCGCCATAATACATCAAAATCACGGATATACATAATTAAAAACAAATTTAGTGGGTGGCACTTTTGCACAAGAACCATGACCCACTGAACAAAATCTAAAATAGGCACAACAGCAGCTGATTAATCTAAAAAGGAGATAGGCAATACATGCAGCTACATGTCCACAAATTCCAGGAGTAGTATAAGGCATAGCTATTGTACTCCAAAGTTTTACCTTTACACCAATACAGGACATACCTCCTGGAATTCCTAGACTGTGAGGTGATTGCTCTATGCAGTTTCTTCACTCCAGCCTACAAACAGTCGTCAGGTTATATAGTGGCAATTGAAATCACACAAAGAGTAATTTACCACATACCAAGTCACTCCCATAAGTAGTGCCAGACAAACCATATTTTAACCATTTCCCAAAGGGGACCCAGAGAGTTGAGGGACAAGGACAGTACAACACAACCAAGCATTACAAAATGCCCAGTATTTATTGATGGGGCACCTATCCATAGATAATGAGAAGCAACTTTGGTCTGCAATGGGTGTTAGCTACTCTAGGGGAGGGCAGTTTTAAAGTGGACTTGCCCTCTAAGAAAGCCTGGCTACAAAGTGGACCAGCCCCCTAAGAAAGCCTAACTACATAAGACAAAGTTCTTACCACCAAACACGCTAGCTCTGACGTAATGAGGGTGCGTATGTTAACCAGCACAAAACATATTCAAATCTCTCCATTCAGTGGCTTGAGTTTTTAGCAAACAAGCATGGCATGGTTTATGGAAACCCACAAGGCTTAACCCGCGAGATGCTGTATTTGGCGGTTGAACGAAAACACCTTTAAGCTTTACCACAAAACAGAACATGGTGAAAAAATCACTATGACTGCGCAAGTAACTGTGATCGAGAGTCACAAAAAGCTAACTGGCTAACCAAGGCTAATGCTAATTTCTGTACTGTTAGCATTTTGTGACCCTCGATCACTTTTTTTAATACTTGCACAGTCGTCTGACAACAGAAACAGAAAGATATGTCAGTGACAACACTTGTATTGTGTTATACATTATGTTGAAACACAAAATAAATGATCACAGACTGAGTTATGGGTGACAGGAAGTTCGCTTTTTAACATTGCTGGCAATGGTGATACCGAAGCAGCCATGTTTGTGAAAAGGGCCTGTTAAAGAATATTTCAAACGCTGTTATAAGGAGTATAATTCCAGCTTTATGTCAAGTCACGTGTATATAATAATGTCAATTATATTTACCAACGGTATAACGTCTGGACAAAAAATAATCTCTGAAAGGTGCAGATTGGAGTTTTAGTTCTACAAACATCACTCAGAGGCAGAGTTGCTCTGGAGGCAGTAATAATCTCATTGGTTGAGTTAAACCTCATTGGGCAGAGCTACACACATCACACAATAGACATTTCTTCAATATCACAAAAAGTTTTTACACTCGCTTGAAGCAGAAAATTGTTTTGTTAATTAAGAATTATGTGATAGTGACAGAAACACATTTGTCAAATAAATAATGACATAGGCTTGGCATTATCGACCTGATGAATGGTTCAGTTCCCTTGTCCAACAGTTCAAAAGTGGCTTTGGACTTTCTGAAACACTGACTGTAAACTATCTGTCCACCACAACCTCCAGAAATGTCACATTGTTTCTACCATGTATAAGTCTCTTTCATGGTTATATGACCATTGCTTGGTACATGAAAATATTATACATGTTGTATATACTAAAAAGTCCAAGGCAGAGGATGTATTGTTCTATAGAGACATAGAAACATTTATGTGAACTTATCTAAATTAAAAAGGGATTTCTTTGTACTACAGAAATGTTGATTTGCATTTGTCACCAGCATTTGTACTTGATTAAAACATTGCACTTCTATCCATTTGAATAAGATGCAAAATGTTTAGGTCCATATTTCCTGACCACTAATGCCCTCGATGTGTACTTGATGGACAAACACAGAGAGGAAGAAAGAGAGCCGTAGCAACCTTCCTTTGATATGCATCTGTATGCTTTGTGTACACATAATACACATTCATTAGAGTTTTGGGGAGTAAACTAACTTTAAATGAACATATCATGTTGGACATTTTTGTTATTGAGCTTACTATGATTTTATCTGAGTAAAAGTGCTTCATTAATTTTCACCCAGTATGTGAAACCTACATCAACAAAATCATCCATTGCTTTTTCGCCAGAGAGAATCATCGACAACAGCACCACAACATCAGCTGGAAAGGGCAAACAGCAGGACGGCTCACCGGCAGCCGAGGAGAAAACCCAGACACCTACTGACTTCAACAGCATCTACAGCAAAGGTGAGAAATGACTTAAGCTGGGGACACACCCCAGTATTTCAAAACCTTCTATCTAGATCAGAATTATCCGGATAGGATTAAATCTCAAAATTGGGTATTTCAAAACCAGGGCCCAGGGCCCAGTTGTTAAAAAAGTTTAATCTGGATCAGAATGATCCAGATTTGGAAATCCCATGTTTTGCTATCCAGGATCAGGTAATCCTTACTTTTTTCTTACTTTTGTGCCGGTTTTTCAAAGCAACATTGGATTGGATCACCCTGATCCAGATACAAACCTTTCAAGATTACCAAATCCGGATTACCAGTGCTCTAAATGGGACTCATTTCCAAAGGATGACCAGATTGCCCAGACCAAGCGCAAGTTTTTTCTTTTGGGGAACATGCCCAATACTATTGGGGTTATCGACTGCACTCATGTGCATATACAAGCACCTCATGAGAGGGAGTGGGAGTACGTCAACCGAAAGGGGAGGCACAGCATCAACATCCAATTTGTGGACGACACTGACCTCATCATCACAAACTGCGTCGTGAAGTGGCCTGGGTCTGCCCATGATGCGCGTATCCTGAGGGAGAGCGCTCTATACAGAGAGCTCCAAACCAACTGACCGGATGGCATAATATTAGGAGACAGCGCCTATCCACTCCTACCATGGCTGATGACCCCTTTTCTTGCAGCAAACACACCTGAGCAGGCATGCTTCAACACTGCTCATTGCAAAACAAGAATTGAACGTTTATGGAGTTCTGAAGAGGCACTTTGCATGCCTAAAACTTGCGAGTGGAACCACAGGGAGCGTGCAACATAATACTTGCCTGTATTGTCCTGCACAACATCGCTACCAGGCACAATGTCCCTCTCTGTGATGACGTTTATGATGCACCTGAGCCTGCTGAAGACCCGGACCAACCTCCGGCGTTCTCTCAGAATGAGGGACTGACTGGACGTGCAATAAGGGATGCAACTGTTAGAAACTACTTTTGACTGGTTCATCTCTGATGATTGTGTCATTGTAATTAATATACAGTGCTAAATGACAGTTAAAATGAAATATATTATTTTTGTTTGATATTGACAGCTGTTTGGGGGATTATTTTATGGGGACAAAATCCTTTTTTTTTTTTTTACCGTACTGAAAGGCTTAATAGGTAGCCTAATGTCTACTTTATCTACTTTATCACTGTAACGGTTAAACAAATCAACAACTTCTGAACAACTGGAGATGTGATCCTGATCCTACAAAATTGGGATACGGATTTGGTAATCCAATCCTACCCAGAATCCAGATCAAATGTTGATTTTGGGTATTTCAAAACTCTAAGGTGGAGATTAGGATAGGTTTGATGCTAAAAATCAGGATTATCCTGATCCCACTGGAAGGGTGGATCCAGCATGGATTCAAGGTGGATGTAGAGACATGTAGGACACATGGCACATATTTAATCATTCTTTTATTCAATGCTTGCATATTAAAGTAACACAGACCATGCCAAAACAATACCCCATGAGAGGGAATGGGAGTTTGTGAACAGGAAAGGGTGGCACAGCATCAATATGCAACTTGTGGTAAATGCAGACCTCATCATTACTAACTGTGTTGTGAAATGGCCAGGATCAATCCATGATGCAAGGCTCTTGAGGGAGAGCCATATTTTTAGACACCTCCAACAAAATCCCCCAGATGGCATGGGTGACAGCACATACCAACTCTTACCATGGCTAATGACACCTTTTGCCATGGTAAACAATGATGCAGAGGAGAGATTTAACTGCGCTCATCGAAGAACTAGGAGCACAATTGAACGCTTAAATGGGGTGTTGAAAAGGCGCTTTGCATGCCTGAACTACCTACGTGTAGACCCACAGCGAGCATGCAACATAATTCTCGCCTGCATCGTGCTTCATAATACCGCTGAAGAACGCAAGGTTCCTCACTGTGATGGAAGGGGTGATCATTCACAGCCCCAAGTAGATGGCCCTGACCTACCACTGGCAGCACTGTAACTAGATGGAGCAGCTGGACGGTCAATGAGAGACGCTCTAGTGAACCATTATTTTACTTAGGGTCTTTTGATCAATAAAAACATTAGTATGCTGACAAAACAGTTTTGTGTTTGACTTTTTTTTAATCCAGTGAGACATTTAATATACATATTGTGTTAATGAAATGTTGTATTACTTTGAGCAACAGATGGCGGCCTATCCAAAGACTGCAAATCTAGATTCTGTAATCCTGATCTTGTGGTATCTGGATCAGAATGATCCTATCTGAAAAGTCTTTGAAAAACCAGGACAAAACCTACAAGATCAATTTTATCTGGGATAGCAAAAAAAGGGATTACAAAATCAGGATAATTCTGATCTAGATTAAAGGTTTTGAAATACTGGGCCCGAGGATTATGTGGCCGATTTCCTCCAGATCGGGAGGAACAATCTGAAGGAAAATCCTGATCAGAAGCTTGGTCAGGACTGATGGTCGGCAGAAATTATCTGGTAGTGTGAGGGGTTTACAAATTCAATCTTGACCACCCCAATCAATATCAATGTTTGATATTTACGATCCAAAATCAAGACAGGTCCTGAGCACTTCTTGTATTGTGTCGGGATCACAGAGGGCCAATAGCCAATGAGAGCCCAGTTTACAGTGAGGTGAGTGGAGACTGCCAGCAGCCAATGAGAGACCAGTTTTCAGTGAAGTGAGTGTGATGTTTTGATTGGTTGGAGATTAGAGGTGGTGACATCAGCGGCTGGAAAATCCTAGTTATATGGTTCAGTGTGTGATTAAGTCCATCTAGTGTGAGCAGATTTATCACTTAGAGACTAAAAATCTGTGAAATTCGATGCAGTGCCCTTTCAAAATTGGTTAGGATTTTAAAAGTCTTCTAGTGTGTCCCCAGCCTAATTTGAATGACTTCTTTAACTCTATTACACTCACCATCCTGAACAGCTAAAGAGCTGTACGCTACCATGTGATTCTGTTCATGGCACCAATGTTACAGATGTCATTGATGCAGAACAGTAGCAGTAGGACTCGCATTTCCTCTCAGCGTAGGGCTCTAGCAATTCTCTACCCAGTCTTCAACCCACAAGTCCTGAGTTTTTCAGATGATGCGTGACCATGCTAACAATCAGGCTAATTCAAGTAGGTAAGCTCTGAAAAACACAGTGGATAATTTCTACCAGACAAGCTTCAGCTACATTCAGGGTTGCCAGTGCTGTTGTTTGATAAGGCTATCACATGGAACCAGGTATTGACACAGTATTGTCAGGTATATCACAAACATGAATTGAATGTGCAACTTCAGGCGGGCAAAGTTAGCTAACTTAGCTAGCATGTTATGAGCCACAGTTAACTTCTTTATTTGGGTTTGCTTTGTTGACAACCGTATCTCTGTCAAGCACGAAATGTGTATGGAGTGAACGCCTGAAAAAGATTTTTAAAAAAACTGCAGAGATAGAGTTATTTTACAGGAGCATAATGTACCATATTTCCTGAATTTCCCTTAAGGAATCAAAGTGCTATCTTATCTTACCTTATCTTATCTAATTGATGTAAAATTGGCCAATTAAGATGACTAAAATGTGAAGTTATCATGTCTTTGAGGAAATGTAGACCAAAAAACATGTTCTGATTTTCTTTTAAAATGACTTGTACTGTTATTTCAAAGTTACCCCACCTCTCCCTGTTAGGCAACAGCGGTATGATGATGTTATGATAATGATGGGATGTCTGTGTGTCAGGGTTTCAGCGGGTCCTTAAAAAGTCTTAAAAAGTCTAAAATCCAGTAATCTGAATTTTAGGCCTTAAAATGTCTTAAAATGTCTTAAATACGATTTTGACAGGTCTTAAAAATTGATTGGATTATGAAGTTAACGTTACTTTTATAAAGTTGCATTAACTTCAGTCTCGCTTTTAAATGTGTTTTGGGGAAAAATGTATATTGATCACGCTGTAACAAAACTACAAAACGAAACCAACATGGAACCAATAACGACTAATGCAAACTGTGCAGCCCGGTCAGAGCACACCCAGCTAGTGTGTCGCGATGTGGTGTGTGGGCTAACGTTACTTTCATCTAAAATGGGCAAGTGCAAGTTCAACGAGATCTGGCTCGAGAACAGCCAATTTAGTGCTTGGTTGAAGCCGGTTGAAAACACATTTGAAGCCCGCTGCACCTTGTGCAAGAAAACGCTGAAATTAGGAACGTTGGGTATAAAGGCATTAGAGTCGCATGGGAAGTCTGAAAAACATAAAGCCGCCATAAAAAGCCAGCAGCAAACGCCTGCCATCACCCAATATTCTGGTTTCACATCGGGAGCATCAAAGTCCCCAGCGCGACCCATGCAACTCCTGCAACTCCGGTAAGCGACCTCCGGACAGCGTTTGGATCTACGCCAACATTAAAAGCGGAGGTGCTCTGGACTTTACACACGGATCTATAATATCCTATAATGCAATAAACAATAAATATAATAAATAACTGTATGTGTGTGTGAGCTGCTAGGGATTGACTTGCTCACGGTCACTTTGGTTTTTTGCTGACATGGGGCACAAATCATCTGGTTTAAGGATGGTGTCTTTAATCCTGCTGCCCCAATATTTATTGTTATTTATTTATTGTTAAAAATGCTCATATCCTTCGTACTTTTTTTTTGCCAGTATGGACGTGAAATAGGTCTTAAATTGCATTCATAATGGTCTTAAAAAGGTCTTAAAAAGTCTTAAATTTAACTTGTTGAAACCTGCAGAAACCCTGGTGTGTGTGTGTGCGTGCGTGTGTGTGTGCGTGCGTGTGTGTGCATGTGTGTGTGTGTGTGTGTGTGTGTGTGTTACAGACCTGCTCCCAGCATTCAGTGGCGAGGAGGTGACCAGAGGATTTTTGCAGGAGCTGGTTAACATCCTGTTGGGTTACATTTGCAAGTCAAGTCAGAGGAGCTCCAAGGTAGTGAACAGATTCTAGTAAAACTACAGGTCATCCTGGTGAATCGACATGTTGTCATAGGTTTATCCAGTTCAAGATCTTTGTGCCCCCCCCCCCCCATCTTTCAAATCTTTCCCATCTCTTTCTACTGCGCATTATCTAATAAAGCATAATAAGTACTTACTGATTTTATGCTTTTCATACATACAGAAGAGGATTAGGGCCACGTGAAAAAAGTATTTGAGTTCTGTGTTCTGTGGCTCTTCCCTGTGTTTCAGGTCCTGGACTTCCACCATCCTCATCAGCTGAAGGAGGGACTGGAGGGTTTCAGTCTGGACCTGTCTGACCAACCAGAGACTCTAGAGCAGATACTGGTCGATTGTAGGGACACACTCAAGTATGGTGTCAAAACAGGTGTGTGTGTGCAAGCGTGTGCGTTTATTATCATTGGATATTCAAGATCGTGACCCTTGTGACCCTTCTAAAGCTCCGCCCTGCCCCCATGTGGGGCGCAATCACATGTTTGCTGCTCTTTTAAAACACTAATATCTGGGTGGTCCTCCAAGAAGGATGCTATTGGTGTGTTGCCAGTAGCTGCTAAGCTAGGTGTTCAGATCACGATCATGGAAATGAGCTAACGGTTGCAGTGAGGAGGTTGAGGATATTGCTGCAGAAAAAACAAATATATAGTCTTTGTAGGTGAAATATCCCTTTAACTCATCAAAATGATGTTAATGTTATGAAAGGCAATACCAAAACCACCGAAAAATACATCATTTGACTGTTCAAAACTTGTAGCTGCAGAGCAACCCATCATCCAACTTACTTATTAAAGTGTGAACAAGCAGGAGGGCTCTATAGTGACTCTATGTACAAATTAGGACAGTGAAATTAGTACAGTACAATTCACCTGCATTCTAACTGTATAATTTATGATAAAATTATGCTTACCCGTTCCCCCTTAACTTTGACCAATTGCCCATTAACCTTTTAACAGGAAACTGGGGATTTCATAGGAAAGTGGGTGGAAACCAGAATTTAATTTCCTACCATCCTCCTCGTTATTCTCTGTGCTCTGCTATGGTTTTATGATAGTTATTACTTCATCTTCATTGGTTTCTAATGTGGTCTCGCAACTAATTGCCCACTGGTGTGTTTTTCTTGCCTTCTCCAGGCCATCCTTGCTTCTTCAACCAGCTATCTTCAGGTCTGGATGTGATTGGCTTAGCCGGCGAGTGGTTGACCTCTACAGCCAATACTAACATGTAAGATTTCACCACTATTATTAAAACAAATTAATGTTGGTCTTCTGAATATTGGTCTTCATGGGGAGAATTCAAACTCAGAGACAATGTTATGGAAATGTGGCTGTAAAGTGATGCAGGTTTACTTTACAGACATCTTCAAAATTCATGTTTTCAGTGTCCCATGAAAGTCTCACCAAGAAGTCTGCGTTTTAGGAACTGGGAAAAACTGGCCTGTTTTCCCACTGATGCTCATGACTGTTTGACACATTATAATACATTATCCACGGTTTGGATTGGGTCCAGGGTCATGGATTTGATCTCTGTGTCTTTATACATTAAGGACACACTATGTCAAATATGAGATGCCAAATAGCCAAATATGAGATGTTTGCAAGATACCAGGGTAGTTATAAAGTGATATTTTTCTTTACAGTAATTTTCAAGAATCATATGCATTATGTAGACTTATCAAAGCAATTTTACCAGGTTTACATATGAAGTGTCTCCCGTCTTCATTCTCATGGAGGAGGCTCTACTGAGGAAGATGCAAAACATTGTGGGATGGTCTGATGATGAGGGAGATGGCATCTTCTGTCCAGGTAACGAATGAATGAATGGATGGATGGATGACGTCTTGTAGGAAATAAAATAGGATATTGTGTGTTTGTCCTATATATCTTACAATGGAGTATTCAGTAAAGAAGGTCCTGCTTAGATGAAGAAGTCATGCAGCCGTTGTGTGCATCATATGACTTCTGCAGGATATCAGGAGTTTAGCCCTCAGACTAGTGTTCATTGTTAAGGCCCTGACACACCAGGCCGACGGTCGGCCGTCGGGCAATGTCGGGCCGTCGGTAAGCGTCGGTGTCCCTAGTTTTTGCGGTGTGTCCCGCACCGTCGGCACTAGTCGGACCCTGTCGGCGTCTTTTCGGCCGATTGAGCATGTTGAATCGGCGTCGGAGCCGTCGGTGAGAGAGATCACTCTGATTGGTAGTTCGTGTTTTGCCTCTGGATGATTGGACTGATAAATTCCTTCAACATGTGGAACTGAACAGGAAAGAGCCGAGCGAAATTTTTAAAATCGGAGGTTTCATTTATCTCCAGCTCTCGAGACAGGTTCAGGAAAGCCCCTTGAGCCTGTCGCTGGAGTAACTTTATTCATGATTTCACCCATTTAGTGCGGTTTCTCCTTATTTTTCGCCTCCGCCTCTTCCTTTCTTCTTCGACGCAACAGTCGGCCTTCGTCGCCGCTGGTTCTTTGAAGTCGGTTTGGTGTGTCAGGGCCTTTAGAGACAATCATGTAAAGGCCCTGACACACCAAACCGACTTCAAAGAACCAGCGGCGACGAAGGCCGACTGTTGCGTCGCCTCACGTCGCCTGCGTCTGGTCCAAAAAGTTGCACTTGAACACACCGCAAAGACTACACCCGACGGCCAACTAGCACGTACGTTCTGCGCCTGCGTGAGGGGAAATAACTCTCCATACCTTATGTCTGATAAGAAGTTGCAAATGGCACTGGCGTTGTCAGCGCTTGGTCTTTTGGTTGTGGAAGAAGAAAGGAAGAGGCGGAGGCGAAAAATAAGGAGAAACCGCACTAAATGGGTGAAATCATGAATAACGTTACTCCAGCGACAGGCTCAAGGGGCTTTCCCGAACCAGTCTCGAGAGCTGGAGATAAATGAAACCTCCGATTTTAAAAATTTCGCTCGGCTCTTTCCTGTTCAGTTCCACATGTTGAAGGAATTTATCAGTCCAATCATCCAGAGGCAAAACACGAACTACCAATCAGAGTGATCTCTCTCACCGACGGCTCCGACGCCGATTCAACATGCTCAATCGGCCGAAAAGACGCCGACAGGGTCCGACTAGTGCCGACGGTGCGGGACACACCGCAAAAACTAGGGACACCAACGCTTACCGACAGCCCGACGGCCCGACATTGCCCGACGGCCGACCGTCGGCCTGGTGTGTCAGGGCCTTAAGAATAGAACTACATGTTAGTATGTATTGTAGAACTGGTTTTGATTAGTTTGAAGCGTGCTTATGACATCGGCCATACATTGATTTCTTAGAAAAGGACAAACAAAGCAACTATACATACTGAAGTGTATAAGAAACTGATATTTCTACCCTTTGGTCAGACAATATCCCACAGCCTACTTCAGTGTATTTGATTGTAGGATTTTCTCTCCATGCATGTTTGAATAAAGAATCCACAGAAGACTTCTGAAACTTTGCTCATTTAATTTGACCCACAAGGGTGAAGCTCATTTTTCCCCTACAGTCTTAGTCTCTGAGAATACTTGTCTTGTAAAATTAACACTGGACACCTGTAAGTATCCATAGTTCACAGAGTTACTGTTTAAATCCAGAGATTGTTAAGTTTAAAGGACCATCATTTCTAATTTATAACCTGCAATTAGAATAATTTCAATATCTTCTTCAGCAAACATTATCAGCCATTATTCTAAGATGTGTGAAATGATACCTTTGAAATGAGAAATGAAATTTGTGTTCTTTGACATCATATTTCTGAGTAGTTTAGTCCAACTAAATTATTTTTTACAATATATGATATTTGATCATGCTTTTATCATGGTACTAAACCATGAAGTGAGCATCAATCCAGTGTGGATTGATGGAATTATTTTTATTTTTCATAGAGCTGGCATTAGTAATCCTGCTCAAGGGTTTGGGCGTGCATACACTACCAGGTTGTTGACTTGTTATTGCTAATATAACAGTAACATTAGATGTCTGTATTAATAAGATTCATGTACTGATGTTCTCGGTAGATTTTGCCCTAAATTGTGTATTGTGTTTTCCCAAGGAGGCACAATATCTAACCTGTATAGCATCCTGGTGGCCAGATATCACTTCTACCCAGAGGTGAAGACCAAAGGGATGGGCGCTCTGCCTCAGCTGGCCCTCTTCACTTCAGAACATGTAATCACTGGCACCTCACATCCTGTTATAATATTTTGGATGACTTTAGGAGTGCATGGTTTTAGCCTTAATTGGTTATAGCCATGGTGTTTGTCAATTAATAACTGCTTCCACAGTTTAGGCAGTTACTCAATGGCAACTGGGGACACAAGAGAGGATTATGGAGCTACTTTCCACTAGATTTGTCCATCCTGACAATCACTGGGGAAGTCCTGATCGGAGGCTTGATCAGGAGTGATGGTTGGCAAAGATTATCTGATAGTGTGAGGAGTTTACAGATTCAGTCTGAACAGACTGACCTAACAATAAAAGATACTTTAGGTATCCTTGGTTTAGCTTGTCATGTGCACCTGAGAATTCAGACTTCATAACTAAGTAATGCAGTCATTGTTTGTTCCTAAAAAGTATACCTATAGCTTTTAGTGCCACCAAAGCGAAACAAACAACTGAAGATGAATGATCGTCTTTTCTCCTATTCAGGGCCACTATTCAGTGAAGAAATCTGCAGCGGTGCTGGGGATGGGCAGTGAGAATGTGGTGGTGGTGAAATGTGATGAAAGGTGGGTACAGTTAGACAGACAGTCACTGAAAAAAGAGTGCACTTATCTTTGTCAATGGTGAATGTTATAGAACAAAAGAAATGTTTGCTCACCTGTTTGAGCTTTAAGCTTTGTGTGTGTGTGTGTGTGTGTGTGTGTGTGTGTGTGTGTCTTTGAGAACGTGTACATGCATGCTTGGATGCATGTATTTTCATGTACATGGACATCTGTGCTAAAGATAAAACCAGCAACAACCAGATAGACAATTCTTTATATAATTTACCACAACAAAAGCTGAAGCATTTTGGTCTAGCAGTAATGTGACACGATTCAATGCATGTTCATATAACTTTTGTCATGTTTTAATAGAAATCTTCACAAGATCATAATCCTTAGTTTGATGTACAGTATATTGTTCATACTGTATTGATTTTCTTTTAGAGTGCGGGTACCACACAGACTATTGTCTGTTGGATCTGCCTTATCTATGCACCCACCATAAAGACAAACAAAAAAACGGTACAGTGAGTCACTCTTAAATCAAAACCTTGTCAACTTTTGCCCCTTCAAGAGGGAAGATGATTCCTGCTGAACTTGAGTCTTCTATCATCGCAGCTAAAGCAAAGGTAAGGATGAGATATAAGAATGTGAGATGACACAGAAAAGAGTAATCTGCTTTTAACTCCGCTTTATTGTCACCATGGGTACAAACATCATTACCTGGGATAGAAATGTCATCTCCGTGCAAAGAAACGTCATCATCGCAGGGGTGCAAATGTTGTCACTGCGACTAGAAATGTCATCATCGCAGGGGTGCAAATGTTGTCACTGCGACTAGAAATGTCATCAGCAAGAATTGTCATCGCTGCTAGTAGAAATGTCATCGCTGCAGGTAGAATTGTCATCACTGCCAGTAGAAATGTCATCACTGCAAGTAGAAACATCATCAGCACAGGTAGAAACGTTGTCACCGTGGGTAGAAACATTATCACCGCAGGTAGCCGGCAGTAGAAACGTCATCACAGGGCATTCTGGTGGCTCAAACAACTGAAGGTACGTATCACATAAATGTGACGTCCTGGGTGGAAACGTCATCACAGCAAGTAGAAATGTCATCACCGTGGGTAGAAACGTCATTGCCCCAGGTAGAAACATCATCGCCACAGGTAGAATTGTCATCACCGCAGAAAGAAACATAATCACCGCGGAAGAAACATTGTCACCGTGGTTAGAAACATCATCACGATGGATAGAAATGACATCACTGCAGGTAGAAATATCATAATTTCTGGTAGAAACATCATCACTGCAGGTAGAAACATCATCACCATGGGTAGAAACATCATTACCGCAGGCGGAAACATCATCACTGCAGGCAGAAACATCATCACTGCAGGTAGAAACATCATCACCATGGGTAGAAACATCATTACCGCAGGCGGAAACATCATCACTGCAGGCAGAAACATCATCACTGCAGGTAGAAACATCATCACCATGGGTAGAAACATCATCACTGAAGGTAGAAACGTCTTCACCATGGGTAGAAACGTCATCACCATGGGTAGAAAGTCATCACCATGGGTAGAAACATCATCACTGAAGGTAGAAATGTCTTCGCCATAGGTAGGAACATCATCACCATGAGTATAAACATCAGCACTTAAGGTAGAAATGTCTTCACAGTGCCTCCCACTGGTAGAATACCAGTCGCCTACTACTACTACTACTCGCCTGCTTTGCCAAAAATGAGATTCAATCACAATGTGGACAGAATGCAGACAACCAGAATTCATATAAATACCAGATTTAAATGAGGACAAAAATGTGTTAAAACTCCCAGTTGTCCTTGTCTTGCAGGGTTTGGTTCCATTTTATGTGAATGCAACAGCGGGCACCACAGTGTATGGAGCCTTCGATCCTCTCATTGCCATCGAAGACATCTGCCATAGACACGCACTCTGGATGCATGTTGATGTAAGGCCAATGTCACACACACACACACACACACACGCACAGGCACACACACATAGTCCCTCCAGGAATTAGCAATTGCAATAAATAATGCAAATTAAACCAATCCCTAAATTTTTTGTGAGAACAATTTTTCAAAATTAACACAATTTCTCTGCATGAAACGGTGAAATCAACAATATCTTGTAATTTTGTCCAATCATCACACTTTTTGGTATACAATGGTCCAATCAAAATAACAAACTATGCCTTTGAAAGCTTTGCCTTTGAAAAAGCATTGCCTGGAGAAGTGATTCTTTCCATTGCAGTTACTGCATCACTTACCATAAACTGAACATTGCTGGGGATTATGTTGACATCCACATCGTTTACATCGTTTACAGAATGTTCCTTCATCTGCCTGCTTTGTGTTCTCAGGTTGATTGATTTTCATTCTTTTGTTAGACACTACATTGACTGCTGCACCATCATTGACTGTTGCACTACAAATGCACTACTGTCAAATACCTGACTGTATTTTCCTTTTGTTGAAACTTTGAGCACAGGATGTTTTCTGTTCAGAAACAAAAGGATGAGTACTAAAGTATTAAGTTAGTAGTTTCTGTGATATGCAGTATGCTTATTATTAAGTGATTGTACAACACTCTTAATGAGAGGTAGATATAAAACTCCCACTTTGGTATCTCTTTAGTTCCACTTAAGTATAATTTTCCTTGACCTGTGATTTTTACCAATGCTCTATTTTTACTTCAAATAAATATCTAAAACTCCTCAAATTGCATTGCTATTTTTAAGAAAACCTGCAACTAAATCAAGTACCTTTTTCACAGATAAATTTAGCCAAGTCTGGAGGGACTGATATACACACACAGCCACCGCATCTCAATTAATCTACCTTTACACTTGTTGAAGACACACTGTGTATGCTGATTTAACATACACACACCTGCTAAGATAATGGTGCCACACATGTATGCACACTCACGCTGTGACACACCCAGAATTGGAGCATAATGTGCAGCTGTATAGCCATTCCTATCATACACACTGATGTCAGTTCAACACACAGTACAAAATCTCTTTCTCTCTTTCATGAATTTAAATTAATTGGTATGTTTTGTCAATACAGAGCATTTTTTTCATTTGAATTCTCTCCCTCCAGGCGGCTTGGGGTGGAGGCTTGCTGATGTCAGAGAGACACAGGATGAAACTGCAGGGCATTGAACGGTAACTGCATGACCGCACAATCTATCACCTCAGATAACCAACCAGAGCTGAACTCAAGACAGGTCATAAACATGGAAGAGTGGGCTGGCAGCACTCTGTGCTGAATATTTATCATCCTTCTTCCATTCCTTTCTTTCTTTGTAAATGTTTTAACAATTGAGATCAAGTCCAATCATTTCCTCGTATTTTTTTGTAGCAATGGTTAATAATTTTGGTTTCAGTCTGAGATAAATCCACATTTTAATTTGGTTTTAGTTATGCTGCTGGTTGTAGTGTTCTTATTTGGATCCCTGATTGTGTTAAAATCCTTAATTCCAAACCTTTCCACTATCCTAGTTTTTTCATTTTGCAGAGGCCGATATTTTCTAGTTGTGGTGGGTCAACTACTGAATATATATAAGATGAACACGGATGTTGCTTGTCCCAGTCCAGATGTTCATTTTTCGTATATAAATTATTGGACAGACCTTGCCTTAAGCGCTGTACAGTGGTGTTAAAGATGGTTTTTAGACTCCACCCCATTCTGCTGACTTAACTTGTGCATCCAAAACCCTGCAATATCTCTAGCACCCCCATCGATTTCATGATGTAACATCTTCATAGTAATAAACACCAAAGACATCAAATAGGATATGATTTGTTGAGTCACTAAAACTTGAAGGAAATTAGACTGTGTAATTGGTTTCTGAACAATTGGAATTGTATTTAAAGCAATTTGATGACTCCACAACTAAGCAATCAAGATGTGTCCTGCCATTTTATGTGGTCCAAAGGCCAGGCTTTAGAACACCATTTATAGGCATCAGGCCACTGCAGCCTTACAGACTAAATGTCATGAAATCATATGGCATATAATTGCATGTGCAAAAGACGGCAAAACACAGTCCATTATGATTAAAATTAACTAAATGTTGAAAAAAACACTAAAAAACACTAAATCTTTAACTGAATGCTTGGAATGCACTTTTACGCACAGACTTCTCCCTTTCCACACTCACGCACACATACACAGTTTCATGTCACACAAGTCGGTTGAATTTTTAAGGGGTCATCATGAAATCCTCTCTGACCAAGGCCAAGTGTCCGCGAAATGAAAGAACTACAAAAAGCTCTCTCAGCCATGGAGCCATAAATACAAGAGGACCTAAAATCCTGTTAGATTGAGTTCAAATTCAGTGCTACTCCGGATGCTTCACACTTTGGCGGTGACTGGGAGCATTGGATCCACTTTGGTAAAGCAGCACTGCAAGGACTTGTCAGCTCAGAAGACCTCCTGTTGACCCTCCTCATATAGATGGAGGGCATTTTCAATTTCAGTCCCTTGTATTACAAATTATCAATGAAGCAGATCCAGATCTCGTAACCACCAATGGGCTCCCTGTGCGGTAGCATCATTACCCTAAACTAACTAGACTTTCACCATGCAACACTGGCACCGCTGCCAGGAGGTAGCAGACTATTTTTGGACCAAGTTTGTTCATTGGACCTCCATACCTTGCAGGAGTGCTGTAAGTGGAAGAGACATGTCCAAGATTTAGCACAGAACTCAGTGATTTTCAAGTGTTGACCCTCAGCTCCTTTGGTGATGGATTTCTGAGATGACTCCAAGTGCAGACATGCACATTGTAATCAAAGTGAAGGACAAAACCTGTCTGAGGCCTGTGGCCTGGCTGATCACTTTGCCTGCCATCCTGTAAAATGACTGCTCTTCTCTTTCCCTACTGGTTTGCCTGTACTCCACCTATAAAGGGCATCCATATGGGCAATCACAACGTACATACATGAATGAATTATAAAACGTAGGAAAATTTTCTAGCAAGGTTAGCTAACCATCAGTAATGGCGTAATGGTGTTGTTTAAGCCACTTATTGTTGCTATTGTTCGAAGGCTAACTAGTCAAGATAGCTGCACATCTTGCGGAGGACTGAGTGCGAGCCATTGCATTTGAGGCTGATTTTGCAGACACCATGATAGTACTCAGAGATTTTTCCGATGTACTGATAAGCTACTTTTCAGTAAACTGCTTTTATGGAAACTATTACATTTTGTGAGACTGTGTTGGGAACATTGTGTTGGCTGCATTTAGAATCTCTAGAATGTTAATCACTTGATTATTTCCTGCCTTTCTTCATAACTTCTCTGATGATTGACATCAAAGACAGCATCAAAAACAACCATGAATACATAATGATTAAAAAAAACAAACTTGGAGTGTATCACAATTTAGATGCCCTTGACATGGGGCCTAGATGCATTCCCAAGGTGACAGGTGAAAGTGCACTAAAACTTAACATGGTAGAGAGAAACACGGGACACATGAAGGGTGTTACCTTTCTTGTTCACCCTCTACACCTCAGACCTCAAATTCAACTCCGGGTCATGCCACCTCCAGAAGTTCTCTGATGACTTCTCTATTGTGGGATGTATCAGTGAGGTCAATGAAGAGGAGTACAAGAGAGCTTCGTTGGGAGGTGCAAGGAAAATCATCTGCAACTCAACACCAGTAAGACCAAGGAGCTGGTAGTCGATTTCGAGTCCTGTTAAGAAAAAAAAATGTTTGCACACCTAAAGGTCTTTGTGTGACAGGTGCGTAGGACAAGAACCAAAAAGGTAGATGATGAAGAAGGAATAGAATCCCGCACACTGTCTATACTTGCAAAGAGATTTAATGCAACGTTTCGGTCATCGGACCTTCATCAGGCAAACACTGAGTCTTACTGAGTCCTGTTACCATCTAGGATGAGGAGGTGGAGATGGTTCAGTCCTACCAGTACCAGGGGTTACACATGAACAACAAACTGCAGTGGACTGATAACATGGAACGACTGGACAAGAGAGGGCAGAGTAGACTGTTCTTCTTGAGGAGGCTCAGGTCTGTCAGTGTAACAGTGTGACTACTCAACATGTTCTACCAATCAGTGGTGGCCAGTGCTCACTGTTCTTTGTGGTGGAGTGATGGGGAGGAAACATCAAGACTGGGGATGCAGGTTGGACAAACTGCTTAATAGGCTGACTCTAGGTTAAGTTGACAAGTGTTCGTTTGTGCCAACCACCATCACCTACACAATACCTCCTGCCACAACAGCCCCAACTTCAGCCAAAGAGGAGGATACTGAAGATGGGTTCACTTTACTTCACATGGCCTGGACATATTTCTGTACATTTCTGTGTCCGTGAGCCGGCACATAACACATTATGGACACATTTCTGTTACTTTCATCAGTTAACCTGATAATGTGAATAGCTAATGATGCGCATTTACACTTCTGCACACATTTCTGTACATGTTAGTTTCCATTCATAAATCCAAGTAATGTCAGTAGCTCAGTGTTCTTTCTTTTTCTCTTCTTTCTCTCCCTCTCGCCTCGACCGGGTGTCGCCACTTCCTGTATCCATCGTTTCAAATTAAAATGCCCTCTGCAGAGTCGTGTAATTGCGACTTCATGACGTTTTATAAAACGTTATACATATTCAATGAATAGCTGAATGTGCAAATCTGCTCTGTAAATCTGATATTGTGAATATTCTATGATGCACATTTGCACTTATGGTCTTGTACTGGACCATAGAGCAATTTTTTAATTTGTAAACTGAAAACATGCAAGTCTGTGAATGGTCAACAACAGTCTAGCCAATAGGAACTCAGTATGATGAAGAAATGATATCCTTAATCCTCAATATTTCTCATCTATTGTATTGCTATCTACATTCTATTCTTTGCTGCAATGACCCAATATCCCTTCAAGGATCGATAAAGTTAATCTTATCTTTTCTTATCTTATGAACTCTGGTTTCATAACAGCTAAAAGGCACATTCATAAAAACTAGCAGTGAAATTGTGTGTCAGTTTATTGGGTGAACTTTTTGAGCAAAAGTCTCCCTGGAAATAGCCTTTTTTTCAGAATCAACAGAAAAAAACATTGTGTGGGGGGCTTTGTGTTGTGAAACTGATATTGTATGCCATTTATTATTTGCAGCAAACTCTACTCATCTTCTCTGGACATGCTTAAAATCCAAGTTCAACTGATCAGTTACTCTTATGTGACAATACTGTGTCAGAGAGTTTCATTGCAAAATTAGTCATTCACTATGTTAAAACTGACACCTATCATTAAATAATAATGGCTGCAGTGAAAATAAAACCCATTGAATATTAAAGGTTTTTAGAAGCATGGTGTTTAGAGCATTTTTTTTAGAATGCAGCCCCCTGTGTCTTTGAAATACTGAATAAATATAAGGGATTTTTTTTTTATAAATATATAGAACACAGAACGTGGTCATTATAATGTTTAATGTCTTGCAGTCATTACATTATTTATGCTACATTTAGTGTAAATCCAACAAACATGGCATCTTTAAACTCATTAAATATTGTTTTTAATTTGATCCTCCACAGAGCCTGGTCTGTAACATGGAATCCTCATAAGATGATGGCCGTCCCCCTGCAGTGCTCTGTCATTCTGGTCAAGAAGAGAGTAAGAAATGATCCTCTTCCTAATTTGTTAATCTCTCTAACCCTTCCCACATTATTTCTCTCTCTTTCTATGTATACTTGGCTCGTTCTGTTTGCTGCTGTAGCAGGAAAAGCTTCTAAATCCATTTTTACTTGAATTTAAGTGTACATTTTCACATCATTCTTTCTCTATGCATATAAAGGCCACAATACACGATTCTGAGGCAATGGCCTTTAGATGCACAATTTTGCCTACAACCTTTTGTTCATTCAACTTTTGTTCCATAAAACTCCCCAGATTGACTAAACCTCCATACTGATTTTGTCCCATTTGCCAGTCCATTAAACCATATCTTTGCTGAAGACATAATTGCCTCAACAGGTCATCCATGTATCATGTACAGCCTTCACTTGTATTACTATTCCACTGCATTCCTCTCCTCCCTGCAGGGCCTCTTGCAGGAGTGCAACCAGTTAGGTGCTGAGTACCTTTTCCAGATGGACAAACCCTATGACGTGTCCTACGATACGGGAGATAAGAGCATCCAGTGTGGCCGACACGTAGATGCCTTCAAACTTTGGCTCATGTGGAAGGCAAAGGTGTCTTTTTTTTGCATTCTCTGTATTAATGTATATACATATACAATATACATTTTGATAAGCTATTTGGCCACAAAAAAGAAACAAATTAGGCAATATGTTTGATATGTAGTGATAGAAGTGAAAATCACGTCACACTATAAGGACTGCTATTGGCTGGTCTTTGATGCCAGGTGATGTCACCCTCTATAGAGTACAACAGGTGGTGACATCACCTGGCACCAAAGACCAGCCAATAGCAGATGGCCAGTTCAGTACCCTACTTTTCACCATTAGGTGTCTGCTCCACTACAGATTTGGTTGGGGTTTAGTTACTTTTTAAAGATACAATTTCGAATAAATTTTTTGGTGGGGGAGACAGGATTCATATTTTACTGCTGTCAGATGAAAACCTTGTATCTTTCAAAAGTATTTTTTTTTAGGAATTATGAAAAACAACTGTATTTGCAGACTGTCCACTATAGATAGTTTTTTAATCAAGTTTCAGGGTCCCTGACATGAAAGTTGCGTAACCCATAAAAGGATGATGTAAACGTTTTGTTCAAGTAAACACATAAAAATCACAAAAATCGTTTTCCCATGACAGCAGCAATACATTCTTTTGACAAGAAGATTGAAAATATTTTTTTTGATTGTTTTTTTGTCATCATAACTTCAAAATACAGCTCTTTTTTACCGCAGTGGTTACAAACAGAAAGAAAACAATTTACTGTAAAACCCATGTTTGCCATCACATATTGTCAATCTTTGTATCAAAAACTCAGACAGTAAATTACAAAGTGGAAAATTGCCTTCAATCCAATATATCCCTCTGTACACACAGCCAGTAGTAGAAATGACTGAAATGACAGATTGAGGCTCTTAACAGTGGCAGCCTGAGCACTAGAGAATAAGGATTTACAAGCTTTATTAATCTAAAAGAATTCAGCTCCTTGTCTTCATATATGATAACTTGAGGTCTCTCTTATGACTCCTTCCCCTCCCCATTCATATTCCACTGTTTTCCCATTTCTCAATATCTCTCTGTCTTTGTCTCTGTCTCTCACTCCCCCAGGGTTCAGAGGGCTTTGGATCCCAGGTCAACAAGTGCTTAGAGAATGCTGAGTATCTGTACAATCAACTGCAGAGGAGGAAAGACTTTGAACTGGTCTTCACAAGCAAAGTAAGACTGCTTGTCTTTGTCCAGGGCCAGGGGCTTCATTTATAAAATGTACTTGAATTTTGACTTCATCTCAAAATCATGGAACTGTTTGTTTGCCAGATTGATAAAAACACACTATCACTAAATAAAGCTTCACATCCAGCAAATAAGTGGCTGAGGAATTTTGAAATTGACAACACAGTGTGCTGTGTTCAAATTACTGTTGGCTCTTTATCTTAAAGGAAAATGCTCCATTAATCTGCTGCCCCTAAAGAAAACCCACTTCCTGAATAGACTGAATTTCAAGTGAATTGAATGTAGCGCTAGTTTATGTACAGTATTATTTAATTCCCATTTTATTTTCTCCATCCCTCCATCCCATTAGCCTGAACACAGTAATCTGTGATGTTGGTACATATGTACTACACTGCAAAAAATGGAAAGCTATCAAGTGATTTTAACTTGTTTCTAGACCTATCAAGTTTATTTTGTGATAATTTCAGTCAAATTATCTCACTGCACTGGCAGATAATCTTGCTGGTTTCAGTAAATTTCAATTGATACATGCCAAAATTACTTATTTCAAGAAATCATTATAAAACATTGAAGAAAATCTTGAAACTTTCTCCAAGACAATTTCACTTTTACCAAGTAAATGTCCCGAAAAAGGTAACATTATCCTGAAAAAAAAAAGTCAAATTTATCAAAGTTATCTGCCAGTGCAGTAAGATGATTTCACACAAAAAAATGCTAAAAATAAGCTTGATAAGTCTGGATACAAGATACAATAACTTAACAAGTCTGTCAGTTTTTGCAATGTACATACAGTATTTTCCCTCAATATTTGATGTAATTTCTTTCTTCTCTTCTTCTACACTCCCCCAGCCGGAGCACAGTAATGTGTGTTTCTGGTACATCCCACCCAGTCTGAGAAACCTGCCGCCTGGCCCTGACAGAAATGCAAGACTCCATCAGGTCAGTGCAGAACATACCAGCAACAACACTGCCATCACTGCTAGAGACTATGGGAAAATGTGTTCAGGAATGTTCCCTAAAAAAACAAACAAGGACAGGGCCAGTATTTAAAAAAAGAAAAAAAATCAGAATACAAGTGGTCCAAGCACAGTATGCTAATTTGTCCAAAGATGAGAAGACATTATGATTAGCTGACCATACTATTAATGCTATTATTATGAGCTTGCAGAGAATAGTGCCCTCATGTGACCAAGTCTCTCTCTCTCTCTCTCTCTCTCTCTCTCTCTCTCTCTCTCCTCAAAGCGCCACAAATTACTTGCTTGTTTAAACATGCGTGAGATCACTTTTCGCAAGAAAAAGGTAGTGGGACAAAGAGGATAGAAGAGAGGAAGGAGAATGAGAAGCAGAGGCAGAAAGGACAAGCCCAGACGGAAAGAGAAAATAAGAGAGAAAGAGACTGAGAAAGTAAGAGACACAGAAAGCATCTACAGAGTGGCAGTAACAAAGACAAAGAGCGAGAGAAAGACAGAGGGAGAGAGACAGAGTGAGACAGAGACCAACTGTGGAAGAGAGAGCTTCACACTGTAGAATGACCCATTTCTTCTCCCCAGGTGGCTCCTCAGATTAAAGCCAGAATGATGGAGAAGGGAACCGTTCTGATTGGCTACCAGCCTTTGGGATCGAAGGTCAATTTCTTCAGATGTGTGTTCTCCAATCCTGCCACGCAACAAGAGGACATTGACTTCTTATTGGAGGAGATCGTTCGGCTTGGCAATGACCTATGACCTAATAACTATAGTGACTTGTAAAGGGAGGAGGGGTCCGTTCTCAAAGAAATGGGTACATCTGACCATAAGGCCATTGTTTTTAATGTGCTGTTGTCTTATCCTGCTCCCAGCCACTGTGCGCCAGTCCACTCCTGCATCTTTAACTCTGCTTCTGCCAGCAGTTTTGACAACTACTACTTCCAGTACCACTCTAGTGACTGTGCCCAACACCGAGGAGCTTCTTGAGCGTTCTTGACGCTGTTGCCTCCTTTAAGAACAAAATCTCGAGAAAAATCTCCCAGCCATGGGTAGATGATATCACTCTGGCTGTGAAGAGATAATGTTGAAAAGCCGCAGAAGAAGGCTGGTGACCTGCAAGTGTCCTACAATATAATGGACTTCATTCTGAAGTATCAGAAAGTGGTTAAGGATGCAAGAGTGGCTTATTTCTCTCATTGTAGTTCAATCATGCGTCATAACTCAAGGGTGTTTTTCAGTGTCATTGACTCAGTTGTTAGCACCTCTCGCTGTGACTGTATTGAAGCCTCCCCTGAAAAGTGTGAAGAATTTTGAATGTTCTTTACCAAAAAGGTAGAGGATATAAGAGTGGAGATCCTCCTTACTTTAAACATGCAGTGGTTCAACCTTTTTTCAAGAAACCTCAACTCCTGCAAACTACAGGCCCATCTCCAAACTGCCCTTTTTATCCAAGGTTATAAGTTGTTTCAACCCAATTAATCTTTTATGAGTCAAAATGATGGTATTAGAGCACTTCACAGCACAGATACCACTCTCCTCAGAGTGACCAATGACCTTTTGGCAGCAGATCCCAAGGAATGTTCCATTTGAATTCTTTTAGATCTTAGTGTGCCTTACGATACTGGAGACCATACCATTTTATCAGATTAGAAATTGGGTTGGTTTTAGGGACAAAGCTCTTCACTGGTTCAACTCCTTTCTTTCCAACAGAACATTTTCAGTCAACATAGGCAACTCATCCTCATCCTCAGCAGTCATGTGGGGTGGGGTCCTGCAGGGATCGATGTCACACCCCACTTCTATGTCATGACCTTTTATTAATTGTTCTCCCTCCCTTTTTATGTTTCACTTGTTACATATTCTTGCTTCGCTTATGTTGCTATTTTGTTGTGCTGTTGATGTGCTGGCAGGATGGCAGAAGACTAGTCTGGTGTTTAGAGGGATGGTCTGGTATTCAGAAGACTGGTCTAGTATTCAGACTAGCCTTGTGTTCCTGAGACTAGTCTGGTGTTTGGAAGAGTAGTTTCCCTGCCATCCGCCCAATACATGCTGGAGTAGGCTCACTCCCCATGACCCAGAATAGGAATCAGCGGGTAAAGACAGAATGACTGAATTAATTAATTAATTAATTAATGATAATATCATACAGAATACCCACCACTTCATTCTCGGCTCCATAACTGACTGAAATCAGATTTTTATGGAAGCAGCCATTTGGCTCATGCCGACATTCACCAACAGTAAAACGTTGTTGGATAGCTTTATTCTATCCATTCTGCCTTTATAATAAACTCTATTTACCACTAAACCAATATGTTTTTCTGTGTCTCTGGACACCACACATCATCACTGTTAACATTCCATTAGTCCTTCTGTCTGTCATTACATTGTATTTGTTGGGCTTTGATAGGGGCAGGTTTGGTTATTAGCAATTAATAATTAATAATCATGAAATTATTAATATTCATAAAATTATTGACGGGAGTCAATATTAACGGAGCACCACCCTGGAATCAGGGACCAATAACCGAACCTTCAATACAGTCTCAGAATGGCTGTTCACCCCCAAATGACAGTGTTTA
Organism: Centroberyx gerrardi; assembly: GCF_048128805.1. Lineage (NCBI taxonomy): Eukaryota > Metazoa > Chordata > Actinopteri > Beryciformes > Berycidae > Centroberyx > Centroberyx gerrardi. Next base: position 1,903,407 of record NC_136009.1, on the reverse strand, counting down.
AGGACCACTGTACATTTATGAGTGAACAGTGAAGGGTGAATTCGTACACCGGCCCTCACAACCAGCAGTTATTACAACACATATGCACAAGGAATCACAGACAACTTCACTTTAAAAGCATAATGGAGTTTATTTAACTTTCGCAATATCAATCAATAATCAATAACACTGCAGTTAATCAACAACTATTATACAACTATAACTATAAGTCTAACTAGCAAGCATAAAGGCACAAACAGCATATGGCACGTATGGATGCGTGCGTGTGTGTGTGTGTGTGTGTGAGAGAGAGAGAGATGAGAGAGAGAGAGAGAGAGGGCAAGATGGCGGACGTGACCACGTGAGTGGGATGTCTCGCGAGAGTTCAAGATGGCGGCTGTGACCGCGCAGTTTGAACAAAGGGGTTTGGAACCAAGATGGAGTTGGAGTTAGGCAGCTAAACCAACACCATCTAATTCTTAGGTAGCAATGAATGTGTAATGAGATGTGTGTGTGTGTGTGTGTGTGTGTGTGTGTGTGTGTGGGTTAGTAAGAGAGAGAGAGAGAGAGTAAGGGGGAAGCACTCAGGGTAAACCTACTCGCCATCTAGAGACACAACAATAGCCTTTTACCACACAGGAACTCGGGGTACGACTTGGAAATAGTACGCCGGGTTACTGGTCTTTGAACTGGTAAAATGCAGTATATTGGCTCTTATACAGTGGCTACTAACATGGATGCAAGCTCAGCGGCATGCAATTGAACACAAATCAGCTTTACATTAACACAATCAAATTAAGCAGCAAGCATAATGATTGAGGTATTATTCATACAGCATAATATGGACGTGGCGGTCCGATGCGCTTCCCAACACGCACAAATACAGCTTCTGATCAGTAAGCTTATTTAACACACCTATTCTAGTCTCTGCCCAGAACCAAAGCCTCTTACTTGGGAATCACTCTCGAGTGATTGGTGTGTGTTTGAGTCCGTCTTATCGATCCGGGGTTTTCCCAGGCGAATCTGCGGGACCATTATCTCTCCGTGCACGGAACAACGGCCAGCTGGCTTTCCTCGTAGGCAGCGAAGATGTCGGCCAGGAGTCGACTTGGTTGAAGAAACGTATCCTTACGTTGTCTTCTTGGAGGGAAGGAGTGTCCTTAGCTGTATTCTCTTCCAGTCCACTTCTGCAGGTCTGCTACACATGGCAGTGCGTGTAAGGAGTTAGATGCACAAACAGCTAATCTAATCCTTCTGGATCCAACAGTGTTATGGCTAACACTAAACAGTCTGGTCTCGTCCCGCGAGTTGAAGACTGCGCCTCGGCTAAACAAAAGAATAGTTCGAACGTTTCAGGTACCACCTTGTTTAGCAACGGGGTAGCAATAAGGGGCGATGAGGAAAGGTATCTCTGGAATTTATACTCTTGGTGACGTCACGGGGACATCCCGGGGTTCTCCCGAGTCTCGTCCAATGAGAGACCAGAGGTTGGGTTTCAGCCAGTTCGCACCTAGGTGTGAACTTCAGGGCCTGTTGGAATTTTGGCGCTGCTTTCCTTTGTTTAAGGTCCCAGCCCAGCGGGTGGGCTAGAGTTCAGGTTTCTGATTCCCTTGTTAGGCCGGTGTTTTAGGCTTTCAATCTTACATGTAGGCCTTTCCTTTGTTTGACCACATGGCCTGGCCCAACATATTGTAATGATTTAAATCAGCAGTATGATGTTATCATATAGTATAGTCCCTTGTATCCCTTGTAGCCCTTTCTTTTTCAGTTACAAAGTGCATATTATAGAGTTATAGAGTTAGGTTCCCTACTTTGAAATAATTAAATAGTTGAAATAGAAGGGCCTCTTTAGAAATCTGTATAGTAAGCACAAATGCACATCAATTATACTTATAAGATTTAAACCTAAGGTCAAAAAGCTTCCTGCTTACTTCATGAGTTCTGGGCGAACATTTTTAATACATTATCAAAGGTTTTAAAGGTAACAATGCAGCCATTCCCACATGTGGCAATATTTGGGGTGCCATCTACTGACCATCTACCATGCAAGTCTAGCGATACTGATGTCATCGCTTTCTCTACACTTCTGGCCCGGCGAAGAATATTATTAGCTTGGAAATCTCCAAAACCCCCCTTGTTTTCTGCATGGCTAAAAGATGTGATGTTTTTCTTAAGTTTAGAAAAAATCTAATTTGTCCTCAGAGGCACCAGCAACAGTTTTTCCAAGGTATGGCAACCATTTGTTGATTATTTTGATAATCTACCTAATATTCCCCCAGAGTGAGTACTCTGATAAACAGGCCTGCTCCCTACATCTAGTTTTAGATAACCTGGTACCTTCTATGCCTATTCAGATCTGTCTCGTCAAAGAATACTCTATAACCCACTGGCTTAGACTAAAGAAGAGTTCTCCCCCACCCTAATTATGGATTTTCATTTCATTGATTTTTTTTTATTTTAATTCATTAATTTGTTTCCTTTTGTTTTGGTTGATATATCTAGGGATGTGAAGATGGGTGTGTAATAAGAAAAGTGGTGTTAACACTGTCAGAAACTATGAATTGAATTGTATCAGTTCTGTTTTCACCAATAAAGAGATTGGTCAAAAAAAAAGCTCCCAGCTTTACACCAGCCCAGGTTCTCAAGCAGCCTATACATGATAAAAAACCCTATATGCTGCATACTACATGGCCAATGATAATGACAATGAGGCCTACACTTAAAGTCATGTTAGGCACATTATCTGACAAACTGTAAATGTTTCTTTTAGGAGTCAAATTGGGAGCCAACAGGTGATTCCCTGAACCACTGTTGATGGCATGTGTTATCAAAGGGGTCACAAACGTCTGCTCAATTGCACTGCAAATTCACAGTCTTCTCACAGTATCCTACAAATAATGCATTTTTTATATGTTTTTTAATATATAAAATTGGATGTTAGTCATGGAAAAAGAGAGACTCTACTATAAAAACATTTCCCTCCCCTAGCAAGAATAACTTTATTTTGCTTGAGCCCAAATTCAGTTATATACAATGAAGACAAACTATGTTCTAAAAATATTATTTTACAAAAAAGCCAAAAAAAAATGTGATGACTTTTTGATAAAGCATTGTTTCTAGTATAATGAAAAAAAAGTATCCTACTTATATAGAAATATTTGTACAAATGTGACATGTAGTAATATTATTTGTGTTCTTTTATTGTATCTTACCAAATCATCCAATAAATATCAAAGATCTCTCTGAGTCAATTTGTATCTGTGATCATCTTCATGGTATTTTTTCATTGGCTCATGTGTGCAATCAATGGAATTTCTATTAAAAAGGTCACCAATAATCTGTGAATACTTGGACAGCTTTGATGGGCCAATACTTACACCCTGAGTTAACTTTTCTTTATGCTATAAAATAAAGACTTTACCCTTTCAAAGACTGTTTAATTTTCAACACATTGCTTTTAAGAGTGTGTGATACAGATAGACAGATACAGATAGATAGGGAGATAGGGTTGTTTTGGTCCACCTCTTTTGAGCTCCTGTTTACCTCACCTGTTTTTGATTTTAATTATGCGATAGCACCATCTAGTTGTCAAGTAAAAACAGGGATGACCGCATTCACAGAAAATGTGGTCTATAAAACTCAGCAAGCACACAGATTATCCAGACGGTGTCTTATAACAACTTTTATGAATCAACTTTCATGAAAAACATTTGTATATAATTGACAACATGACAACCAAATGTGTATTGTACATCATACATTAGTTACAGTAAATTAAGAGAGGACTGGAAAGGAGGAGAAAGGATACAGCACTAATAATACTGATACTTTCTCTCCTGCTTCAATCTCTTTCTGATGTATTACTTTACAGAGGCAGAGACAGATGGCCAGAGACAGAACATGTCCCATCAACCACAGGTGATCATGGTAAAAGGCTTGGATGGACAGGTCAGGCTATGCAGAACGATGCACATCAGAAAGAAAATACCTAGGCCCAAAACGATCACCGCACAAACTCTGGTCCGCATTTTCGTGCACCTCTTCTCCCCCTCTTCCCTTCCTCCTTCATCCCACTCCTCCTCTCTCCTCCTGTCCCTGCACACTTCCATCTCGCCGTCCATCCATCCCCCCTCACCCTGTACTCCCCACATCCTTGAGTCTCTGTCCAGAGGCAAAGAACGTAGGTTAGAGATGGGCAGGGTTACAGCTCCTCTCGCTCTGTCTCTATGACTGCGTCCATCTACATCGATGTACCATGGCGGCACGTAGTGGGAGCTAGCGCTGGGTACCAATCTTATGAATACAGGCGTGAAGTCTGGGATTAACAGTGGTGCTGTTGTCGTCAGAACAACAGCGGCCATTTTGTCATCATCAGGGAGATTGTTAACGGACATGCCAGCGGCAAGTGCAGTGACGCATCGACACCAGGGGCAGAGGATAATTCTCTGATTGGTTACATTACAGTTTGGACCCACCCAAATCTGATGCGAACTAGTCTGCCCCTCGATTTGATTGGTGCTGATCCCGGTCGTCTCGCTCTGGCCCATTCTTGGCGCGCTAAAGTTCATCGATATGTCTGCTTGGTTGACGCTGACCTCATTTTGATCAATTTCTCTTTGATTGGTCAAGATTTGAACATGTCCCCTGGTCATCTCCACTGTTTCCTCTCTCTCCATATTGTTCATATTCACCTCCACAGAGTTATTTCTGACTGGAGCTTCTCTCTGGTGGCAGCCAAACTCAGGCTCACTGCGTCCCATATGTCCAAGTCCGTTTTCTATACCGTTATTTCCGTAACTCTCGTTTTGTTCTGTGCTCTCTTCTCCAGTGACTGTCACATGTTGGACTGTCATCTGGATCTGGGGATCATTGTCCATGCTGGGTCGGTTCATCTGGTCTCTGTCCACATCATCGTGCCGAACGGTGACCAGGCGACTCAGGCAGGCAGAGCAGCAGGTATGTTGGCAGGCCAGCCGCTTGGCCCTGCGCTTCCAGCTGTACTCATTCAGACAGATCTGACATTCCAAGTTACTGTTAATCCCCTCCATTGAAAATTATATCAATATATATCTATGTGTAATTTCTCCTGTAATTTGTTGGCCTTTTATGTAGCCAGGCTCAGTTATGCTGTCTCTCAGTGATGGTGAATATTAGAATCTCCAGTAGAGACATGGCAGTTGTGTCACACATCTCCTATTAATGTCTGTCTCCATCATGGAGGTTCACTGGAGAATTGGCTGTTAGTTAAAAACTTCCAAATATGTAACAACCAGGTTAGAAAAAGAGAGACACCTCAAAAGATTGTTGTGGTGTGGGTGTAGGTCAATTCAGTAACATAAGTAAAAGTTAATAGTCTGATAAGGTGGATTTGTTTCCAAATGTAGGTGACTGTGACACAGTAAACTGTCTTGTCTTTAGCCCTAGTCTCTACTCCAAAACACTCTGAGTTGTAGCTTGAGAAGAGTCAGCTCAGTTAACCTGAACAAACTGTTGGTTTTTGGCTTTGTTAGCTACTTTGTTAGCATGCAACTACTAGCCATTACTAATGCTAGCTTCTACTAGATAATTAGCTAGCATCAAATCAGATGTGTTAACAAGACAAGTTGTAAGTTAACAAGTTGTAAGTTTAGAAAGGCAGTCAACTGTTCTCAGCCACTGTTGCCCAAGGAGCTCCAATATGGCCACCAGAGGGTGAGTTATGTCATCTGAAAGCCCTCTGTTGTAGTTTGGCCTCCTCACTCAAAATACAGGGTAGGAGCTGTCCAGAGATTAATTGATTGCCCTGGAGTGATATCTTCCTCTTCATTCCTTTTCAAGTTGTTGATGAAGAGCTATTGATTGCATAATTTATTGTTATCCATTCCAGGCTCTGATGACCCTGCAAGAGAGAAGAAAGCTATTAGTCAAGACCAAGTGGAACTGAGTAGCTTAATCCCAGATTTATTCTCTGGTCTGTAAACAGTGTGCATGACATAAGTGTAGTAGTGAGTTTCCAACACTTTGTCCAGGACTGTCACACAGTAATGTAAGACGAAGAACAGGCCTCTGGATCACATACTCTGAAGTGATATGTGTAGTCAACTTCTTAAAGGCCCAAAGCACAGCTGTGGTATTTTGCCCCCTATTGAGCAACTGTTTAATGTTTAATTTATTGGATTGATGTCTTATCACTCTCAAATTGATTGACTGAGCTTCTGATTCAAGCACAGTATGTAACAGGTAAACATGAGTTTTAAATGTTTTTGATTGGTATAGTAACAAGACATCCATAAGAGCAAATGTTGAATTTTAAAAACTATTCATAACATCCATTGTTTTTTTTTAGTTATATGGTTAAGTGTGTAATCCTGTTTCTTGCAGTTTCAGTGCTGCCTGAGTAAGAGCACTGAGCTCGAAACGCGTTGCAGATTCTGCATGTTTATAGCCAATATACTGTATGTTCACCTGCTCCTTATGCGCTGTTTACTGATGCGCTTCTGAAGCTTTAATAAATCGTTGACGTTGCACATGTAAGATGCTTCCAATCCTTCTATTTTGATTCATTTAGTTCATATTTTAACACATACACTATCAACCAAACATTATCTTCCTGTGTTGTGGGAGTAAAGCTGCAGAACAGCACCCCTGGAGCCAGGAGGGATTCAAGGACACTTCAGCAGGGCGGATGCTTGAACCCACGTCTTCCAGCTGAAGGGTGATCTCCCTTCTTACTGCACTGCCTTGCTGCTCAATAAAGCAATGGCAATCAAAACAATGAGCAAGTATGTGTGCTGAAGCTTGTACTAGAGCAAAGACTGCTAGAGCTCACGGCTCAAGTCACACTCATGAAACAATTACAACTTACTGTACGTGGACCCAGACTACTGTCCAATTCAAGAAATGGGCTTTAAAAAGAAAATGAGAAAATGTATTGTGCAAACTCTACAGCTACCTGTAGGCATGCGTGCAATGTCAAGGCAACTTGGAAATATTTGTCAGGTTTTTGCATGTACCTCAGAACCAACCAAACCTGTTTGTCAGACAAGTTGCTGTCTTGGCTGCATTGATACATTGACCATATACAATGTTCAGTGCTTTCTATTGAAAACAGCTGGTGCGATTTGTCAGATAAACAAGTTCTCAAATGATTTTGATCCAAACTGGCATGAAGTCCGAGAGCTCAGATTCAACATGCTGTGATGCTATAATCAGATTTGACAATTTATAATCACAGAGTTCCAGCTGTATTTAAAAAAAAAAAAAAAGCATTCAAGTGCAAAATGATCCTTACAAAAACGTTACATTTGGAAATGATGTATTCAAAGACAATAGGTATTACAGTTAGTAAGTAAAACAGTTTTAAGGATGCATTTCTGCAACTACAAATTTCAAAACAAAAGTCTGGTTTTCATTAAAAACTGTGAAAACATGCCTCCAATAACCACTGCTGTTTTAGGCAATCAAATGAAACAATATTTGCCTGAGCTCAGGCTTCACTGAAAATAAGTGAATGTGAACTAAGGAATCAGTAAGAACAAAGTCCTTAGGCTGCTTAGCATAATACTTTACTGGGCACAGTCTGAAATGGTTGTTTAACCAAACCTCCACCTATATAGAGTAGCCCATAAAGTTAACATGCACATTATTCTGTTAGGTATACTGACTTGAATTGTAGTTTTACTCTAGAAATTACACCTCATATTGGTCAAGAGAAGCAAATAACATACTCTATTGGCTTCAGTACAACAAGCAGTCTATTCTATCCCAGTCAGTGAATACAATATTGCACTCTTACCTTCCTATATGGCATGTGTCCTCTAGCTGTTAACGCCAAAACCTTCCAAAGCTTTATTTTAACCAGGAGTTGGAGGACGTCCAGAGGCAGATGCAGCGAACAGGTTTTGTCCCAGCCTGTCTGGTCTGCCTCACCCTAAATAATAAGCACTTGGGGGAGTTTCCATTCCAAAGGTACTGTAGGTATGATAAGCAGAACTCCGACTGGCTGAATCTTAAGTGGAGTTGCATTCTAAACAATCGTGATCAAAAAGGATTTATTTATTTTAAACAAATCCTAGCAGTTCTCAGAGAAAAACTACTTAATATTAAGAGTAACCAAACAAAACTTTGAGGCCACAAAATGATCACATACACACAATACATTTATTGAAAACAGTATTTATTACATTTAAATTTTAAGTTCATTCTTTAAAATCAAGTGCTGTCTTGCATGTAGAGTCTGGTCAGTATCTTTGGTTCCTTCCATTTCCACCTGCAAGAAGCCCACATAGACTGGGTTAAAATCTGATAAAGCCCGGGCAAAAGCATGAAAGCCAACTTTATCTCTTGCAGTGTCGCTCACTGATAAGTAAATTATGCCGTCTCTATTCCTGATGCTGGAAGTTAACAGCTCCTGTTTCAAAGTACATGTCAATGAATTTACAACAGGCTAAAACCTGCTGACAATTTCCGCAACTGATTATGTGTGTGAGTGTGTGTGTGTGTGTGTGTGTATGTGTGTATGTGTGTTTAACCCTCCATTCCTCAAAGATCTAGCAATACTAGATAGCACTGGTTCCAGCCTGGCCCTATTAAGTTTTCCATTTCAAATCAGGGTCCTATAATGGTGCTGTGACCAAATCGACAGAGGCTTTTCTAGGGTTAAATGTTTTTGGGCCAGGAAAATGACAACTCTTTAGGGTGAAAACTGTCAGCTGTCCAAAACTGCATGGAATTTGGATTAGGCCCAAGTCCATTTCCTTGGAGAGTAGACATCTCTTTGACCCCAAAGAGTTGTGGTTTACCTGGCCCATAAACATTTAACATTTGAAATGTCTCTAAATATGCTTACAGCCCCATTACAGGCTCCCGGTTTCAGATTGAAAAACTTATTGAGCCAGACTGGAACCAATACCATCTAGCAGTGTTTGAGTCTGTCTCTATAAAGACACTGTCATATTTGTCTTCTCATAACTGAATGGCTTCCAGAGGCATTGGCACCAACGCCATTTGATCAAAGTTTTTCCATCAACTGGCCATAGAGGCTAGCAGAGTCAGAATTTCATCACTCAGTTAATTTTGTACCATAGTTAGTAAGTACTGTTGTTTTTAGAATAGAATTATCAAACACTGCCTGCCAAAGTGGCTAGTAGTCAGGATAGACTTACTAGCCACAGCCAAAACACTGCAACTCTTAATCCAACTAATTTCTTGTAATTTTTTTAAAACATTACTAAATCCACTGTGTGATCAACGTTTACTTGTAATGCCTTTAATTGGACGCATTAGCAAGAAAATATCAATGACTATGCATGACTCAGTAGCGGACTGGCCATCGGGAGGACCGGTGGGCCGCTGGCTTCATGGGCCAGCGGCGAGAGAGAGAGAGACTTTGTAGGGAATGTCCTCCTACCCATGTGGGTAATATTAATGTAAGGAATATGGGTCTTTTCACAGTGGCACTCATTATGAAGAGTTATCAATTTTCATAAAGTGGCACAAATTGTAAGATAAATATTCCTACAATGTCTAAAAATCAGTCTCATATCAGTCTCATAAAGTTAACTATCAATTGGAAATATTAACTAACAATTGAATAATTATTATTGAAATTTCAATATTAATAGTTCATCTCAATTAAAATACAATATTATACCTTTGGTTAACACTAAATTAACAATATTGATCATCATACTGTATATACTTATAAGTAGTGAAACTAAGTCTTGCTGTATTCATGTATGCGTCACTGGGGTGGAATATTCGCAGGCTGGATGTGGGCCGGTCTGGGTCAAAAAGTCCAGGGCCATTTTCTTGTCCCAGTCCGTCCCTGGCATGACTGACTACAGACTAGATAGATCAGGGGGAGACAATTGATCCATGGAGTGCTGAGAGTCTGCAGGTTTTCATTCCAACCAAAAAGTACACTAGTTCCTCCCATCTGGTTGAGCGTGTACTAATCACCTGGTGTAGTCTTTGGTCAGAATGAAAACCTGCACACTCGCACTCCATGGCACATGGTTGCCTATCCCTGAGATAGATGAACCACTCAGTAAAGGATGTAGTTGTGATGCTCACCTCTTGTTTTCCCAGGTTTGTTGTAGGATCCATTCCAGGCCTCCTCCTGACCATGAGTGAAGGCTTTGTTGGATGGGTTGATCCGAGTCTGTTGTCCGTCTAAAAAGAGAAAGATATTGACGTAAAACTCAGCTAACAGTGGTCTTTATATAGAAAGTAATTTCTGTCAAAAATTATGGTACTATGAAATTAGCAATGAAAATAGATTTCATTACTGCATTTTCATAACAACCCCATCTCTATATTCATTATAAAAGGACAGCCTTTATGCCCCCTCAATTGAATATTAACAACTTTTTCAAAATGTCATTGTCAGTCAAAATATGCTTGCTTGAGTTTGGCATTAATACATTTCATTTGCAGAGTTTTAGGTTTTTGTCAAGTTTGGTTCATGAAAACCCATTACTCTTCAGGCAGTGTGAGAGTTTTCAGGCTTTACAATTTTCAAGCCCTATTCAAGCAAGGCTCTGCTACTTTCTATAGACACAAATAATGCCTTGGAATCGAAACAAGAAGCAATCAAAACATCAGACTGAAGAATACATACAAGACTATTCTTAAAAGCATAATTTTATGGATTTGAAACATCTTTTTTATTCAATGTTATTTATTTCCTTTTGGTGAGGATTTACTTTACATAGCACTCTAGGTTCAATGATGTATGATTGATATATAAAATGGCCAGTTTCACAAGCAAATCTTCTCTTATCTTTCTACTGTGTAAAAGTCATTGTTGCATAATTTTATGTTTATGATTTGGTATTGGATGACGGCGGGATCGTGCTGTACCAGCAACACGTTCATTATGTGATGCAGTAGACCAGTCTTTTTTCATATCAAGGACCCCTAATGTAGTCCACATTAGAGCCACCGACCCCCATTTGGTGAGATTTTGTGTCTTGAACCCAAATCTGAGAATATTTTTATTGTTAGATATGATTTTGTCCAGAATCCCATGACTATCTGTATTGTAGGTAGAGAGATAACAGTGAAGCTAAGATCAAAATAGCCATTCTTCTACATTTTCTAGTTGTGTTAACTTCTTTCTCAAGGACCCCTGGTGGTCCCTGGACCCCACATTGAGAACCACTGCAGTAGACTATACCTTGCAGCCTGTTCTTCCACTGTCCATGTCTCTTTTGGTTTTTCTGCATGTGTCCATTCTCACAGGCTTCCTCAGCAGTCTTGGCCTTGTTGGCTTTCTTCCAGTCTGTATGAGACAACCGCCAGTCAAAGTACTATACAAACGTAACACTTTTCTTAAAGGTAATAAGAAACTGCTGATTTTGGATATTATGGAGTAAAAGTGCAACTTACCTGGAAATTTAAATGGGCTCTTTCTGTTCACCCCCGTCTTGCCCTTGAACCCCTTGCAGAAGCAATTGGACTCCTGTAATTCAGAACACTGGACGCCACAGTCCACAAAGTGTCCCTTCGAAGGAGATACGGCAGCTATTTTCTGCTCAGCCGTCTCAGCACTCTGTTGCTCAATTCCCAGCCAATTGGCTTCTTCATGCCCACATATTGCAGCTTCCTGCTCCATTTCGACTTCCTTGTTATGGAGACACAATTGGCCAATACTTGGCCTTTTCTCCCCTGCCACGGGGTTGGAGAGAGGGGTTTCTACTTGCTCAGGAGAACAAGGGCTTTTCTGCTGCTGCTCAATTACATTAAGAGATTCCTGGTTCGGGCTTCGATTAGCCTCAGGTTCAGAAGACCCATTTTCATTGGCATCCTTCTCTTCCTTGTTTTCTACACTGGGAGTAGCTGAACTCACTTTATTCTGCAGGTGAGTTGGGGAAGCCAGGGAATCATCAACTGAAGGGTCCATACTCGGGCCTTGCTTCACTTGTCCGTCCATTTTAGAGGGGTGAATTTGACACTGCATTTCTGGCCTCTTTTGTGGGCTTACCTTCTTAACTGGAGTACTGAACACGACATCAACATTCTGCTGAGGAGACATGGGGAACCTGTTGTGGCAATTCACTTTACACTGGTCACCAAACCAACTGGCTGAGGGCACGTATACTGGGAGAGCGTCAACAGATGACATGGAGAACCTGCGACTGCGCCTTCTCTCTCTATTAGCTTTCACAATTACGTCGTCATTTTGGGCGGACAGGCCACCATTTTGCCCATCCTCTAGAATCTCTTCAATGATCACATCAGGCTCCATGATGCCATTCTGTATCAGCCACTCTTTAGACGGGATGTAGGGGGCTAATGACTCCACAGACCAGACAGACTCATTCATTTTTCTCTTGATCTGAACATAACTGAAGGACATTTGGTGGGGAACGATCTCTGTCGTCTCTTCATGTGGAATAGACTCATTGCCATTCTCTTGCTCAGGATCAGTGTCAGGGACCCTCTGGGATTCATTCAAGGAGTGGATGAATAAACGTGAACTGCTAGATTCACAGGAGGGGACGCAAGGCCCGATGGAACCAACTAGGCCCACAGGCTCATTCTCTTTTATGGATTCCGACAGCAGCTCTTGGAGGGTAAAAGGCAGTTTGAGTATCTTGCAGAGGTCCTCACTTTCCTTAGAACTGAAAATATTTTCAGCATCATCATCTTTAGCATCATTGACATCAGCTGCCACTTGACTGCTCTTTCTCTCAGTCAGACTCTGATTAACCGTTTTCTCATGCTCTGCCTCGGTTACTTCAAAGGAGGCCAGCTGGTCCTCACTCTGAGGCAACACCTTGTCTGCCATTTTGAGCATCGCCAGTGGTGGTGTGCCACCTCCCCAGCTCATCAGAATATCAGGAAAAGAGACCCGTCTCTCTTTGGCAACGACATCGTCCTCTCGGTCAGAAGAGCTACACACAGGAACCATACTATCAGTAGAACAGACTGACCACATGTCACAATGACCAAGACCCCCATGGATGCAAGGGGCACCATTTTCCTGACCAACGCTGCCTTTATGCTTCTTCTTTGTTTCTAAAGGTGTCCTGGTATGTGACTGGACAGTCTTTGGCGTGGTCGGCAAGGTTTCATAGCCATTTTTGGCTGTGCTTCTAACTGGGCTTGTCCTGTTAACCAGGAAGTCTTCTTTGGCATTGCTGCTGGGTAAGTTGTAGTTCTCCACATTGGTACAGCCCCGTTTCCCTGTGCTGGAACTTGAGGAGGACGGGGACGTGGAGTTGGTCCCATGCCCAGACTCGTAGCTGGCCAGTGGGCTTCCGTCGCCACAACAGGCTGTGGTTCTCGTCAGTGGTGGTTCTGTTTGGACCTCTGAGTTCACGGTCTCTCTGCCAACAGAAACATTGTATTGAGGGCGGAATCTACGGTTCTGGTTTTGGCTCTGGTAGGGTCCGCTGGCAGCAGGGACCTGAGGATGGAGCAAGCGTCGATATTCGACTGGTTGAAGGTGGGGGTGGGGCAGGATGTAGCCAGGAGCCTCCAGGTAGGGGTTGGGGGGGAATGGGGGCATGACCATGCTGTAGCCTGAGAGGTGAGAAAAAAAACATTGTTTCTGTCAAATGCACTGAGAAAATAATTCAACAGTAAAAAAAATAGTAATTATATTGAATCAGAAGAGAAGATAGCGGGAAAGAGTCTTAAGAGTCTGCACTCAGTAGTAAAAATTTTACCTTGGGTGTTTTGGTTGAAAAGCAATACCATGCAGCCTCAATAAGTTAGTTTATATGCTGAGGTTAATGCTAAAAAAAATATATATATATATATTCTGCCCTTGTACAAAAAAGTGAGGCCATTTTGTCTTGACTACAAGAAAGTAGAAAACTCACCCATGCCATGGAAGCCAGCGAACGGGTTATAATGGAAGGGCATGGGCCACTGATAGTGGAGGAGGGGGGGTGGAGGCGCCGCCTGGACATAGAAGAAAGGCCGGGGAGGGACTTGGGTTTGGGGATGGGGATAGGCAGATGGTCCTTGATCCTGGCTGGTGGCGTGCAGTCCTGGACCCTGCTGCCCAGGGTTTGGCACACCAGTCGCAGTATGGGCTTGAGGGTTTGGGTTCCCACCATTTTGTCTCGGATGAGAGGGGGGATGTCTGTTAGCACACCGTGCTGTTGCCATATTCAACCTAGACAGAGGAGGAAAGAGGAATATTATTTACCTTAGGCTGCAGTAGGCAAATTTGGAAGTGGGTGACTCCAAATTGCAGTGAGAGGTAACTCTGACAACTTCAGTACCCAGAAATCCTGTAAGGTGACATCAGTAAACTGCACGCTCATATTTACCAACCCTGACGGTCTGCGATCACTTTACACCAAACATACCAAAGGGACAAGAGAGGCAAAAGATACATTGTTGGCGAGTCCAGCTTTCTCTGGACGTAGTGCATCATTTCATCATCATTTCCTATGTGAAGATTATTTCCCACCACACAGACACCAGAATTTAACTTGGGCAAATAGAGTGAATCTATGGGATCTGAATTAGTGGGGATGGGACACTCTTCTCTGTTGCAGCCCAAGAAATTGTTTTAACATCTAAATCTTGCCTGGTGGTGCTTTAATACGCGGTTGAAAGTGACATGAAAGATGCAAGATGGAGAGAAGGACAAGGATTTGAACCTTTAACATTGTTACAGAGGCTGTGCTGTTCAGTGCACATACAATCCGTCCGCACATAGATATCAAACAAAGGATAGAACACATGAACAAATAAGCAAATAAATCTAGTGCTGTAAGCTATCACCATCACCTAGAAAGTGTCATCTATAGTAATATAAACAACAGAAACCAGTGTAAATTTACCTTTTTTTTACCACTTGGATATGGGTTTAAAGGACAGACCAGGAGGCAAACTGATTAAAAGTGAGGAGCTGACACACCTGACTTCAAGTAGCTGGTGATGAGAGGGGTGTGTCCCCCATCAGCTGATCTGATGGGGACACACCCCTCTCACCCCTCCCCATCAGTAGGGTTTAACACTATGCATATGTATACGTTGTCTGGTAAACCTGTCTAGGTAGCAGCTATTGCCACTCAGGACACAATCCCTCTTGAACCACATAGAAACTTCACAAAGCACTTTTTATCTGCTACATAGCTTATTGATTTTCTAAAAGAAAATTCCAGATACTCTTACACTGTAAGATATATGATCAATCAGTGATGTCCAATGCATTCCAGGAATTTGTGATGAAATGTTGTAATTTACTTTTTTGGTGTGCCCACTTTCCTGTCTCATCTACTTGTACTTCAGTTAGTAATTTCCTATGTTTCCCAGAATGCCTTTCAACAACCCCCAGGGAAGGTGGGTGAACTTGCTGAGGCTCAATACTGGACTGACGCTTTGCAATAATTTGAATGAACTCAAATTAATTAAGAATTCAACAAATAACTATATTATATAATTATATGAATAATGACTTCTGATAATTGACCTCTGCCTATTATTTTTCCAGTAAATAGTTTATAGTTTTGCAGTGCTTTCAGGAAACTTTTTTAGAAATTGACAGTATCTTATCGACTCCACCAGACTGTTTACATTTTCTGTATAACTACTACATCATTTCATGGTTCTCTCCAGGAAACTTCCTAAGAAATTAACAGTTCCTTTCTATTAAATTATTAGGAAATTGTGGACCCGGAAAATAAAGCGTTACCCAATAAAATGTTGTATACATTAACATTATATTACTATGATTAAATTGTGAACATTTCAAGAGTACACTAATATGTCATCAATTTTATCCCTTGAAGTTGTGTAAAATAAAGTGCAGTTTTCCTATTATGTAAAAAAAGAGTGTGTCTTGCTGCCCTATAAATAGCTTAGTAACACCATTTCAATCAGGAGAGACTAGGATGAATGCTTGAATGAAAAGCTAATTCATGACATAAAACAAGATGTAAACTTTGGCGTAAGCTCCATGGAGGAACTCCTCCCATTCGTGAAGTTAGGAGTACATCTGGGATAGACGTAGGAATTAGGATGTCCTCCCGGGGAGTTCCTCTGGAGCCTGGACATTGGTGGTGATGGGGTGGTGGAGGGACGAAGGTAAGCACAGCGACTGGAATGACAGCAGCATAGGGCATAGATCTGAGAGAAGGGCAATAGCATAGAAGGTGACGTGTATATACTCCCGTCACTTAGACGATTGGCTCTTGAAAAAGAGAGGGAAGTGACGGCTAACTCTGATTGGTTCTCTGGAAAAGAGGGAAAGTGTTCACCAACTCTGATTGGGTAAAGAGAAAGCATGAGTGAATGATAAGTAGTCTTCCTGATTGAAATTACGTAATACTTCACTTCAATCAGGAGAGACTAGGATGAATACTTGAATGAAAAGTTTATTCATGACATAAAACAAGATGTAAACTTTGTCGTAAGCTCCATGGAGGAACTCCTCCCATTCGTGAAGTTAGGAGTACATCCAGGATAGACGTAGGAATTAGGATGTCCCCCAAAAATATATTCTAGAGTTAGAACAGTAGCCTACTAAAGATGTAAAGGACGGACAATGAGAGAATGTTGGATTTAAGGCCACCTAAAATGATGATTGATGATTAAGGGGAGGTGAATAGGAGCTCGCCAAATAAACCTTATGCCGGTAGATCGGCTACAACCAGTAGGCTAGTGCTGTAAGAGGAAAGCTGACTTACGAAATAATGACTGCTGGTAAATGAGACCAGTTTAGTAATACTGGCACTGGTAGATGAAGGTCACTTTAGAAATACAGGGAGCTGGTACATGAAGGCCAGTTTAGAAATACAGGGCGCTGGTAGGACAGTTTAGAAATACAGGGTGCTGGTATGCGGCCATTTTAGAAATACAGGGTGCTGGTATAGAGGCCAGTTTAGAGATACAGGGTGCTGGTAGATGGAGGCCATTTTAGAAATACGGGGAGCTGGTAGATGAAGGCCATTTTAGAAATACAGGCTGCTGGTAGATGAAGACCAGATTAGAAATACGGAGTGCTGGTAGATGAAGGCCATCTTAGAAATACGGGGTGCTGGTAGATGGAGGCCATCTTAGAAATACGGGGTGCTGGTAGATGAAGGCCAGATTAGAATACGGGGTGCTGGTAGATGAAGGCCATCTTAGAAATACGGGGTGCTGGTAGATGAAGGCCATCTTAGAAATACAGGGTGCTGGTAGATGAAGGCCAGCTTAGAAATACGGGGTGCTGGTAGATGGAAGCCGTCTTAGAAATACAGGGTGCTGGTAGATGAAGGCCAGCTTAGAAATACGGGGTGCTGGTAGATGAAAACCAGATTAGAAATACGGAGTGCTGGTAGATGAAGGCCATCTTAGAAATACGGGGTGCTGGTAGTAGTATTAATTAGAGTATTAATTCAATGCTGAATGAACTGGATCAGTAGCTGATGAAAGGCTGAAGACAAACACATTAATGCTATGCTGAATGAACTGGATCATAGCTGAAGACAAAATGACACGTGAACTGAGTCGTTAGCTGATTAAAGGCTGAAGACAAAACAGTATTAATTCAATGCTGAATGAACTGGGTCAGTAGCTGATGAAAAGCTGTAGACAAAACAGTATTGATTCAACCCTGAATGAGCCGGATCAATAGCTGAAGACAAAACAGTATTAATTCAATGCTGAATGAACTGGATCAATAGCTGAAGGCAAGACAGTATTAACCCAATGCTGAATGAACTGGATCAATAGCTGAAGGCAAGACAGTATTAACCCAGTGCTGAATGCACTGGATCAATAGCTGAAGGCAAGACAGTATTAACCCAATGCTGAATGAACTGGATCAATAGCTGAAGGTAAGACAGTATTAACCCAATGCTGAATGAACTGGATCGACAGCTGAAGACAAAATGGCATCAATTCAATGCTGAATGAACTGAGTCATTAGCTGATGAAAGGCTGAAGACAAAACAGTATTAATTCAATGCTAAATGAACTGGGTCAGTAGCTGATGAAAAGCTGTAGACAAACGGTATTAATTAAATCCTGAATGAGCCGGATCAATTCTGAATGAGCCGGATCAATAGCTGAAGACAAAACAGTATTAATTCAATGCTGAATGAACTGGATCAATAGCTGAAGACAAAACAGTATTAACTCAATGCTGAATGAACTGCATCAATAGCTGAAGACAAAACATTATTAACTCAATGCTGAATGAACTGGATCAATAGCTGAAGACAAAATGGCATGTGAACTGAGTCGTTAGCTGATTAAAGGCTGAAGACAGACAGTATTAATCAATACTGGATAAACTTGGTCATTAGCTGATGAAAGGCTGAAGACTTACGCAGTATTAATTCAATGTTGACTGCACTGAGTCATTAGCTGAAAACAGACAGAATTAATTCAATGCTGAAGGGACTGGGTCGTTAACTGATGAAAGGCTTTGGACAGTGTTAATTCAATGCTGAATGAACTGGAGAAAGACAGATGTAAAACCGTATACAAAATAGATGTAATGAATTGACACATTGATTATGTGAGACTAAATACTAATGAAATGCATTCATATTATTTATTGAATGCGAGTGCTTAGAAACACCACCACCAGTGAGAAGCATGACACTCACCAGATATTGGGGGCTTGAGAGAGCTGAGTAGCGAGTATAGAGGACTGAACAGGCCTGATGCATCGAGAGTTAGGCAGAGGAAAACCTTATGCATTCATATTTTAAGCAATTAGGCATAGCATCTGGAACTTAGGTTGGACTACCAGGCTGAATGCTTACTAGATGAGGCAGCTCGGACTAAATGACTGATCACTAGGATGTGACCGACAAGATGGCTGATACACATGACAGACCAGATTTTAATTTGAAACCTTATCTCATTCATCTAGAACAGTTCACTGATATAATGCGAAATAGGTTCAAGTACAAGCTAGATTACATATAATAAAATAATTCAATTGACATGATGGCAAGGAGAATTATGAATATGACTCCTTTACTTATATGAAAATGAGTAGCCTGCTTAGTATGCTGAGGTAGGAGAGTTGAAATTGAATGCAATTATGTTTAAATCCTCCAATTGAGTCTATGGCGCTTATCAAGCATGGAACGATTGGAGTTGGGAGTCTTGCTGATGTTAACAATCTTTGAATGGCCTTCGAGTTAGCTTGCTTCCTCCTTTCTCCTTGAGACAACTCCCATTGGCTGATGCCACGATCATTGAAATGCAGTCTCAATGAATCTTGAACCACTTCATAAGACCGAAAGTGGGCGAGACTGGACGAAAATAAAGTCTGTATGAAGTTTGCTCGGCCGGAGTCTTGAGCTTGATCACACTACAGGATATTGAGGGTTTGAATCCCGGAATACAGAGGCATAATTACGCTCGTGGATGATCGCCCTCCTCGAGAATGAAGCCGAGGCTTCATTATCACTGTTAAATGATGAGCTTGCGCTTCGATGAGATCCCGCATCTGCCACATGCCGCAGCGACGGAGTTCCAAGGGTGCGAAGGAATGATCCGAATCTGCCAACTGAGAGGGGATATGACAGGCCGCAATGCGCCTACCCGGCAATAGAGTGATTGCTTCATGGCTTGAAGGGCGACCAAATGGCGTTGCTTCGGACTGCAAATTAGCAGTGTTGCGATCGCTGATCGGGCGCTTCTTCGAGGATGGAAACAGATGCAGCAAGTAAGACCCTGCTTACACTTGGTTTTAAAATGCGTCTCCAAGGTGTCCAGCTGACCACTTGTGTTCAGATGTTGTTACTGCCTACGTCACTTCCGCTAGAAGGTCAAAGGGCCCCGCACACAGTTATTACGTCAGTCTGTCGCCAAACAAGCGCCAGATTTGTTTAGCACGGGCTAGCTAAGAAAACAACAATGTTTCAAGAACTAATATACATGTACGGGCTATTCCAACTGTTGAGATTGACAGGACCGTTGGCACGCTGTCACCAAAACAACCACCACGTCCTGCATTGATGACGTATTTTCCTACTTCCCTATTCCCTATTTTCCTACTATTTTCCTAACCCTAACCTCCTTGTCAGGGACGCATCAGGACGCATTAGCGTTTACACTACAAAAGATATGTGGTAAAATGCGTCCCAGACTACCTCGGCAAGTGGTTTGAGTGATCGGATCACAGTGCGTCTTGGTGGTCGTTTAGCGCTGTCCACTTGTGATCCAATCGCCCAAGACACATTTTAAAACCAAGTCTAAACAGAGACTCGCGACTCCAGGACGTCTCCTGGATCTTGATCGACTTCTGATGTGGACATGTTGACGGGAGCATACCGATACTTCCGTGGAGCCATACGGGGGAAAAACATGAGGCTGCAGCGCACGGTAGGACGACGTGACGAAGGTAAGCACAGCGACTGGAATGACAGCAGCATATGGCATAGATCTGAGAGAAGGGCAATAGCATAGAAGGTGACGTGTATATACTCCAGTCACTTAGATGATTGGCTCTTTGAAAAAGAGAGGGAAGTGACGGCTAACTCTGATTGGTTCTCTGGAAAAGAGGGAAAGTGTTCACCAACTCTGATTGGGTAAAGAGAAAGCATGAGTGAATGATAAGTAGTCTTCCTGGTTGAAATTACATAATACTTCACGAGCTGTGAGCGTGTGATTGCTACAGATTGCTACCAAGTGCAGTGACTGCAATAATGTTACTACTACTGCCATATGTAGATTGGGATTTAGGTTGCAATTAATGTGTAAATGTAGAAGACTTTAAATGTGGAGGACCAAAGTAGTCACAGTTAAATAAATAAATATGTGTCAGTGAAATAAATAATTACCTAAATAAATACAGAAATATATAATATCATCAGTAAATAAATTAAGAATTGATTAATTTTTGTCTTTAATTTTAAAATTATTATAGAATATTATTTCATAATTATTGTTTTCATAATTACATGACTATATTTAATTGTATTTTTATTTCATAAAAACATTTTTTTATTTTTCAAATGGCTTTTATTTTTAATTACATGATGATATTATTCAGAATTACATTTTTCAAAGTGGTTCTTTTATTTCCCTTTTTCTTTTTTCGTTGCTCCTCTTTTTATTTCATAATGACTCTTCATTTCATAATGTCTCAGCCGTCTGTCAGTCAAAGTGAATGGGACAGGATCTGTTTGCTGATTGATTAATATCTTCTACCATGACACACATTACTGTCTTCTGCTATGATTCTGTTGTATTCTGCTACAACTATAGTATTGTTACTGTAGCTCTACTGCCATATAGTATGACTGTAACTAATGTTGACCTGGTTTCTTCTGTGTGAGTGTGTGTATGTGTGCGTGCAGTGAGCTAGAAGTGTTTTGTGAATATAATCATCATTATGATGTTGAGGTTTGTATGCTAACTGTTCTCTGTAACTGCACTCTGTGCCTCAGATACTGCAGTTTCTTCTATTGTTCTCCTGCTCTTCAAGAACCACCTTCTCCTAGTGTTATTTAAGAGCAAAGAGAAATGAAGTTATTTATGATGTGTTCTGGCCTTTTCACTCGTTAGTAAATTCATACATTTTCAGATGTAGTGTTCATATTGTATATATTTTTACTTATTTATTTGGGTATTTAGGAAAGGTCTACTCAAATTAAGCCATAGAAGGTTGTAAGGTATGAGACAAGTATCCTCATCTTTTATTGTCTCACATGTTGAAGGACCTGAGTCTCCTCAGGAAGTACAGCCTGCTCTGTCCTTTCCTGTAGAGCCTCAGTGTTGTCTGACCAGTCCAGTTTGTTGTTGAGCTGCACTCCTAGGAACCGATAGGAGTTCACCATCTCCACCTCCTCCCCCTGGATGGTGACAGGGTTTGGGGGCTTCCTGCTCCTTCTGAAGTCCACCACCAGCTCCTTGGTCTTCATGATGTTGAGCTGGAGGTGGTTGTTGTTGCACCAACCTACAAAGCTCTCTACCAGCTCTCTGTATTCCTCCTCATTGTCCTCCGTGATGCCGACAATGGAGGAGTCGTCAGAGACCTTCTGTAGGTGGCACGATGCAGAGTTGAAGCGGAAGTCCAAGGTGTAGAGGGTGAAAATAAATGGTGACAGTACAGTTCCTTGGGGTGCACCGGTGTTACCCACCACCACGTCTGACAGGCTGCCCTGCAGCCGGACGTACTGCGGCCTGCCTGTGAGGTAGTCCGTAATCCAGTCCACAAGGTTGTGGTCTACCTGCATCTCTGAGAGTTTCTCTGCCAGCAGGAGGGGCTGGATGGTGTTGAAGGCACTGGAGAAGTCAAAGAACATGATTCTCACAGCACCCCCTGGCCTCTCCAGGTGTGAATAACCCCTGTGGAGCAGGTAGATGATGGCGTCCTCCACTCCAATGTGGGCCTGGTAGGCGGTCCAGGGAGCCGACCACCAGGGGCCTGAGGTGCTGCAGAACCAGTCTCTCAAAGGTCTTCATGACATGTGAGGTCAGAGCTACTGGTCTGTAGTCATTGAGAGCGCTGGGACGACCTTTCTTGGGCACCGGGACAATGCAGGAGGTCTTCCACAGCTGGGACACTTTCTTCAGCCTCAGAGAGAGGTTGAAGAGGAGCTGGAACATTCCTGCCAGCTGCCGAGTGCACGCCTTGAGCACCCTGGGATTGATGTTGTCTGTTATATACTATATGCTATATGTTATATGCTCCAGTGGCATGTTATTGTTGATTTTAGATTACTTTTCGCTATTTGTGATCCTTTTATGATGATAAAGCCTTTTATCTAAACAGGACCTTGGCACATTGGAGGTAAGCATGTTCGATTCCTAACTACAGTAGATTTTTCCCGCAGCGTGCCATGCGGCCATGGGCAGAAAGTGGTAGTTTCAGGTTACTCACTCACTCACCCAGGGACGGTTTGCACGAAGCCTGTGCAAATCAATTGTCGCCCCCTGCCCCCCGGGTTATTTCAGGTCACTCAGTCACTCACTCAGGGACTGTTTGCACGGAGCCTGTGCATTAGTGAGTTAATAAAGTTAGCCTACTGATTTATATTACACTGAACAAAAATATAAACGCAACACTTTTGTTTTTGCTCCCATTTTTCATGAGTTGAAATAAAAGATCTAAGACTTTTTCTATGCACACAAAAGGCTTATTTCTCTCAAATTTTGTTCACAAATTTGTTTAAATCCGTGTTAGTGAGCACCTCTCCTTTGCCAAGATAATCCATCCACCTGACAGGTGTGGCATATCAAGATGCTGATTAAACAGCATGATTATTGCACAGGTGTGCCTTGGGCTGGTCACAATAAAAGGCCACTCTAAAATGTGCAGTTTTATCACACAACACAATGCCACAGATGTCGCAAGTTTTGAGGGAGCGTGCAATTGGCATGCTGACTGCAGGAATGTCCACCAGAGCTGTTGCCCGTGAATTGAATGTTCATTTCACTACCATAAGCCGTCTCCAATGTCGCTTCCGAGAATTTGGCAGTACATCCAACCGGCCTCACAACCGCAGACCATGTGTAACCACGCCAGCCCAGGACCTCCACATCCGGCTTCTTCACCTGCGAGATCGTCTGAGACCAGCCACCCAGACAGAAGAATTTCTGCACAAACTGTCAGAAACCGTCTCAGGGAAGCTCATCTGCGTGCTCGTCGTCCTCACCAGGGTCTTGACCTGACTGCAGATGAATCCCGGTTTTCACTGTACAGGGGCAGATGGCAGACAGCGTGTATGGCGTTGTGTGGGCAAGCGGTTTGCTGATGTCAACGTTGTGAACAGAGTGCCCCATGGTGGCGGTGGGGTATGGTATGGGCAGGGATAGGCTACGGACAACGAACACAGGTGCATTTTATTGATGGCAATTTGTAGGCACAGAGATACCGTGACGAGATCCTGAGGCCCATTGTCGTTCCATTCATCCACCGCCATCACCTCATGTTGCAGCATGATAATGCACGGCCCCATGTTGCAAGGATCTGTACACAATTCCTGGAAACTGAAAACATCCCAGTTCTTGCATGGCCTGCATACTCACCAGACATGTCACCCATTGAGCATGTTTGGGATGCTCTGGATCGGCGTGTACGACAGCATGTTCCGATTCCTGCCAATATCCAGCAACTTTGCACAGCCATTGAAGAGGAGTGGACCAACATTCCACAGGCCACAATCAACAACCTGATCAACTCTACGTGAAGGAGATGTGTCGCACTGCATGAGGCAAATGGTGGTCACACCAGATACTGACTGGTTTTCAAAAAATGCATATCTGTAGCCCTAGTCATGTGAGATCCATAGTCCAGTTGACATTCCCAAACAGCCCAATGGACAGAAATCCATCTGTCAATAATTCTGTCCATTTTCAGAGGGATCAGTGTGGCCGCAGCTAGTGGAATTCAACCTTGCTTTTACTGAGTCTTACCTTGTGCTGACATATTACAGCTGCCCTCAGTGGACTTTGTGGGCTCTCAAACCATCCACCTGTTATAAACCAGTGTTCCATTTCAAAGATAATTGGTCTTTTCCAATCACTGGATTGGTCTTCTTCATATCAATCAAGTCTTGTAATGCTTAATACCCCCGAGAATGTTTCACCCATTTAAAATGGAACATGTAGAATGAAATGTGCATTTTGAAATAAATGTTTATTAATTTACACTACAATTTGTTTGGTTATTACATTTTACCAGAATTAATTACATGTTTTTCCAGTCACAAATATCAATATTGTGTTACTTAACACTGTTTTTAATTATACAAGCCAGTGTTACAAGAATATGTTCTGATACATTTTTGAATGTCTTGTTTGTGAGTACTTTCTGACAACATTGACTAAAGCCACAAATCTAGACCACACAATCCAAGTTAATGAACAGGTGAAAGGTGAGTCCCCTCACAACATTGGCCATGACATAAATATTAGAGCTCTGATCAAATGCAGTCCTATGTAAACAGTATATGAGGTTAGGTTTGCATTATGCAATTTAAATGCAAGTGAAACAAATCTCTAAAATTGTATTATCATGTAGAATATTCTGGGTTTGTTTGGTGTCAGCTCCAGGCCTGCTCAGTGCAGCAGGAGGTGTTTTCAGTGTCAGTGGGAGCACAAAAGGTCAGGCAGGCAGGGGGAGGGGAGGTGCTGCTACAGGTGCAGCAGGACTGTCCTGACCAACTCCACTGGAACACACAGGCTGATGAGACAGCACTCATCCAGAGACGAGTACTGGAGGAGAGAGGAAGAAGAGAGGGAGATATGGGGATAGGAAGAGTATGTTGAGGGACAGAATGGAGCAAGGAGAGGTATTTGGGCAAAATTCAATTTATGTAACATATCAGAGGTGATTAGTTTCCTGATTGCTGGAGTATATTCAGAAACATTAGCCAAGAAAAATATTCACAACAAAACAGAAAACTATGATAACTTTCAACAAACAAACTGCATTGGAACTGAAGCCGAACGGCTCTGGTCCCTCTTCCTACCTGCTCCATCAGGTTCTTCTGGAGAAGAACAGGAGCTCCCAGCACTCTGCTCTGCTCAGACTGGGGGCCTCGGTCTGGTCTGGGCTCCTCAGGCAGACAGAACAGCGAGGACAGATCCCCAGGAGGCTTCACTTCTAGCTCACTGCACGCACACACAGTGATGTTACGTCTGACACCAAAGCTCCGAGGCATGCGCCGTACTCGCTAGGCAATTGTATCTAAACCACTCTGCCGAGGCTTGTTTTGGTGCGGAAAAAATCACGTGACTTATGACGTATGAAGCAAACACTGCTTCGTTCAGTACCTGAATCACATGACTGGTTTGGTTTGACAGGTTGGCGCATTCAAAACTTTGGCGGGATCAAGCGGGATTCCCTATTTAAAGACCAGACATGATGCATTTGTTGTGGGTTGTAGTAGTAGGTGTTTTGGAGTGTCGTTGTTGTAAACAGGATCGGATTACGTATTTTCAAGTGTGATGGAGCACAACCTCTTCCCTGTCACCCAAGCACACCTATGTACCCCAAACCCCAAGTACATACTTTGCCAAAATACTTATACATTTGTATTTGTACCAGACCCATGTCAAAATGACATCAGTCAGTCAATCTTTATTTGTAGAGCACATTTCATAAACGTAATAGCAGCATAAAATGCTTCATAACAAAAATAGAAATATACATATAGAATCAGACGTGCCAAATAACATACATTCTCTTTAACATTAGTGCAGTCAAACAGAAACGAAATGTGCATGTGCATGGCACATCACATCCAAAACAATCCCAGCACCAATAACGGAACATCTCCGTCTTGGTTGCACTACATTTATTTGACCAGCAGATGTCACACACGCACGCTGTGTTATTTGAAGCTTCGAGTAGTGAACCCATTTTCGACACAATTGGTTGTAAAGCCTCAAAGCTTCAGAAATTGGTGGACAAGCAGATGAGTGGCAGGCAGGCGGACAGGCAGGGAAGCTGACAGACTGGCAGGAATGGCGTGGGCAGGCGGAGAAACACACAGGGAAATCCTGGACACAGAAGAAATACGATCAAACGTACAGGACTAGGAACACAAGAATTAACTCTGATATGAGAATGCAGCGCGACCGAGAGTGTGTCTACCACAGATTAGGTGGAACAATGTGGCGATGAATGGATGGCAAGCCGGGGTAGATATACTGGTGGTGATGAGTAATGAGGTTCAGGTGTGCAGGTAAATCCGGAGCCCAGGAGCTGGGGGGGAGAGGGAGCCTCGCCCACGCCACACACTCTAACAGACACAGACTAACACAGAGAGACAGACCAGGGAGGCGGAGACACAAGGGAGGCAGGGAACACAGAGAAACACAAGGAAAACTAGAGTCACGGCAAGAGCCGTGACAAGAAAGCCTCGTTTGGCCATCACTACACACACACTCACACACAGAAGAAACCAGGTCAACATTAGTGGGGTAGAGTCATACTATATGACATTAGAGCTACAGTAACAATACTAGAGTTGTAGCAGAATAGAACAGAATCGTAGTAGAAGACAGTAATGTCTGTCGTAGAAGATATTAATCAATGCAAGAATCAATGCACTCAATAGAGCCAGGAAGTAGCCTAATAATCTCCCCAGTTAACTGTCAACAATGAGGGTCGATGACAGGTGTTGAGCCAAGAAAAATAACCCACAATTGACATCATAGGAATCATAGGTAGGAATGCATGCTAAACATAGCTAGAGTGAGCAAACAATTTCCCTACAACATCAAGTAGGCTAACGTACGGAGCCCCTCTGGGGTCACATGGTAGAAAAAAAAACTTGATGTGTAAATCCGTGCGAACGGCTTTCTAAACTGTGCGAACGGATTTCTAAACCGTGCCCTCGGATTCACAATCCGTGCGAACGGATTTGTAAACTGTGCGAACGGATTTGTAAACTGTGCGAACGGTTTTTAAAGTTTAAGACTCAGAATCTGTATAGGCAATGAAAAAATTATTGCTTTTTTCCTAATTGTACCCATTTCTGTTGTTTTTTCAGATTGACTGCTATGCTGTCCATGGGATGACAGATGACCAGCTAATTAGATATGTACCCAAAATGGGAGACCGGATAGCAATTCGGCAGTACTGCAGAAGAGAAGTGGTGGCGCTGGAAGGAACCACCACAACTGTCTCCAAAGCTACTGAAAGCCTGATGGCAAAAATAACACAAAGGGCCTCCAAAAAGAGACTTCAAGATTGCCGTTCAGAAAAACTGTCTGGGAACTCAAATGCTTTAAAAATGGGTCGTACTTATCAAATGGGGTTGTTTGAAGAAGTTGAAGACTCTTTAATTCAAGTTAAAGAGAAAAGAGGAGGTGGCACCAGACACCTAAAAGCAGCAAAGACCGCCACAATGGCAGAGTTGCTGGAAATCGGAAAGGACTTATTTTTTCCCAATGGAAAATGTAAGATCGGTGATTTATTTATTTTATTTTATTTATTTATTTTTTTTTATAATTACAACCTTTATTCATGTGACTACAGTGTTTTTACATCATCAGTTTACATTTATACATGTTTCTTTTTTTTTTTATAATTTTATTTTTTTAAATCAGGGAAATCATACACAGTGAATATTCATGTCAGATTCAGTACATTCAGATATTACACACATCTACATACGCATACAGAATACACTGCACAAGTATCATTGAGTAGTCCAAGACATGTTTCAATAATACTGACCTTTCAGCTTCTGCTTTCCCTGTCATTTTTTAATTATGTTCTAAACAGATGTATACATTTCTGAACCAAAAAGCAACTGAACAAATGAACAAAGAAGCTGTCACTCTCGCCCATCCATTCATAAAGGTACACTCACAACCCGATCTATTTGGCAATCCTGTAGATTCAATATTTTATAGAAGGATAATTAAAGCAAGTCTGGTCTCCGTGGACCGATATACCCGACCCATTTTGTCCACCATCTCAGAAATTTCTCCGATTGCATCTTTATAGAAAATGTCAGTCTTTCCATGATGTAAATATCGTGTATAATTTTATACCAATCATCTAGTGTTGGAGCATCTGGTTGTAACCACTTTTTAGTCATGGCCTTCTTCCCTCCCACTAGTAAAATCCTCATTAAATATTTATCTGCTGCAGATTGAATATGCAGTTCTACCTCTCCCAAATACAATGTGAAAAAGTCAAATGGAATAATTATTTGAAATACAGTTTCCAAACATTTATGAACTTCTCGCCAAAAGGGTGTCAGTGTCGGGCAACCCCAGAATATGTGGTAATGATTGGCTACGGTTGAGCCACATAACCTCCAACAATTTGTACCAGCACCTTGATATCTCTTTTGAGCAGGAGTTATAAAGAATCTCATGGTACTTTTCCATCCAAATTCCCTCCAGCTATGTGAGTGAGTAGTTTTCCACTGTAGTTTACAAATATTCTCCCATTCTTCTTCAGATATTTGCACTCCTCCTTCTCTTTCCCATTTACTTTTAACATGCTGAGTGTTTGAGTTTGAGGAGTTCTGTAAATTTTTGTATAATTTTGATATCAGTCCACGTCCACTCCCAGATACATAGGCTGTCACAAAAACATTCAGCATGTCACTGCCCAATTTTCCTGATCCCTCAGCCATGATCTCATTCAACCGATGCCGTATCTGTAAGTATCTGAAGAAGTCTTTGTTCTCCAATTCATATTCCCTCTTACACATTTCAAAACTTTTTACCACTCCCTTTTGTATTAAACAACAGTATGCAGTTACCCCTGTACTCCTCCATGTTTTGAATCTAGAGTCTGTCCTATTTGGCTTAAAATCAGCATCATACGCACACCACCGCAGTATCTTCTCTGCACCCTTCAGGTTATGGTTTTTAACTATCTTCTGCCATATTCTTAGTGTTACTTTTATCCAAGGGTTGTCTTTATCATGGAATTTATTTATCAATTCACTATCTGCTATAATGGCTTGTAGTGGGGGTCCTGTAGAGTCTGTCTCCTCTATTTCCTTCCACCTTGCCCTAAATTGTGGATCACAAAGACACACCAGTGGTCTCAATTGTGCTGCATAGTAATAATCCCTTAGAATTGGCAACGCCATACCCCCTTTTTCTTTTGCTAATTGCATCGTTTTGTATCTTATCCTTGGTCTCTTACCCATCCAAATATAACGAGAAATCAATTTATCCCATTCCATGAATTGCTGATCATTTATTTCAATTGGTAGTGTCTGGAAAAGGTATAACAGGCGAGGAAGAATAACCATTTTAATTGAGTCAATCCTTGATGTTAGATTAAGGAAGGGTAGGAGATTCCATCTAGAAATGTCCGATTTTAGTTTCAAATTTAGAGGGACATAGTTGGCTTCAAATAATTGTGTAAGATCCTGAGTGAGATTAACTCCTAGGTACTTCATTGGCTTTGTGTCACATCTCAGACCATATTTATTTAGAAGCTGCTTTGGTGGATCAAAATTGAGGGTTAAAATCTGGGTTTTTTGAACATTTAGCCTGTAGCCTGATAATTGACCAAATTTTTCCAGAGATGACATCAATGCTGGTAGGGACGTTAAGGGCTGGGTCAAGAAAGTTAATACATCATCTGCAAATAGTGATAATTTGTGCTCCTCTCCTGCTATTTTTACTCCAGTAATCTCTGTATTTTGTCTAATAAATTGACTGAGTGGCTCAATAAAAAGAGCAAAGAGAAGTGGTGAACAAGGGCATCCCTGCCTGCATGAACGTTCTAATATAAAGGAATTTGAAAGACTACCATTAATTTTAATTCTTGCTGTAGGAGTATTATACACAGCTTGAAGAGCCTGAATAAGGTTTCTGTGAAAGCCAAACTTATCCAGTACCTTATACAGGAAGGTCCATCTAACTGAATCGAACGCTTTCTCTGCATCCAATCCCATAAGCATCGCTTGTGTCTTATTTTCATGTATATTCCACATGATATGCAATGTCCTTCTTAAGCTGTCTTGAGTCTGTCTCTGGTGGATAAAACCCGTCTGGTCCAGGTGGATGAGTGACGGCAAAATTTTCTCTATTCTTCTAGCTAAAATAGACATAAATATTTTATAATCTACATTTAACACTGAAATAGGTCTATATTGTTTACAGTCTAATTTGTCTTTACCTTCTTTTGGTATTACTGAGATTATAGCTGCTCTCCACGAAGGGGGGATCTCTCCCTTTTTAAGCACCCAATTACATATATGACGTAATTTTGGAGCTATCTGTTCTTTAAAACATTTATACCATTCGGCCGAAAAACCATCTGAACCTGGACTCTTATGTGGTTTAAGCCTTGCTATTGCGGCCTTCACTTCATCATCAGTTATTTCTGTCACTAAGGTTTTATTTTGCTCCTGTGTTACTATAGGTAAATCCAAAGATTCAAGAAAGTTTTCTATTTCATTTATGTTATCTAGTTTTGGTTGTGAGTATAAGTTCTTGTAGTATTCTTCAAAGCTATGTTGGATCTCCTCTAGTTTATACTGTATTTTCTTTGTTTGGGAACATCTTATTTTAGTGATGGTACTGTCTGCTTGTTGTTTCCTTAATTTATACGCTAGTAATTTCATTGCTTTGCTACCTGCCTCATAGTGTCCCTGTTTTAAAAAAAACATTTTCTTTTTAACTTCCTCTGAGTATATCTCATCTATCTCGTTTTGCAGTTTTTTAATCGCCACTCCATTATTTGGTTTCACTCCATCTTTATGCTGTTTTTGTAAGTCTTTCAGTTGGTGATTTAAATTATTAAGCCTCTCTTGTCTGCGCTTCTTTAGTAATGAGGAGTGTAAAATTATTTTCCCTCTCAATACTGCTTTGTATGCATCCCACACTATAGGAGGGGGGACCTCTCCATTATCATTCTCTTTAAAGTACATTTCTATCTCCTTTCCTAATTCTTCTTTTACCTGGGTATTATTTAATATGCTTGAGTTCAATTTCCACAACGTTGATTTTGGGTTACTATTTAAATTAATTATAATTTTTATTGGTGAGTGGTCAGATATATCAATTGTTCCTATATCACATGACTTGATTCTGGAGAGGTCTTTTTTGAACATGAAAAAGTAATCAATTCTAGAGTAGGTGGAATGAGGTGCAGAATAATAGGTGTAATCCCTACTAGTCGGATTTAGATCCCTCCAGACATCAGTAATACCAATTTCTCTTATAACAGAATTTATTTTCTTGATTAAGGGTTTATTGTGATATAAGCTGGGGCCAGATGAGTCCATATTTGTCAATTTTATGTTCATATCACCGCCACATATGAGCACCCCCTGAGATTCTGTTGATATAATGTGAAATATTTTGTTAAAAAATTGCCAATCACTTCCTGGAGGGGCGTATATACTACATAATGTTACCATCACCCCTTCTATCCTCCCTATGGTCATTATATATCGACCCTCCTTATCTTTAATCTCTGAAATATGTTCGTATTGGACTTGGTTTGATATAAGGATGGCAGATCCTCTTCTATGCCCTGACTGATAGGAGGAGTAAAATAGGTGTTTAAATCCTCCTCTTCTCAGTTTTACATGTTCAACGTCTGTTAAATGTGTTTCCTGTAGGAATACCACTTGCACCTGCTCTCTTCTCAGTTTTGAAAATATTTTACTTCTCTTAATTGGATTCAGGATACCATTTACATTATAGGAAATTATTTTTATATTATTATCCACCATTACTTTCGGTGTGGAGCATCTGGATATTTCTAGATAGGGTTTGTGTGACAGCTCCCATGCTGCTCTGAACTGCAGCAAACAAACAAACACAATAAGTAGTTAAGTTTAGAACCTTTTTCAAAAACCACAAATATTCATTGGAACTTCCAATGGTGGGGTTCACAAAGGAACCCTGTGCAAGTTGTTGTACAGCAGCCTTCCCGAGGGGAGACCTCTCTTTTAAGAAAGGGCCCTCAGTCACCATGGTAGCAGTCCTGCCCATGTGAGTGCAAATACAGTCCAAAAGTAAGTCCCCCGACTTATTTGTTGCCATCCTTTCGGCTTTATATAACTAAAAAATTAAAAATGATGAAAACCATTATCCAATTTTAAACTAAAGATATCTGACTCACCCCATAAATCAAAAAGATTAGGCAACAACCAGTTTCTGCCACACCTGAGGAAAAATAGCAGTCAAACATTTACCTAGAATGTCTAAGTATGACATATATTCCCCCAAACAGTACTAGTGTAGTCGTTGTCTACTCAGCCTTATTCTAGTCTTTCTGTGATGGGTCCCTGCTGAACTTCTGGAGCTTGTCCTTGTATGTTGGTCCTCTTTGGTTACGACTCTGGGTCTGTCTTCGTCCGCCCACGACCGACCATGACAGCCTCCTAATCTGCTCCAGAAGTGTCTCGGGTGGTTTAAGCACAGTAACCTGTAGACCCTTCTCTGCCATCTCCCTCGTCGCGTCTTCAGCTGAGTTGTAAATACGAGTTCCGTCTGGGTAGAAAATTCGAAATCTGGCCGGGAAGGGCGTCTGGAAGCGAATCCCATTTTCTTTCAGAACTTTCTTGGCCTCCGCGTACTCTCGTCTTTTCTGGAGCACACTCGGTGCATAGTCATTATCCAAATTTACTTGCGCATTTTTCCAGACGAACCCCTTCTTCTGCCACGCTGTTCGTAGGATCTCCTCTTTCATTCTATAACACTGAAATGCAACGACGATGGATCTCGGGGGAGCTCCTTCTCGTGGTGCCGGACCTAGCGCTCGATGTGCCCGTTCAATCTGGAGATCCTTATCACCCGCCAGGGATAGGTTATATTTTAGCAGCTCCTCGACAAAATGTATCATCGACGGGGACTCATTCTCTGACCCCTCCGCTATAGAATAGATCCTGATATTATTTCGTCTGGATCTTCCCTCCTGGTCAGATTGTTTGGCCTCTAGGTGAGATTGGAGTTTCACTAGCTCCTCCATCACTTCTTCCATCGACTGCATCCTCTCCTCAGCACTCAAAATCCGTTCCTCCGCCTCGTCAAGTCTCAACTTTGCCTTACTAATCTCCTCCTTAATTTCTCCGAGTTGTTGTCTGTTGTCTTGACGGAAGCTTTTTATTTCTGTCAGTATTGTGTTTAAACTGACCTCCTCGTCTGCCTCTTCTTCGTTAGCTTTAGCCGGTGGACTGCAGTTAGCGTTAGCTCGTGAGTCTTCCCGACTATCGCTGTCGTGTGAGTCGACGGTCTGTGTGTTTTTCTTTGGTTTCATTTTAGTCTGCCTGTCCCGCATCCCTATTTTGCCCTTATCCATCACTTCGATTTAGTTTAAATCGTGTTTGTTAAGTTTAGAGGGCAATTTATTTCCAAATGTCGGAGGAGAGAAACTTTTAAGCTGCCATCTTTGCGGCTGCGCAGTGGAAGTCCGTAAGATCGGTGATTTAAATGACTTTTATTGCACAATGAGGGACTTCACCGAAGAGTAGATTGATCCCATGGTGACACTGGGTCACCTTTATGAAATTCGTAAAGTAAAAATGTTGAGACTCTACCTATTTTGTAAAACAAGGACTGACACTGGAACACCCTCTGCATCAGCTTCTCCGCCTGGAGCTGCTTCCACAGCCGGTGGAAGTGAAACTTCAAATGAAGGAAGTTACTTTGCAACAGAGAACATGTATAGGTTCCCCATTATAGTCGATGAGGAAATTCAGATAGGGTACGCTTTCCTGGATGACGACACCCCTCTTGATGATACCCTACCACTAGACCAAGTTCATGTGGAAAGTGTAACATTTGAGGAACCTCCCAAGATCACAAAGCTAAGGCTTCACAGGGGAAATGTTTTCCAAGAACCAAATGCTGCCTGTAAGGATGGTTGTGTATCTGTAGATGACTCTCTCTTGGAGGTTGAGATGGTTCTACCCAATGGTACCACAGAAAAAGGAGAAGACAATGGTGGAGTTTTGCGGGATGCGTTAAGTGAGTACTGGGAGACCTTTGTTATGAAATGCACTGCCGGAAATACACTGAGAATACCGATGACAAGACATGACATGAAAGACGAGTGGGAAAACATAGCTAAAGTGATAGTCATAGGCTACAACATGGTGAATTACTTCCCCATAGTATTGGCCAAGCCCTTCCTCTCCCACTGTCTTGGACTTAAAATCATGGATGAAGACCTGTTTTCGGCATTCTTAGAAACTGTTCCCACTGAAGAAAAGGAAGTTGTCGAGCAAGCAATGAAAGACTTCCAACCTATATCTGGAACAGAGGAATGGTTGGATTTCCTAGATGCCCATGATGTAAAACTTCTTGTCACCGAAGACAATGTCAGGAAAACATTACTTGAAGTGGCACATAAAGAAATAGTGCAGGATCCAGCATATAGCAGAGTGTTGGAGCACTGTGTTGAAAAGGCTGAAACTGCCCCCAGGGAGATTGGATGAAGTGATGGCCAGCCTCACTCCTACAACCAGGAAGGTTGTAGCCAGGCTACATTATGAAACCCTAAACAAGAGAGAACATGAGATCCTGGATTATCTGAAGAAGTTTATCAGGAACTGTAGTGAAGCTCAGCTGAGGAAATTTCTCAGATTTTGCACTGGTAATTATTTTAAGATTATTTTAATTGCATACAGTTATCTGATGGTATGTTTTCTGTACTGTTGTTTATTTTAAGGAATCTATCGTTTGGTGCTGTAAAACTTTAATTTGAAAGACTACAGAAATAAGCTGCCTTGGTCGAAACTTTGTATCTCCACGAGACCACTTTAAAGACACAATCTGAGCCTCTCGGACCACCCACAAAATATCAGAATAGAGTGACCCATCAGTGAAGTTGCTTGCTGTTTGTACGCCCTGTAAAGAAGTTATCATTTCACTAATAGTCATAGAATTTCATTGACAAATTGATAGTGTATTTAATCAACAAAACCAAAATTGTGTTACCCATATTATTGTCCTTTTGTAAATGAATGGAATTATGAAGCAGGACCTCCTTAAATCTAATGGCAAGACATAACAGTTAAGACCAAAGCATACTGTTTAAGAGTTTATAACTAATAACTCTTTCAGTAACTGGGGAAAAAAACTATGTGTTGACTACATAAATCTTACTCGACTAAGACTCAAACTACCAATCAGTCAAAATAATTGACTAATGGGGGGCAGCCATACTATTTTTGTCCTGTCTTCTGTAGGTGCAGACCTCCTGGTTGCCACGGATATCCACGTCCGATTCGTTGAGCCTAAGAGTAGCTTTACAAGAAGCCCCCAGTCCCACACATGCGGGTGCGTGTTGGAAGTCCCAAACAACTATGGGTCATACCTTGAGTTGGCAGAAGATTTCAACAGTGTCCTTGATGCAAACATGTGGGTGATGGACATTATTTAGTGGTAAGTGTCAGGTGCGAGTTCAATTTAAATGTTTGCGTCTGTACACAGGGGTTGACAGTGAGCACAATTTTCCACTGGCTGTCCGGGCCAGTAACTTTCCAAATTCACTGGCCCTGCCATTAAAACCACTGGCCCTAAAATTATTTGTTATTTCAGTACTATTTTAACATAGAAAAAAATTCTCCTTATGTAAGGGTTCTTATCTACATATTTAA
Source organism: Centroberyx gerrardi (assembly GCF_048128805.1). NCBI lineage: Eukaryota > Metazoa > Chordata > Actinopteri > Beryciformes > Berycidae > Centroberyx > Centroberyx gerrardi. The sequence goes on along the minus strand of NC_136009.1, from coordinate 1,867,483 downwards.
CTACTTCCATCTACTACTTCCATCTACTTCCATATCTATATATTTCTTACTATTTTGGGGAGATGGCCATACCTCCAAAAAATGCACTCCAAAAATACAGAACACAGCAAGACTTGGTCTCAGTTTACCATTTTTTTTTTTCTGTCTTCATCAGGCTAACGTGTTTTGGCATAAAGCCTTCATCAGAGCACTATTATAATAATGGTACCAGCCTCTCTTTTTATACTGCAATAGTGATTGACCACAGGTTTGTGGGGGCGGTTCACAAGTGAATATACTGTATATAGACACACATACATATGGCAAGTTACAAACTTACAATTCATATCTGATCCTATCTGACACAACAACATGATTCATTTTAAATGGGCACAGTATTCTACAAAACATCATGGGGAAAAAAATGGCATTGTGTCTGCCACAACAATAACATAATTCAGTAAAAAACTTGCAGCCGATTCTATTGCTAAACCCTTATCAAGCATCTTTAACCTCACTCTCACTCAAAATGTCATCCCAAAAATGTGGAAATCTGCCCATGTTCTCCCTCTGTTAATCTACATCACTAAACAATTATAGGCCTATTTCCAATTTAGCCGTCTTGTCGAAGGTCCTTGAAGGATTGGTAAGTGATCAACTGAAGGAGTTCCTGAGCGCTAATAATATCCTTTCATTGTACCAGTCTGGCTTCAGGAAACAACACAGTACCATTACATCACGGCATCCTCAAAGGTTGTTAACGATATAATTGAGTCACTGGATCACAAAAAAACCTGTGCCGCTCTTTTTATCGATCTTTCAAAGGCCTTCGATACAGTTGACCACCTTATCCTGAAGCAACGGCTGCTCAATATTGGGTTGACTGAGCAGGCTGTTGGCTGGTTTGAAAATTACCTCTCTGAAAGGACACATTGGCCCTCATTTATCAATGTAACGTAGAAACCAGCGCAGATTCGAGCGCAGAAATCATCTTACGACAGGATTCATGAAACGTTCGTATCTCCCCAATCACAGTGTAAGAATGATCGGGCGTTGATAAATGTGGCGGCTGAAAACAATCGTAATTTAAATATCACGCCCATAAATATTCTCGGTTCAGAGGCCTCGCCCCTAGAGTTTACGACATGGAGAGGCATAATACGTCCAAGAAGAGAAACTTCTCTGACCTCGAAATAGAAACTCTAACGTTGCAAGTCCAATTGAACCAATTAGTTCTATTTGGCAGCCTGAAAAGTGGCATCAAAGGAAGTTGGAAAAATGCAGTATGGAAAGAAATCACTGCTGCGGTCAAGTGTTGCCGTTGACAACCGAACTCCAGCTGAGGTTTGAATATTTCATTTATACATCTGTGATATGTATAGCCTATATATATAATAGTAATATAATAGCTTGTATCGCAATTCTTTACATCTAGGTGAAGAAAAAATTGTCAGACCTCAAACTCGCCACCAAAAAGCGTGTTGCGCCCCTTAGGCACAGCACCACGCTGACTGGAGGAGGCCAGCTGGACCCCAGCCTTACATTGACGCAGACTGAGGAGCGCGTGGCCGCGCTTATCGGGTCTGCTTCAATTTCGGGCATAAGTTGCGGAGGAGACACAGACGCACCACCTGTGTCCGAGCCGGATAATAGTAAAAATTTAATAGCCTGCCCCACAGAGCCAGGCAACCGCGAGCTGTGAGAGAGAGCGCGTGTCCTCCGTCCCCCGTGGTGGCCCACCACGACCCTGGATTCTGACAGCAGAGGTCCTGGAAAAACAAACAGAAATGTGTCGGTCAATGGTGGAGATAAATTGTTCACTTCTAGCCATCAACGACACTTTAAAAGAGATAAACGAAAACCTGAAACGTGCATCACATACAGTGCCTGAATTGGACCAAAAAAGGTGCCAGTACCCTAATTCAGCAGTTGCATGAAAATGAGCATCGCATGTGTCTTGGACATATTTATATTTATACACATATCTTGGTAATATATCCCACTTCAAATGTATTTTTGTATGCATTTCATTACATACAAATATAATATTGCATATATGCTACAATAAACCCAACTGAAAATGAAAGAAGACTGCAGTCAGTTTAGCTGCAAAACAACCTAACCTAGTCCTAACCTACCTTGCCATTTAAAAAAAATCAACACAGAAAAATGTGCTGGGTTAGTGCTGTAATAATATCAGAGAAAGATTACATCAGAGAAAGATTACATACTTACAAGCATACAGAAGACTGATGCAAATAGACAGAGGCCAATATTGTCTTTATATAACTGACGGACAGAGCTGTCTGTGCTTTTTGGAGGTAGTGGCAACAAAGCAATATTGAGCTGCAGCTTTTGTTATGCAGCTTTGTTTTCGGTTGCAGTTTGACTCCCCGTGTGTGAGCGGAGCGCTGCCTTCAGTCTGTAGGATGCTGCCTGCTTAAATGAAGCCCTGTCAAGTCTACGGCGCACTTTTTTCATACGGAGATACTCTCTTCATTCAACTAAGGTGTGCCAGGAGGTGGCGGTACGGAATAAGAAGTAAGGGTACTCATGTGGACAAAAATCAGAAGTGCCGGTACTCAGTACCGGTGAGTACCGGCCCATTTCAGGCACTGATCACATAAATAAAAAAAATTGACTAAACATTGTGCATTGTCTGTTTCCCGTATTGAATAGCCTACTTGCCAAACATAAGTATTAACACTTTACATTTCAGAAGCGATGAATGAGGTCCTGTCTCCTTCGTATAGCCCCCAGTTGGGGCTGTGCTGGCCACGGCTCTCTGGGCACAGGTTCATCTGGCATCGGAACATCAAATGGCACCCTGTTATCCTGCGGAATATTGTGCAGAACCCCACAGGCCAAAATTATGTCGCAAACTTTCTCTGGCGTGTGCAGTAGAGTTCCCCCCGCTGATCCTAGACAGAGCTATCTGCCCTTAAGCAACCCGATGCAGCGCTCCACCGTGGCCCATGAGCGTATTTGCGCACTGTTGAATCTGCGCTCCTGCTCTGTTGCAGGGTTTGCCAGTGGGGTTACCAGGTATTCCGTGAGGTGATAACCTTTGTCACCTAGTACATGAATCACACCAAAATGTTAGTCATTGGAATACTTTTAGAATATTAATTTAACACAGTAGTTACTCACCGAGGAGATGACTCCGGCCCTGCAGTGCGCCCTCCTGTAGCCGTGTCCCTACGCTGCTATTTTGCAGAATGTAGGAGTCGTGCGTCCCCCCAGGCCACCGGGCTACCACATTTAGGAGAGATAGCCTGGCATCACAAATGACCTGAACGTTTATGGAGTGATAGTTTTCGATTGATGAATGCGTAATCATTCATGGATGGTGGCTTCAGACGCACATGGGTACAATCAATCGCACCAATCACATTAGGAAACCCAGCAGTCTCATAAAATTCTCTCTTAATCACAGTTTGCTGAGCATCATTGTATGGAAAGTTGATGTATTGACGAGAAAGGGACTTGATAGCCGCCAACACTGCTGGCATCGTTCTGCTAATGGTTGGCTGTGACATACCGGACCTATCCCCTGAAAGGTCCCGGTGGCCAAAAACCCCAACGTGGAGAGCACCTGCACTGGCACAGGTATGGCATTTGAGTGTCGGGTTTCTCTCCTTAACCGAGGTTCCAAATTGTGACATAATTCCAGAAGGAGATGCCTTGGGAGACGAAAGCGACTTAATAGCCACTCGTCACTCTCCATAAAAAGTTCCCTGCGGTCCCGAAAAACCCTCTCGCGTCTTACGCGCGCGTAGAGGTCTTCTAACAGAGCCAGATCTGCCATTGCCGAGATTTGATGACTGTCAAAGCTCTTGTTTAAATAGGTGACTGAATGAGCATCTAACCTATCACATTGCACATCGGTTAGCCTACCCATTGCTTTTAATTGCTTAACACCAGAAAACTGTTAACCCCGTTAATTGCAAACAATTTGGAAATACCTATTTATGTTAGGGATAGGCTGTATGACACAGTCGATGTAGGCCTTTACAAAATAGAATATTTTGCCATAGGCTACATATTTTTAAGTGATGAATATGTGGCTGCATATGCTTAGATGCAGTCAGAATATATGGTCTAATAACAATTCTCCGACTCAGCCAGATTTGCTATGCTGTACCGCAAGTCCACGCTGACTCGAAAACTTGCGTACACGAGTTGAGACTTGACGTGAGATTTGATTGTAGCCTCCGCTCACGTCCAAATTGATAAATGCCGAGCTTTACGTGGAAGTGACCGTACGCCCAGTTTTCTGACGTACGTTCGTTTCGTAAATGAGGGCCAATGTGTCAAATTTGATGGCACTTCCTCCAGTGTACTACATGTTGCGTCAGGGGTCCCCCAAGGTTGTCTTGGGTCCACTTTTGTTTACTGTCTATATTAACAACCTGGGTCAAAATGTTCCTAATGCACAGTTTCATTTTTATGCCAACGATACTGTCATTTACTGCTGTGGTGCCACCCTTGCACAATCACTTGAGTATTTGCAGTTCGCTTTTGGTATTGTAGAGTCACGGTTGTTTGATCTGAAACTTGTGTTGAATGCTGCAAAAACTAAATTGATGTTGTTTTCTAATGCCAGGAAGACATTAGCTTATCTTCCTAACATTGTAACCTTGCAGGGCAGTCAGATTGAATTAGTGTCACAATACAAGTATCTAGGTATTTTAATTGATGATTGTTTAACTTTTAAACTTCACATTGAAAACTTAGTAAAGAAACTAAAGCTTAAGCTAGGTTTTTATTTTAGAAGCAAATCCTGCTTTTCCTATGCTGCCAGGAAAAAATTGGTTGAGGCTACGTTCCTTCCCTTGCTTGACTCTGGTGATCTGTTGTACATGCACGCCTCTGCCCAATGCTTGCATTGGCTGGATACTGTGTACCACAGCGCTCTGAGGTTTGTCACAGGCTGCAAAGCTCTCACTCACCATTGCACCCTATATGCCAGAGTTCAGTGGCCTTCATTGGCCTTGCGCAGACTTACTCATTGGTACATATTTATTTATAAGTCCATCCTTGGTCTGCTCCCCTCTTACCTTTGTGGGTATATCTCACTCAAATCTAGTAATTATTGTTTGTGCTCAAATGACACCCTCTTACTGTCCGTCCCTAAGGTTCGCACTGAATTTGGCAAACAGGCCTTTATGTTCTCCGCCCCTGCAGCCTGGAACCACTTCCAGACAGATTTGCAGCTAGATGAGCTGATCCCGATTAGGGCATTCAAAAATGTAGTGAAGGGTTTGGAGGCAAATTCAATTGGAATTTGTAATTGCTTCCTTAGCTAGACCCGTTTCCTCCTGTCTGTCTTTTAGGCATATGATTCTGTGAGTTGCTACTGTATGTTTTGTTTTATGTGCTTTTAATGTTTGCTTGTATGTTGTTTGAAATTCTGTATTGCTGCTATCTTGGCCAGGGCTCCCTCGAAAAAGAGATCTTGTAATCTCAATGGGACTCACCTGGTTAAATAAAGGTTTAATAACAATAAAAAAAATCATGACATACTAGTCAGACTCAGATGTATAGTAGGATCTACACAATATGCAATTTGTGATACAGCCATACACCATCTCAGGAACACATGTTCCATAGAGCAAGCATGAAGCCTCATGTGAAGACAGAAAAAGTCACGTTTTCTTATAAAAATGCCTTATGAGAAGTCATCATTTAGCCCTTGTGGTTGCATTGTATTCAGTTTATATATCCAAAACATTTCCCACCAAGAAAAAGATGGTATTGGAAAGAAGATTGTTCAGAAGGTATTCTAGTTATCACTCTTCACTTGTGATGTCACTAAGAGTCAAGGAATTCACCCTCCAAAAGGCCTTTTTTTTTTCTTTGGCTCCATCTTGCTGTGGTGCATTTCCTAGAGATCACTTGTCAATCAAACCAGTATTGTGACACCTTTTTCCTTGGAAGTTTGAGTTTCTGTAGGTGCCGCTCTTTTCTCTGTCTGTTTCAGCCATGGTGGCTATCACTGCTCATGCTAACTACCCAGTTCGGCTATTCATTCCAAACAAACCGGAAATGTAAAATGTATCACTTCTTGTGCGCCAGAGGACTTTTCCCCACGGCGGATGCTTACAACAGTAAATGTAAAAGCTTTCACGGACTGGCTATAGGTTGAATCACTATCATTCCATGATATATTAGAAAAATTGACATTTATATAAAAAAAAGTCACAATTATTAATTTAAAGTACAGTACTGTGCAACAGTCTTAGGCACCCTAGAGTTTCTATATACATTTCATCTTAGATATTTGTTTTCTCTGCATTAGTGTGTCAGTAGACTGCTCAGTACATTTGACATTTAGAAAGTTTTCATTTCATCATTTTTGAAAGCCTCTTTGCATTTATGGATTTTTTAATTTTTTTTTTACATGTGCCTAAGACTTTTGCACAGTACTGTATGTATTGGGAAGATAACAGAGTGCAGATTTTAAAGCTCATAAAAAATTTATTTAAAGCCCATGAGCAGCTTCAACTTGAAAGAAAGCACTCACACTGGATAAAGCATTAGATAAAAGCCTAAAAATTGTAATTGTATGAACTCAGTAAATACAGTAGCTTACCCCAAATAAGTAGCTGTATAAGAAACCAAACAAAAGAACTAGTACTTCTTTAACACTAACCCTTTTAATATCAGAATATGAGTGACAAATAATGTCCCACACACTGTTCTTGCCAAGTAATCACCAATTTATTCACAAGTGTGTAATGGTGCAATGCAAGGACTTTAATAGCACACAACATTGTACAAGTCTTGACAAACCCATCATCCATCTTAACATGACAATGATGGTTTAAAATGTCTGCACAACTCTAAAATCAAGACGCATTCAAGGACTCAGCCTGGCGCTGGAAAGCCAGATCAAACCGACTGATTCTTTTACTGGGCTTGCAAATAATTCACATCACATGGATGAAGGGAAACATGAGGCGGGGTTGAGTTGCACAAGGCATCTCCACTTGGGGAGCTACTCAAAAGCCTGCGAAGACAAACGCACCTCACGTTTCATCAAAGTCGAACAGCATTTCCACCGTTTAAGGGCTCCTGTGTGGCTAAAAAAAAAATTGTGTTCAATACAGCTTCAATTCATTCAAATTCACTATGAAAGGACTGGAAAGTTAAATTACAATTGAAAACATAAAATCAATTCTTTTCCCCATTGTTTTTTTAGTTGAAACAGCTTAGAAATAGAGTTCATTCTTCAGCATTTTCCCCCCAGTAAGAATCCCACTGCCTGTTAAAGCTAAGAGTGTTCTGTTCAGATCAACTGGGTCTACACCTCCCAGACCCGGTCTAGTCTACAGACACTGGGAGAGGAGGCAGTGAGACACTGAAGGAAGCATCTCAATAACAAACTTGACATCCATCAAGGAATTTCATTGCTCTGCTTCAGGGTGAAAACGCAAACATTTTTTTTGTATACTACTGAGTATATATTAGCTGTATTATGCAGGAATCTTTTCATTTGTTGAGTTTGGGGAACAATGAAGATGGGAGCTATACAATTTAGACCATCTGTAGTAGAAAAGGACAAAATGTTAGGTTGCTGGCTATACATTTTAAAAACAATGAAGCTGTATCAGGAGTTCCATTTCCACTGTAACAGGCAGTTTTACGCCGATCTATTCATTTTGAAAAACTATTACTAGTTCTAGTTTGGCATCTCCAGTAAGGTCCCACTGCCAGTTAAAACCAGGAGAGCTCTGTTCAGATAAACTGGGTCTACACCTCCCGGACCTAGTCTAATCTACAGACACTGGGAGAGGAGGCAGTGAGACGCTGACTAAAGGAAGCATCTGGGAAGAATCTCAATACTGTTCTGTATAAGTGAGGCTGACCAAAAAGTTGTCGGATGGCTGGATTCTATAGGCAGTGGGGGATTTAATTAGCAATACTGAATCAATATGGAGAAGCAGATGGAGACAATATTTTGAATGACTGCTTCAGGCTGCCCATAAAACGCTACATTCTTAGATAATAAAAAAAAAACTATACTAATTTAGCACAAATCATTCATGACAATTAGATCACAATAGAATTAGGGAAAGGGATTTAAGTCATGTTGCATAGGATCCAGAGCTTATCTAAAGACACAGATCAAGTAAAATCAGTATGGAGAACATTTACCCAGAAATCTGATTCAACTTGGTGTCCAACACCTAAAACTAAGTGAAGACAGTCATTTAAGCCTGTTGGGATATGGGTTAAAATGGCCAACATGAAACAGTGGAAATGCAGCATCTATTCTTTTCACGGCAAGCCGTTCACTGGTGGCATACAATCTCCATTAACACCAATATCTTTCATCACTAGTGTCTGTCAAGTTATTAGAGTGTGCTTTGTGTGCATTACATAGTGCATAGTGAATTTATATTAGATCCAAGTTAAGTAATACATTTAGAATAAATATAGATATTGCAAATAGTCAATATCTTGTGTTTCTTCTCTTTGTGGACCCTGTTGGGTAGAAGAGACAGGTTAGTTTGGGCTGTGAAAATTTATATTCTGCAAAAATCAGACTAAACTAAAACAAATGTGGCGGTCCCAAATGGCAGCAAGAGGTAATGGTTTGGAATTTTGAGGACTTCATTACCCAGAAACCCTGTAACGGTGATGTCAGTAAATGTCTTCCTAGTGTGTTGTGGGGTGGAGGTGGTGAAAAGGTGTTTAGGAGACACTTTTAGATTTCACTCTTAAGTTGCAGACACCATTTAATTTGGGCAAATAGGGCAAATCTACGGCGTCTCAATTAGTGTGGATGGACGAATCTACAGTGTCAATTAGTGCGGATGGGATGTTCTTCTCTGTTGCATCCCCCATCCATAAAAATCTAATCTAGTGCAGCTCTAAACACCTAAATCAGTCAACCTTAATTGTGTATAACCAAGTCAATGATGTTCTCATTTTTATATGGTGCAGTATGCCTTTAAAATGTCACTGCTTAGTTTCAACACAGATTGTCTCGCTGTAGGCATTGAAGCTCTAATCATTGCATTCTGTATAATCAGACAATTTCTGCGTGCATTCTCCTTCGTCAAGTGTATGTAGACAAAATGTACCTGCTCACCATTCCCCCCCCCCCCCCCCATGTCAAATTTGTGAATTGCTTTTGTTCCATTACCTCTGCTCCTGTGACCATGAGAGACCTCGCTCTCCTTGTAATCATGGTCGGCCCTCCTCTGCGGGACAAGCGTTTTACAGGCGGGCCTTTTGCGTTGGGGGCACACTGGGGAGAGAAAGAGAGGGAAGGGATAGGTTCAGATGGAGACAGATGGGAACTGTTGGATTGCAACACAAATATTTGAGGTGGCCCCTGACCAAAAAGTCATTTGTTTAAAGCACAAGGCAAGATTTTTATGTAAAAATCCAGTTGTCTTATGAGCCTAAATCACAAAGTCGGGCTGCAACAGAGAAGAGCATCCCATCCCCACTAATTGAGACACTGCAGATTCACCCCATTTGCTCAAATTAAATTGTTTTCTGTATAGTGACTGGTGGGAAATAATTGGAGAAGAGTGTTTTTTTCTCTCTCTCCATTCACTGCTATTGTATGGTGGAACAGGTCTCAAAATCACACTTTTAACAAATAAATGTGAACAAAGCAGATTCTGACAATATATAAAAATATATATGTAGTCCTGCCACTGAATGGTGGATAAGGGAATCAGAATGAAGAAAAGAGTGTTTACCAATAACTGTAGATAGGCCAAAAAAAAAAAAAAAAAAGTGGATAACAGGACTTTGACAAAGCAGATTCTGCCAACATATAAAAAACAAGTATCTCACTTTTTTCCACCTATTTACAGTTACTGGTTTTCTTCATTCCATCGGCATAAGTTTCTTCCAACCAGATTTCAGTGTTACACTTGCTTTTTTTTTTTTAATCTGCTTTGTTTGCATTCTTCATTTGCTAGAAGTGTGATTTTGAAACCTGTTCCACCGTACAATGGCAGTGAATGGAGAGAGTGAAATCCAGAAGTGTCTTCTAAACAGTTGCTCGTGAGCACTCCAGCCAGAAAAAGCTGGACTCACCTGCTGCCAATAGACTTTTTTTCCCCACTATTTCCACCCCCACTAGCCAATAAGAAGAAATTTAAGTCAGGACTGGGCACACCACATTACATGATTTCTGGGTGATAAAGTCATTCAAACTATCAAAAGTTCAAAATTATCTCTCACTGCCACTTTGGGCCGCCAAAGTGGCCTAGTGCAGCTTTAAGTTTGCTTTGTTGCAACATGAAGTATTTCTGTGATTTTCTCCTCTTATGTTTAGTTTAGCTTTTGATTTGATTAACCAACACCTGCAAACACATCAGGCATGCATATGCTATCCCTGCTGCATAAGCTGATGGAAGATATGGCAATAACCAACAAACAATTTCCATACAGTTGTAATAAGTTGTGATAAGTTTCTCTTTAAGGCAACCAAAGTCTTACCTTCGTCTGTCCCATTATGTGGTCTCGATGACCTGGGCTTATATTTAGCTCCACAGCTTCCCCAGCTGTCTGGGGCTGTCGCTGCAGCTCGTTCCATCCAGGGTTGGTCTAGAGTAAAACCATAAACAATGAAATCATAATCAATTCCTGCTGCATTGGTAGACACAATAACAATAAAGGGATGTTTCTTTTCTGTGTCTTTTCGGGGCATGGTTTTAAGTGACCAGTTTGACAATGCAGGGGTCTGGCCAGTGTCTGTGGCAAGTTGGACCAATATATAGGAGTGAGAGGAAAAAGGAGCTGAACCATTTTACCACTTTGGGACAAATCTCTTACCACTGTATGTCCTGGCTGGGGGAATCCTTTGTCCTCTCCCTTTATATTTGTTAGCTTTGCTTGTTGCGGAGGCAGGGGGACAGTAGTCTCGGCCATAGCCATGTCCCTGCTGCTCATCATGTACTGCCATCTCCTCCACCCCCTCATGTTCCTCACAGTCGCACATCTTTCTGGACCTGTTCAGAGGACTTTTGTCTAGGTTAATCCTGTTTAACTTTGTACTCAAATGAAACATCTAAATGCTTACAAAGAGGGGATGCAAAATGGCACCACGTAATGGCTGTAGATAGGAGCTAGGGCATCAACTGAGAGCAAGGGAGGAGAAATACAGGCAAACAAAATGTATATTGCATTTGAAAACATCAGGGAAGCCACAAAAAAAAAACATTTATCGCACCATTTCATGTGTGATTACACAGCAACAATCAAGGGTTGATACAACTGTGACTAAAACCATATTGAAGTAATCCCTACTCCCACACTCTTCCCACCCCTACAGTCTACTTAAAAGGGGGCAATAAGTAAGATTTTTACCATCCCATAGCACAAAAAGATCATAATATCTGCGGGGGGTTGATAGGGTAGTTGATCAATACCAATGACTCAATGATTACTTGAACGGGTTCTGAGATTTCTGGCTTTCAAAACTAAAATAAATGTTAAAAAAGTACCTGCTTCTGGGGTATAGGTGGAGGGGAGGGAGATAGGGAGGAGGATAGGCATGTGGCAAGGATCTGGTACTCGAGTAGCAGTAATGATGCTGCTGTTGTCTTGGCATCGAACAACTCCCAGGCACTTCTGCTCCTTCAGTCACCTCCTCAGCTGCTGCCTCCTCCTCCCTATACTCTACTTCCACCTGCTCTGCTTCATCTGGTCTTTCTGGATATTCACACCGCATGCTCCTGCCTTCCTCTCCTCCGAAGGCCATCCTCCCATTGTTTTTCGCCAGGCTCGTACCACAGCACATGCAAGTTTGCAGACACATCTTGGAAAGTTTAGCTGCCAACGGAATGCAGGTCTCCTTCCCAGAATCCTGTGTCTGTCCTTCTGGTGCCATCTTCCCTCCGCCTATATAAACTGGCTCGCTGGACAAAAGGCCGTCACCTCTAACAATAAGGTCATTGTCGAGGTTGTCAATGTCTGTGGAGAAAAGCTCATCCCTGGAAGATCGCTCATCTAGTGATGGACTCAGAATGCTCTGGCGTTCTGTGGCTACCTGTGGACAAGAACTAGATTAACGTACCAAGAACTAGGAGGTCTTCCGAGACACTTAATATCATGACATCTTCATTGAGTACCATTGATAGAGCAGCCAACAATCCGAAAGCCAATTTATCTAAAGTGAAATGCCACTTGTCCTGACCTGGATTGTTGAATGGGGGTAGTAGCTGTAGTAGGCTGAACTACTGCTGGCCAGGGACAAGTAGTTCTGAGGGGGTAGAGTGGTGGAGGTAGAGGGGTCGATGAAACACAGGGACTCGTGTTGCAACATGCCTGTAGTCACCTTTAAGTAAAAGAATTTTGGATTATGAAAGTATGTATTTTAGGACAGGTAATTCTCAGAAAACTGATTTGTTGCAATCCTAATTGAATTAAAGGACCAGTCACTTGACCCACCACACTGGATTGGGCCAACAACAGAGGCACTTTTATAAGAAAGGCCGGAGTAGACCGATTGTCTTGAGGGCTCAAGTCATTCAATGTATGTAACAACTACTACAGTGCACTGGCCACTATGGAGTAGTGGCACTGTTCTTTGTGGTGGTGTATTGGGGAGGAAACATCAAAGCTGGGGTTGCAGGCAGGGTTAATACATGGGTTATAAGGCTGGCTCTGTTATAGGGCTAAGCCTGGACAGTTTGAGGGTAGTAGCAGATGAGGACTGACAACAATTTATGGTGCAAAAATTCAGCTATGGAAGACCTTCAGCCGCCAAGCATTTATTCATGATCCGGATGTACAATGCTGTCTGCCTCAACGGCCTCAGCCAAGTAGGAGGGTGCTGAAGCTCAAGAGTGGACTATTCTCTGGACTACTCTGTACATCTGCCCTGCTTGGCACAATCTGATCTGTCCATGCAAATTACCTATGCATATTTCTGTACATATCTTTGTATGGGCTGGTATATATATACACATTTCTGGACACACCAAGTGAGTGGGTGAAAGTGTGCCGAAGGGAGTTAGGTTGCAGACTCTCAATCGGGAGACCCATTTTCAATTCCCGGCAGGGACACTTCCACAAAATGCAATGTCACGGGGCTGTTAGACTCTTAGTCTCGTTGTACATACAGTATGCTCCTCCATCTGTGCACCTGATAATGCGAATATTGCACTGTAGGTGTACAGATGGAACAATCTCCCCCGTCAGTCGACTCACCTTGTCACAGGGTAATCTCAGGATGCGATAGGGCAGCTCTTCCTCAGCCTCCACCCCTGGATTCCTCTTGCCATTCATCAGTTCTAGTGCACCAGCATGGTGAACCTTCTGAGCCTAGAGAGTGTTTTACATACAAGTCCCTCACAGAAGCCATACAAAAAAAGCAGCCTTGGTACAATGAGAATCTTAACTTACAATATTGGGCTGAGGATATACACTCTAAGAATAAGATGTTCATTAGAACATAAATTTTGCACTGCAATTCATCCTCTTACCTTTTTGTCATTTTATGCTTTAAATCATTTTATGCCCCCCCCCCCCCCCCAGAGGCTAACCTCTTGCCAGGCCGAAGGTTAAAAAAAAAAATCCCTCTTCATGAAAGATGTACGCAATAAAGTTTCAGTTGATTGCACTGGAGAGAAAGCTAACATTTGGCTGGTACTTTGTGTGTCCAGCAGTGAGGAGGGTACCCAATTTTTTATTTTATTTTGTCGTTATGCATACTTTTCTGCATATAGGGAAAACAGTTGATATTGTATTAATAATGCATCAGTGATATGACACATTATCTGATATATGCAGTATATGACTTTGAAAGACTAGCTGTCACACTGTAATCAGCTAATGGGGATCCTAATTAACATTCAGTAGGATCTGAACCTGATTCGGGTAGAGCTCCTGACGCAGGCATTCAGCAGCATCCAGCAGCTCATGCTCAGTTGAAGCCCTGCTCAGATCCAAGTTGGGGTTCTTGACCCAACAGTGGTGCCCCTCTGTTAAAGATGCATCGGGCTTTGGGTGTAGAGCCTCTGATTTCTCACAATCTTCTGTGTTTTTGCTCACCAGACAAGGGGCCTCAAGGCAACACTCTACATCCTCATCTTCCCCATTGACTGAGGAGCTGTCGAGGGGTAAAATGTCAATTCCCGAGACCAGGGACTGGGTGTCACACTGGGCTTTGTCACACAGGTGAGCCCCAGGCTTCAAGGCCCAGGAAGCCTCAACCAAATCACTCAGGATGGACTCGGCGTTGCTCACTTCTTGAGTGGTGGAATCGCTGGGCATCGGCTGCAGCAGTGTATGAGGATGAGGCTGATGAAGAATGTGGCCATTAAGGTGGGCCTCTGTCTGTCTGGTTATAGGACGCTGTCTCTGGGCAAGAGGCTTCAACACTGGAAGACAACAGAAAGCTGAATTAGTTCATGTTTCTCCAAAATATGAACAGTTTCTGTATAAAAATGGTAGTTCCATCAATGCATTTCACTGAATACATAATATTTATGATAATTTATGACAACAGAGGGCTCTCAGCACATCCCCTTTAATTTTGTCCTTTGCTCCTCACCTGTCTCATTCATCTTTCCAATGTCGGAGGAAGACCGTGTTCTGATTTCTGGGAGAAGAACCTTCATATCAGATGTGACTGGCTCCTTGTCTTCTTTCCCTGCGATCTCACTGGTTTTAAGCCCATCCTGACTGCCAATCTGCTTGGTGAGAGCATCGCTATGGTCTGTTTGGACCTCTGAGCTTGCGGTCTCCCTTGTAATGTGGCACTATTGGTGGAGAAAGACCAGACAGCATGTATGAAAAGCTGTTGTACCTTCTGATCAGTACAATGAATTTAAAATATCCAAGTGGGAATTTTTTTCTCCAACATCAATGCAAGGATGTCGTACAGATTTCTGGGATTGATTGAGAAGACGCTGGAAAAATTGGAACAAACTAGTCACAATGCTGTCTGCCATGAATGATGATAAAAAAAATAAAATAAATAAAAACCCATATATGATTACAGAAAACAATGTAGCCTAATGCATCACATCAGAATTTGGGTTTCATCAAGGTTATTATGTAGTATGGCCGTGCATACCCTACCCACCCCCCCACAAATACCTTGTATTTACAATTCTTGAATTAAACTTTGGAGATGCATATGGCTGCATATGGCAGATGCCCCGTCCGAACTTCAGAACACTTCTGAAACCCTCTCAGAACTAAGCATAAAACAGGCTTTACTCCCAGGCCTGACTGTCACATACCGTCAGCCCGAGCAATATGTAAATGCAAAAAGATGTTGTACACTAGTTTTGACAAAAACATTGACAGGTGTAGGGAGCACAACAAATTTGTATTAGGGTAATTATCATGTCTAGTTTTATACATACGTATTGGTGCCTTAAGTGGACATCATATGCAGAGGATAAGGAGAGATGAGGGTTGAACATCTGTCTGTAGTCCACAGGGTAAATTGGGGCTTGGGGCATCACATATCCTGGATACCCGGACATATATGGGTATGGAGCCACGTACTGACGCATATATGACAAAGCTGGGTTTGGAGACACAAGGAGGTACAAGAACTGAATGGTCAGGATAAGAATACAGCTACAAGCTCATCTTGGTCCCATTGTTAAGTCAGTCACAGAGCAAAGGATGCAGGACTCACTTTGAAGGTTTTCTACCCAAATGTGAAGGCACTTGAATATGTTCCACTAGAGCTTCACCATTGTTTTTCTGGATGGGTTCCATTGTCTTACATTTGTTCAGTTGCATGCTCTTACATCTTAAACCCCCCTTATCTTTCTAAAAAATCTAGCACACTAGCAACTGTCAAACCATAGAGATATAGCACTAGAGGGGACATGTCAGAGAATTCCCATTCTGGAATGGGACCATATGGCAGCCATCTTACCTGGGTACACTTTTCAGCTGACTGTCATTGGAATCGATGGTGAAAGTGGCTTATGCTGCCATTATAATGCTAATATTCTTTTATTGAGACATCACTACTACTTTTTATTTAGCTCACTGTATGCAATTGCATTTATATAGATGCCATCATGTAAACAACTAGGCTACTACAGTAGGCTAAAAACAAACATCTCTACACTTGAATCAACTTAAAATCCACAGTAGCCTATACAGATATGCAAATGAATGTCCTCTCTGTCTGCCACCACACACCACGATGTGTCTCCATCATTTAGGTGCATCTTGGCAGAAATAGCCTGCAATTAATAAAAAAAAAATCTGCGCATTTTCAGCAGCGGTGCCGCTACCAAGTACCATACAAATATTATAGAAAACACTATAGAAAGTTTTTTTTAGCATGGCGGGTCGCGACTTTACGGTGGCGACCTGTAGAATATAAACACTGGTTGGACATAATGCTGAATGATGTGTGCCGATTGTTCTCAGAAACAATGTGTTTGTATGGCAGCAGAGAGCTAGCCAACTAACATACAGCTGAAATGTAAAGATTACATCTAACAGCTAACTAGCTAACACATACCGTTACAAACTGTTTCAAATAGAACTCCAGTCCGTTGGCTACTATTTATGGGGGTAAATCAATGTCAAAATCATTGTAAATGCACAGACTATGAGTCACAAATATATATTACAATTTGTAAACACAAAACATGATCTACAAATAGATTCGAAATCCACAAACAAACTCTTCATGATCCACAAATATAAAACATGATCCACAAATAGATTCGAAATCCACAAACAAACACATCATGATCCACAAATACAATTCAGTGACTTGTACTTGAAAACCAGAATTTGAATGAATGCAAAATGATTTGTCTGCGCGTGTGGGTCGTATTCTATTTGTAGATTGTTTCGCTTTTGTTTTCAGAATTTTGACACTACTGTTCCGCTGTTTTTGGGTGTAACCAATCTACAAATGCACTCTTCACAATTTGCAAACAAACACAGTCTAACTTGTATTTTCAAACCACTGTTTCAAGACACGCGTACAAATTCTGTGCAATGCTCAGCGTTCAAGTGTCAAATCTGTGTTTGCGGATCACAGTGTATTTGTGGATCGCTTCGCATTTGTCTACAAATAGTTTTGACACTCGCGGAGAGCGTGAATACAATCCACAAATGTAGTCAGCCAATCAGGGGTATTGCTTGCTATGTGATGTCACGATGCCTCAATAAGCCTTTCAAAATAAGAGCATGAGCTGAAACGTGTCAGAACACCGTGGTAACGGAGAAACGGTGTGTTAATATTACCGCATACCTCATGACTGCAATGTCTGCGGTTTGAATCTGGCAGTGGACTTTTGTTGCATGTGGCCCCCCCCCCCCCCCCCTGTTTTGAATGTCTTTTCACCGGTGACCATAGTCATTTTTTAAACGTCTTTTCAATGGAAAAATGCTCACTGGGGAGGGTCATGCATTTCCCCCCAGTCACTCTGGGAGGCTCAAGGAAAAATATTTGTAGCTCCGGGGAGGGTCAAGATAAAAAAGTCACACACACACACACACACACACACCCCCCCCCCCCCCCCCCCCCCAGCCTAGACCCAACTAGCTAGGACATTTCCATATGAACAGAACGATCCCACGCCATGAAATAAAAACAATGAATCTGTAATGAATACAGAATATTAACACATCGTTTCCCCGTTACCATGGTGTTACCACGGTGTTCTGACACGTTTCAGCTCATGCTCTTATTTTGAAAGGCTTATTGAGGCGTCGTGACATCACATAGCAAGCAATACCCCTGATTGGCTGACTACATTTGTGGATAGTATTCACACTCTCCGCTGTAAAACAGTGTCAAAACTATTTGTAGACAAATGCGAAGCGATCCACAAATACACTGTGATCCGCACACACAGATTTGACACTTGAACGCTGAGCATTGCACAGAATTTGTACACGTATCTTGAAACAGTGGTTTGAAAATACAAGTTAGACTGTGTTTGTTTGCAAATTGTGAAGAGTGCATTTGTAGATTGGTTACACCCAAAAACAGCGGAACAGTAGTGTAAAAATTCTGAAAACAAAAGCGAAACAATCTACAAATAGAATACGACCCACACGCGCAGAGAAATCATTTTGCATTCATTCAAATTCTGGTTTTCAAGTACAAGTCACTGAATTGTATTTGTGGATCATGATGTGTTTGTGGATTTCAAATCTATTTGTAGATCGTGTTTACAAATTGTAATATATATTTGTGACTCATAGTCTGTGCATTTACAATGATTTTGACATTGATTTACCCCCATAACTATTAGCCAGAAATGTTAGGTTTTACGTTGTGTCAGTTAAATTTAACATATAAAACAGCCTCTATCTTCTACTCTACTGACGTGTGGAAGTTGATGCAGCTTCTCTGGTCTCTTTGGTCCTTTTAGTGCAGCAGTTAGGTCCAAATCAGGACAACAGTGGTTGCTTCTCATAGACAGCTGTTGTAGTTGCTGGTAAACTGGACCCAGGTAAGATGGCGGACGGTTATCCCACAGTCTATGACGTAATGTCCCCTCTAGTGTTATATATCTCTATGTGTCAAACAGTCTTATTTCAGTGACACATGAGAATACTGAATATACAGAATACTGCATATACATTTGAAGGAACAACACTGTTTGGAACTCAAGGAAATTAGCAATCACTGCCCCTTCAGCAAATTGGGATATTACCCAATTTCCCCCTTGCGGATTCTTAAACTTTTCAACTCATCCAATTTTGTAAAATTAATATTCCGACTTATTCTTACCAGATGCAGGGTGGCCATACGGATTCATGTTCATATTCCATTGGTACATGTAGAAAGGTTGGCTGGGTGACTGAACATAGAAAAATGGTCTGGTGTGGTTAACTTGGTGGTGATGGGGGTGCCCTGATCCCAGAGAGTGAGTAGGATTGTTCATGTCTGTAACATGGAATGCCAGAAACCAAAAATGATTACTCTCCTACATACATTATTTGTCCAACTGTACCAGGTAAGAAAGCAAGAGAGGTGATGCAGTAAGTCACCTACATCTGTCAATTACCTTGACTGTACACTGATCAACATTTCAAATTACTGGTCATATCTACACCAGGGAAGTACAGAGTGCAAAAAGTTTGTGAAAACACACATTCACTCAGATACCCAAGACTATTTGACCACTGCAATACTGACACAGCTGGGTCCTATCTCATGAACAGTTTAGTGGGTTAGCGAAGTGGGTTTAACCCTGGCTTTTTGGGTATCGCCATGGTAACAGGTCATGTTCAGATTCAAGCGTATAAAATACCCATCTCCTCATCAGTCAGCTCTCTGGAAAAATATTCAGGGCTGTTCGCAGAGCAACAGTGTTAAGATACTGACAAAACCCCTTTGTCTTCCATGAGGGATTATTGTATCAGTGGTATAATGTCAGACATGCAATAAATGTTGTAGGAGGCTCAATCAAGCTAGCCGATTGGACTACTTCCTTGTACCATTCTCCTTGGTGCCGAAAGTTAAAAAAGTGACAATAGATGGTAGGATGCTATCTGACCATCACCTAATTGGCCTTTACATCACTCTGACTGTTTTTTCACGTGGGAGAGGCTACTGGAAGCTAAATCAAAGCCTGCTAAATGACGAATCCTATATAAAAAAGACAAGTGACTTCATAACAGATTTCTTTTGGCATAACGAAGGAACAGCTGACCCACATATTGTATGGGATACATTTAAGTGTGCCTTTAGAGGACACTCAATACAACAATCCTCTATAAAACAAAAACAGTTTAGGGCAAAAGAGAAGCAACTTGTAGCGGAAATAGAGGAACTAACATCTAGGCTAGATCAAAGTGGAAACGGTGGTATAGAAACCCAAATTCTAATGGAGAAAAAACAAAATGAATGGGAAGAATTGACAAAGGAATGCTCAAGTATCATGTACTATAAAAGCAAAGCAAACTGGATGAAAAATGGCGAAAAGTGTACAAAGTTCTTCCTAAACTTGCAAAAATAATGCTTCGAAAAAGAATATACAGAAATTGATCACAGAGGATGGGACAGTTCATGTCTCACCTGAGGATATTCTGAAAGAGGAGGCAAAATATTTTAAACACGTTTGCACCTGAATCACCTCCAATGCCAGTTAAGGAAAATCTCAATAATGACTACTTTCCAGAAAATAATGTCAAATTAACAAATGAACAAAAAGAATTATGTGAGGGGCTCATTACAGAGGACGAACTACATGATGCAATTACATCCTTTCCATAAGGTAAAACTCCAGGCTTGGACAGGTTACCAGTGGAGGTTTATCAAATATTTTTCAATGTCCTAAAAAAGAGCCCTTGCTTGCGAGCTTCAATTACTCATATAAAAAGGGTGAATTATCAGCCACACAACAAGAGGGTCTAATCTCCTTATTATTGAAACAGTCAGGTGGCTCATATAAAGACCCAGTTCTCCTGAAACCCTGGAGGCCCCTTACTTTACAGTGTTGTGATGCAAAAATCCTGGCCAAATGTATAGCACTTAGAATAAAAAAAGTACTACCAGATATAATCCATCATGACCAGACTGGTTTCTTACCAGGCAGATACATTTGAGGCAACATCTGCCAGTTACTAGACACAATAGAACATTATGACACCTCACAGAAACCAGGGTTTGTCTTTATTGCGGATTTTGAAAAAGCCTTTGACAAAGTTCGACTAGATTTCATATATGAATGTTTGGAGCACTATAACTTTGGAGATTCACTTATAAATTGGATAAAAGTGATGTATAGTAACCCACGATGCAAAATAATAAATAACGGATACTTCTGAGAGTATAATACAATCACAAGGGGTTAAACAAGGCTGTCCTCTATCTCCATACCTTTTTTTTATTAGCCATTGAAATCCTTGCTACCAAAGTTAGAGTAAATAAAAACATCAAGGGACTGGAAGTAATGGGTCTGGAAACAAAAGTCTCTATGTATGCAGATGACTCTAATTTTCTTTTAAGTCCGGAACACAAAATCTTTGCAAACCCTCATCGAGGATTTAAATACTTTTGCAAAGCTCTCGGGACTAAAGGCCAATTATGATAAGTGTACTATACTATGTATTGGAACACTGAAGGATACAACCTTTACACTTCCTTGTAATCTATCAATAAAATGGGCAGATGGAGAAGTAGATATATTAGGAATTCATATCCCAAAGGAAAAAAAGGATCTGGCTAAGATAAATTTCAATAGAAAAATTGAGAAAATTGATAAAGTGTTGCTACCATGGAGAGGACAACACCTGACCATTTATGGAAAAATCATAATGATTAATTAATTGGTAATCACTCACCTCACTCATTTATGGCATTACTGACTCCAGAAGAATTGTTCTTCAAAACTTTTGACAAATATACTTATTTCACCTAAGAACTAAATCCTTAACAGCGGCGCCATACAAGATACAGGACAGCTGGGAACAGATGATAGATATTCCTATTCCTTGGCACAGGGTTTATAAACTGATATACAAAACAACTGTTGACTCATCACTCCGAAGTATTCAACTAAAACAATTGTACAAAATTACTGCCACAAAGAAAATGCTTAGCATATGGGGCATAGAAGATTCAGCTCGATGTCGATTCTCATGTAAGGAGACAGAACCTATTGACCATCTTTATTGGTACTGCCCCCTGGTGGCAGTTTTCTGGACACAGATAGAGAAATGGTTAGCAAATCATAATATATTTATTGATCTTTCACTACAAATCGTGCTACTGGGAGATTTAAAAGGTGCAGAATAACTCCATAAATAATATAATAATACTCCTATGAAAAAAAAAAATAATAATTTTTGTAGCATTTCCAGGCCATTTGCCTACTCTGACTATAAAAAATGGCTTCTAACAAATAGCAGGTAGCTTTAGTTGACGGTAGTTACCAATAATGGATGAAATTTATTGTTACTGCATATTAAGGGCACTGAATTGTGTCATATGATTCCCGAGTGTAATACAACAGATTGCACCTATATTCCCAACACCGCTGCCCTGGGGAACATAGAAATAAGAATAGAAAATCTTTTCATAGCCTCAATGTGATGACACAAAATTGCATCAGTGAAAAGTATGCCCACTATGCCTTAATGACAGGACAGTGATGGGACTATTTATTTATGGATTTACACAATCTGCAATTTTCCTCCAGCAACCCTCTAGCCTTGGCAGCAGCGTACCTTTTCGCTGTTACAATGTCCTTGTATTGCTCATTTTTATTCATTATCATAGTTTGTTCTTGAGAACACAAATTTGTTCCGTTTCTTTCCCATAGCCACTTTTACACCAACGTGTTGAAATTGTCGGCAGTATGTTTATATAATCCCACAATTATTCATTGTTTATTTTCAACTATTTTTATTGCTTCTTTTTACATTCTAGTTGTGTGCTTATACTCCATTTCCCCGCTGAATTCCTTTACTTTTGCCACTCCCAAGAGGGATAATATACATTTGTCTGTCTTTGACCCTGTGTATTCATGCCTAAACACCCTTCTGCCTGAAATTGGCTTTTCAATGACATTGGGGATGTTTTGGGGCGTCATTTGCTGTGGGCGTCTCATATGGGTGTGGCCAGTGGTAAGTGGGTTGTGGCTATGAAACAACAATTGAGGACAGCATGCAGGGAAATGAAGAACAGAAAAGCTAAACATTAAAAAACAGGGTGAACATCAGTGTTGCTTGTTTTATTGCAGATTGGTTGTTTTCAACCAACCGTTTTCAACGCCTGTTGTGGCTTTACAGATGCCGGTTACCTCAACCTAGATGCTGTTTCAAGTGTTGGGGGTGAGAACTTAACCAACTGAGGGGAGGAGGGCAGGATGAACAATACACTTAAAGTTGATTAACTTGAGTAAAAATCGATTTTTTTTTTGTAAACTTGCATCCCTAGCTCCAACATTATAGCTGGGTCAGGCTTGAGCAGGTCAAGACCCAGGTCAAGCCCTGGAGCACATGATACTGTTATGTGGTCAGTCTCGACGCAACAATGGATTTCATGAAATGTGAATACAGCAATTTGATGACAAATGCAACTAACTTGTTGGTTACTCAGAATAAATCAAATTAGATGCCTTGAAAAAAGTTGGATTGCTCAGAAGCAATTGGTGCATTAGTCAGACTCACCTGCCATTGCTTGGTTAGGGGCAGAGAGAGACACTGCACAAGGTTTTACACACCGCAGTACTGAGGAAGAAAATGAAAAAGGAGTGAACCTCTGTATGTAAAGCATATCAGTGATGTCTCATGTAGTGTTTTTAACCGTTGTATAGCACTTGCAACCATGCCTTGATTTCGCACAAGTGTGACAAACATGTCAACAAAACTTTTAAACATGCTTTAAACAAGCTTATCTGCAGGTCCAGCAACTCATTCAGATAAGCTCTCGGAATTAGCAAGGTTTTGCGTGACATTTTTAAAAATCAAAAGTCTAACTAGCACCCAAAAGATTGTAATGTGCTGCCTTATTGTGTAATCGTATTCAAATACACTGGACTCTTCAGGCTCTTGCAAGACTTGCTCTTGATCAGTCTTTTCTAAACATGACCTGGGTACTCTGGCTGGCTTCTACTTGCCACTGTGGCCGGCTGATAAAAAGAAAAACATTTCACTGGCTCCACCACATGTTAAGAAAATCACATTTTAAACTACAGCTTCTATGAGACAGAGAGCTCACTAGAAGACTAGACTATTAAAACATTTAGAGCCACTGCCTCAGAACTTACTGGTAAAAATGGTGCTGAAAAAGAAGTGGGATTGATGAGTGCGGTTGAATGAGGGCAACCCAACTCCAGCTGGCCCTCTCTTATCATCTAGGCCAAGGTAATGTAATCAGTTTATTGCCTTCAGCTGTCAGTCTGCCTTCCTCTGCTTTCACCTAGCAAAGAAGAGACTGACCTGGCTCAAAAGGTGTTTGAGCCCTCAGCACTGGCTGATTATCAAAACCAAGAACACCGAGTGGATACTTGTGTCCTTGTGGAGAATGGTCTTCCCAAGTTGTCTTGGGGAGAACGATCAAACAAAGAAGCTTCCTTGCAATTTTGTGCTTACTTACATGAGAAGATATAGGTTAGGAGATATTCATTTTGTTTTTGTTAGGCTGCTATTTTGTCTGGGAGGACTAAACATCATTTGAGCGTTATCCTGGGGAACCAGAGAAAATTTTTTCCCTCAACCAGAGTTGAGGGATTAGTTAGGAGTTTGACTGATTGTCATATTTTTCATCGCTGTTGGTTGTCCGCCTTGTTTTTTTTAAGCGAAAAAAAAAAAAAAAAAAAAAAATCAATACCGGCTACCTTATAGGCTACCTTCAAAGGATTATACAATTAAATAGAATAGACTCTACAGTCTAGTGTCCTGATTGCTTAAATAAATGTACATCTGCAGTCCATGTAGAGTTGCAATATAATGTTAATTTCCTATTTTGAACTGTTAAATATTTGAATTATTTTTCGCCCATTTCAATTTATGAGTAGTAGCCTACTTTCCATACAAAATGAAAAGTTTCAGTTTGCACATTGCAAACTCAAAATCTAACCAAAATAATATTGTCAATATAGGCATTTAAAAAAAATCCATACAGTTTACGGTTTATTATGTTTCTGGTGAACAACTTTAAAGCAAACTTCTCTTATTGACACAATAACTTTTATTAAAATTCCAAACAGCCTTCCAGTCAGCCCGGATTAACGCTCTGTAGTGCGGGAGTCCATTATATCACTACTGAACAGACCTTTCTCTTGGAGTGAGATATAAACCTACTGTATGATATCAACCCAAGGTAGATAAAATCTCATTGAGATAAACGCCACTAGATGTCGTCCGAGGCTGCTTTACGTCACTTTACGACACCTCTCCCATGTAGTTAGGATCAGAAACCGGTAGTGGTGTATAGTACAGTATTGTTGACAATTGTCTGCTCAGCTGATCCCTTCTGCCAGCTCTGTCTGCTTTCTGCCTGTACACGGACACTGTGCAGTAGTGTTGTGTTGTCAATGTAAGGTATACGTTGCTGTAGGATTGACGTTACTGTAGAATACAGCTATGTTACGTTACTACAGAATATACGTTACTGTAGGGCATTGGTAGCTGTAGGATAGACGCTACGGCAGCTGTGTATTTCCAGAAAACGTTGGTATGAATTCAAATCAACGGCTCGAGGTGCTGAAGGATGAACGTCACAGAAGGAACTAACTCGTGATTTGACTGCTGTGTTCCTGCAAACAAGAGGTAGGCTACATCTACTGACACTACTGTCATCTACTGACATCTACTTATACCGATATCTACTGACACTGACACATGTAGACACCATTGGCATCTACTGACACTGCTGACACTATCATCTATTGAGAACACTGATATGACCACTACGTCTCTACGAACCAGTAATTTTTTTTAAAAGAATTTTAAGGGGATTTTGCATGAATTAAGGGGTAAATGTAAGGTCATTTACCACTTAATTCATACAAAACCCCCTTAAAATGAATTAAGGGAGTTATAATGGAGAAGACCCCATCAAAGCCCCCTTAAACACCCCTTAATATTTGACTCCTTACTTTCTAATTTAATGTAAAATTCAGGGAGACAGGAACTTTCCATTAATAACTCATGAATAACCCTGTAAACCATGCACAAAAGGCATGAAAAATTCCTTAATTTCTAGAGTCTATGTGAATCAACCATGATACTAGCCATACTTTATTAAAGCAGTTATTTTTAATGGATAATTAATGTTTATGTAATGGAGAAATTAAGGACATTTCAGGGATAAAATTAAGGGGTTTGGTTTCATAGTGTCAATGGCATCTGCTTACACCTCTGACACAGCTGATATCATCTACTGATATATTGAATTTAGCAGTGAATCCCTGAACTACATGATGGTTTTGATTTAGATTATTAATGAAAGAGGCTTTGCAGTTGTGCCACAAATCTATCAACCAGGTGTTGCTCCATCATGGAACTCCATTGGAGAATTGGCTGTGCGTAAATAATGTCAAGACACAACCAAGTTAGAAAAAGAGAGATGCCTGAAAAATATGGCTGTAGGTTCATTCAGTAAATTATCAATATCAAAATCCTAGGACAATAAGAAAATCGATTTTTTTAAAAGGCTCAAACAGAGACAGAACCTTAAAACTCTACAAGGTCAATCTTGGTTTGGTTCTATAAGGTTCTATCTGACTGTTTACAATGAGGTAAGCCCAGTTTCAAAGGGGAGCTGGATGAATATGATTTAATGATTAAATTTAAGCATCATGTCAGTTTTGACGCATGTTTAGACTAGATTGCATCAAATTAGGCTAAATACAAAAAAAATTTAAATACATTTTGTTGTGGTATTTTATATATGAAATATATTTACACTCCTTTAAACCCTAACCCTTAAGTTACATAATGAGCCCCGCAGTAATCTATAATGTCAGTTTCCAAACAAGACATCTGACGGATTTCACTTAAAACACTAATTTCATCATGACACACAACTTTTTGAATATTAAAATATCAAAATAATTAATGTCTAGGCTATATCAATTCAGTGATACTCCTCTATTCATCTGTTTCACTCCTCTCTGCTGTTCTCCTCAGTTCATGTTTCACTCCTCTCTGCTGTTCTCTGTTCACCTGTTTCACTCCTTTTCTGTTTTCCTCTGTTCATGTCACTCCTTTTCTCTGTTCTCCTCTGATCATCTCTCACCCCTTCTTTCTGCTGTTCTCTGTTAATCTGTTTCACTCCTCTGTTTTCCTCTGTTTATGTTTCACCCCTTCTCTCTGCTGTTCTCTGTTCATCTGTCTCACTCCTCTCTGCTGTTCTCTGTTCATCTGTGTCCCTCCTCTCTCTGCTGTTCTCTTCTGTCTATCTGTTTCACTCCTCTCTACTGTTCTCCTCAGTTCATGTTTCACCTCTTCTCTCTGCTGTTCTCTGTTCATCTGTCTCACTCCTCTCTGCTGTTCTCTGTTCATCTGTGTCCCTCCTCTCTCTGCTGTTCTCTTCTGTCTATCTGTTTCACTCCTCTCTACTGTTCTCCTCAGTTCATGTTTCACTCCTTTTCTCTACTGTTCCCCTATGACCCTAACCCTAACCCTGCTGTTCTGTGTTTCTGCTAATTTCAACCTGTCATTAAATAACACTAATTCTAGGGTTGCAAGGTTTTAGGAATTTGTATGCAAGTTTGGGAATTCTGAGGTAAATTTGGGAATCTGTGGAAACGTTGGGAATATACACGGTTGATTTAATCTCATCCCTAATTTAATTGAGTCCCTTCCACCAGGTTGATGTCACAGGCTGAGATTCTCTCTACATAGAACAGCCTATGTGCCTTTCCAGCACACCTTGGCTCAGCTGCATGAATTGGTTCTAGATGCAAAAGCCAAGGCATTTCTGACTGAAATCCATAGCTGCCTTCTGCTCTGCTGTAGATATGATGGAAATGCAGCACTGATCTTATCCTGTAAATCAGTGTAAAGTGTCAAGACATCAGACAAGAGTTTGTTTGACACCTACCCTGGTATCAAGTTACAGTTTAGTCATTTTTAGAGAAGCACATTTGATTTAACACACAAGGTGTTTTTTTGCATCTATTTGGAAATTTCCCAAATTCCCTTAAATTCCCAAGGAACGTTTCTGAAAATGAATGGGAATATGACCTCTAGGGCCGGGCGATATTGACAAAATCAACTATATTTTAGACCGAATACCTCGATATCGATAATGTGACGATATTTTGGGGATGAGTATTGGTGCTTTCATAAGATATTTACACACAAGAAAATGTTGAAAATTAGTAATGATCTTTAATAATCAGTAATATGTAATCAGTAAGAAGTAATGTGGATATGGTGAGCAGGTAAAGCCAATCATTGTTCATTTTACTCAGCCAGCTAATAAGTTCAGAAAATTGTAGCACTTTACTGTAACACAGCCTATAAGACCAGGAAGAAGTAACATTTAAGTTTTTTCACAATATTACGATAACCAAAATCCCAGACTATATCTAGTCTCATATCAAGATATCGATATGATACGATATATCGCCCAGCCCTAATGACCTCCTTTTACAACCCAAATACAACCCAAAGCTACACATTATGGTTAAGCCCGTCTTTGGAGCTACTCAGTGTTTCTGATAGGAATATTCATTCAACATCCAAAATGGCTAACTCACTGTGTCAGAGTTGAGGTACATTAATTAGGACTATAGGAAACAATCTTATTTATCTTTTTAAATATGATACAGTGACTGTGTGTGTGTATGTGTGTGTGTGTGTGTAGGATGGCGTCTTTATCAGAGCAGCTGCAGGAGGTTCGGAGTCAGGCTGAAGTGTGTCTCTACTCTGGCGGGACGGTGGTGGAGGTGCGGGCCGGGGTGATGGCCATGGCTAACCTCCCCTTGCCGCCCTGCTCCAAATACCGCCACATCTCTGCCGAGAACATGATCATAGAAAACAGCTTCGGCAGCAACAGGAAAGAGGTGAGAGAGAATAATTCCACCCCCCCATCCCCCACCCTCAAGGCCATGGCACCATGTGTTGCTTAGATCACAATGGTAAGCTTTTAAATGTATAAACCTATAATCTACTAGTGGTAGGATAGTAAAAAAACAAAAATAATCATACTTGAAGTGAAAAATGTGTCTCTTTAATTCAAGTGGGTTCCCTTTTCCACAATCAGCCTGTTTTTCTGGAAATACAATTGGCTATTTGTCTTCTAGCTAACATTAGCAGACAATGAGCTATTTCACTGAAGTGGAGGCCTTTCTAGTGGATGAAAGAGCATCTTAAAATATCTTCAGTGTCTAAATTCACTACTTCACTACTGTTAAATCCAGCCTTTTAAGTTTGAAACTCAGTTTTATTTGTCTAAAAAATGTTAATGATGATGATGAATGTTGAAATATTTTTTCGTTGAGAAATCAGCCCTGTCACACAGACCTAGTGTATATTCTGATGGGACTACCTTTTTTCATTTCAGTGGTGAAATTGGACTTGTGTTTCATTCTAACTGGCATTAAAAAAAATCTTAGATTTAATTTGATGAAA
Organism: Centroberyx gerrardi; assembly: GCF_048128805.1. Taxonomy (NCBI): domain Eukaryota; kingdom Metazoa; phylum Chordata; class Actinopteri; order Beryciformes; family Berycidae; genus Centroberyx; species Centroberyx gerrardi. Next base: position 1,838,488 of record NC_136009.1, on the reverse strand, counting down.
CTTTCAGACAACCTGTTTTAACTTGCAGCCAGTCTAGACTCAGTTCTTGGTCCATGTGTCTTCATTCAGCAGGGCTGCGTCTGTTTGCTGACAATTTACTAATTTGCTATTCTCTCTTGCCATCTTCTCCTTCCCCTCTTCCTGTCCTCCTCCTTCTCTCCGCCTCTTCTCCTCCAGACCCTCGCATCTCTCCAGCGTTTGTCTACAGCGTTGAACATCCTAGAGAAGTATGGCTGTAACTTGACCAACCCCAACAGGCCAAAGTACTGGAGGACAGTCAAACACAACAACCCAGTATTCAGGGCAACTGTTGATGCTATTCAGGTACCATAATAATATAATAGTAAACTTTATTTATCTAAAAACAAAGTCCCTCCATAAAACAGAAGACATGGCTTGTAAAAATAAATGAAAAGGGATCAAAGGGAATAAAAAGGATAGGAACAAATGAGGACAGAATAAATAAGAATAAATCACCTTTAGTCTTTAGTCTAGACTGAAGACAATCAAAAACAATCACCTTCAGTCTTGAGTCCAGATTGAGGACAGCCAGAATCAATTACATTTAGTCTTGAGTCTAGACTGAAGACAGTCAAAATCAGTCACCTACAGTATTGAGGACAGTAAGAATAAATCACCTTTAGTCTTGAGCTAGACTGAGGACCATCAGAATCCATCACCTTTAGTCTTGAGTCTAGACTGAGGATAGTCAGAATCCATCATCTTTAGTCTTGAGTCCAAATTGAGGACAGTAAGAATAAATCACCCTTAGTCTTGAGCTAGACTGAGGACCATCAGAATCCATGCCACCCAGAATCAGTCACCTTGAGTTCAAAACCTAGCCTAGTCAAGTAAGAGTCTTTCCTCTTTCATTTGCTACCAAAGATAACATGTAAAAATGTTCAACTCATTTTGTCGCATGTTTTATGTTACTCATAAGATTCAGCAGGAGAAAAAAAATGTAAACAAGAAAATAGAATATAAACAGGAATAGAGCAAAAGGGGGATTATATGAATATTTGCAACCGACAATTCCAAACATGTTAAGTAGATTGTATGAGTGGGAAGTATTAGGCAAAGCTGTGGTTTAAAGCATTATCAGGGTGTGCAAAATAACAGCTATTGAGGCAAAGAAGAAATTAGTGCAGAATATTCATAATGTGAAAAATATACCAAAATATGAAAATAATATACATGTAAAATACATGTAAACATTATATGATAAAATATCAACATGTATGCAGTATCAGAACATATACTCATTCACTTTCCCACCCATGTTTTCTCAGCCAGTCCAGGGATTCAAACCAGCAACTTTCCAGTCACACGCCTGCTTCTAATAGAGAGAACAGTTTTCCTGCCTGCTTCCTGCTCACATCCAGACTTCCTCTTGTCTTCCTCTTCCTTCTTTCCGCTCCCAGGGAGGAAGGGCAGTTCTCTGTCTCTATGGCTACTCCAATCAGCAGCCAGATGGCCTCAGCTTCCCTGATGATGTCGTGGAGCCTAATGTGGGCCAGGTTGCCACGATAACACTGGAGGTGATGAGCCTGAGGATGGAGCTAGATATGCTCATCAAGGTGTGTGCGTGTGTAAATAATGTCTAAATAACAACCAGGCAAGAAAAACAGAGATACCTGAAAAAGAATGAATTGCTCAGGTATATATGGATTTTGCATCAAAAGACAGCTTCCCCACATCTTCTGTGAGAGAATTATTCCTACGTTTTTTTTCCCTATGTATACCATTTATATTTTGGGTGCTGTTATCCTGTTTGACTTGACAGTCAACATTACAATAAGCATTAATATTAACTTGTAGTTTGCTTTTTGTTCCAGGAGGCTCATCCCCACCCTGAGTTCTATGAGAGGATCATTCCTACACTGAGACACAAGGTAGGAATCTGTCATGCTACCATGATATCTTTCATCTCTTCAGTTCAACCTTTATTTTAAGGAATACGGAGACATTTTTGCTCTGTGACAAAGGATTGGCTGCTGATTGTATTAACAGAAGTGGCAATATTAAGTGTGCTATAGTGGTGGGTGGTTGTATATCAGTATATACCCACACACTGGTAGAAATGTGTGTACCGGAAGAGAATCATCACCCTGTCATCACAGTTTGGGAAAAGACAGAATTTGAAATATTTATGGGTTTTTCCTCTCCATTGACTTCCATAGTAAAAAAAAATGGATTGGAAAACCCCACTGAAACTTTTTAATTATAGTCACTGGAAAGGGATGATTTATATTTTCTCTGAAACTTCAGGAACTGGACATAAATGAACCATATATCCCAAACTGGGTTGTAGTATTCTGGTGGACAGTCCATCCTACACCCTAAATACCAAGGCAAATTCCTTGTATTGTGAACTTTACTTGGCAATAAACCTGATTCTGATTCTGATTCTGAAAATCCCATTGAGTCCCATTAAGGGAGCTGGTCTCAGCTTTGTTAGCTAGGAAGACAAATTACAAAAAAGTTTAAAAGGAAAACATACAATCTAAAACCACTAAATACAATCTAAACATGACATCTGAGTAACATGATAAGAAATGTTGAACAAATTTTTGCTAGTGTGGCAATTGAGCCCAAATGAAGCAAAGGGGGTGAATACTTATGCAAAATACATTTCTCTGTTATTTTAATTTTACGCTTTAACATACATTTCTACACATTTGCTTTCACTTTGATGGAACAGATTGCTTTGCATAGAACTCAGACAAAAAATCCCGAATAAATGTATTTTGAAATAACTTCATAGCACAACAAAATGTGTTTGTAACAGTGTGTGTAAAAAGTAACTGTACACTTTTTATCGGAGATGTGTCAAACTGCCCAACACTCAGAAAGTTAACATTAGTGCAGTGTAAAGACTGGCAGGTGACTTTTCAGACACCACTGGTTTGATTTTGAGGAAGCCTTGAGGGATGATGCATCTTGCTACCGATTGGCCCAAGTGGTACCTGCATGATTTGTGTGGAACGATACGTTTTTAAACAAGTCAGTCAAAAGTGAAAGTCTTGATGATGACTTTCAAGTTAAGTCTTATGACCATTTTTATTTCTTCAGTGCTACCCTGGTTCAAGATGCCAATTTGAGTCCCTTTCTCTCCTAAGAACACTGATTTCTTTACGGCAACCATCCAGAGAAATCGATGAAGGTTTAGGGATGGTTATACCATAGAGATAAAACTGTTTAATCTCTATGGGTTATACACATACACACACACATCCACACAGTTGGGTGCCTTGCTAAAGGGCACTTGATAATAGCTGTTGATGGAGTAGGGCGTATGTCTTGTTTATTCCTCCATCCACTTTTTCCCAGCTGGTACAGGGATTCAAACTAGCAGCCTTATAGTCACAAGCTTACTACTCTGTTAGTTGACTTTGTTGAGATTGTTATACCATATTCTGTCACTGTCGGTTGCCTCCGAAAGTATTCTTTTGAATATAATTTTGATAAAGAACCTGAATCTGACATGTGAATGTCTTAATTGATTTGTGAATGTTTTAATTGATGTTTGGCAAATGTTTTAATAGATGATTGCAAATGTTGTTGGCATTTTTCTCTTGTTTGTGTTTCTCTCCTTGTATGTAAATTTGTCTTATGATGCCTTGTTATGCCAACACTCCAAGTCAGGCCTTATCCACTTTTCTCTCCTTCTCGCTTTTAGGATGTCGGTCTCAACACCGACGCTGTGGTCTATCCCTCCTCATCTTCCTCCTCCTCCTCCTCTTCAGGCCATAGGGAGGGCCAGGCGAAGTCTCTAGCCTTCCCCCTCCACCAGCACTCTTCCAGAGAGAGCAGCCAAGGCCGCTCCCTGTCCTCAGCCCCTCGGTCCTTCCAGGCCTTCTCCACCTCTTCCTCCTCAACCAAACACCCAGGTGAGAGACAATCCATGCTTTGACTGTTTTGGTTACTTAGTTAGTCAGTGTATTAGTACAGTGTGTTGGTACAGTTTGGTACACTGTATTTTTATATCTGTTCCAGAGAGCTGCACTATCTGTGGAATATTCCATGTCTCCACCCACTGCCCCACCTGTGTCCAGTGGTTGTGCTTGGAATGTGACAGACTGTACCACTCCTACCTGGAGAGAGCCAGTCACCATCGAACCGCCGTGACATCATCATCCAAAAGCAGGAAGAGTCACAGGTCTGGATAAACGATGTTCTGACATTTGAAAATGGGGATACTCTGATACTACTGGTCCACAACCAGTATTGATTCTCATTACTAAAGCTAAATGTCAACCAATATTAGGTTCCAGTCTATTATTTACTGAACAATACTTTGACCATTGAGATATTATATATTGCATTATACACACATAGAGATCTAACATCTGACATATGTAGAAGCCTATAACGTAAAAACTGCTAATAATGTAGTAAAATTCATACAATCATAATAAAACAGAAACATTTAGTTAATTGAATATTGCTTTTACACACAAGACTGTTTGACTGCTTACTTGATGTGGAGAAGACTTTTAAAGAGATTTCAAAGTGTTAACATTATTGGTTTGTTATTTGATTGCTCAGCCAAAAATCGGTTACTGAGTCAGCAATGTAATAACCAGTCAATAACTTAATAAGGTATTGGTATTGGTACAGTGTGCTATTATGTAATTGTTTCAGGACTAAAACAAAAAGTAGCTGAACAATTTAAAGTTTGAATCACACTATTTGACATAACAGTGTAACCCCCCCCTCCCCTCCACTCTGTGTTAGTTCGTCCTCCTGGCGTTGCCTTCACTGCACTAAAGTCAACTCTATCCAGGATGTGCTGTGTGAAGTGTGTGAGCGTCCCCGCTTGGCATCAGCCAGCTCTACAGCAGACGAATCTCAGCCTGCCACCATCACTGGTCTGTATAATCCAAGTGTGTGTGTGTGTGTGTGTGTGTGTGTGTGTGTGTGCACGCACTGTTTCCTCTTGTATTTTTGGTGGCAGTGTAGTAGTAATTTCAGTGCTTTGTTCCCAGTCCTATTCCCAGTACCAGTTGTAGTATCTGTGGTGTTTTAAAAATAACTGTTATTTGGTCACATACAGTATATCAGGACATATGGATCAACTGATAAATCCCCCTTGTGCAATAATCCTAGATGATGAATTTTCCTTGTTTGTACATTTTCTAACCATAGGACTGGGTTCTATTTACTTTCAGTTTTTCTGGAAATCCACAATTTTATTCTCAGTAACAGTGTTGTCATATCCAACTTATAGTCCATTTGAAATGTACATAAATCATTCAGATTTGTGCAAAAGTACTTTTACGCAAATCTGAACAATTTGGCCTAATTGGCCTTAACTGTTAATACAGCATGAGTTTTCTGTGTTTTGTTTTGAGAAATGTGAATTGACACTCCTGGTGTGTGCATTTGTGTGTGTGCGTGTGTGTGTGTGTGTTTCAGAGTGGCAGTGTAAGAGCTGTACTGTGGTGAATGCAGCCAGCAGTATTCTTTGTGAGGTGTGTGAACGGCCTCGTTTGGCCACCCGACCTCCTGTGACCCCCACACACCCTCCCATCACCCCGCCCAGACCACCAGCACCTGTGCTGGGAATGCCCGGTGACCCCGACAGCCAGGTCAGTTAAGTGTGTGTGTGTGTGTGTGTGCATTTGTGTGCATGTCACAGCTGCAAACGTGTTGCCTTTTAGCAAAATTCTCTGTTCTGAATCTAAAATAGGTCATTCTTGAGATGTGTCAGGAAGGGAGAGCCGAAGTGAATGGGATGCAGTCAGATCAAAGTGTAACCAGTGCTTGATTTAGCGGTCACTGATTGGACCTCTCTTACCAAGTTCACCGTGTCTGTGTTCCATCTCTGTGATTGGTTAAGCCACACCACGCCGTAGATGAACTGTCCTCTTAACTTTTTCCCCTGCTGCCATTATTTTCTGTCGTCGTCTCGGCATTGATCGATTTTGGACTTGTTATTGTCTGCCGTTATACTCAAAATTGTAAGGTTTTGAGTTTGAGGTTTTTAGTGATAGGCCCAAACGCAAAATCAGTCAAGTCAATTTTTGTGACCCTTTGGGCTAGAAATGCAATTTAAAAGTTATGGCCAGGGAGATATGATGCATTACAAGAAATGGCGGTCAGTTTTGATTTTGATTCCTGGGGCAGTGGTCCTTTGCCTTGCTTAGAATTCTATCTATTATCATTTTGGTGCTGTATGAATTTAAAGTGATGTTGAACTTTGGTAGTACCTTGGGTTGTGTAGCTTCCTGGCCATGATATAACCCCAAAATAGGCGATTCTCTGCTTTCTGTTTCTCCGGTAGAGATGATTGGAGAATTGTTGGCAAAACATTGAAAATCACACTTCTAGCACATAAACAAATGCCAACAAAGCAGATTCTGACAATATATAAAAACTAGTCATTCTGCTGAAATTCGCCATACAATGGCGGTGAATAGAGAGAGAAAACGCAATTCTCCAATCGTCTCTATTGTTTGTTCGTATCGTTTTATTGTTATTGTTGTCAATTATTAATTGTTAATTATGATATGGTAAACCCCTTGTAGACAACAAACCAGAAAAAGCATTTACAGATACTGTTGGTGACTTTCTCTCTCTCTCTCTCTCTCTCTCTCTCTGTCTCTCTCTCTCTGTCTCTCTCCGCAGTGGGTATGTCAGTTCTGCACCTATCTAAACTACTCTCCAGCTACAGTGTGTGAGATGTGTGACCTGGCTCGCCCGGAGCCCGCACCTCTGCCCGCCAAGCTCCGCCCCCCCTCCCCCGTCAGACGGGTTCCGGCCCTGCCAATCAAACCCAAAGACCCTCCTCCAGAGGATCCTGAATCGCGGAGACAGAGGCTGATGAAGGAGGAGGGACTGAAGTTGATTCAGCTGATTAGGGCAAGTCACCTTCATCACCTTTCAACATCCTCTGGTTTAGACTGCATGTGTTCAGTATCTAAACAGTGAAGTGCACTGGTGGATCTATGTATTCATTAGCATTATTTTTGTCAATTTACATATATAATACTATATGAAAAAATAATATATGAAATACTACATGGGTTGTATTATACATATATATATATATCAGTAAAATCAGTCCACAACTGCAGTCATTTACAAGACACAGTTTTATGCAAATCCCCCATAGGGCCCCATTCTATCTGGTCTCTCTGCAAGAGAGAATACTACCATATTTGACCACTAGGGGCCAAAGGTGAATCTTTTTCAGTCAAATGTCTGCGCAACCCAGAAAAAGTCTGTTGCATTAGCACTGTCAATAGTAATTGACTTCAGTTCATATAATTTTGAACATTCTGACACCTGTAAATCATACAGTATTCATCTCAATATCTCCTTTAGTTGATTTTATATGTATATTATTGTGTATATATTTGTCCCTTTCTGTCTTTCAGGATGGGGAAACGAAAGGAGTTAGCCCGGAGGAGGTGTACACAGGCATGCGGGTAGCCGGGGACACCAGTATCCTGCCCTGTGAATGGCTGAAAGTAGAGCTGCCTCTCCTGTTAGACCAGATCTGTATGCTGGTGGCATCTTCCTCACTTCATTCTGTAATTGACAAGACCACAATAGAGCACACGGTCAGTACCATAAGCTTCATTCATGCTTGTATGCAGGCCCATTGCCTTTTTTCAGTACCCCTCACAGTGTTTTTCATCAATCAGTTCTATTTATTTAATCAATATTTTCTTTTTGCAACCACCTACCAACCATTCCATTCTGATATTGTGTATGATACTTCACTGCTACCCCCTGCAGGTCATACAAAGTATATTTTTAAATAAAGACATTCCTACAGATTTTCAATTTTAGCTGTTTTTGCTTCATCACTTCTCACATTTGGGGAAATCTTTTCTTCATTTGTCCTTCAGCGTGAGCTAGTTTAGCCCCTTGCCCATAAAATTCAAAATGTTACCGTATTCCTTTAAGCATTACCTGAACTGATGTCTTCCCTTTGACTTCGCCTCCTCTGTTTCAACTGTTGTACTGACCCTACGTCAGCTCCATGGCATGTTGACTAAGGGTGCGATCAGACCTACAGTTGGTTTTCTTTGGTCCAAACCATAGACTGTAAAAATAGATGGATGTAGTGAGTGTGACGTCACCCATAGGTTTCTGAAGTTTTGAAGCCTGGAGATTGGGTTTATGATTGCTGCCATGTTGACATTTTTTTGGAGCCAGAGCAGCCAGAGCGAAGCCAGGTGTCGTCCACAGAGCTGAATTCATTCATACACTGGAATTTTTGTGGCCCTCTCCAGCTGTGGGCCCCTAGAAGCGTCACCACCTTTCACCCCACTGGCGACGGTGCTGCAGAGACGTGAGGTGATGTGGAGGGGAGGAAAGAGGGAGGCGTGCCTGCGTGCTCAGCTGGCCGCCTGCCACACAGGAGTGGCAATTATGTTGAAAATGTTTTTGACGGGCCACCATGGTAGAATATAGATATAGAGGACAGAGAGACCATAGGGGAAAATGGATGGTCAAATCACATTATATCACTGTATATGGGTATATGATTTATTTTTTATTTTTTGCGACTGAGGGTGCCAGAATCACAAGCCATTCCGGATTGTTCCGGCCCAGTTTAACCACCACCCCACTCCTCCACTTGAGCACCTAGAAAACGCTTTTGTTGCCCCTTTAATCTGAGTCTAAATATGTATGTTGAGGCTGGAAAATGTACATTTACATTTGTAATTTTTGTAATGCAGACCTACATTTTGAGTTATAGGGTTAGGAGTGATAGGCTAAAAAAATCATGTTTTTGATCTACAAATCAAACTTTGCAACACCATAACTGAACATGTATCTTTACACTGGATGCCAAGGCGGATGTGCCGGCGAAGTGGCATTTTTGTCATGGCTTTACCAGGCGATGTGCGCATGAGCAGATCCTATTCAAAAGCTGACCAACCCTTTTTGCGGATGCTATGTTGACTTATGATATATTAATACAATTAGATACAACATATTTCAGTCTAATTACATACACATATGACTGTGGTGTGAATGACTGTTAGCCAACATAGAACTGTCAGTGTGTGCCATGATGCACGGAGTGAGAATTGTGGAGGCGGCTGCATCCTCTATAGATGTCAGGAACTGGCTGGTGGATGGGCCCCCTCTTGTAGCCAAACTGTGTCTGTGGTTCACCGCCAACTTCTGTTTGGCTCTTCGCCTATTTCATTGAGCTGTTTCTGACATTTGTCAACAGTTCTCCTTGGACCAGAGCAACACGTTAACCAAATGTGTTATCTCCTCCCAAGCTAATTTAACATCATCTGCCCTCAGCAGCTTGTTTAAAGTGCCGTATATTCACTCGTGCATTCTGCACCTTACACACAAGTACATCAGTTTGTGTTGTCGCGCAGAGCACACACACTCTTTTGATTGGTCATGATTGATGACACCACACCAACTGTTAATGTATTCCTCTTAATCCAACCCCTGTTTCCAACTGCACTGATGGTACGCCGCACGCCTCTGACCACAAATTTACCAACAGTCAGTTGCCAGGCCCAATGAGCTCACAACATGTGTCTTCGACTACACTTTGCTCCATTGACTCACAATAAATAGAGCCCTCGGTGTCTCTTTAACTGTCAATAATGTTGGTCCTCTTAGTGACTCACTGTCCTCTGTCGCAGAACGGGCTATGTGAATGTCCCGCTGAGGATGCTAGGAAAGAGGTCGACGCCAGAGAAAAAGGAGGCATGGTACAACTCTCCAGAGCAGAGGCCAAGCAGGCCTGGTTGACAGCAGGGGGCGACACTGAGAGAGCTGCAAGACAAGCTCTCCGAGACAGACACACCAAGGTATGATACATGAATTTATAGACATATGTTATATTCATGTTGTATCATTTTAGTTTTAAGGGTCTATTGTAGTATTATACTCAATGTGTGGCTAACAGCAGGGTGAGAAACACTATGCAAGCTGCTGGGTGAGATATTCCAGTCAGTGGCCAGTTTATTTGGGGTGTGCATGTGTCATTTTTGCCTAAAATTGCAAGGCTTTCCAATATTGACCATTTCCAGTGCATTTGTTGTGGCTAATCCTCACAGATAACCCCTCACATCTTTGGAAATAAATGCATGACACTTTTCATAAATCATAAACATATTGCAGTACATAGTTTAATCTAAGCACTTGTCAACAACTAAATCATTGCACTTTTGTCCATTGATGGACTTTTTAATTTTTTTTTATAAATCTTACTAGTTTACCTTTTTTTTTTTTTATTATTATTTTTTTTTTTAGACTTGTAGCCTACCAGTCCTCATTGTTTTATCCAGCTTACCTTATGTAACAGAAACTCAGGGATGAATTCACAAAAGGACTGCGACGCTTTTGCAACCATCGCAAAAAAACAGAAAAAAAAGTTATAATTTCTGTTCATGCATATTTAAACTAAGTTATCCATATGCATTTCAGTGCAAAAACTACCCTTTTCTGTACAAATGAGGCTCATTGCAGAGTGCGGTCCGGTTCACAAAGATCAACGCTTATTGCCACTTGCAATTGTGGTGAAATTATTGTACACTTTCCAATCACTATGGCAACTGGGATTGTAGCCAGGCGAAGGCATCGCCAACATCCCAGGCATGCTCGAGAGAGGATATTTCAAAGGAGAATATCATTGTTTCAGTTAACCGAGACCAAAATTATTGTTGTTATTGTTGTTGTTTTGCAATTTTGGTGGCTTGGTCCGAAGACATTATTTATACGTTTGTCTCATCACTAATTGCGATCAAAATGTATGGGCGTGTCTGCGCGATAACTTGATTTTTGCAATTTCTTTTGTGAATCAAATGTTAAGACAATTGAATTGAATTGAAGGCAACTGAAGTGCAAAAAATTCAAGCTTATCGGCAGTCGCTATTCATTCTTTGTGAATTCACCCCTAAGTCTTTTGGCAGCATTACATAGCTAACAGCTTTAATACAAATTGCTCCATAAATCTTTTAGAGGGGTGTAATATTTTCCTGCAGCCTTCCTTTAGATCTGGAGACAGTAACGCTTTCTATTGTAGTACTGGAAGTGTTTCTGCCTCCTACCCTCTCAGGTAAAGGAGTTGTGTTCGCTGGGGTTCGGCGATGAGCCTCGGTGTCATGAGGTTTTGAGGCAGAGCGGTGGTGAGGTGAGGGGGGCCCTGGCCTTGCTGCAGCGCCCACTCCTGGAGCCCTTCCACCAGCGTATGTGGAGTGACAAGCCCGAGCCTCCCATAGACATCCATCACCCTGACAAACAGGTGAGACCAGAAATGAAAAGTAGTCTTGGGTCCGATCTCTCTGAATACCCAGCAAGTCATATTAATGACTTACGAATTGAGAAGTAGGAACTTATGAAGAGCGCTTATCTCTCGGGTCCAAGACGTGGTTATTCATATTGGAACTAATGATGTTCTGAGATCAACAATAATAGCATGGTTATGGCGTGCAACCTAGCACTACTATTCACCTCCAGCAGAATCATCCTCTCAGGGCTTCTCCCAGTCAGAGGAAGCCACGAAATCTTCAGCAGACTCTTTTCTTTAAATTGTTGGCTGGCTGACCGGAACTCTAACTATGGCGATGACAGATATAAATTTGCTGCCTTTCATATTACTGGCGGTGAAATTTATACCTGTATATTAATCGACAGAGTCTACCTCGCAAATGAACATGGAGAAACAGTGGACCAAAAACGCAAAGGTGGAGCTAAAGAATTAAGAGAAAAAATAAAGTTCTTTGAAGAAGATGCCAGCAAATGCCACAACTTGATTCATTTATTTAGTAGCACGAGAACTAGCATCAAGTGTCAGTTCTGATAAAATCAGTGTGCAGAAGCATCATGTTGCCATAAAGTGCTGTCAGAAGCAGTTTTCTGTGATTCCTGTGAGATAGTGTGTTAGAAAGTAACTTCACTTTTTAGTTACCTAATGACTCCTTTTGTTACAAGGTATATTTTTAGTACTATTTCCGACCAAAATCACCTGAATGCCCAGCAAGTCATATTTATGACTTCCGAATTGAGAAGTAGTAGCTTATGAAAAATGCTTAAAGGCATTATACCAGCTCTGGTTTACCCCAGGCTCTTTGGATGATGGGAAACAGAATAATTCAGACAAATGTTGAATTTGAAAGAAAAAATGATCATCCCAGATGCAAAATGCCAAATAAATTTGAAAGATACTAAAAAAATAGGCCATATCTCTAGTAATCTCTCAATGTGTCCGTATTGTGAAGGGCGAGGCACGAGGTAAAGGCCAAATTGCACGTAGACCACCGAAACACTCGATGGCAGTGGTGTGCTTTGTTAACATGGAAGTAATAACAGAAGAAGTAGTAGTGTTTACATTCACCGTAGGTTCGACGCAGAAGCATAAATGACCCTTAACTGTAGGTTGGTTTTGGTGAACCAGACTGCGTCAGACATCCAGGGCTGTATTTTATCCCAGTCTGCCCCATTACTTAATGCTGTAAAAATAGTTTCTCTCCTCTGGTATTTCTCCTGATTCATTCAAAGTCTCAGTTATCAAGCCACTATTAAAGAATTCCAGCCTCAATCCTGAAGATCTGGAAAATTACAAGCCAATTTCCAATCTTCCATTCCTTATAAAAAACACCACAAGAACAGCTACTTCCCACATGCAATAAAGCTCCTAAATGGTTAATCACTACTACACTGCACCTTTCCCCCGCCCCCCACCCCCATCACTACCACACACCACACACCACACACCACACACCACTACCAATCACTGTTATCTATTTATTTATTTATTTATTTTATCCGACATATGTGCAATACTCAAACAGTGCAATTATTTCTAATTTTAAAAAGTTGTCACCCAGCAACCCACTCACTTAGTGTAAAATCTACGACCACCAATCCGACGTTAGCACAGCACTGGGAATTTAATCAAACAACCTGCTACTTGCTATGGATGAGGGCTCTGTGTTATCTCCAGGATTAGGCATTTCCTGTTCTTTACCACCTTAGAAAAACAGATGCATGCACTTCAAATTCCTTCAAAATTGATTACTGAAGTGCGTTACTTTCTGGCTGCCACATCTCCACACTTAGCCAACTTATTCAACACTTGGCAGCCCGCACACCTTATGCAAACTAGAAAATGTAAACATATTACACTGGTCCTAGTCATTCTTTGCTAGCTCTGTAAATGCACCTATTGATTTTAAAGCATAGCCATTTTTTACCTTGACCCTATTTTCTCATCATCAATCGATTCTGAGCTATATAGGTGCGGCTCTCCAATACACTCCTATAGGGCATGACTTTTTAACCATATTGATGCTCACCCTGCAATGAGACATATACAGTATATTTAGTTTTCTGTCTATCCATGACCTGACCACTTTCACTATTTATTTTTAACTACTCTCCTCTGAGATAGCTCCCCAGACTGAGGAAGCATAATATAAATTGCCTTTAACAGGTAGATCTAACTTTACTTAACCCTAGCCAACTAATTCTAAGTCCAACTTTACCTCTCCTCCTCCTCATCTCCCGCCTTTCTCTTCCTTGGCAAATACCTCAATAAACTCATCTGAAAGATTAAGTGGGGAAATGTCCTGTTTTATCTGACTTAGCTAAGAAGGTCTAATGTGAGGAAAATTCTTGACTTGAAGTAACGTGCCGCTAGATTTGTGGGGGCAGAGAGCTAACAATTTCTTCTGGCAATTTAAGTCTGTTTCCTTATTCTATATGTATTGCCATCGACCGCCATGGATCTCTTTGTCAATTACAAGGGAGATTTAACTATAACGTTACTGACTGAGGAGATAGCCTAGCCTACTTAGAGATATATAGTATAGGGGAAACACTGACATTACAGGGTGAAAAAATAAGGCCACTAATAAAGGGATTTAATACATTTTAATACTTTTCATGACCTTAAATTTCAATAATTTATTTGAAGACTTTTTCATACTTTTTAAGGACCTGCGGGTACCCTGTATCAGCCATCCATGCAAACAACAGCAACATGTTACATCTTTGTAATGTAATCTTTCATTCCAGCGTATATGTCGGAGGTTGCTGGCGGTGTATGACCTTCCTAGCTGGGGTCGCTGTGAGCTGGCGCTGTCCCTGCTGCTGGAGCGTAGCGCCCCCTACTCCCTGGAGGACGTAGTGCAGGCCGTACGCGAGTCCCACGACAGGGAGTTTATCAAGAGAGTCCTGGCCAAAGAATGTCCCATTTGCCTCTCTGTCTTCCCTCATAATAAGGTACTGGGACAGTGTCTGTTTATATCTGTCTACATGTGACTTTTTGCCTTTGAAGCACCTTTTTTTTTTAACCATTTTGCCTCCATTCCTTTCTTCCCCCTCCACTTTCTCTTGCTCCCTCTTCTCTCAGATGCAGTCTCTGACGTCTTGCCAGTGTTCGGTGTGCTGCGGTTGTTTCCAGCAGCACTTCACCATCGCTGTGAGGGACAAACACATCCGAGACATGGTGTGTCCAGTCTGCTGGGAGCCCGACATCAACGACCCCGAACACCTCAACAGCTACTTCTCCACCCTGGACATTCAGGTAGGGAGGCAGGGGAGGAAAGGAGGAAGGGATAAAGGAGAGAGCTATTGTAACAAGTCCAGACTCTCTACAGTCCCACAGTGTATTCATAGGGATTACATATAGACTAATGTTTGAGTGATATGGGTTTTGAAGGACTCCGATATTTTTGATTTGAACCTGCCAATAGTTGATATTTTGTGCAGATATTCAATATCTCAATTTTTTTTTTTTTATCCACATTCATTTGGGATTTATCAATTTAAACATTTTAGCAATTTAAACATTTATCAATAAAAACATGTAAAGCATTGTACGAGATGAAAAGAATTTTGAATTTAGAAATTGTGACTATTGTTCTACTGATTGATTTTCATTGTACTGTATGCAAGTACATTTTATATGTGAAAATGCATTTAATACACATTTCTTTCCCTCCGGTGCTCATTCCGTTTGTCTCATGATCCAAAGTTACCCTTAGAATGATTATGATTAAGTTATTTGGTATTTGTCTTTGTCTTTTTTTAATTTATGTTAGGTTGTTTTGTTTGTGATAAATGTATGAGATGTCATGCTTTGTGTCTATATAAAAAAGAATGATTATGTAGTGGCATTAACTTGACCTGCAGTATATTCTAATTTAAAAATGTATCTTCAAAAGTGTGTCTTTTAAACCCTATCTTTTTTTCAAAAGGTTCTCAGACCAGTAATGGATTTGATTAAGCTGCACCATGCAAGATTTTTATATAAAAATCCAGCCTTTCTATCAGCCTACATCATGAAGTAGGGCTGCAATAAAGAAGGGTGTCCCATCCCCACTAATTGAGACGCCATAGATTCGTCCTAGTTGCCCAATTTAAATTCTGGTGTCGGGTATGGTCAATGGTGAGAAATCTTCTTCACACATAGGATGTGAGGAAAGGAAAATGCACAATTTATAATCATCTTTGAAAGTAAAACAAAAATACAAGTTACAAGTTGGATTTCTGGGTATTGAAGTCCTCAAAATTCAAATATTTCCATCTCGCTGTTTTTTTGTGGTCCCCAGTATACGAAAATTTCATAGTGCAGCTTTAAAATGTAGTTTTCTGGTTTAGTATCAGTGGTGAAAAGCGGTCTTGCCGCATAAATATTCAATATATTATATTTGTGTTTCAGCTGCGAGAGTGCCTGGAGCCGGAGGTCTATGAGCTCTTCCATAAGAAGCTGACAGAACAAGCTCTCATCAAGGACCCCAAATTCCTCTGGTGCAGTCATGTGAGTAGACGAGCAGTCACTGTTAGTTTTGTCAACAAAAGCTATGGCAAAAAACATTCATCAACTATGATATTTTACATAACTAGGCCTTGAGAATAAACTAGACTGCAGAAGCTTCAAATAACAATGACTAGATCAAAGTGATTATGCATGTTTGTCAAACAAAATAGATTTTGTCACTAGTAGACAATCAATTTGATGGAGCTGGTGTTTTATATTACTTTATATTTAAAGTAAGTAAGTATTTAACCAAGTTCTGACATCCTGCAGCCTGTAGAGATGATCCAAGAAAGAAATAAGGAAAAAATCTGAATCAAATGTATATAAGAATAATTAACCTGTTAATTATGTCTGAGATGTCCCCATTTAAAATCAGGTGGATTACCAAACTATGACTTAGCATAAGCTTATAATTGCATTATTGTTGTTTTATTGATCTGTTTTACTATGATTGTACATTTATTTTATCTCCTGTGAAGCACCTTGAGATTTCATGGTATTTTAAAGTGTGCTATATAAATAAAATTAATTATTATTATTAGTAGTAGTATTATTTCAAAAAATCAAATTCAAAATAACTTTATTTATCCGTTAGGAACTTTTGTGTAAAAGCGTCAGTGCATAACACAACATATATCCAGACAAACGACAAACACAGAGTGGACAACATACAAGTGCAGCTTAAAACAGTTAAGATGTCCGCCATAGGGTTAAGTGTGCTTAATAATGTCCATAAATAAACAGTAATAAATAAGATCAAGCACCCAAGCTAGCTCAGGCTTTAATAAGTCTAATAGAAGTAGGCACGAAGCTTGACATGGCCCGCTTGGTCTTGAATGGGAGTGACCTGTATCTGCGGCCTGAGGGTAGGTGGCTGTATTGGTTGTGTAGTGTGTGTGTGATATCCGAGGCTATTTGTAGTCCTTTCATTTTACACCGTCTGCTGTAGATGCTGCTTAGTGGTTCTTGGTCCAGTCCAATGATTTTGTTGCTCATTCTGATGATTTTGTTGAGAGGATTACGGTGGATGTTACTCAAAGCACCAAACCAGGCTGTTATGTTGAAGGTGATGATGGATTCAATGAAGCACCTGTAGAAAGCTAGTAGAACTGATCGGTGGACCTGGAGTTTACAGAGTTTCCTCAGAAAGAAGAGGCGTTGCTGACATTTGGAGAAGATGAGTTCACTGTTAGGTTTGAAGGTGAGTTTGTGGTCAATTGTGGTGCCAAGGTATTTGTATGCCTCCACTCTCTCTATGGCCTGGCCATTGACCTCCAGTGTAGGGATGGTGGACTGTCCATGACGGAAATCAGTGACCAGCTCCTTGGTCTTGGAGGCATTGAGGTCAAGGCAATTCCCCTTACACCACTCTGAGAATGTGTCCATCTCAGCTTGGAGCTGCCCTTCAGAGTTAGTGGTATCCACAATGACTGTGTCATCAGAGTATTTGATGTAGATTATTTCTGGGTCTGAGCTCCTGCAGTTATCAGTGTACAGAGTGAAGAGCACAGGTGAAATTACAGAGCCCTGTGGGGCTCCAGTGGAGATGGTTCGAGTAGAGCTGAGCTGACCGTTGATTCTGACCACTTGGTGTCTCCCTGTCAGAAATGAAAGGACCCAGAGGATCAGATGTGAATTGACGTCCATTTGGAGCAGCTTTTGACCCATCAGGTGGGGTTGCACTGTGTTAAAGGCGCTTGAGAAGTCCACAAAGACCATTCTGACATATGCCTTGGGCTTCTCAAGGTGGGTATAAGCACGGTGCAGCAGTGTCAGAACAGCATCATCAACCCCCCTATGTTGTTTATATGCGAACTGGAGAGGGTCAGTGTGCACGCCTACTTCCTTCTGTAACTGGGAAAGAACAAGCCTCTCAAAGCTTTTCATTACCAGGGATGTTAAGGCTACGGGTCGTTAGTCGTTATCACAGGTGGGGTTGCTTTTCTTGGGTACTGGACAAATAATAGAGGATTTCCATATTGTAGGGATTGAGTGTTCTGCCAGGGAGCGGTTGAAGAGCTCGCAGAAAACACCGGACAGTTGACTGCTGCAGGCCTTCAGCAGGCGGCCACAGATCTGGTCAGGCCCAGGTGCTTTGTTTGGGTTTATCCTCTTCAGGGTGAGTTCTACCTCCCCAGGCTGCAGTTCCAGGTTTGCAGTGGTGAGTGACATGGTAGCCAGGTCAGATATTAGCTCCTCCCTCTCCAGTGTGAAGTTGTGCTGGTCAAACCTGCAGTAGTAGTTGTTCAAGTTCTCTGCCATGCTGACACAGTCTTTTGCCTCAGATCTGGGTATGGTTGGATTATTAGGGAGGCCAGCCAGTGTTTTAACACCTCGCCAGGCGTCCCTGGCTTTGCCTTCCCGGAAGAGCTTCTCAACTTTCTCCTTGTACACTCTCTTGGCCTCTTTTATTTGTTTGTTCAACTTGTTCTGAATGAGTTTGGACTCAGTTCTGTTTCCTGAGATAAATGCTATTTTCTTTTCGTTGAGTGTGACTTTCAGAGCTTTTGTGATCCAGGGCTTATTGTTAGAAAATACCTTGACAGATTTTGTGGGGACTATCATCTCCTCGCAAAAGGTGATGTAGTGAGTGACAACATCAGTAGCCTCCTCTAGACTGCCCCCCTGAGTTAGCACCTCCCACTCTGTACAGTCAAAACAGCCCTTTAATGTCTCACATGCATTATTGTCCCATACTTTCACCAGTTTCTTAACCACACCCTCCCTCTGTAACTTCGTGCGGTAGGCAGGGATGAGATGGATAGCATTGTGGTCCGCAGTACTAAGGGGTATTTTTTTGTGGGCTTTGTATGCGTTCTTAACATTGCCATAACAGAGGTCAATTGTTTTATCACCCCTGGTGGCGCATGTGATATACTGCTGATAAGTCGGGAGTGTTTTGTTCAGCCTACAGCTGTTGAAATCCCCAAGGATGAGGACAGGGGAGTCTGGAGATGCGCATTCAATACGATGGACGCACGTGGCTATAGCCTCTGACGCACGTGTGACGTTGCCAGATGGTGGGATGTAAACAAGCACTAAAGCAAGCTGACCGAACTCACGGGGGAGACACTTAGGTCGAAATGTCACGGCTAGCAGCTCTATATCGGGTGTACAGCAGGAATCCTTCACATTAGCGGTCTTACTCCATGCCCTGTTTATGTACACACATAACCCCCCCCCCCCCCCCCCCCCCCCCGTGTCTCTTCTGGCTGCTCACAGTGTCCCGGTCTAATCTGAGTGGGGTCCCGAAGCCATCTAGAGAGAGTTCTGAGTCGGCGATTGTGTTGTCAAGCCAAGTCTCTGTGAGGCAGATCAGACTGGCCTCCTTGTATGCCCACTGGCATGTTATATTTGCTTGTAATTCGTCCAGTTTGTTGCGTAAAGATCGGACATTAGCAAGCATGATGGAGGGGAGCGGTGGACATACCTGTGTGCCGGTGAGTCTCTTCAGTCTCTGCCTAACTCCCCCCCTTCTCCCCCGCCTCCTCTTGGGCACTTTGTCCCGCTGATCGCGGCCCTCTCCCCGCTGCTTTGTTATTAACTCCCAACAGTCGTCCAGTTTCGGGGCTGAGTAGTCCAGATTTCGTAGCAGCAGTATATTCTCCCGAGTGTACTGCATTATTCCGCCTCCAAGAGCATTTGTTCCCACGGGTGTTGCCAGTAACGACTCGATTGTCCAAAACAGGAACATCAGCAGTAGGGAAATCCATTTCCTCATGATTGTCACTTGATGCAAAATAAATAAGACAAAATAATCCAGTTGACTAATGTGTTGTACAGGGCTCTTGAGAAATTACTGCTGTAGTTGCCACTCGACAAACGCAAACACATGCAAAACCAGGTAATGCACGCTGATAGACGCCTCTCCACGTGTCGCCATTACAGCGCCACTTTCTAGAGATTTGTATTAAAAGCATCATTGTTACATCTAAGATCTAACTTGTTAGTATTTTATAGCCTAAAAATAGTTGGTAGCTGCAGTAATTAACTATACCTCAAATTGACCAAGAAGTAATAAACTACTAAAAACACTATCCACATTTGAATTAAGTTGAACTATCACAAAGCTACTGCAAAATGTAAAGGGGCTGCGTGTAATATTTTAACATCAATAAATCACCACATTAATTTTGAGACATAAGTATAATACCGTAAACAAACAAGACCATCGCTGAGAAGATTGGTAGCCTCTACACTGCATTTTACATTGTGTGCCACTAGGTGGGATTTGGTGGGAAATTTGCTGAATTGCTTTACGGCGCAACGGATGCTTTACAGCACAAAACCGGAAGAGTTTGTACTTTTCCAGTAGTACACAACTTTATTCCAGTTCCACTATTCTAACTCCTAACTAGATTCAACTTCCAATCAGCTTACCTGGTCAGAAAGCATATGGGCCATTATCAAGGGCTGTTATTTATACATTTTTTTATTTTACTGTGCAAAAAACAATAAAAGATGGACATTTGACAAAGTAACAGAGAGTTGGGGAGGTGAAGGTAATGGTGGGTGGGGTTGGGTGTGGGTGGATGGGTCACTCTAGATGTTGTGGCTGCCATCAAGGACTGTTATCAGCTCTTATCCTTCCTTTTGCTCTTCAAAACATATGGAGCGAAGCCATGGAGGGCGAGAGAGGACAAGTAGCAACATCTTCTTAGTGACAAGAAACAACAGGGTTTACAAGAAACGTGGTCTTAACACATAGCACCTTTAAACTACTAGCTTAATTACATGTAGTGAAACAACTAACCAACACTGATAACAAGATGTCCTGATGGCCAAACAACAATGTATGTATATCAGTTAAAATCACAATTACAACCGTTGTTAATACTTTTATTAATCCCTTTTACTTTTACCTCTCTTCTCCTCTCCTCCTCAGTGTTCATATGGATTCATCTATGATGGAGACCAGCTCAAGGTCACTTGCTTTCAGTGTCACAACAGTTTCTGCGCTCAATGCAAAAAACCTGTAAGTACTAGGTATGTGTGTGTGTGTGTGTGTGTGTGTTTAGACCATGGCCCTTCTTTCCTCTGTAAATATCTGTAAAAGCTATGTTTTGTCAATGTATTTCAGTGCTGTCCTTGGAAACAGGTGTTAGTGGTTTATAAATGTTGCATTGTAGGACACAACCTCTTTTCTTAATGCACAGAGTTCTGCTGGAAAGAACCGCTTTCTTTGCCTTTCTGACATATCTAGTTTGCGATCCATTGTGCTTGCACATGGGCGCAGATGATATGGGGGTGTTTAAATATGCAGCACTTCATTTACATGTTGATTTTCATTGGCTTTCATCGCAGACAATAACGCAATGAATCACCTCACCTGCACAATGGCGTTAACGCTAAGTTTTATGAATATGGATATAGATAGATACATGGGTGTATATCTATTTAATTTTGTTGTCTCTCTGTAGTGGGAGTCTCAGCATGCAGGTCTATCATGTGAACAGTACCAGTCATGGAAGAGGGAGAATGATCCGGAGTACCAGAGGCAGGGCCTGGCTGGATACCTCAGAGACAATGGCATCAGTGAGTACACAAACACACACACCAGTATTTCCACTGTCATTTTTTGTAGCAGCAACTGTTTCAGGTAATTTTCTTTATGGTTCAACTTGGAGGAGGGGAGGGGGGGGGATTTTCTGCTTCTTTCTACCTTAGATTGAAATCATTTTTCAGTAATGTGCTGACCCCTCTCTCTTTCTTTTTTTCTTTTCCTCTCTTATTCCCCCCCTCCCTCACCCTCACTGTTCTTACTTTTCTTTCCTTATCTCTGCCTGTCTCGCCTTCTCGTGACGACTCTTTCATTCATCCTTTCCTCCCTCCCTCCCCTCCAGCTTGTCCTAACTGTCGTTTTCAGTATGCGCTGTCTAAAGGAGGCTGCATGCATTTCTGCTGCTCTCAGTGTCGCTACCAGTTCTGCAGCGGCTGCAACAACCCTTTTCACACCGTAAGTCTGCTTTATCCTTTTGGTGTGCTGTAACTCATATGTAATCCATTTTTGTGGTATATTTATCTTGGTCAAAAATAGTAATGGCGCCATCCATTCACCACTTGTTAAACTTTGAACATGAGGGCCATGGTCATCTACCTACAGTAGAAAAATATTGACAATCACAATTTGGTTTATACACGTGTATTATTATTGAAATTAGCTAATTTAATATATTTGTATACAAAAAGTAACATATTTGATGGTATAATCAGTTGTAATTGTAAATACAGAGCAGTGAACATCAGGTGACTTTTTTCCTAAAAGGGATAGGCTTATAGCTGATGGTGTTTTAGAATTAAATCCTTTGCACATTGTGAAGCGATTGGCAGTTTGTTACAACCACTGGAACAAGTGATGGCTGCAACTTGACTAGTATCTATGTATAGAAATTGAGCGTTTTAAAACCTTATGCCTTAGCTAAGCATGAGGGACTTGTCTGTGCTCTTTGCTGTGATTGACCTTCTCTGGTTTTCGTACCAGTTAAGAACACATGAAGAAATAAATGAATATGTGCATCAGTCCAGACTGCAGTTTGCTCTCATTTCATTTTATTATGCTAGGCTTTCCAAGCATGAGTTACTGCCGGCTATCAGATGTCACCAACGTCTCCTTATATTGCCTCATACCCTTGTGTTTTAGATTATGTTCTCACTCCTAATGAACCACACCTCAGTTCTCTTGTAAGAGGACCGAGATCCGCACTTTCAGGTGTCTCAGTGCTGTTATTTGGTGCTACTCAAGTTCGCGTGGCTGAACTAAAGGAGTAAACACTCCAGAGTTCAATTAACCACTCCAAACATGCTTGCTGTGAATGCATCCTAAGTTTTCTATGGATGTCAATGAAGAAGTTGGACAGAAAAAAATACTGAAAAGTGCATCCTCTTCTCCTCTCCTCCTTTCCAGACCTGTGCAGTGGACCAGTGCAGTGTATCGGGATTACATGCCCATCATCCCAGAGACTGCCTCTTCTATCTGAGAGACTGGGAGCCTGGCAGACTGCAGGCTTTACTGCAGGTAAACAGACACACATATACACACACAAACACACACACACACAGACACACACACACAGTTGTGTTACCACCATCATCCTACAGACAACGCCTGCCTGGAAGCGTCTGCGCTAGACTTGACATAGTGTTCGTTCATTCATTTACGTGCTATAGAGGATATCACCACTTTGTTAGCTTTCTCTTTAGAATCATCATTGCGTAATGCATTATATAAAATTGGCACTAGAGAGTGGTTATTGTATGATCCATACTTATTAGGTTGTGACAGCAGATAACTAGTCATAATATAAATGCAGTGGTAGCAAGCAGCTTACTAAAAGAGCTTATCTGATCAAAATACATTTAAAGTGAAATGTTGCAGTGTGCATCATTTTGTGAGTTAAATTGATTATACATTGAAAACCACCCCTAAATGTTATATATTCCTTATTAAAGTCAAAGTCAATGTTACAAAGGTTTATAGAAATGTAAAATTCATAGAATAGATAGAATGTTACAATCTGGAGAGGTATTTATTACATATTACTGTAACACAGAATTGCCTGACTGCTAGAGTTGGGATAGCAAAAGGTCGGTAACACACACACACACACACACACACACACACACACACACACACACACATATAATGTAATATTAGACAATTTCCTTAGTATTACATTATTTCTTATTCATGATTGTAGCCTACATCATAATATGATTTGGCTATGAAAGTAAATACAACAACAATACAACAACTCAAAGAATAATTGTCATTAGATCTATTGGTCCATGAACAAAATAGTTAACGTTGACAACTTTTGATGCCTTATTTGATGCCTTATTTTGATTGACAGTGCCTGAGAAGATGGAAACTAAACAATAATCAGACAAAATCAGACAGAGATTACTGGGGAATAATCGTTGAAAGGGAGGAGACACTGAAAACTCAATATAGTGGTAATATACGCAAGAGGGAAAAGTGCGCATCAAAGCAAACGCTTCAGATCATTCACCCCATTACAGAATAAATTAAGAGATCAAGACATTTATTGTGAGGACAATCAATACACACGCTGTAGAAGATCATCAGACTCATATGGCATTGTGCAGTGAGAACCGGGACACATCATGAGCGCTCACTCTCCCCATTCTACTATGGCATGAATGAACACTTGAAATGTTCCTCGGTTCAGCTCACTGTATTTCAGCTGGCTATGCCGTGTGAGTCAGATTGTAGTTTCATATTTGCCATTTACACAAATTAGTCCCTTTCTTAATATCAGTGACAAATGGTAAAAAAACAAAGTAATGGTGTATGAAATGCCCAGGGGGGTTGGATGATTTCTCATTCAGGATCAAATCACTTTCATTGGTTTAATTATAAGTCCATGGACCGTGGCCTGGAGGTATGCTGGTGTAGAGCTGAACCAGTAGAGGGAGTCTAG
Organism: Centroberyx gerrardi; assembly: GCF_048128805.1. Taxonomy (NCBI): domain Eukaryota; kingdom Metazoa; phylum Chordata; class Actinopteri; order Beryciformes; family Berycidae; genus Centroberyx; species Centroberyx gerrardi. The sequence goes on along the minus strand of NC_136009.1, from coordinate 1,814,290 downwards.
GAGAGAGATGACATGGGAGAATTTGAGGAGGTTGGAGATGAGGTGGGCTGTTCTGCATGCTGGATGAGTTGTAGGGACTGGATTGTTTCAAGAGGCCAGCTAGGAGGGGACTGAAGTAGTCCAGATGGGAGATTACGAAAGCTTGAACAATTCGATGGATGTTGTTGAGTGCTAACCTGCAGGATCAGGTTGTGGCTGCAGTTTGGACCACCATGACAGTCTGATGTCACAGATTCTTGACCGTCTGTGCTAGAGAGGTCTTACAGAGGACAGGATTTTCCAGGGAATGGAAATGGAGGATGATCAAATCAATCTACTCCGACACTCTCCTCTTAAGGATATTTGCCTAGTTTTAAAAAAAAACATCTGTTGTAATGCACATGCACTACTGCTGTGTGACGTTTCTCCTTCGCTTCCAGGGCTGTGGTGCTCACTACTGTCACCAGTAAAATAAGACCGTTCATTCTCTTGGCCTGCAGACAGCAGCAGTGAGTGCTACAGCAAAGCAATTACCAGGAAAAGTCACAATGTACCCATACACCTGTGCTCAAGAAAGTTGTGATATGTCGCCTGTGCGTAGGTGTAACTTTTTTTGGGGGGAAAGCAAGTCAATTTGGAGGAATGATGAACAATTACAAGTGTTGAAAGTCAATTCTGTATGCTTTTCTTTGATTGACAACCTATCGGACTCTCCTGATGCTCCATCCATGTGGTGCACCAAGCAAATATGAATTATTATTCACCAACATATGACCCACTTCTGATGAAATCCCCTTTTAAGATGGATATGTTTTGCAGTGTACATTGAGTTCTTGGTTAACAGAGTGTGCAGCGTTATTCTTTTTTCTGTGCTTGTGCAGAACAATGGAGTGGCCTTCAACACTGACCCTCCACCTGGAACACAGACAGGTAGGGCCGGACTCACATACACACACACACACACACACACACACACGGACAGACAGACACACGCTTGTATTACTATACCTATACATGTGAGGACCTTCCATTTCCATTCCCTACCACAATAATAATAATAAGCTTTATTTGTATAGCAGTGTATAAGAAAACAGTATAAGAAAAGGAAGTACAAGTGAATAAATAAAATCGAGGTAGATAAATATGTAGACATAAAAGTAAAATAGAAGAAATACAAAACACAGGTGCTAGAAATGAAAAGAATACAAGACAAAACAATAAAATGAAAGAGGCAATTGTAAAATTACAAGATCACAGAAGTGCTTTTAAGAAGAGATTTAAAACATAAAACTGCCCCCTTTGGAACTCTAAAGAACCGGTCCCCACTGACTTCAGTTGATAATAAAGATGCATTCACACAGTCAAACAGGTATTCTGTTTTTCTTTCTTCTTTCTCCCCTGCTGTCTTTCTCTCTCTCCATCTCCCTCTCATTCTTTCTCTGTCTTTCTCCGTAACTCTTATTCCCAGGTCTGTGCGGCGTGATAGAGCAGAAGGATGAGGGAGGGCAGCAGTCAGATTCAGCCTGCGGAGCTCAAACACAACCTGGACATGCTGGCCTCTGCGAGTATGATGCCTTCTTTCAGTATTTCAGTACTTCAGTCAGTATTTGGTTACACCTAGGCTTTGGCCGATATTCAATATTATTGAATACCGTGTTATTTCTTGAATATCGCGACATTTCTCACGATATCGAATATCGGATATAAAGCATTCAAATAGAACCACTGTGGTAGTGACAGAGTTTCTGTACATTTTTATTATCAATACTTACTGTAACCTCACATCTTCAACTCTGCATTTACCCACTGTGTCACCATGGTAACCAGGAAGCACTACCGGGAGTACCTGGTCAGCCTGATCAATGGCCACTCCATCGACCCAGCACCCCTCTTCAATGCCAATGAGTTGGTACTGGCCTGCAGGAGATACCAAGTGGAAGACGCACGGGGGGACGGAGAGGATGATTTCACCTACTACAGCAGACTACTAGAGGTAAACCTGCAATGAAACCTGTGTCTAAGCCCGTCTCCCTGCCTTAAGGAGCTGCTAACACACCTAAACTATTTCATTAGTATGGCCTTCAATGGAGAGTTTTGGTGTCCCATGGTCTTAATATTGTTTCAGAGGCTTTTCCACCCTGACAAGAATACAATTCTTGGGTAAACTGAACTGAATACTTGGCATGAAAATAGTCAAATTTAAAGATAATGAATATTAGCTATTGCCAGCTTCAGTCCAAGATTTGATTCAAGCTCTCCAGGTGTGGGTTATGAGCTTATCTGTTCAACATATTTTTATTTTTGGTGACTTGCACCTTGGACACAAAAAATGGTACTGATTGGCCTATAGGGGGCGGTACAATAAGCCCTCAAAGTCTAAGGCTCAGCCCCACTGCGCCGTTAGTAGTAGAGATGTGAAACCTGGCACAGATATGTATCTGTACATGCTGGACATTTTTGCCTCTTGGACCCATAATGTCCGCCACCAATATTGGGCCGCCATTTTGGACCTTTTTAAAAACCTTTAAAAATCTTCTGAGAAATTGAGAAATTTAGCAAGGACATTAACTGGGTAAGCCTTTACTTGGTTTGTGAAGAGCCAAGGGATCAGTCCAAAAATGGCTAAGTTATCAACCTATAATGTTTTTTTTCTTTGCATCAAAAGTTCAACTGCCTGTAAAATCGTGACAGTAATTAGTCCACTTGAAATTCTACAAGTTTGTCAGAAACATCATTTTAAAGATCCACCAAGATGTTATGGATCTTTGCCCAAACAATAATTGCTTATCAATGGAAATATGCAACACCTGCACTTCTCAATCTCACCTAGAACATGTCGTACATGAAAAACAGATTATTAGTCAATTTAGTATGTCAACATTCATCTAACACTTCACCTGTGAGTTGGAGTAAAATTGCTCTGCACAACTGCATAACTGTAACTCCATATGCTCCTATGCTATTTTTGTTATATGGTTCATGTGTTATGTTTCCTGTTTTGGTCTCAAGATATTTTATATATAATATACAAAATGTGAAAACTAAATAATAATAATAAAGTAAATGTATATAAATTAAATGATTTAAAGTACATAAATATAATTGTATACAATATTTGAAAGCCCTTCACTGTCTTATGGTAGTAGTAACAACCCTCTCTCATCTCTCTCTCCTTTTTCCAGAAACTGATGGATGAAGTACCGCTTGGCGATAAAGTCCCACGCAAGAAATGATTAGAGAACACCTCAGTTACTCAATTTCACATAAATTATCAAAACACAGAAAAAGCAACCACAGAAAATGTTGATTTTTTTTTTGCCCATAGAGATAGAGCGGGGCAGATTACTGGTACCGCACTTTGTGGGCTTGGCTCATTTGAAATGTCACGCCATTCTTATCTACTATACAGTATATCAGCATAATTAGACAGTAACAAGTACAATATGTCATAAACAGTGAGTCGTCATATAGTAACTATGTCAGTTTCTCCCCTACTGTGTGAGAGAGAAAATGTTCTATTTTGTTACAATCTATTGACACTGTAAATACAGGAAGATTGAGATGTAAATCTCCAAAGTGTTGCGTGAGTGGTTTTTAATTTGTGTAATTTCGTCAGTTTATTTGACTGGGGACATTTCACATAGATCAGCATCACTAGACATGAAGAATGAGATATCTGTCGAGTGAAAACATGACCGCAGCTCTGACAAAATGATTAATGGCACTGAAGTCAAACTCATAATGAAATATTGTTTAATTTATTAAATGTATCAAGGTCTTTACTTGCAATACAATAACATTTTAGAGGTTACAATTGTTTATTATATTATTGTTGTAGCTATGAATATCTGGTAACTTTTCTTTTTTTGGCCCCTAACATTTTGGAATTTAAACCTTTAAATGTGCCATGGTTAGTCCAAATAAGGCCAGTCAGCCATTTATTGATTTCATTGGTGAAAATGAGTGTAAACACAATCACCCAATGGGTGAGTTAACCCACCAAAACCAGCCACCCTTCTTAAAAACAATCATCTGGACTAGTTTCATGGTCTAAATGCTGTTTCAGAGAATTTCCTTTGTATTGGTTTCAACAGAGAGGTTTAGAGGCCTTTACATTTGCTTGTGAAAAAAAAATCTGTGGGAAACGCTGCTCCACACCATCATGTTTTTAATTATATTGCCACACCTTAAAATCCTGTTTATTGTACATCTGTCATTGTGTTTTATTTATTTTGCTTCAGTAAAATGCCATATGCAATTTGTGCGTGTTTATGTGCCATATGTGATAGTATATAAATGTCAGTTTTCAGATATTATTGCTAGTGACATTCAAAAGCTTTACAACTTGTAGGTGCATGTTTTACTGTGCTGAATCATAGCTACTGTGGAATGACGTTTTCAATGTTAGTAAGAGACAATCGAGAATTATTTTATCAGATTTTTTTTATTTATTCACATATGGTGTTGAATAATTTGACTTGTGGATGGAAAATAAGCAGTTTTTACAGCCTTAAATCACATATAAAGCTATCATCAGCTATTATCAGTCCTTAAAGCAAAAGCGTAGACAAAGAGTTTCAGAGAAAAAAAAGAAAATGTCTTCACTCTAATAAACCACTGAATAAAAAAAAACTCAGTTGTGGGGCGACAATGTTTCACCAGAGCACACCAAACCGCAAATATGGATTGGACCTTCAATGAAGATACCCTGATATTTTATATTTGACTTTCCCTGTCAGAAACTTGACACCCTGGCAATTCAATTACTCAAAAAACCTCTTGGTGGCTCTCACTCAAATTAATGGATACTGTTAGCTTGTCATTTTGCATTGGTTTCAATAAGAAATGTTAGCAATACTAACAAGAAATTACTAACAGTTTAAAGACAAATGCAGAAACCTTACCTCATAATTTGTAACTCAAAATGTCAACATGACCTTCAGGTTACCTAGCGTTGTCTCTAGCTTTTAGCAAAGCTTTTGGGTGGGTTTTCATGGGTATAGAGGGCCGAAGAATCTCGAACAAGCATCTCCAGGAAGCAACACAAAGCTACTGCAGCCCATCTAGCACTACTGGCTAATATGCTACACCACTGCAACATACTGTATTTAGCTAATGCTACAGTCAATCAAAAAACAATAGATACAGTAGCTACACATTCCTTCACTCTCCTTGCCAAGCTAGCTAGTTAGCAAACTTTAGACTATTAATAATTTCAGTTACAAAGATGGATAATATGAAAATGACAATGGCATTTATGTCTGTTTACAAGTTAAATTCACATGAACAAATTGTTTTATCACTCACATTGGGTTAAAAATAAAACTGAATGTCTAGTTTCCAGTTGTTTAAGAGCTCAAGACATTGACCAGAAACACCAAGTGAATAGGCGCCATACTTTGTCCATTAAAACCACTACTGTTACAGAAGTTAACATATTTACAAAGTTCTCCATGAATTAAATGCCATGCTTTTAATGAACAAACTGGATGGATAGAGTGTTTTCTGTTTTTACCTCTGCACCTGCTTTTGGAGCGCAGTATTCGTACTACATAAAGCAGTGCACAGATCACCTGAATGTCTGAAGGTATTAGTTATTAGGTTGAACACTGACCACATCACTGCCCACCTCCAGCAGCCTAGAGCAGGGCCTAGACTGAGCCCTAGTGTTGATTCATTAATCAAATACATTTCAAGATTCTCAATAAAATGTGATGCAAAAATGAATACTGCATTGCAACAAATTCCAGAGGACAGCACTTGAAAGCTTTACTGATAACATTAGAACTCTCTCTTTGGAAAAAGAGTTCACATCTAGGGCCAGTAAAAAGCAAGGTCTGGTCAATGATGTCATGGTTAGTGTGTAGTATAGAGGCTTTGCAGTTGCGTCACAAATTTATGAACATTAGCTCCATTATAGAGGTCCATTGGAGAATTTGTTGTGCTCAAATAATGTCTACATATATATGAGCTAGGAAATAAGAGAGATACCTGACAAAGATGTTCTGTGGGTGTTTCCAAATGTAGGTTACTGTGACACAGTAAACTGTCTTGTCTTTAGTTCTGATCTCTACTCCAAAACACTCTGAAATCTAGCTGTACACCTTTACGCCTTCATCTGCAAAGATTCATTTATCTCCAACTCCCACCATCTGAGCAGCAAATTATTCAGTTAAGGTCAAGTGAATGATGGATCTCTTGGTAGTAACAGACCCAGATCAGAAAATTGTACTGTATTACATTTCGCTAATCTGTAATTGTGGGGTAGAAAAAGAGTTGTGTGATGCCAGAGTTTATTTCAGTCCAACAAAGTATTTTATTTTGACCTTGAGGGCAGAGAATGTTACACTCCATAGTTTTCCCTCAAGTTACTGATTTCTTCCTCATTGCTCTGTGTTAAATTGACTGAAATGACCCAGTCACACGATGAACAATAAACGGGAATATTTATGCTTGATTTGTGTTTGTGTAAGTGCTTGGAGGTCTTCTGCCCGGAGAGTTGGAAAGTTATGCTGCCTTCATGTGCTGCTTGTAAGCTCCTACTTCCATATTTGGAAGTCATAAATACAACTTGCGGTGCCTTCTAGTGCTTTGGTGGGAAATAACAAAATGGAGCCTGTAACAAAGTCATTTTTTGGTGGCTGTTTTATTTTAGAGGAGAAAATGTGCAGGCAGAAAATTAGCCTGAAAAATCTCACTTCTCACTCCTCCACCTCCTTCCTACACTTCTTCGCCCCTCCTCACCCATCTCCTTCCTAGTCCTACACCTCCTTTCTGACTCCTCCACTTCTCTTCCTTCCCCTCCACATGCTTCCTATTACTCCACCCCAATCCTTCCCCTCCGCCTCCCTTCGGACTCCTCCATCTCCTTTCCTACTCCACCTCTCTCCCACTCATCCACCTCCTTACTCCTCCACCTCCCTTCTTTTCCATCTCCTTCCTGCTAGCACATCTGTGTGTCTTCTTTGGGACGCACCGATGTGTTACAAATGACACGTCCTTTTTAAGAGTGCACCAACCTCTGTTCCCCCCTTTCTTTCAGACAGACCTGTCAGCCTTGCTGTTGTCTCTCTCTTCCTCCTGTCTTTGACAGCTTGTACGTTCCCTCTCTCCCCTCCCTCTTCTCTCCACCTCTTCTCAACAGGCTTGTCAGCTTTGTCCTCAGCCCTCCCTCATGTCGTCCCCTCCTCCCATCCACTGACGTCATGGTAAATAAAAATAGACTACGAACCCCTGTCAGTGATCATCCTGAGGTCGACCACCAGCACAATGCGTTTATTTGGTGAAATACAGCCTATTTTCAGCTTCTATCAGTCGGATAGTACATTTTCAATATGAATAGCCTACATCATGAAGATTTATATGAATTTAAAAAGTGGTTATTGAGGCTTTGCAGTTGTCACAAACGCTGGTGCCAGAAAGTTCATTGCAGAATTAGCTGCGTGCAAATGGCTAAATATGTATAACAACCAGGCTAGAAAAAGAGACATCTGAAAAATATAGCTGTGGGTGGTGTAGGTACATTCAGTAATGTTATAAGTAAAAGTGAATTGTCTGGTGAGTTTGATTTATTTCAAATGTATGTTACTGTGACACAGTAAAGTATATCCTGTCTTTAGCCCTAGTCTCTACTCCAAAGCTGACTCTTGAGAAGAGTCAGCTCAGTTAACCTGAACACAGTTGGTTTTTGGCTTTGTTAGCTAGCTAACTAGCCAGCAGGCTAATTTAGAAAAGCAACTGATGATAATGCTAACAAGGGCTGATTGGTAAGGAGGCAGGCATTTTATATGTTTGGATCTGAAAGCCTGTACATCCTAAACCTAAATTACCATGGTGATGTACCCTGCTCAATAGCGTGAGATCAAAAAGCCAGGGTTAAGCCCAAAATTGGCTCGCTAAACCACTAATCTCACTCCGTGAGACAAGCCCCAGATATTAGGGGTGGGTGATATGGGCTAAAGGTAATACCGTAATTCCTCTAATATTGGCCCAGGCCTTTATTTACCTCAACTGCAGAGGGTACCAGGCCTTTATTGGAAGCAGGCTTATATTAGAGACAGGCCTTTACTTCTAATTCCCTCTGTTTGATAAGTATATTTGCTCATATTTTAGTACGAAGCCTCCTTGTTTTCTGATCTGCTTCTGTTGGGGTACGTTAGGTAGATGTTTTTTTGTTACTGCAATGCATTACGATAATTACGGTAATCGACGACGGCATGCTCCAGAGACTTCCGCCGGCCGAGCCATCTTGTGGCACTTGTACGTTACTACAAACTACAGTTACAAACAGGCACCAGGAGTTTACCGGTATCCACCGTTGTTTGCATCGATGCATATGCGTGAGCTCAGTCCGCCTGACAGCCCTCTGTTCTGTCGGCGGAGAGAGAGACACAGACAAGCATGGAGGTTTCGGCGCGTCGAGGGCTTGCCGACACTTCCCGGAGTTTCCCGGGGGCACGGTTCCGGCCAGTGCCGATAGCTGGGCGCCGATGTGTTCCCGGTGATCCGGCCGAGATTTCGGCGGGGGTCCCGACGCCGATGCATCACCGGGCGTCCGGGGCTTGGATCGGGAGGATCAATGCGGGCCGTGGGCGCGGTGGAGAGGACAGCGGCGGAGAGAGGAGACGGACACGGTCCAGCCATATACTAGGTTTTGACCTAGTCTTGTTTCCTTTGTTTTTTTCCCCGGCCTGTATTTGAGGCCGGCCTTTATTTGTTTGTGTCGACCACGGCCCCGGCCATTATTGGAGACCCGGCTTTTAATTGACTACCAGCCACTATTAGAGGAAATACAGTATCCCCATGTTTTGTGGCATTTTGGCAATCACGCCACTGGGTCCATCATTACAAACGCAGGCTGCACGGCCAAGCTTTGTTAAAAAAAAAAAGTTATTGTAAATTCTAGTCAAGATAACAAGTTTTCCAAAGACACCAAATATGTCATGCTGAATTACAGGGAAATGTGTATATAATGATGCACAAACATCTAGATTTTTTCCATGTGATGTAATGGTGCAGCCATAAAAACATGGCGTCTTGTATTTGAATATTTCATTCAATATAAGCAGCTAGAGCTTCAAGAAAGCGTTGGAACAGCAGATACAGAATATGGATGTGACGCTGTACAGTTAGGATTTCTTTTTTTCTAACTTTGAAGCTACTTAAGGGTAAAGTCAGGGTACAAGGGTTTAAGGCTAAGATGATCGTAGCATCCAGCTTACAAAGCCTCTTTAGTTTGTGAGGTGTTTCGGAAAAGCATCTTTCTTTAGCATGTTCTTAAAAATCAGTGTAGATGATGACTGCCTCTGATCAGTCCTAGAACGCTAAGTGCGTCTTGAGACAGAAAAATACACCCCACCGTGTCACCTGCAGGATTCATTGCAAAGATTTAACTTACGATTTAAAAGTTTATTAGGCTATGTTTTGAATATTTAATATTATCTAATTTATTTCCATCTCATATATTTTATTTCTTTATTAGGCCTATATTTTTCCCACTAATGATCTCTGTATAAAATGGATGGGTGTGGTGAAATGGAGTGGTATGCCCCGGGAGAGGGGAACACTATAATATGATGTAGACCTGCCAATCTCTCACCCTCCTCTTTCTCCTCTCTTCATCCTCCTCTCAGTCACGTAGTGGTTCTCTCACCCAGACAGTGATGGTATGATAAGGCTAGTTATTCATTTTTGCTTAAAACTGCTGTGGGCAACTTGGGAGAAATGAGTAATAATTTGAAAGTACAGAACAAAAAGTCTGTGCATGCCTGTCAACTGAGGGGCAAATTTAATAAATTCAAATCTTTTATGCAAAACACAGCTCTGCTTGCTCAATCTAGTTGTAACGACAACATTTGTCAGCAAAAATATTTTTTTGTCAGCATAAATTATCAATTGCAGTTACAAACACATTGAAATACGAACATTGGTGAAGCGAGGTTCACTCTACACAGGAGAGAGAGCGCCATCTCCTTAGCATTGAGAAAACTTGATAAACCCCAAACCTTTTACACAAAACACAACTTTGCTAGCTCAATCTAGTTGTAACTAAAACATTCACACAGATTAGCCACCGCAGCAAAGCTATAGCTACCGAACACCCATTAACTGACTGACCTGAATGTGGCTCCTTCCTGATAAACAGGTCTTGTGCCATGGGAAAAATAACTGGCTTCCTTACACAAGTTTATTCCAGTCCCAACATTGAGTTTGGATTATGGCTGTTTCACGTCAACTCTTCTGTGGATACATTTGTTTTCTCTCTGTAGTTTACAGGGTGGTCCGGACTAGACTCAGCTATGCGCATGTGTGATTGACAGGCAGTAGGCCTCCTCGCAGAGAGCTCGCCTGATTGGTTGAGGCCTACCGGGAGCGGTGAGATTTTGGAGAGCCTGAAAACAGAGGCAGGGGCTATCACAGAGGCCTGATCTTCTTTCAGACCATTTTAATTACTGATAGCTCAGGCAACAGAAAAATCAGTCAAAGCATACATTAACATTAAACCCACGAACATAGCCTATTGCATTATATGAGATAACAGTTGTCTGTAAGCTCTCTACAGGCGCTGTTTTAATAATGTAGTCTCTGTGATGATTCCAAGCATATGTAATTGTTTCTGTTGTGTTTCATTTTTGTTTGCATTCGATGTATTTTCACAATATCCCAATACAATATCGGCCACTTTCAAAATGGACAGCGTCACAGCGGCTTTACGATGCACTCAACTGAAGTGGGCGCGCTCCCGCTGCTTTGAGAAACGCACACAGGTAATGAATGAACCTTTGTAGGATCACACTTAAAAACACTCTTTACCTCTAAAAGTGATCATTATTTGGAAACGAGGCCCAGAGTGAGTTGCAGGTGCACATAGTACACACATAGTACGCCAATTGTTACATTTTCAACCCTCCCTTATCTACTCCTTGTCTTTGTACAGAAACTCATACTTATATCCCTTTTTGTCTGCTTCACTATTCAGAGAACAAAGAACCTGCCACCAGCTTGTATCTCTCTTCTCTCCGTGTACGTATAATAAACCTTTTTGGAAAGACACAGACCTCTTCTTGAATTATTGATTACTTGCTTTATTAATCAGTTTATACTAAATCCTTCAACAAAAGCAAATCAGGGTGCAAACAGCTATTCTACCCTGATTGAGTCCAGGGTAGACATGCTGGTTGAGATCAAATGGGTAGACCCTTTCACACAGCCTGTCTAACCCAGTTGCAAATGGGTTTTTGCTGCAGTGTTAAGGGGCTAGTGAGAGATACTGGATCAGGCCTCACAAGTTTTCAAGTCTTTTCATGAAATGGGTTTACCTCCTTGCGGAGCAGGCAGCTAGCGAAGTTATGGTTTCTACTTATAGGGATCATGACGGAAAACATGTTATTTGGGCCCAGGGTTCAAAATACCGAACTATTCCTTTAATCTCAACTTTTAACAAAGTGTTTTTACCCCTAAATTGTATCTTTAGAGGAGTCTTAATTGTAAGATAAATACAGCCCCTGATCACCTTTAGTCTTAAGACTAGTCTTGTCTCATAGGTCTATGACATAGCGTTGCGGTCAGACCTAACTGTGTTTTAAAAGTGGTCAGTAAAATCTTAAAATCAATCCTAAACCAAATGGGGAACCAATGAGGAGATGCCATAACTGGAGTGATGTAATTTGGTCTGTTTGTATGTGTTACGAGCCTAGCTGCTGCATGCATATACATGTAATGTCAGAGAGGCTAGAGGAGGAACTCAAAAACAGTGTCTATTGTATTCTTAATCATGTTTACCATTTGCCATGTTTAGTGAACGCAATTTCAATCAGGAAGACTACCTATCTTTCTTTCATTCACGTTTTCTCTTTACCCAATCAGAGTTGGCGAACACTTGCCCTCTTTTTCCAGAGAACCAATCAGAGTTAGCTGTCACTTCCCTCTCTTTTTCAAAGAGCCAATCGTCTAAGTGACGGGAGTATGTCACCTACTATGCTATCGCCCTTCCTAAGTCGCTGTGCTTACCTTCGTCCCTCCTCCACCCCATCACCGTGGTGATGGGGTGTTCCTCCATGGAGCTTACGCCAAAGTTTCCATCATGTTTCATGTCATGAATAAAGTTTTTCATTTGAGCATTCATCCTAGTCTCTCCTGGTTGAACTACATTCATGGTGACTGCAGGCAGAACGTATCATTCACTGAATATCTTTCAGTTCCAAAATTCATATTACTAATACATGAGGTAATTCAGGTTCCTCAGTGTGACTATTCCTTGTACTAGTAACTGTAATCTCTGTGCCAGTAACTGTACTCAGATTGCCTACTATAATGGGCAGTTGATATACGAGCAGTGAGGTTGTACAGTAATCAGATGTGAAGAAGAGATGCAGTTCCCTATCTAGATTCATGTCTGCCTATCACTACACATCTGCCTGTCTGTGTCTGTCTGTCTCTTTCTGTTTCGCTGCCAGTCTAAACCTGTCCATCTGTCTGTCTGTTTCTTTTCCAACCAAAGCTGTTAAAATATTGACCAGTCAGCAATCACTGTCAAACATGTACTTTGGCTACAGCGCTAATTAGGATGAGGAACATACAAACTGTCCACAAGTGCAGGCGAAACTGAAGGTTGACAACTCAACTTGAAAACAACACTGACTAATGAATGATACATGAAAAGCAAAACTGTGTGGTGAATGTTTGATTCACTGTTCAGTAATAAGTAATAAAGGAATAATCCACAACATTTTCTTGTAAATAAATGTCTGTGTTGGTACTTTCTATCACTGATTGATATAACACCAGTTCCAGTGTCTGGTAGGTCTTTCCTGGAAAAACCCTCTGGCACACAGTGAAGTGATGTGTTTTACATTTCCAGTTTAGACACAAATAGAGGAACTGGGTAGTTAGCATGAGCAGTAATGGCAACCATGGCTGAACAGACAAAGAAAAGAGCGCCACCTACAGAAACTCAAAGTTCATTGACGGAAAATTCAAGTAAAAAGACATCACAGTGCTGGACCTGGACACACTGTTTGATTGACAGGTGATCTCTGGGAAGTGCAGTGCAGAAACACCACAGCAATGACCGCTTAGCACCAAAGATAGAGGCAAAATTTTAAAAAGAAACATGGATTTAGCAGGTTCCAACTTGAATTAACCAGGTAGAGCTCATACTGCATCTTTCTGTGCCTCAAGCTCTCTGCATCATAACAGACACAAACACAATATCGACCGGCACACCAAAGTCAGATTGGATATGATGGCATGCCAGATGCTATCACTGCAGATTCCTCCTACATTTACTCGGTACTTGTCAGAACAGAATATTAGCTGCTACTTTGCATACATACATTCACTCCATGCTGAGCAGATATTTGATTGACAGCTCCTCAGCAAGCTGTCTGATACCTGAAATACATTCCCTGTCAGGAGGTAATTAATCTGACAAAAATAATGTGTCCGGCAATTTAGATTTTTCATGTAGGATGCATTTTAACATCCATGCTTAATTCAAGCTTGGTTTGTAGCTGGTGGTTGAATATACAGAGAATTGGTCTGCACAATTCGCAGATTACATGTTAGGCCTCTTTGTGGAGGAGACAATATGTTGAATCTAGGATTGTTGGAAAATTTAGAAGCCATTTGTTTGCCTTTTTTCCAAAAGCATCTACCCTTTTTACTTCATATACAGAAGATCCATTACAGTTTGAAGCTGAGCAATAAGACAGCCATACCACTGTGTATGCATGGCAAGTTGAGACTGAGTTATTGGAGAGATTAAGATACTGTCTATACACTGAGTTGATATAACCTTGACAGTGACCCCTTTTTCGCTGATTTCTATAATTACAGTGTTTTACAGTAAAAAAAAATACAATGTATATAAAATGTATGGTAAATAATGAGTTGGTTCTGAAATTACCAGTACTGGGAGAAAGATGGAGAATGAGGACCAGCAAATATTCAGTGCAGCAGGGTCATTGTGTTGCTTTTGTTACTATTCTTCTGGCAATCTGGATGTAAGTATTCCAACAATAAATAGTTGTCTGTCAAGAATGCAGTTTTGTTTGTTTTGGTAGTATAATTTGTAAAATAGAATATCACAATTAACAGTGTCAAAAGCTTTTGATATGTGTAGAAATGTTACAAAAGCACATTCATTATTATTTAGAGCCTGATACATGAGTGATCAAACAAACCCAATAAATACGCTTCTACAGCATTATGGTGGTGTGATGAAGATTTGGTCCATGTATCATTCTCATTTTGAAATTTCGTCTTTGCATGTTAAGAGGCCAATGGAAGCAAAAAACGGCACTTGTGTGGTAAGACAATGGGTGGACTTGGACATGGAGTATTCCATTTCTGAGACGTTTAAAGTGGATTTTAACAACAAAATCAAAGTTTTGAGTGTCTGTTTCTCACATTTATCCATTTTGTATAAATTCAAGGAGGAAGACATCACATCAGATCCCACTCTTTAGGTCGTTGTGTTTCTCTTTATTTCATCTTTACGCAGTTCAGGTTATGGAACATGGGAGTTGCTGCCTTTTGGATAATGGGTTTGATGGGTGTCATCTGAGGAGATCTATACTCTGTGACCTGGGTGAACATTAGGCAGGTGACAATGTCTATAGCGCTTATTGTAGCAGTGCTGTTGTCATTCCTTCCTCTTGTTTGATGTTGTGCCATCACGGAGACAGTAGGCCTACCTTTTGGCACCTGAGGTAGCTGAAATATCCATATTGGCTGAGGTTACACAAAGATTTACTATGACAAATAGTTGACCTCTACTACTATATGTAAATGTTCTATAGGAGTTGTTTAATCCCATTCAAGATCAGTTTTGCTCTTGGCAAATTCACATTTGTCATTGTTAAAAGTTAATTAATCTCTCTTAAGAACCTGGTGCAGTCTGGAATCATGTTCTTTCAGGGTCAAAACACAACAACATTTCACAAAACACAACGACATTTCACAAAACACAACGACATTTCACAAAACACAACAACATTTCACAAAACACAACATTTCACAAAACACAACATTTCACAAAACACAATGACATTTCACAAAACACAACAACATTTCACAAAACACAACATTTCACAAAACAAATGAACATTTCACAAAACAAATTAACATTTCCCAAAACAAATGAACATTTCACAAAACACATTTCAAAAAACAAATTAACATTTCACAAAACACAACAACATTTCCCAAAACAAATTAACATTTCACAAAACACATTTCACAAAACAAATTAACATTTCACAAAACACAACATTTAACAAAACAAATTAACAAGGGTAACAGGAAGTGGGACCAGAGCAATGGCTCTGAGAGATGCGTTCCACTGGTTCAAATTACAGCTTTTTTTGATTGCCAAGACACATTTCTTGAAATTATGCTCCATTTCCCAAAACTCTAAACACAAATGCATAACTGCACACTCATCTTCACAAACTTCAAACTTCCATGTCAAAACCAAACTCTCCACTCAAAACCATGTAATCTTACATCTAAACCAAACTTTGCCTTCAGACAACACACAAAAGCCATCAAATACACGTACACTACAAAATATCCATTACACACTGGTGAGATCAATTCAAAACACTACCGTAAAAACCTGTTACTGCAATGAATAATGCCGCTTATGGTTTTCCCTCAGAACAACCTCTTTACATGATGAACACAATATAAAGACACAACACATGTATACATTTTCAACATTTTTAATTCCTCAATGTACTGTAGTAAAAATAAACTGAAATTGAGTGAAAAAGTAAATGTACTGTAAAAATATGCAACTGATAAAGAACGTAGAATACAGTAAAATAATTTCCATGTATTTACCAATATACTGTAAACCAATGAAAAAAACAAACAGTTTGTACATAAAGAAAGAAATCACATTTATTCTGCCTCAGCATCCCGTCTCTGGTCTGGGTCAGGCCAGAGATTCTCATCAACATCACATCACAAAACAAGTAAACTGACCCATGGCACTTTTACTGTATCTATCTATCCTGAGGTTCTGATTGGTGTGTGAACAATTTTGACTCTTAGTGTTTGTACCTGGGGAATTGTGTGTTAATTGGGTTCGAGCTGTGATGACTTGAGTTAATGATATTGAATGCCAGTGCTTTCTAAATGAGCACATGGTGCAGCCAGTGATATATGAAGGGATTTGTGTGTAGAGTTTTTCACAAAAAGTTAAACAAATCTGAATCATGTGTGGAAACAGGGGAAAAGTGTTTATAGTTTTGGGAAATGGGTCTGTCTTTTGGTAGATGGCGTCATGGTTTGGGATGTTTAGTTAATTGGCCCAGTTATAGTGTGTAAGCGATCGAGAAAAACTAACAGAAAATAACGCTTCCGGTTTGGGCGTTTAGCCTTCAAAATAAAAGCACGATATTTTAAACATGTATAAATACTGTTTTAAACCAATTACTTTGTATTTAATCGTCAAATTCAATAAGTGAACACCCATATTAATGTTTGATGTCAAAATAATAATGAAAAATGCCATATTATATGCCATTGTTAACTATAAATGCTGCATGTATTACACTTTTTGATATTTCTGACTGGACACTGTACAGTTTAGAGTAACTGCACAAGTTCTATGTCAAAACACTCCTGCAGATGTGTACTTTCACTACACACCAACATGTAGGCCCAAGCTGTTAAAGAAAAGTCATGACAGGCCCTCAAAGTCAGCCATACTGTAATAATGTGACATTTGTAGAATAAAGTGGACACTGTACAGTTTACCTTTCATTGTAACTGCACAAGTTCTATGTCAAAACACTCTAACAGACCTGTACTTTCTCTACACACTATCATTTAGGTCCAAGCTGTTTTACTTTCACACACACTAATATTTAGGCCCAAATGGTTTAAGAAAAGTCATGACAGGCCCTCAAAGTCAGCCATACTGTAAAACTGTGACATTTTCTGACTAAGTTGGACACTGTACAGTTTATCTTTCATTGTAACTGCAGTTCTGTCAAAACACTCCTGTAGACCTGTACTTTCTCTACACACTATCATTTAGGTCCAAGCTGTGTATTTATTATTTATGTATTTATATCTAATTTGTCACATTTCTTTTTTTCAGTCACACCTGCCATTGAAACCAGTAAAATTGAAAACTGTAAAAAAAAGATTTTACAGTGTGAAAAAGACTTGACTTGAGATTACTGTGTGTGTTTCAAATGTGTGTCTTAGATACTTTTTTCTACAAATGTCAGTGTTAGAGTATGGCTGACTTTGAGGGCCTGTCATGACTTTTCTTAAACCATTTGGGCCTAAATATTAGTGTGTGTGAAAGTTCAGGTCTGCAGGAGTGTTTTGACATAGAACTTGTGCAGTTACACTAAAAGGTAAACTGTACAGTGTCCAATTTAGTCAAAAATGTCAGAAAGTGTAATATATGCAGCGTTTATAGTTAAAAATGGCATAAATACAAAGTAATTGGTTTAAAACAGTATTTATACATGTTTAAAATATCACACTTTTATTTTGAAGGCTAAACGCCTGAGCGTTATTTTCTGTTAATTTGAACCAGCGGAACGCATCCGTTATATTCACCTTATTCCGCCCAGCCCACTTTTAATAGTTCGCCTCTTCCACATTTTGTCATCCCACTTCCGCTAAACTGTCACTGTCAACATCCGGTCAACTTTCGGTAGCTAGCTAGTCAGAAGATTAATATATCGTTAGGTAGCTAGAATCTAAAATGACAAACACATCAAATGTTTCAAAATAGGAGCACACAGAAAACAACATAAGAAGGTCAGATGGTCTTATATTGTCCCATCCGTCGTCAGTCATAACATGGGTAGATGATATGAAGAAGTGGCCAGAGGTAACTTACGGGGACATATTCAATTATTTCGTCCTGTCTCAAGGAGTTGATGGCGCAGCTATGAGAAATTATAAAAGTACCGAAGCCTACCAATATTTACACAGCTAGTTACCAACCTGGGATCTGTGGAGACTACTGGATGTTCGTGCATCGCTGGCTTGGGAAGGTCATGCAGTCACGCAGCCTCAATATTATGGAAGGTAAGACTCATATCTATCATGCACATTATTATTATTATTATTATTATTATGTATATTGTACTTAACGTTTCATTAATATCTTGCAAAGTTCGTTTGTGTTGTTAACATAAGTATATAAACATAAGTATATTAACATGTGTTTGTTGACATACACAGCTGCTGAACTAATGACCATCTGTAGGTTAAGTATCTTGTCAAATCTCTTAATGGTACAGTGGAGTAAGGTAAGTGAATGGAGTCCAGGTAAGTATATGCAAAAGGTAAGGTAAAGGTAAGGTATGGTAGGTAAACATTAAGTGTAATATTAAGTCGAATCACTCTTTATCACCTGATATGAGGAATATGCAAAAGGTAGGTAAACATCAAGTGTAATATTAATGATTATATGATTTTGGATAAAGACAACTGTGAAAGTTTTGAATTATTGTCTTTTATCTTTTGAGTATATAAACTCATCCACTATATGTCATACACTTACCTGCACTATTTATGCTCTCACATACAATACATATTTATACTACTGTCCATACTGTATCTGACCTATAGTGTATTCATATCTATACTACTGTCTATACTGTACATATCTTGTCCATAGTGTATACACCGTATTCATATCATACCTCCAGCTGTTTATTCTGTATATAATGTCTACTAGTAGCATTACTTGTACTTACACCTGCACTATATATTTTATACTTATGCTTATATCTGCAGTGCCTACTGTAACTGCTGCACATGCTCATACTGTATATATCTCATATACAGTCTCTATATCTCTCAGCTCATACTGTTTCTAAATACGTTTGGTCTCAGGTCAAAAATGCAGTGTCCAGTGGGCTTACTGGCATTGCCTGCACCGATGAGCAGCGGCTCTGGAATGTGGGGACCCAAAGGAACCTTGCCCCGAAGCGGTTGATGAACATCACCTTTTCCCACCACCGAGCCACTGATGTGCTGCTGACGCCCGAGATAAGGCCCATCCATGTACCTCTGCCTCCCATTCCTACATTTACACCCAGGATGAGCTGAGAGAGGGTCTCAAACATCTTAAACTGCCCGTGTCAAGCCTTCTGCACAAATGTCTGAATGCTGCACAGGGACAGGAGCCAGAACAGCCTGCATCCTCACCACATGCTGACCATGATGGCACCAACATCTGCCAGAGGTGTATGTTGTTTTATGACACTTTTGTGGCCATTGCTCCCAACAAATGTACAGCATTGGAGCGCGTAACCCTCGAGCAGAGTGCCTCTCACTTGTGGCATGGCTCTCGTAAGGTAAGAATCACTGCAAGCACGGCAAAGAAGGTCCCCATCAGAGGCAACCCTCAAAACTACATCAGAGAGCACCTCTACCCCAGGTTCCATGGGAATGCGGCAATTCACCATGGTACAGAAAGCGAGGCATCGGCCTCCCAGTGGCTAGAGGGTTGCGGGTATGCAGTCAGCCTCAGAGGCATAGTCGTGTGTGCAAATGAGCCCTGGCTGTCAGCAAGCCCTGATGGAGTTTTGAACTCGGAGGAACTGCTGGAGATCAAATGTCCTCTCCTTAAGGGTAATGAGTCTCTGGAGGACCTGATCAGAAGCCAGAGGTACGATGTGAAGATGGTGGAGGGGACGCCTCAGCTGCAGCCAAATGGTCCACAGGGCTTCTACATGCAAGTGCAGCTTTGCATGTTCTGCACAGGGCTGAGGGCCTGTAAGCTGCTCATCTGGGCTCCATCACAGCAAGTTTTGCTACAAGTCCCATACAATGAGCAATTCTGTTCCAAGACTGTAGCTAGACTTAAAGCCTTTTATTTTAAGTATATGCTCCCTCATGTGTCAGATGAGTTTCAGGCAGGCCGCCTGTTGCTTTCCGCAAGATACTTGCAGCTTTGTAAAGAGTGAATATTTGTTGTCACCTACTGAACTGTCTCTTTTCTCTCTCAGGAGTCAACATTGGCAAGAACAGGCATCTCATTTCAACATATTGTTGTGCCCTGTTTCCCCTGCACTTGACCTTGTCTGCCCCCTTGTGTCTGTCTACATGTATGTATGTATGTATGTATGTATGTATGTGTATCACGTCCCCCCCTCCCCTCTGTGTCTTGTCATATGTCAATCAATGTTTGATGTTTTTTTGACTGGGGCGGGAATAATTAGGACTTAGGATAGGATAATAGGTAACCATTTTAAATCAGTTGTGATGAGAGTTTAACAAGAGATACGTTTGTGATGTGTTTTTTAGTAAATGTTAGTTGTATAATATGTTGTAAGAAGGGAAGTGTGTTTTTGGGAGCCTCCTACTGCCCTTCATGTACAGATCATATTTCACTATTGAATTCTTATTATATGTAATAAACCAAGATGGAATTAATTTGCAAACTTGTTGACATGACTTATTTCTTCAAATCACAAGAGTTTATTCCTCTAAAACACAAGGTTAATCTACAGAGCTCACATTGTATAGGTTTGTAAAAAAAATAACTATTTCCAAACAGGTATCTTGTCACATTGTATAGGTTTGTAAAAAAGAACTATTTCCAAACAGGTATATATCTTGTCACATTGTATAGGTTGTAGAAAATAACTATTTCTAAACAGGTAATATCTTGTCACATGGTATAGGTTTGAAAAAAATAACTATTTACACTATTTAGCAAAAACACACCAAAATGTATGGACAGAAGTGGAGCTCAGTCTGTCTCCACAAGTGGAGCGCGCCTTAACGGCAAATTTACACTCTTATTAATCTTCTACATCAGAAATGATATCACCACGAAGGTTACACAGGGCTGCACAAATTCTCCAAATTTTGTCAATTTTAGGGGCGAGGTTAATTGGAACTGTTTGAGAAATTATTTTGAAGTTTTTCAGCCGGCATATGACCCGCTCAACATGGACCCGTACATTAGCAATGCGCCTAGTGTTGGTGGTGTCTTCTTCAGAGAGTTGCATGCCTCTCTTGGTGAACACTGGAATGACAAGTTTCACCTTCCTTTCATAGAGGAGATCTTTGATGGTGAAGCCTCTGTCGGCCATGACTTCATCACCTGCACGGAGGTATTCCAGGAACCCTGAATTTGCAGTTATGAATTTATCACTACACCTTCCTCCATATGCTGGTGAGATGAACATGATCGGTCCACATGGTGCAATTGAGACAAGGTATTTAATGGTATTCTGGCCGTAGTAATGGCTGTAGGACTCACCTCTCGAGTCAAGGTTATGTGGCTTTTGAAGGGGTCTCTCTGAACAGTCGATCACACACGTTGTGTTTGGGTAATGTTCTCTGAAACACTGAGGCATTGTTGCCTGGACTGTCTCTCTGGGAAGCCATGGTAGGTAACACCTCATTTTCTCCTCCATGAGGTCAAGCCAGCATGAAATCACCTTACTTACAACAGATTGAGAGATGCCAAACCTTTCAGCAAGGTCCCCCTGCATTAAATTCAGACGCAGCTTCATCAGGGTCATCAGGAGCTGATCCCAGGGGTGTAGCTGGAAGCTGTTGTTGTACCCTTTGGTAAGGTCCTCGGCCACGAAATGGAATGCATCCAATGACAACCCTGTGTAGAGCTGACAAAGGTGGTTGTTCCTCAGCAGAGTTATGTACAACGCAGCCGGCACAACGCACTGTGTTCCCATATCAGATGTAGGGGGCCTCAGGTGGAGTGGTGTTTTTGAAGTGTAGTTGTGGTCAGAGACAGATGGATCCTCCCATTGTGTTTCTGCATCACAGTGTGTAGGCATGTCGACGTGGTCATCCTCACAGTTCTCCACTGCATCGCTGACGGCCATTGATGTATCTGTGGAAATAATATAAACCATAAATATATTTTCACATTAGGACTTCAACCAAGTGGTCCCACTAGTCAAGTGAGTGTTTTTTTAAGGTCCATCATCATAGGAATTAATATATTATAGGATGGCAACCACAATTATGCAAAACAGTGTGAGAGAGAGATGAACGAAAAAACGAGACAATATACACACACAATCTTGTAATCACCAAGACGAAGGTCAATATCAATATCAATATCTGAGTGAGAGACACTTACTGATCGTTAAATGTATTCAGAGCACGGATTTCACTAGCGTTAGCTAACAAGCAATTGAACACATAGCTAACGTTAGCTAGCTTACCTGTATCTGACAACCTCCTCATCATCCGACGTGACTTCTTTAACAGAGAATCGTAGCCGAGTCGGGGTAAGGGTGTTCATCTGTTGGCTTCCCGTCCACGAAATGGTAAGAACACACATGAAGCGCCCATATGTGTGTTCTTACCATTTCGTGGACGGGTAATTCAAGTTTAGCGCCTTCAGCCATAGCCTCAAGTGCTCCTCACCTTTAGGGGGTGGGTGCAGGTTGTAAAACGCCCCACAACACTCCGACCTCCTCACTTTATGGTCGTAACATTGTTGTTGTAATTGCTCTCTCCTCTTTATCCAATTATTATTGCACCCCCTAACTGAACATATTATACTTGACATCGTTTTCGTTTGTCGTCTATGGCTAGCTAGCTTAGGTCCCTCTCAGCTGGAAGTGGGATGACAAAAACGAACGCGATGACGTCACCCTTGTTGTCGTGGAAAATAAGGTGAATAGAACCTCCTTGAATGCATCTCTCAGAGCCATTGCTCTGGTCCCACTTCCTGTTACCTTGAGTGACAACGAATACATCCAATCAGTAACGACAAAGAAAGGACCTACCTTTTCTGTTTTCTGTGAAATGTTGAATTGTTTTCTCTTTTGCCGTTGTGTTTTGTGAAATGTTAATTTGTTTTGTGAAATGTTGTTGTGTTTTGTGAAATGTTAATTTGTTTTGCGAAATGTGTTTTGTGAAATGTTGTTTTGTGAAATGTTGTTTTGCGAAATGTTAATTTGTTTTGTGAATGTGTTTTGTGAAATGTTAATTTGTTTTGTGAAATTTGTTTTGTGAAATGTTGTTTTGTGAAATGTTAATTTGTTTTGTGAAATGTGTTTTGTGAAATGTTCATTTGTTTTGTGAAATGTTTTGTGAAATGTTCATTTGTTTTGTGAAATGTTGTGTTTTGTGAAATGTTCATTTGTTTTGTGAAATGTTTTTGTGTTTTGTGAAATGTTCATTTGTTTTGTGAAATGTTGTTTTGTGAAATGTTCATTTGTTTCGTGAAATGTTTTTGTGTTTTGTGAAATGTCGTGTTTTGTGAAATGTTGTTGTGTTTTGTGAAGACACAGATGGAGAGGCTAAGTTGGAAAAACACTCCAATAGGGCACACACACTCGTCCCCTACTCCCCAACTGTAGATAACCCAATAATGTCTTACTTACTAGGTTGTGCCAAAAGCTATGTTAGGAAAGGGTTAGCAGTATCAACCTTAAGAACCTATAACTTGGCTTGGAAATTATTTGTTTCCTTCTGTGTTATATGCCCATTTGGCCTATGTCGGCTCCTATAATATGCGCTTTCATCACATATTGTTTTGAAATTCTGTATATAAGGAGGTTCTGAAACCTCCTTATATCCATGTGTTAGTGGCTGGATTCCAGTGCCCTGCTTGAGGTTATGATCCGGCATTCCCAAGTCCAAATCCAGCAATACAACTGCTCTTAAAAGATACTGAAAGGCCCCTCCCTCCTTACCAGATGCTAGATCACCCATTACTCTGTCAGTTTTGCATGCAGTGTTAAGCGCACTGAGGCAAAGGTGTCTTTCACCTTATGTTGGCACATCTAAATTTTGTATATTGTCCCTATAAGTCCATGCTTAATTATCTGAAATTCAGGCCAGTCACTCAAGTTCCTCTCTTCTTTTCCTTCTTCCTTGCAACAAACACATCTCTAAAGCGTGGTTTTGTTCATGCCTCACTGAAGTCCAGTCTCCCAAGTGAAAAGTATTCAAGCCATTCATTTACAATAGGCACTGCTGCCTCAGCTGCTGCGCAAGGAGTATCCTCAGCCTCTCTGCAACCGCTGGGTCGTTGGTCGTCTTCTGCTTCCTTCACATGCATAAGACCTGGTCAATCGTTAAATTGCTGCCCAAAGGTCCCTTAAACCAGTGATTCTCAAACTTTTTCATATCAAGGACCCCTAATTTAGTGCACATTAGGGCCACAGACCCCCATTTGATGAGATTTCGTCTCTCAGACCCAAATCTGAGAATATTGTTATTGTTAGAATTCCATGACTATCTGTAGAGAGATAACAGTGAAACTATGATCAAAACAGTCATTCTTCTACATTCTCTAATTGTGTTAACTTCTTGTAAATTAAATAATGCTGAAGTTTAACAATTCATCACCCCTGGAACCCCCTAATAGACCCCTGGTGGTCCCTGGACCCCACATTGAGAACCACTGCCTTAAACCATGATTTCAGCGAGGTATCATTCATCTAGCTGGTGGTGGTGATTCGAATTTCAGTTTTTCCTTTACTTTAACCACCCGATTTAATCTGGGCAGCGTCGCTAGCTATGACGTTTTAAAGACCCATTCCATTGGAAAACACAATTTGAAGCATTTGGGCTGTAAATTGGCGTGAATGAATATTGAAAATCAGGGTTTGTGATATTTTAAATTAACATTGTATGACCAAAACCTTGACTTGCTCCTCGTAGTTTCAATGGGAGTAAGCCAGGCATCTTAACCAATATGAGCTCACCCTGGTTATTCTAACCCAGTTATGATCAGTGTTGGGGAAGCTACTTTGAAAGCATAGCTTTGCAAGCTACCAATTACTTCACACTGGAAGTAGTTGAACTACAGCAAAGCTACCCTAGGGAGAAATCGAGTTTGGTTAACTAAAGCTACTTAGAAAAAGTAGTTCAAACTACTTTGTAAAAAAAAAAGATCAAATTGACAATGTACATGTGATACAAAATTATAACAAAATATAATACAAAAAAGTCACATGCCAGCAAAAAATGCCACTCAATTGAGTTTATTGCAAAAAGTGCCCACTTGTTCACAGGTCATACATAAACCAAAAGATAAAATACCCCACTATTCATGGGAAAGTGCAAGTCGGTGGAGCTAGTCAGTGTCATGTATTTGCTTAAGTATGGCCATGGTGATTCTTCCTCAGGCTGAGATTCGGGAGGTTTATCCATGATGAGTGATGACGTTGTCGCTGTGTGAGCACTGAGCAACGCCCGCCCTTTTGCACATGCACTACACAAAGGTGGTGGTGGCTGCCTGAAGAATGCATTGCCTGCCCTGGGCATGCCTTCACAGTGGTCAAGATGAAAGAAAAAGGGGGCGGGGCTGGTCAAAGGGGGTTCAATTACAGTAATGGTAAAATAAAAATAAAAAATCATTCCTTTCCTTTTATGACCCAAAATTGTTTGTAGTTTGTAGTTTACTACACAAAAAATGGCAAAAAAGTAATTTAACTACTTGAATCACTATGCAAATATGAATGTAGTTGAACTACCAGCAAGCTACTGCAAAATGTAGTTAAACTACTAGTTTAATTACATGTAGTTCACTACTCCCCAACACTGGTTATGATGTTTATGCATCAACCAAAAACCAGATTACTGACTAGCCAGATTATGAAGGGACATCTGCCTGCATGTAAACATATCCTCTGATATCTTGCTTGAATTTCTCATCTGTATGACTGCCCATAATCAGTCATGGCATCAGAATGTGTTATTTTGGGCTGTTTTTGTTCCAATGTAAAGGAAAGGCATCAGAAAGAAAGAACAAAGGACTGGTCACCCAGAGTAACCACAGTCTGTTTCCTCTGTGTGACTAATGATATCTTCAACAGCATTACTTTGCAAGTTTACTTGTTACATTCACTTCAGTTTTTTGTCGCTGCAATGTCTGTCTGACTCTGCTATTTTGCTTCTGTGATTGCTGAGATTTGGAATTCCTGCTGCAGTGTTTATTCAGTTACTCCATGTGGGATTTCCTTAAGTTGGTTTCCTCTATTTGACTGTGTTGTGATGCACTGCTAAAGTTTGAATCAGCGCCATGTAACCCAGTGAGACTGTATAATCAAGTATAATTCTTTCAGCCTTATGCTCATACATTTTGCAAGGCAATAACAGTCTAACATGTATCTGTTGTATTGGTACAGACACAGAACTTCAGAATGACACTGTACCACACAAAGCCATCAGGCCCTGAAACAATACAAACATCTTCTGAATAAGAAAAAACGGTAACACTTTAGATTAGGGAACACATATTAACTATTAATAAGTTTCTTATTAACATGCATATTAGTAGTGTATTGGTTCATTATTAGTCATTACAAAACACTTATTAGCACCTCATATTCTACAGGTATAGTTCTACTATGGGTTTTCCCTAAATAGCCTCCTAATTAGTGCTTATAGCAGTCAGTAAGGAAGTTGTTGCACATGAATTGGGCTCTTATGTTTTGCTCAGTATGGGGCTTATAAGGTGCTAGTATCACAAGAATAGTTATTCTCCCTTAATTAGGCTTTCTGAATAACTTTAATTAATTTGAATCATTTGGACGTTTCTATTGGTTTACAATACACTAACAAAAGACATTGGTTTCCAACCCCAAATTGTACAGGAAAAGCATACTAAGAGCAATTCATGTGCAACTTCCTTACTGACTGCTATGAGCACTAATTAAGAAGCTATTGAGGGGAAACCTATAGTTAATGGGCTATACTTGTAGAATACAATAGTGCAGAATAAGGTGCAAGTAAATGATAATGATAATGAACCAATACACTACTAATACGCATATTAATAAGCAATTTATTAATAGTTCATATGTGTTCCCTAATCTAAAGTGTTACCGAAAAAAGAAATATATACAAATGAAATAAATAAAATTGAACATGCTATAAACCTGAATTATTTTTGCCATTTTAGGAATACAGGATTTTCTTAGACACATGATCCCCTGTCCCAATTTGGCTTCTTACCAAGCCATCATATAACTGACCATAGCTAGCAAAACACTAGTTAAATGGCATGTCCATCACACAAAAAGAGGACAAATATTTGCACGTTTCATAGATTTTCAAAAAAGCATTTGACTCAATGTGACACAAGGGACTATTCCATCAACTTCAACATAATTTCAATCAGGATAGACTAAGTGAAGGATGAAAGACAAGTTTTTATTGCGTGATTGAGATTATGGAAGAGTGTAAAATTTATAGAAAGGCTTTGGCAATTAGACTCCATCATGAAATAATCTTCATGGGGTGGTAACCTGTGGACTGTAGAGATGGATTTCCTGCAGGTGACCCATGAAACCTCATTCCTGGAGTTGGAGTCTTCCTCTTGAGGAGCTGGATCAATACAGGAGGTAGTGGGGTGGAGGTGGTTCGCATAAACAGCAACACTGAAATGACAGTCGGAGGCAGACGAGCAAGGAATAGCTTTAAATTCTGGCAGCAGTATGATGATTGGTTCTCAGAACACGTGGAGAGATCCGAATAGCAGAAGCAGGAAATGACAGCTGACAGCATGGGAAGTTGGCAGCAAGGGAAAATCTCCTATCTTTACAACTAGAGAGAGTGTGTGTAAGAAAAGTAGTCTACCTGACTGAACTTTCGCTATAGCTTCATATACTTTAAAATTAGAAAAAAATGACTTATTTAGGTTGTTGTGATAGGGCTACAGTCTCAAGTCCAACATTGTTTAACATCTATGTTACAAACTTGAAAACATGTTGGAACAGTCTGCAGCCCCTGGGGTCACCCTGAATGATAGCAACTTAATACT
Organism: Centroberyx gerrardi; assembly: GCF_048128805.1. NCBI lineage: Eukaryota > Metazoa > Chordata > Actinopteri > Beryciformes > Berycidae > Centroberyx > Centroberyx gerrardi. The sequence goes on along the minus strand of NC_136009.1, from coordinate 1,786,560 downwards.
GAACAAAAATATGAACGCAACATGTAAAGTTTTGATACCATGTTTCATGAGTTAAAATATCCCATTAATTTGCCATGAAATGCATATTTCTCTCAAATCTTGTGCAAAACTTTGTCTACATCCCTGTTAGTGAGCATTTCTCCTTTACCCAGAATGTCTCCAAAATGATTTTCTTATATGAACTGCAACAAAGTAAAATCTTGAAAATTGTTGTATGTTGCGTTTATATTTTTGTAGATTTCTGCAGATTTTGTGAACTTGTAGCCCTGTTCTATACTCAAATTTCAAGTTGCGTGGTTGTGTGTAAGTTTATTGCACTTTGAATAAAAAGTTCTGTATCTGTTTGCATACTCATGAATGAATTTTGCATGTTTGTAACTTTGATAGCCTTGCATGTAAAAGTTTTAGAATAAAAGTAAGCCTGAATATAAATCAAGCTTGTGCAGGTATTAAGTTACAAAACAGATCTATTACTACAAAACATCTGTCTTGAGTATTCAAACAGGAGTGGCAGATGCTGATCTTTTTGTTGCAAGTGCACAAAACTTGCACAAACACAGAACCTGAAATTTAAGTACAAAGCAAAGCTGCAAGTTCATAAAATAAAGATATTGGGAGAAATCCTCTGTTTTAGATTAGGTCTATAGGGAACACTCTGACAAAAGAGACAAATTCTGCTTTTGGCTGCATTTTTGGGCTGAAAAAAAAAAGTCTTAGGCACATGAATTTAAATATATACAATGACACTAGCAAAAATGATCTACAAGAAAATAACTGAGGCCAAAATTTTGGCATCAGCTTCACTAAGTAGGGTAATCCATCATGGTAGTCTTGTCGTGGCTCATAATCACCAGACAGAATCCAGTACGATATTATCAAGATATAAGAGCCATGATACAGTAATTTTGTGACGTATTTCAATTTGATACTGCAAAATATTCCAATTTATCACTCTGTTTTTATTTAATTCAGCTGTCATAAAATGCTGAGAAAACATAACTTTATCCAGGGAAAGTCAACAGAGCTCCATGCTCTTTTCCAGCTCTACCCTGCTGCACATTCTTACTGTTACATTCATACTGGGAGCTGCCCAGTACAACCGCAGTCTTCTACTGTCAGCCACTGGGAGCTGACCAGTACATCAGTACAGTGTGCCTTAGTTTTTGTCTGAATCCAAACCAGATCTCAGTGCTAATGGCTTTTTCTGACCCTAAACTCGACTGAGATATTTGTACAGTGCACATTTTCTCATGAAGCTAGGACTACAAACAGCAGGATTGTTATAAACATGTTGTAGCCCATAACAGAGGAATGAACAGTCATTGTCTATAACAAAACAATTAACACAACTGAAAATAGGAAACTAATATTGACACCAATAGATGTGTCTCTGCAAGCCAATAACGCTACCGTCTATTGTAGAATGATACTGATTCTATATAAGTGATTTTGTACTCACAGACAGACAGCGTGAAAGCAGCTCGATTAGAAAACATGTTAGAAAACTAATGCAAGTAATCAATGCATACTAGTAAAATGGTTGTGCTATTGTTGACAACTAAACAAATGCATGGCAAGCAGAGTGGCTGATGAATTGGGAAAGATGGTAAAGGTGACTGAAAGCACCCACGAGACTCTTCTGGGGGTAAAGGTACATTTTTGGTAACTGGTAAAAACGCATAGGTTCTCTGGCTCCGCATAACAGTCTCCCATTCATTCATATTTTACATCTTAATGACAAATACAGGAAGAGATGGGAGGGACGAAAGTAGCACAGCTTTAACTATGTATTTCTTTGGTGTTATGCTGGCTGGATATGCGGGATTAGGGTGAGGAAGACAGACTGAGGTTTGATAAGCATTGAGGTGTATGAGAGAGCCAGTGTGTCTGGCATGAGAGTCAGTCTGTAAGAGATGCGGCTGAGTATAGACTAGACATTACAAGGAAAACATAACAAGAAATTGATATTTGAAACATTTTGGAGGATAAAATATTGATTAACCAGTAAAATAGTTAGACGCAAGGTTGAATTTTATATATTTTTAACATATAATGTAATAAATTGTATTGCATAATGTCAGCATTTGCTTGGATGATCAATTGATGAATTAATGATAAGTATATGCTGTTTTGTGGTCCGTTTTGACCAGTGCTACATTCGGGTGAGGGGCAAAAGTAGCATTGCGCAGCGTCTGTTTTCGGTCTAATGCCGTTTGATGCATTGATCCGTGGGATGAAATTATTGTTTGTATTGGTAGGGCACATGTGTAGGTTGTCCACATTAAAATATTGTAACTCTAGCTGATGCAATCTTTTTTTCATGAGGAAAAAACCAAAGTGCTACAATCGTCCCAGTTCTCCCCTAATGTTGTGCGTTTACAGTGTATGAAGACCTCAGGCTTGAGAAATCTTGCCTGAGTTTCCTACTTGGAATTACAGCTTGATGGGCCTTTCCACAGCATTTTCCTAGTAGTGTAGGAAGTTGGATTTTCAGGTTTTCCGACAACTCTGGAACATAGCAGTAGTCCTCTGGTTTCTGGCCTTGGGATTAAGTTGCTCCTGTTCACCGTTCATGTGGACTGTCCTAGATCAAAGGAATAAATAAATTCTTCAATATATGTAATATGTAATTATCTTTACAGGAGGAAAAAAGCTTCCCACACTCACTGCTCACTGTGGCCTGCAGAAACCTTGTTCCTCCGACAGCTGCATTTGGCCTACACTTGTATAAAATGTTTCATTATCCCATTACTAAGTCAAACTATTGGAAATGCATTCTAAAATGTGCTGAAATTTACATGGGCATCAGTAGGAAAAGTCTAATCATTTCTCTCAGTCATTGAAAAATTTCTTCTTTATAGAGGCAGGGTTTATATGGGACGCTGACATTTACTGTCAGTGTTTTTCGGTAGTAGTAATTCTCTGGGACATTTCAACCAAATACCAATAAGTAGTCCGTTTAAAGTTACAAAGGAGCATGTACTACTACATTTTGAGGTCTTATTAGATAGTATATATTGGAGGGCGAGAGCTCATTAGTCATATATGTATATATATATATATATATAAGCTTATTTTCTCTCTACACGTCAAAGTCTTCATCTGTCTACACACACATCTATCTACAAATATTTTTGTCTGTTTTGTAAGGTTTAGGTATTAAACTACTAAACAGCAACATTCAAGTTCTACAGTGAATGGACCATATTTATGATTCTGTAAAATATTTGTTATATTTAAAGCTTTGGTTATTAGCCTAAATTGTACTTACCAGCACCTATCACATTTGACACGTCATTGCTACCAATTCCCAAATTAAATAATTTTTCCCAATTTTTAACACATTTCCCACCTCCTTTACTAATTTACTGTTAAAACAAGTCATCTGGGTAACACCTTTATCAGCTAATGAGCTACGGATAAATCCCCAGTTCACAGTCAGCACTCAGACATAGGGATATTGTAGGGATATCGGGACATAGGGATTTTGTAGGGATTGTAGGGACATATAGGGATATTGTAGGGATATAGGGATAGGGGCCATAGGGATATTGTAGGGTTATCAGGGCATAGGGATATTCTAGGGATACTGGGACATAGGGATATTGTAGGGATTATAGGGACATAGGGAAATTGTAGGAATTGTAGGGATATAGGGATATTGTAGGGATATGGACATAATGCTATTGTAGGAACTAGAGGGGCATAGGGATATTGTAGGGATATAGGGATATTGTAGGGATATTGGAACATAGGAATATTGTAAGGATAGTAGTAGGGACACAGGGATATTGTAGGAATCGTAGGGATATAGGGATATGGATTGTAGGGACAGAAAGATATTGTAGGGATTGTAGGGTGTGAAGGTTAAACCTCCCAACCGGCATCAGCGTCGTTCCACCATGCGCAAGCCCCAGGGACATTTTGAGACTGGAAGGAACATGACTGGCAGCATTTAATGAGGCACACCTGCCACCCATCAAGCCTCATTACAATGGCTTTAAAAGCTGAAGCCCTGGCCGTATGGAGGTGAGGTAGTACAATGCATGACGCACTACTCATGCTGCCTTTTGCATTTCCCCTCCAGACTATAGTGGCTGAGTCCTGTGCTGCCAGACCTGAGTACCAGCCACCCAGACTCCGGCCTCGCACTCGTCACACTCACTGGGGCTCTTCCTCAGCGAAACCGCCACCAGAAGGTTTTACACACTATTTCACCACAGCTTCGCCTCCGCCTCTCAGTTCTGCCACAAGGGATATAGGGATATTGTAGGGATTCTAGGGACATACAGGTATTGTAGGGCAGGAAGGCATCTTTTATGGAATAAGGCAACTCTGTCAGGGAAAAGAAAGGTGGTTGTGGAGTAAATACATCAGCAGGAGGAAGTGCCAAGGTGAACTCTCAGGCAAAACAGGGTCTGTGGAAGAAGTGGGAAAGCGTACAGAGGAAGAAACTTGGCTGGAGGTAATTGTGGGGTATGGAGGCAAACTGAAATAGATTCATTGTAGGTGCAAACTATGATGTGCTACCATCTCCCCAAAAACAGTCAATAGGTAGCTGAGGACCCCTCCTGTCCTTTGTGTTCGGGCATTGCTACTCTTAGACATATTTTGTCACGATGCATAACACACACAATTAATTCATCAGCTGACAGGATAGAAGAAATTAAAATTTGTTTTGTCCAGGAGGGAGGAAAGACTAGGAGTGAAACATTTTTGGGCAGGCGTATTGTAGGGAAGCTAAGAGTGGGCAGACATTGCTCAGTAGATTTAGGGAAACAGATGATAATCCAGTAGGAAATAGTGAGCTCCACTTCAAGGCCATACTTGGCTGTGTTTGAAATTAAATACTAACCTACTACCTGGTACATATTCAGTAGTATGTACTAGATACTGTATACTCAAAAGTGAAATCCAAAACTGTCTCCTAAACAGCATAGTATACTGAATCATCATTTAAGTTTCAAGTTAAATCTGAGCCAGCCTCAGCTAAAACATATTGTATAATCTAGACAGATGGTGGTGGGATTTGTACCTTCCTTCAGAAAAGCATTGGACCTAGAGTACAATAGTAGAGTACAGTACTTGTGTTTTTCTTTCTTTTTTTTTGTATTCTTATTTTATTTTATCCTATTTCTTTATTTTATTCTTTATTTATCTTTGTGAATATATGTTACTATTCTTTTTATGCAAATAAATAAAATGAATGAGGAATAGCTCTCGATAGCTCCTCAACTATAAAGCCTATATGCATGGTTCTGGCCTCTTTTGATAGGTAAGAAGCTAGGGAACATGAATCCATTGTAAGTAAACCTATATTTATTACCATTCCCGAGTAAATGGAGGTGGAATAAAGGAATAATATTTTCATCCTCGCCTAGTATATAATCTAAATTTCAAAGGCAATATCACCATTCTAACCAAGATCCCATGGATAATGATGCAACTGAATGTGTTCTCCTACTCCTTGACTACAACTGTAACTGTAAATTTGATGAAAATACAATAAAATACAACAATTTATGATACAATTTATAAAGATATACTAAGGCGGTCTCTATGCTGTGTGCCAAATTGGTTTTCTGCCCGTTTACTGGGAATTTTACTTCAAAATACTATTTATTTCCATTACTGGAGGCTATCTGAGCACAATACACCCATTTGCCAACATATTTGTTATATACAGTATATATGAATCCAACACACTTGCAGCACAGCAGCTCATGCCTCTGATGAAAGAGCCATGACTACAAGCATCATGGACCCTGGCTGGACCAGGAGCCTTTCAAGGCGACTAACATTTGTTTAACTTGTTCAACTTGTGTAGACAAACCCACTTATTGGCCTGGTTGCCAGCTGTGGCTACTGACACCTACTGACACCCAGCCCAAAAAAAGATGTTCTACGATATATTGTGTCTTTAAAAATTGTGTTGCAGTACATATATGTGCAGTATTTGGAGTCAACAAAGAGGATGGCACCCTGTCATCGGCTTTCACATGCTCGGGAGGTTAGACAGAAAACTAAACCATAAGTCAGTAGTGGCAGGACAGCAAGTGACAGCATCGACCACCTATCTGCTGCTCACTGGGGCCTGTAATGGGACTGCTGGACTGAAAGCTATTTAACCCACCCGTGTGTGTGTGTGCGTGTGTTCTTGTACTTCTATCCTTGGGAGAACCAGTTTGAGTTTTGCGGCGTGAGGTTATATTGGCCAAACCCCACTTCTTCAATGTAGACAATGGGAGGACCTCACAAGTAGAAAGGCAAATGTGTGTGTGTGTGTGTGAGAGAGAGAGAGAGAGAGAAAGAAAGAGAAAGAGTACAAGGGGAAGGGATTTTAATGTGAAAATGTTGATCCACAACTGATGTACTGTATTGTAATGCCAATAAAGCATATTTGAATTTGAATTTAAGCGAGAGAGACACAATAAGATGTACAGATGCAATGAATAAGGAAAGGGTGGCAGAAATAGAGATTTAAAGAGAGAGAGGGAGAGGGATAGAGATTGAGATACAGAGAGATAAACAGAGAGAGAAAGAGAGAGAGGGAGCAGATACACTTTTCTTTTTAAATGTGACAAACAGGGCGTCCTGGTGGCTCAGTTGGCTCAACTAAATAAAATGCCATAAAAGATCATCTTTAACAAAAAAATGTGACAACCAAATTTGACTACACACAATTTACAGAAATCAAAGAAATCACTTCCTTTAATGTAGAATTACTAATCCAGTAAGCATTAGTGTCAGTAACATCATTTTTGAACCTGTTAAGCCCGACGGACCCGGTACCGGGTCCACCCCACCCCCCAGTTATGAAAAATCGCGATGGAAGATGGTGTATTAATAGAAGATATGAATGTTATACTGTTTTGAAAACATGGGGTCTTCAGCTTTCAGAATCCATAAACCAGTTGTATGTTGTCCAAACTGCCCAGCGGGCACGTGACGTCGCCTGAACGGCTGGATGGTGGCTAAATCACATCGGTTGGGCCAGGCCAGATTTTGGCCATAATATCAACGTCACCAAATTATAAAATGTTTTCAAATTACAGTATTTTAGTAAGGTTTGTCTGTATTCCTAGTAACTGCACATTAGACAAGAACACGTTTTTGTGTAAATTCTGGCAGATTAGATATCTGCCAGAATTTACATTGGATTTCAGTTTTATAAATAAATATTTTGATTTTGTGTTTTATTAGTTGTAATTAGTTTTAATATTGCAATAAAATGACTGAATGGCAAAAGGCAGTTGCATGCAAGTCAGTTCAGGAAAAAAAAAAAAAGTCCGGAATAATCCGGTTCTCTGCTGCCAGCACCATTTGGTGAAGACTCACGGAGGGAGAAGCAGCGATTTAAGGTATGTCGATTCATTTGGAACTATGCAGTTTACAAATGTTGCCAGGTTAAAACTTGTCTTTGCTTATGAATTGATTGAAAATATGGTACTTTCAGGTTTTTCGTGTGACTTTATTGTAGCCTTTAGCTAATGTTAGCTACCGTTAGCTTCTAGCTAATTCAGGCTAGCTAGTTACATTGCTTGCTAAACACAAGCAAATGCTCTTTTTGTAATGTTATGGGGTGACTGGTACAGCTTTTATTGTAGATTATGAATGGTTAACGTGGCTGCATATTTTGTCCGACCTATGTCTTATTACTAGGGCTGGGTATCGTTTAAAAAATTACGATACCAGTACCAATACCAGTACCCTTAAAGTGATACCGATACCAATAGAGTACTTCATTCGATACCTTTTTTTTAACGTTTTGGTGGCATCTCGGCACGCTGAACTGCCGACTCCGTCACATACACCGCACTCGACTTCACCACCACAGACTGTATGGGTTGTAGCTGCTGCGGTAGTGGGCCAATCACACGTCGCATTAAATCGAAGAACACTTGCGGTGATTGGCTGCGAGCAAAACCATACAAATAGTCATTTTTTTCTAGATCTGTGTACAAAAAGTATCGAATGCAGGTATCGTTTGACTGGAGAAGTTTCGATACTACTTGGTACTGGGTTATTTCGGTCGATACCTTAAAGGTATCGAGTACCGATACCCAGCCCTACTTATTACTAAGTATTTTAACAATGAAGTCGTACAAATATGAACTTCGTAAATATAAGAGCAAGTTGTGATCAAAAGATCCGGGATAATTTTCTCGTCAGTCTACAATAACATGCTTGGTATCGCTGAAAATAGGAAATTCCGAGCTTTCCAATGACCCTGAACGCACCACACTTGGAACGATACAATGTCCGCCATTTCCGGGGAAACGTTTGGTGCCACTTCTATTGAAGTTAATGGGGCGGGCATGGCAAGTCCCACTATAACCCATCATATCTGTGTTGTTTCACCTTTGACTGAAAAATGCTTCCACAAAATTTAAAAAAACACATTACGTGATGTTGACTGATGTTTTTTATCTAAATGTGCGCATTCGTTTTCCTTGTTATTGGTCTCCAAACAGATCATGGCTCTGTCCAGCAGCTGCATATAGCTCAACTCAAGCCCCTGTTTGGTCCAAGATAGCTACATCATGATACATGACCAAACGGGGCAGGTCCGACCTATTATCGCTGACCAGACTGCAATTATAACCAGATCAATTTATTAATGGCTCTGATTATAACTGGCTGGACTCAATGATATGGCCTGTCAGAGTCAGGTAAATATCCTTAAGCCAAACTAGGACTTGACCGTATGCTACAATGCCTTGCAGTTTGCCTCAGTGATTTACATTCATACTAGTCATCTAGCTTATATTATTAGCTAGCACACACATAAGTCATGATGACAACGATTAAGCTAGAGAGGCTGTAACATTTGCTATCACTCACCAACACCGCAGCTCCCTGACTGAAAAAATAAAGCACGTTCTTCAAACCCTGTCTGTTTCTTTTACACCTTCACGAGGATTATTTCTTACTAACGTTAACGGTTTTTAACGGTTTAAAAACCGGACGTCTCAACAGAGGAGATGGCGATCCCATTCACCTCAACGTTGGCCGAACTGAAAGTTTTCACACTTGGCACCAATGTGTGTTCACGCGCTACACAGTGACGTAATGACCCTTCCTTCTTTTATAGTTTCCTTGGGATTTTCACCAGCCATTTCAGTCCAGACAGACTGGAACTCTATGGTGGGAGCTCTGGCTCTTCGTCGCCATGTGGTGGCTGCATTGAAGTACTGACACCAATGAGCCTTATACCATTCTCTTCGTCTGACTCAGACGAAACTGAGGATAGGTTACTCGGCACTGAGGACCCTTGCATTCTCCATTAATCTGCCTGTATATCATGGAGCTCTTCAGTCATATATGAATATTGATCAATATTCATTGTGTTTATTACTATTTCAATGTTTTTGGGAGATGTATGTTATTTGTAACATGGCTATATGGAAATAAATAGCGTTTTGAAGTAAAACTCCCAGTAAACAGTCAACATGTAAACAATAAACATGGCCAAAACATGGAGACTGCCTGAGTATATCTTTATAAATTGTATCATAAATGTTGTATTTTAGTGTATTTTCATCAAATTTACAGTTACAGTTGTAGTCAAGGAGTAGGAGAAGACATTCAGTTGCATCATTATCCATGGGATCTTGGTTATAATGTGATATTGCCTTTGAAATTTAGATTATATACTAGATTATATATTGCATCTCCATTTACTCTGGAATGGTAATAGATATAGGTTTACTTACAATGGATTCATATTCCTTAGCTTCTTACCTATCAAAGGAGACCAGAAATATGCATATAAGCCTTATGGTTGAGGAGCTATTCCTGATTCATTTTGGGTATGTTATTTTAATTCTGACTTTTTTCTCAACTCAAATAAATGTTTCACATGTGGCCCTACTCCTCTTCCAAGTCAGTGAGTTTCCTGTGTGCAAAGTTGTTCATAAGTTGTTGAACATCAGTGACTCAATGATGCTGAAACATGCATCTACAAAACCTGGTTCACTGGAATCAGTCTAAGTCAAGGATTTCCAAACATTTTCACATCAAGGACCCCAAATAAACATCTGATCAGATTTAGTCCCACAGACTTAGATCTGAGATTTATCTTGTTATATATGATTTAGTACAGAACTGGATAACTGTCTGGTGCACTGTAGGAGATAACAGCGAGGAGGGTGAAATCTAGGACACAATCATTCCTATATAACATTCTCTCACTCTCCTGTTATAAAATGAAATAATAGCGAAATTATACTCAGGACCCCTGGAACACCTTCAAGGACTCCTGGGGGTCCCTGGACCTCACTTTGGGAATCACTGATCTAAGTTAACACCACACATTGACCTGTGCTCCACTATAATATTCGGGTCTATTTTGTAAGGTTTACATATTTCAGTTGTATGACAAATTTCCATCCAAATTGGATTAAGTGCTCTAACTGACATGAAATATATTAATGAAGTATCAGCATATGACATTGACTCAAATAGAGCTGAAATAAATTGAAGGAATGTATTAAGATGTATGTAATTTGTGTTCATAATGCCAATGCATTTCAAATGTGTTTTATTAGCTTCTAAATGTCTCATTTAATTTCTGTCAAACTGAAATAATTAAACTAAACGTTATCTGGTTGCATAGATCCAATAGTCAGACACTCCAAATAACTTTTGTTGATTTTGTCTGTTTCAGTCTAGTTTATATTAAACCAAACACACTTGTTTGTTCTACTTTTATTATTAAATATTAAATATAAAATCAGCTTAATCTGTTTTATTAATACCTAAGAAACAATTTTTTGTGTGTAAGTGTATAAGCTCCTTCACAATTAACTGGATGATTTTTCTGTGTATGAAGCTATTCCATTCTTGTATGAATAGACCAAAATAACATTTGGGGTTTTGTTTTGTTTTATGTTTTTTTGTAAGTTTTAGCTGTGATAAATTTTTGTTGCCTGTTTGAACTACGAAACCAAACCTCTTAATTTAATCCCTGAAATGTCCTTAATTTCTCCATTACATTAACACGAATTATCATATATACCATTAAAAGGAACATAGCTTTGAAAAAGTAAGGTTAGTATTATGGGTTTATAAGGGATTTATTCATGGGTTGATTCATGAAGAGACTAGTAATTAAGGGTTTTTTCATGCCTTTTGTGCAGGTTTACAGGGTTATTAAGTGGGAATTAATGGAAAAGTTCCTGTCTCCCTGAATTGCTCATTAAATTAGAAAGTAAGGAGTCAAGATTAAGGGGGTGTTTAAGGAGGTTTTGATGGAATCTCCTCCATTAATAACTCCCTTAATTAATTTTAAGAGGATTCTGCATGAATTAAGGGGTGAATTAATGTAAGTGAATGAAAATGTAAGGTTATTTTAAGGAATTACTGTTTCGTAGAGTTGTGTTAGTTGTACTTTTTAATATACTCTTGAAATTGTCCATATTTGGATGAAATCAACTTTATCTGTTTCTTAACACCCAAGACGGACATTGTTAATTTTTTGGTGTATGAAGTGTAGAAAGTTCTTCGGATTAGTCCAGAAGCTGCTACAGCAGTGACTCTATGCTGGGATCTGTCCATGGTGCTGAAAGACTGATCCACACACCCCCGGTCACTTGAACGCCACACATGAAGCCGGGCTATAGGGCTAAGACTGCCTTTAGCTTTAGAAAAGACTGCACGGTGACAGGGCTATTTTGAGGTAAATCCTTTAATTGTCTGGCCTTATTAGGGCTATTATGAAGGGCTAGTTTTTACTCTGGGCTGTAACATGGCTCAGAAATAGACTAGTGTGTGTTTAGGTAGCAGAGAGAGAGAGGGAGAGAGAGAGAGAGAGAGAGAGAGAGAGAGAGAGAGAGAGAGATAGATGATGTCATGCTTTTCAGTCTGTGCCATGGGAGAAGCAGATGGCTGCAGCCTTCCTCCTTTTCTTTCTCGCCTTATTTCCATCCACGTTTCCAGCCTCCAGCATCCAGCTTTATCCAGAGCAAAGTGTGTCAGTCAGGGTTTCATTCGGGCAAGTGGAAGAAACAAACCCGCAGTAGAAAAGATAAAGCAGAAACACCTTCCTGTCGGCTGGATGTAAGCGGATCATCAACCGAGCGAGCTGCCTAATAATAAAGAAGTGCTATGGACAAAAACATAGAGCTAAACACAGGGCTTTATCTTATCTTCTTTTCTGTCTTTATTCTGTATTATGACCAGGCGGCGCTATAGAGGAGCTAGCCCTGCCCAGAGAGGAGGAGGAGGAGGAGGAGGAGGAGAGAAACGCAGAAGGGTGTCGACGGAGAGAGGAGGAAGGGGTAGCGGAAAGGAGGAGGGGAGGAATAGAGGAGGAATAATAGATTAATATTACAAGCTTCTAACAATGGCGGCTAAATCAGACGGGGTGCTGAAGATGAAGAAGAGCGACGTGGCCTTCACGCCCCTGCAGAACTCGGAGCACTCCGGCTCGGTGCAGGGGCTCCACCCGGGCGGCCAGCCCGACTCTGCGGGCACCGGGGACGGGGACTTCGCCAACGGGGAGTCGCGGTGCTGCGGCGGGGGAGGCTCCAACTCGACGTGCCTTCGCCTGGGCAGGGAGCAGCAGAAATACACGGTGTGGGACTGCCTGTGGATAGTAGCCGCAGTGGCCGTCTATCTGGCAGATGTGGGCACCGACGTGTGGCTGTCGGTCGACTACTATCTCCGCCGAGACTACTGGTGGTTCGGCCTGACGCTGTTCTTCGTGGTGCTGGGCTCGTTCTCCGTGCAGCTCTTCAGCTTCCGATGGTTCGTCCACGACTTCAGCACCGAGGACGGGCCGGGCTCCGCCGCCGACTGCTCCCACATGGACGGGAACAAGCTGCTGAGCGGCTCGGCTTCGCACGGCGACGTTACCGCTCAGCACCACCCGGCCACACCGCAGAGACAGGCGTCGACCGCGAGCAAGAACACCACGACCAACAGCACCGCCAGCACCGCCGGGGGGAGCCGGACTAGAAAGCGTTCGGCCTCTTACTCCTTCTGCCTCTGGTTCGCCCAGTCCCTCATCCACATCCTTCAGCTGGGCCAGATATGGAGGTAGGATGGTGGGGCCTAGGGATGGGTAACAAGGGTGTGTGTGTGCGCGCGTGCGTGTGTGTGTGGTGGAATAAATGAATGAATGAACAGAGGGCTGCTCTGACAGCAGTAGGCACCGTTGGCACCATGGTGGCCTCTGATCGTTGCCAGCTCCTACAGCATGGCTACCAGCTGCCATCTTTAGCCTGCTTTCCACTACAGGGCCAAACAGACATGATAGGCTACTGTGTGAGTCTTTCAGTTCCCCACCCAAAAAAAACATTTCTTTGCTCGTCTTTTAGCTTCCCCTTACCACAAGAGGTGATTTGTCGGGACAGGGGTGATGCTTTCCATCTTGTGTTATCAGCATTAGGAGTTGCCCCGGCCTGGACAGTCACTACTTATGTACAGAAGTGGCTGCTGGTGTTGATATTGTCCCTGTTTTTGCCATGGGAAGGAGCTTTAATGATACGCTGAGTAGCTTCTGGGTGGAGTCATGAATTTCAACAAATACTTTTGGCTACAAACATGATGGTGATCTAACCCCAACCGGCTCATACCGGTGTTTTCAGATACTCACTAAAGATTCCCTATAGAACCAAAACATCACCCAACAGAGGCTCTATAAAGCATCAAAGATAAAAGTTCCAGCCAAAGTATTTCCATCTGCTTCAGCTGTCCTGAAGTGCGCATCGCATACTGTAAACACCGTGGGTTCAAATCCGCCTTGTGACCTTTGTCGAGTGCCATGCGCTCTCTCATCTATCCTGTCTCTCCTCACTGCATCTTGTCAAATCAAACACAGAAACACAGCAAAAAATAATCACCTTTCTTTACAGGGTGTATGCTAGTAAGACTGTGTTAAACCCCATATTCATGCAAACAGTTTAATTCCACTACTTGGAAATTTGGACAAAATGACTATTGCATCGAAGTAGAATGGCCTGTGGGATGCTATGGTAGTTATATGCTAAAATGATGATGTTTTGGAGAATGTATCCCCCCCACCCCACCAGCACCATCAACGTACAACTCAACCCCATTCATCAGGACACGCAGCATGCTGCCTGGAAGGCAATGCACTGGGCTAGCTGCCTTGCTATTGTCTAAAAACCTTGAGAATTCAAAAGGAAAATTTCATCGTTAATTACCGAGATTATATCAGCTGAAGGCAGCAGATCATCGTGCAGTGTGCCCATGGGTTTTCACTGTCCTGCAGAAACCTCCCACTTCCAAAAAAAAGTCTGCTTTTAAAGAATTGGAAGAAGCAGTTTTTGGTATTTTACAGCACATGTTCAATAGTCTGGGTTCCAGGGTCATGAAACATTTTCTACAGAGGCAGTGAATTTGGCTGTGGGAAGCAAGGTCTCTCCCAGTCCCTAATCCTTGAATCACCTCTAGTACTTGTTGCTGTTTAAAATGACTCTTATTTGATTCTATCATGATATCTTCATTCATTGTTCTGGATTGGCTGGATCGATTGTTTGGAGTAAACGATACAGCCAGGTGATGAGATTTCATCGTGTTTTTACATTTTTCGAGCTTCAGAGATCTTTTTTTCTGTAGTGTGATGCCACTGCTGCTGAATGTAATGCAAGGTCTTCCTCAACTTTTTCAGACATGGGTGTAAGTGAGAAGTTGAGTTTCAGTTTCCAGGCTTATGAAAACATTGCGCTATAGTGTTGTCATATGTTGACTCATAGGGAACTGTCCTATGATTGCTGTGCATTGAAGTGTGGAAGGAAATGCTGGTAAACGCTGAATCTGAATTGTCATGGAAAGCCAACTTAGTGGCATTATTTCAGCAGCAAACGGTGTTGTCCAGAGGCAAACCGTAATGGATGGGGGTATTGATCAGTCTCACCGCGACTTTGTAATAAAACTGTCAGCCTATCAATACATTATTAATCATATTGAACTTCAACATTCATCATTCTCTTCATTAGCTCATGTGCAGTAGCTTAATGAGCTATTAATGGACATGCAGTGCTTTTATTCTGGACCCAATCCCTCCCCAGTGGATTCCTTCTCATAGAGATGTGAATGTCCAGCAATCATCTGCCAAATGCTACTGGCTGTATGTGGGAGGGTTTGAAACTACACTAAACACATATATTTTGGTCTATTTGCGAGGTTTACTCATTTAGAGTGTATGGGAAATTTCCATTAAATTGGATGAAATAATTCCATATTAAATGGAGTATTATCATTGATTAAATTGACTCAGAACTTAAATAAACTGAATGAATAAAGGAGAATGTAAGTCATTTGTATTCATAATGTCAATGCATTTCAAATGTATTAGTTTTATTAGCATCTAAATTACAAATTGACATCAAATGTAAAATAAATGTATGTAGTATGTTAGTTTGTTACATAGATGCAATAACAGTCAGACACTTTTAATTATTATTTTAGTTCATTTTATCTCCCTAGTTGATATTAAACTGCACAAATTTGTGTTTGTCCTACTTTTTTTTAAAAATGTTTTCTTGAAACTGTGTTTGTTTGGATAGAATCAACTTAATCTTTTCTTAATACCCAAGGGGGTCAGTGTTCATTTTCTGAGTGCAAATAGAGGCTTGGAGGTTACACACAAAACACTTCTGAATAGTATGATTGGAACAAGTTTGACAGATGTTGCCTCTATTATGGTTTGGCATCAAATAAGATGCAACATTAGATGACAGAGCAGTTGAGATAGCAAAAAGAGTTATTTAATAAGACGTGGTCCAAAAAAGTGCTCAAAAAGTGCGAAATGGTGAAGAAGAATAATAATAACTGATGTAACAGGCCATCATCGGTGCAGAGATCTGAAACGTCCGCTGCAAATTATTCTTCAGTATGCGGGTTCCTCTGTTGTAGTTGCATGACTTTGAATGGCACATGGTTGGAGACCACTGTATTTAACCGGGTTTCCATTCCCACCACAGCAGCTAATTTCACTGATTAGTTCCTCCTCTCTGCTTGAAGGTGTGTTATTACTGTAAGTTGCAATCAGCTGCTGTAGTGTTTGGTTGGAATGAAAACCTGTAGGCTCTTCCATGGCACAGGACTGGACACCAGTGGTTTAGAGGAAACATTGTTTTTTAACGGGAGACCAGACCTGCTTTTGGACTCTGCAGAGGTGATCTTCTCTAGTCTATTTCTGCTTTAAAGTATACTATTTTACTATTTTAGCACTTTGGCTTCATGGGTAGTGTGCAACAGAGCCAGTGCTGATTGTGAATCCTCTTTCTGTGTTTGGCTTCCATCATGTGTTAGGTTGCATCATGTTTGCAGTATTATCACTCCAAATGCACCTGGAGAATTACTGACACAGTGTGTGTGCGTGTGTGTGTGTGTGTGTGAGTGTGAGTGTGTGTCCTACGAGTCCATGTTTCCATGAAGACATGCTATAGCATCTATGTATATGGATCAAAGCATATTATTAATAGCCTGAGTGTATGTATGGCTAAATGTGCATTCATCTGCCTGATTGGTGAGTATATGTGTACCTGTATGTGTGTGTGTGTGTGTGTGTGTGTATGTGTGTGTGTGTGTACCTGTCTGCATGTGTGTATGTGTGTGTTAATGATGAAGTTCATTAGCCTGGATCCACTAGCATAGCAGTAGAAGCAGACAGAGATACAGGCTAAAACTGGGCCTGTTGTTTCAGATGAGCTCACCATCATTTCTATTATTAGAACCACGACTGGGGACTCTCTGCTATAATAGGATTCACAATCCCACTCATTCCAGCTCTGAAGACATGGGATTTTTGAAGTAGAAACTGATGGTAGATTGATTCATCATGTATATTATTAAATCTATCTAATATTTGAAATTCTAACACACTCATCATGTAAGCTATTATAAATAAAAGCATGACAACTGCTAAAAGAACTCACGATCATATTTGTCTCATTGCTGAGACATCATATTTGAAACAGTGACACACTTAATAATTGATTTGTCATGCATTTTAAAGCTATCTATCAGTCCTTTATATCAGGGGATCTTAAATGCTTCATTAAACCTCCTCATGTCTTACAGGGAGTGATCTGAAACAGGCCTGGATTTCAGAAACACTGGCTGGGTTCCAGGGTGGCTGACAATTGTAGCCTACAGAAAGAGTCAGTACTGGTTTTGATCCTTGGGGAAAGGACGGTTGGGACGGTCCAAACTTTGGTTTTGGATGGTGTAAAGCGACTTTGCAAGTTAGCGTCCCCAAATGGCAGTGTATTGTTTTTGGGGTAAATTCACACTGACATTGATTGTCAAATATTCTACCGTCAATCAATTAAATCTTATATTTGACCTCTCAGAACACTAATTATTTACTCTGACAAGACAGAGCCAACACAAATGAATGAATTGTCGCTTCTGTTTTTAAAGCAACTTTGCAAGTTGGCATCCCGAAAAGGCAGCGAGGGGTAACAGTTTGAATTTTGAGGACCCACATTCCTTCAACCTGCCTCATCTACTTCTACTTCAGTTAGTGATTTCCTTCGTTTCCCAGAATGGCTTTTGCCAACCCCTGAGAAGGGACATGAACTTGTTGCATTCAGCTGTGGGTTATACATGTTGGTAGAGAGAGCAATAGCAGTAGCGAAAAGTGAGTGACCCCTTGCTCAAAACACAACATGTCTTGGGGCTACATTGAATTCTGGTCTATTGAGGCTACTGTCAGTGGCCTGACAGTCCTCTGTGAGGAGGCAGAGTCCTGTGATGGATTCCTGCCTGTATGATTGTTGAACGTCGGTGCAAAATAATGAGTCTAGAAACAAGCCGTTGCTCTTTTTATTCTGACACCAAAACCTGACGTTTGCCGTTGATGTTTTAGATGGCTGCAAAATCTTCTCCTATCAAACGCCATTGTAGCTGCGCTGGAAATATCTTGATGTGATGTCACATTGTCTATGTTTGGCCAATTTAAAGATAGTGGAAACACTGGGAGAGAGAGGGGGATGACATGCGACAAAGGTCCTGGGCCGGATTCGAACCCAGGATGTCGCGATTATATGGTATGCGCCTTAGACTAAATGAGCCACCAGAATGCCCCAAGTTCATCACTTCTATTGGCAGATCCAGATATCTAAATTTCGTCATTTTTTTTCTCCCATGTTTATCTAAAATAAAAAATCACCAGGATCCTTATTCTAAGTTCTGTCTATTTTTTTCGCCTGATTTTATCAGGAATGCACAGTGGTGCATTCCTACCCTCTTGTGGCTCAAACCAATATAGACTCAAACAGTGATCAGGCACAAACCCGGGACCTCACAGTCCCCAAGCACTAACACTATGGATATATTGCTTAATATAGCAGGTAGTGCGCCCTCCCAGTGTTGCTACAGTGTAATAGGCTACCTGTTAGCCTGTTAACCTGTTGGCTTGCTCACTAAGTCAATATATTAAGATGGCAACAGGAGAAAAAACAATTGGTAGAACTTAGAAAAAGGATCCTGATGAATTTGTTTTTCACCTGCTTGTAAGTCAGTATATTGAGATAAATCACTGGACAAAAAACAACCTAATTTATACATTTGGATCAGCCAAGATGTCAGGGCTTCTGTAGCAAACTCTACAGAAATATTGTAAAATTTAAAAAACAAAACACTACTGCTGAAAATCTTCAAGGTCACCTCAGAAATCGACAAAATACAACGTACGTCATGGAGGAGGAGCATTGGAGACTTCTGAAAGTTGAAGTTGGTTGTCACATTTTATTAAAGATTATTTTTCATGTCATGTCTGTTTATAGAAGACATGTGGTTGTACTGGGCTGGTACTGGTTTGCTGCTCTTCAGCATTTCTGAAGCTTGGCAAAAGCTCCTGTATTCCCACGCTTTCTGTCTGAATATTGTGGGCAGTAAAGAATGGAACACTACATCCGGCTGCATCAGTACTGTCACACTGCATAACTATAGTCGCATATCCCACAATGACTGAAATACTCTGCAGAAGGAGAGGAAGGAAATAATAACAAAGTATTGATTTACCAGTTAGAAATAGGGGACATTGGCTAATTTCTTACATCCACTCTTATCACTATCTCTTATCTAAAGTGAATATATCTGGAAGGTGCATAGTTCTCTAGTAACATCTGTACATACTGTATGTATGGCCTCCTATAGACCTATTAATGTGAATACCATGCTGTATATATGCTGTAAACACGTCTTCCTTGTACTCTCACATTCCTCTCATTGTTAGGCTATATATTGATATTTCTGTATAATTTTTAAATCATACTAATAATAATGTACAAATCTCACATTATCTTTCTGTCTCAGTAAATTCTACTGCTACTGCGCTATTTTACATCCTATTAATGCTGGAATCCAGAATGCTGGAATTGATGGTTGAGTATGTTTCCAGAAAATGGAATAATCTCCATTTGCTCCATTCATATTTATATCCTATTCTTCTTTGCTGTATCCTATTACTACTACTTGGTGTTCTAATAGCCCAATTTCCCCACGGGGATCATTGAAGTTTAATCTAATCTAATCTAATCTAGCTATAACTCCTGTTCAGATGTAATCTAGCTTTATACTTGAATTGAATGTGATTAAGCTGTAGTTCAATTTGCTTATAGCACAAAGCATTGCTCACCGACACACAACACCACTGCTACCAGCTAGTCTCCAGAGTCTCCAATCCACTTGACAGTGGGAGGAAACCCAGGAGAACACAGGGAGAACATGTAAACTCCATACACAGAAAGGACCGGGAGTTGAACCCACAACCTTTCTGGCTGTGAGGACACAAAGCTAGACTCTCTCCTCTTCCTCCTCCTCCTCCTCCTCCTCCTCCTCCTCTCCTCCGGTCAGGCTGTTTTTAGAAACCCTTCCCCTGGCTCTCTGGTGGTTTTTAAATGCTGCCTGTTACACAACATGCCGAGCTGAAGAGCTTTAGCCTTTACCAGCAGCAGTCTTTAGAGATTTGACCTGCGGTACTTGACTCACACTCCTGCTGTCTGTTGGCCACACGCGCATACACACACACGCACACACACATATATATATATATATATATATGTATATATATACTGTATATACACACACAAACTCACATGTATGCATACTAACAAACCCATAGGCGTGTATATATACCTTAGAATCATGACGATCTTGCAGTCTCTCACTCTCGCTTTCTTGTACACACACACACACATGCAGACACAAATGCGGCGGTAGAGTGTCATCCTGATGCAGTGTGAAGAAGCTCCAACCTGAATATCTGTTATGCAACACAGCAGAGAGCAGAGAAACTCTCACTGGACTGTCCACACACACACACACACACACACACACACACATGCGCACACACACACTGAGTGCTGTAGCCACATGTGATGCGTTTGAGTGAGCGTTAGTTAAATGAGGCGCACCGTCTTGTAAGTGTACAGTATAATGTATGTGTGTGGCCAAGCATGTGTGTGTACAATACACACACGTATATGAGCATTGGTGTGTGTTTGTACACTTTTTTTGTGCGTGTATGTCTCAGAAAGGCTGGTTAACCTGGAGAGGAATTACAACACACACACACACACACACACAGCTGTGATTGAATGCTGTAAGTTTCTGGTTTAGTCGGCTAGATCATCTTTCTGCTTTTGAATGAGGAAATCCTATTGAAGCCTCTAAAAGTAGTGATGCAGTGGCTGCAGAAGTGTGTGTGTGTGTGTGTGTGTGTGTGTGTGTGTGTGTGTGTGTGCACAGGGACAGGGTTATTGGCGTACCAATAAACTGTGATCACTCCCAGTCTAACAGTTCCCATAGCAGTCATCATGCCTTTACTAGCACACAGATTGCAAGAGACTGTAATTCTGTAAAAAGCCTCTCAGTTTAGAGGTTTAGGACAATAAAATAAAATAATAAAATACTTTTTTTAGTTTTGGTGGGTTTTGGAGAACTGGGTGTTGTAGAAGTACACCGCTGAGGGAAAATGGGTCAGTGGAATATGAAAATCTTCCCGAAATGGATGTGAATACAACATTTAATCCATGGGATACTATTCGTTTTATTAATATGGTAGCCATATTTTATTTACACTGCCCATCAAAAGTTTGGGAACACCACATTTTTGTTTATTTTCTATTTTCTACATTTTAGAATAGACATCAAAAGTATGAAATAACACAGCTGGAATTATGCAGTGACCAAAAAAGTGTTAAACAAATCAAAACTCTCTTATATTTTAGATTCTTTAAAGCAGCCACCCCTTTGCCTTGATGGAAAGGCAAAGGCTTTGGAAAGAAATTCATACAGGCATCAACTTCACTATTTATATTTGTTTAAGAAACAGATTTCAAGCATTTAAGCATAAGCCTTTAGATCAAAATGGTTTCAAGAGAATGAAAAACATATTACATTCAATGAGGTGAATCATACTTGGGGTTGGAAATCCTACCTGGAAGACTGAAGCAGATGTAAATAATGACTGACTGACTGAACTGGGCAACCAACACAGTTACAGCTGCAGCTAGTGTGTGTGTGTGTGTGTGCTGTAAAAATCAAAAAAAATAAATAGGACCATAAAAAATGTCTGTACGTACCAATCTGGCTGCTGCACATGCACACACACAAAGCCCAAAACAGATAAGAGATGTTGAAAAGAAAAAAAAGCAAAGGGAAAGGATAATAATATTTGAATCTACTATGAAATCAAATTTTCTTTAGCTGGGCAGATTACCGAGATAAGAGCCTGGAAGTTCTGAAGTCACCCGGCCCTGTCAGAGCCATTATCCATCCTACTTATCTATTATAATGAATTTAATGGAACAGCTGAATTGATTTGAATTACACTGATTTAAATTGAATTGTTATTGAATATGTATCTATTATATTATCACATATAACACTGATATTTATTGTTATTGTTTAATAAGCAAGAAGTCGCTCAACAGAATAAAATAGTGATATAGAGCGCAATAATATTTCCATCAAAGTGCATCCTCTATTGTATTCAGGAGAATTAGAATTATTAAGAGAGAAGCCTTTCTAAATGAGCGTTTCTAGAAATCTTACTGTTGTCTTTGTGGTTGTAATAACATTTTGGGGAAATATGTGTTCATAAGCAGGACAGAAACCATTCTCACTTGAGATAACATGACAGCATGAGAAAAGATTGTCAAAACCACACTATACATTGAGGTTTCGAGTTGGTGTGTGTGTGTATGTGTGTGTGTGTGTGTGTGTGTGTGTGTATGTATATGCTGTCAATTCAGCCACAGTGGAGAAACTCCATCAGGAAAACCCACCTGGAATAAATATTTCATAGCGCGCGCGCGTGTGTGTGTGTGTGGTGAAAGGCCTGTCTACCTTTTGCATTATTCAGTCTTCTCCTCACTGGTTCATTTCCCAGAGAGAGAGAGGGCGAGAGACGGAGACAGTGAATGGGACAGAGAGAGAGAGAGAGTTAGAGAGTGAGCAGTAGGACGTCTCATGTACGAAAGCCGATTATGTTCGGTTTCTCTGTCTGTCCTTTCCTTTCATTCAGCTGGTTCTGGTTTTACTGGGAAAAAAGAAAAGGTGATAGGACAAGAGACACAGTGGTATATGTCTGCCAGAGAAAGAGGGAGAGTCAGTATGCGTGTGTGTATGTGTGTGTGTGTGTGTGTGTGTGTGTGTGTGTGTGTCTGCGCACAGTTGGACAGTTGGCATAACTAGCTCCAGTTGACAACATCTGGTCCTGGCAGTGTCCAGTGACTCTCACAGCCTGTCCTGTGTGTGTGTGTGTGTGTGTGTGTGTGTGTGTCTGCGCACAGTTGGACAGTTGGCATAACTAGCTCCAGTTGACAACATCTGGTCCTGGCAGTGTCCAGTGACTCTCACAGCCTGTCCTGTGTGTGTGTGTGTGTGTGTGTGTGTATGAGTGTGTGTGTTCTTTCCTGACACTGTCTATTTCTCTGGCTGGCTGTCCAGTGTGACAGATGCCAGGAATCTGTGATTTTGTGTGTGTGCGTGTGTGTGTGTGTGTGTGTGTGTGTGTGTGGTACAGTGGTACAGGTCTCTCTCTACCAGCTGTCTTCAAACCCCAGGCCTGCTCTGCTAGCTGACATGATATTCAGTGAGGGATACAAGGCAAAAACCTGCTTGCTACTCTGGATGGCTGCCTGAAATCTCTCTTTAATTCTTTAATCTCTCTAGACAATATTCATACCAAACCCAGTCTGTTCTGCTACAGTGGAGCTGTCTTAAACTCAAATTGCTTCTTCAAATCGTGGCGGAGTTTGGCAACAGGTGAGCACAACAAGTCTTAGCAATCAATGAACAAGTGAAAACTAGCTTAGCACTAGTGTCTTAGTTAACAAAGATTACCACAAAGACAAGACAGCCAACAATAGTGACGGGCTACCGGCTATTTCATGAAATAAGCAACATTTTATTTTGCAATGATATATATTGTAAATACTGCATTCTGAAATTTCACAACGCATTATTGAGTATACTATAATTGAATGTGGTGATTTATATACACTATGATTGGTGATGATTCTTTGACCAGGTGAGTTATCATGTGACCTGTCTCAAAGGCTTTTAATGGAGGCAGTCTTCATCATTTCTGATGAAGAGCATGATGGCTCAAAACATCACAATATAGCCAGTAATTGGTAAAGAAATGTGCAAATGGGAGTAGAACACTGTGGTCTCTTATCTTTTCGTCCCACCAAGCTAAGGCAGGTGGGCTCAGGCTGAGTTGATTGGTTACCCTAGCAACTGATGACATAATGCCTATTTTTTTCTCCTTTGCTTATTCTATTTTCTTTCCTTGTTGTTTGAGGCCAGCAGTCTATCTCTTGCTTCTGTGGTGTAAAGTACCTTTGGTGTAGCAGGTCACCTGTCCTTCACTTGGTTCCTCCATGTTCCTACAAAGAGGGCTTTGACACAGTTGGTCCTCTCTGTTAACTGGCACTTTCCCTTGTGTTTTTAAACATGCAGTAGTTCAACCCCTTGTTAAAAAAAACAAAGCCTAAATTCCTTAAATCCTGGCAACTACATATCTATTTCCAAGCTTCCGTTTTTTTTGTATCCAAGGCTTCAGAAAAAGGTGTTTCAAATCAACCAATAGGTTTCATTCATCAAAACAGTTTTGAGCAATTCCAGTGTGGTTTTAGAGCAATTCCGAGTACAGAGACTGTCCTCATTAAAGTAACTGAAGACCCTCTTTGAGTAGATTCAGATGAAAGTTAGATTTAATCCCTTTACATCTTAGTGCCGCCTTTTACACTGTAGATTATGCAGTTTTAATTAACCGCCTCAAATTCTGGGTTGGCATCAAAAACATAGCACTGAGTTGGCTCCGCTCATACCTCTCACATCAAAGTCTCTATAGGAAACTCTTGTGGGGGTCCTCAAGTTTCAGTTTTAGGTCCAATCCTGTTTTCGCACTTGGCCATACATCCAAAAACACAATTTTTCTTGCTATGCTGACGACACACAGATATATCTCCCTCTGAAGCCTGTTATCTCAAATGCCCTAGCAATGCCTCAGTGATATAAAGTGTTGGATGTCACATATGTTTTGCAGCTGAATCAAAACAAATCAGAAAGTATTCATATTTGGCCCTCCAAACACCCTTGATTTGATTCATAATGACCTAACTGTCAGCCAATGTGAACCCAGCTGCCAGAAATCTGGGACTAATTCTTGATGCTGATTTTGACACTATTTCTCCCGCAAAGTTGATCCAATCTACAAGACATTTTGCACACAGCATATATGGACTTCCTAGATTAGGGCTATTACCCAGAGTTTTGAAAATCCACACTGTGAAATTAAGTTGATGGTGAAGACATGCAAACAGGAAGTCATGCATAATTCTTAAACATTTCGATGCAAGAGCTAGCAAATTTCACATATTTGGGATGGACCCCAAAGTGTGACAGACCACATTTGGTCATTCTCCTTCAGGCCAACCTTGTAATAACAACAATTTTTTTAAAATGTCTCCTACAAACTTTAATCTCCACCACATTTTACACACAGCATATCAGTTACATATTACATCATCTTTGTATCACAGAATTTTCATACTCGTAACTGCTTGGTCGTGATACACAAAAGAAGTTGACGGCAAAGTCACACAAACAGGAAGGGAGGCATATTTCCTAAATGCTTGATACTAGTCCATACAAACTTCATACACCTGTTTGCAAGGGACTCAAAGTGTGTCGGACCAAATTTGGTCATGCTGAATAGCATTACCATCATGACAATTTGGCAATTATTTTTCAAATGGCAATATGTCGGGCATCATTTCATCTGCAGTTACAGGACTTTCACCGAAATGCTCTATCTTTGAGATGTAGAACTTTTCCAAAATTATGAATCTAGTTTATATTCTCACTGTCAAATCCTTTGTCCCATAGTCTTGGATCCTGCTAATGGGCGCTTGCAGCTATATAGTAGTAGTAGTAGTAGTAGTAGTGGTAGTAGTAGTGGTAGTATAGGGGCATACTCCTCATCCATTTCTTTTAACACTAAACAGATGGACTGTGAGCCCCATTTTTAAGACTTCAAAAAGATATGGCCAAGAATCAAACATTGCTCTGTCAGCATGCTGCCTCCTGCATGGCCTTCAAATCCACTGTGTGTGTGTGTGTGTGTGTTTGTGTGTAAGAGAAAGGGAGAGTGGGAGGAGGGGGGGGGGGGGGGGGGGGGGGGGCAGAAACCCAACCATCTGAACAACTGACAGATCCTTTTTTTTGTGGCTTAACAAGCCTTGAAATATGATTAAAAAATAAAAATACATGACAATAGCTCAACTGATGTCACAAGGTATCAATACAGTATCATTCGGTAAAACATTGAATCTCCAAGAAGCCAGTTGATTGGGGATAATAAAGAAAATTTTGATGTTCTGCCTTTCTCTTTCTCTTTATGTTTCTCTCATTGTCTATGTAACCATAGAAAAATGATATTCGCCGCAAGTGGCGATAAAAGAATGACAGTCAGAAAATCGATAGTGTGGAGAGGACTTCAGAATAAAAGCCTTAATCTAGAATAGTTTTCTAGGCCACGGTGTGTGTATGTCTACGTATGTGTTTCTGTGTGTGTGTGTCGTTGTGCTCTAGTTTGCTGCTGCCTTGTCACATTAATCTTCTGTTCTGTCTTTGGCCTATTTGTTTATGGATTCCGATTAGATTCACAGCTCAAGATCAGGGCTTCAGCCTTCAGATATTTAGAATGACTGAACCCCAATAACTAGTGGACAAGTCCCATGTACCTACTTCCTGCACATCTAAGAGGAATTGTTTAGCAGTACTAATGCAGGATAAATGCAGGGAGGAAGAACACTACACTGACTACCACTGACCTACCTGTCATCCCATACATAAAACTTGTCATCCCATTTGTTGTGACATGAATTTCTAAATCAGATGCTTGAGTTGTATACAGATTTATCAAAATAAATAAATAATGAAACAAGGGAAGAAAGAAAGATTGGACAGATAAAATAAAACAATGCCCTTCCCTTTCACATTGCTACTTTACCAGTAGGTCCTTTTGGCACTGAAAGTAGCTCTCTGTGTGTGTGTGTGTGTGTGTGTGTGTGTGTGTGTGTGTGTGTGTGTGTGTGTCGGTGGTCTAGTTTGCTGCTGTCACATTGCGTTGATGCTGAAGTTGAGTTGTGTCCTCAGGGTGGTGGAGCCATGTCCAATCTACCCTGCCACCGTTTAGAGAGAGAGAGAGAGAGAGAGAGACATGCAGAGACAGAGAGAGAGGCTGCAGTTCGGATCTTGATTCTTGTGGCCTTGAAACTTGTCGCAGCTCTCGGTTTGATTGCAATGCCTTGGCAGGCTTTCCTCTGATATGCAGCATGAAGATGGAGATGGAGAACACGGCTAACTACATAAATTTCATAACTGTGTTAGAATAACCCATACGCAAGCACATACTCTGATTATGAGAAACCTGGTTAAGATGCCTGGCTTACTCATATCAAACAGGTTATTGTGGCATGGAAACTACCACTTTTTTAACTTTTTTTTTTTACAAATTCTAATTTGAATGTGACTTTTTATTGAGTGTTATTAGCTATAATTTTAAATTCAGTTTTCTCAATTCAGGTTCAGCTTGCTGAGACACACATCCGGGCACAAGGGACTTTTATTCCCTGAATGTTGACTTGAAGGCAACCAGTGACTAATGCAGCTAGCTGCCTTCCAATCGCAACTCAGGGAAGAAAAGTCCCTTGTGCCTGGATGTGTGTCTCAGGAAGCTGAATCTGAATTAAGAAAACTGAATTTGAATTGGGGAAAATGTCATTTGAAATTAAAGTTAAATCAGAGTTAATTGTGAATAATAATCCTATTCAATTTGAAGCCATTGCATTCAGTTGGGAAATTGTGCCTTACAAATTCACTTGTTGAATTAATTTATTGAACAAATCCATAAAAAAAAAAAAAAATGAATTGTTCAATGTGACAATTAAAAAATTCTGCAATTGAAGTATTTCTGCTGGCACTATCTCTTTCCATAGAAAACATCTCACTCCTTTCACTTTTGGTTTTATGAGAAACCCAGTTGAAGGAAAAATCCACTTAACCCCTCTTCAAAAACAGCTATTGTTGATGTACCTTGCCTTTCTGGGCCCATTTTGGTGTATTTTTCTTTTTCCTGTGGATAACTGGTCAAACATAGATGACGTGATATCACATTGAGATATTCTCAGCGCAGCTACAATGGAGTTTGATTGCTGGAAATGTTTCAGCTATCTAAAACATTGACAGTAAACGTCAGGTTTTGGTGTCCGTCCCTCTAGACTCACCATTTTGCACACGTTCAACAATCATACAGGGAGAATTTCATCGTAGAAGAGGCAAACATACCAATTTCTCCACCGACAGTAACCTCAATAGACTATATATGTATGTACCTGGAGAATCCCATGTGAAACACATGACATGACATGGGAAATATGTGGAACATATGTGCTTTGCACATGGGAAGTGTGTGGTTTTGGAACATTCTCAGGTGCTCCATGTGTTATAACATGTTACAACAACAATATGATATAGACATGATTTCCACGTGTACACATATGTGTACATGTGGAAAAACATGTTATCACATGGGAAATTCATGTGGTTTTCTAATCCTATTCAGACAGCCAACTAGCATGTGGATGACTGCACACAATACTAAACCTTTTTATCTCGAATTTGAATTCAACTCCACTCAACAAGCTGTATGGACGTGATTAGATCACTCTTTCTGTCTTTCTGCCATCGCCCACTAGCTCTAGCTGACTATAGTAGATTATAGTATCAGAGCTGGCTATCATTCACTCACACACACACACACACACACACACACACACACACCTACTTCATCTACTTGCACTCATTTCATTTTCATTTTATTTGACTAATTTAGTCTAAGCCAGCCACTCTTATGTCTTCACATTTTCTACAGCGTAGTAAGAAATCTGAGTCAGCCTTTTTCTATGTCAAGCTTAGCTCACTGAGCAGGGATGTAGCGAAGGCTAAACCCAGCTAAACTCAGTTTACCCTCCTTTTTATTTTAGTTTAGTTTTGGGCTTACGAATCTTACTGCTGTAAATTCATTTTTTACAAAATAGAAGGATTGGAAGCATCTTAGATGTGCAACGTCAACGATTTATTAAAGCTTCAGAAGCGCATCAGTAAGCAATAGCGCATAAGGAGCAAGTGAACATATATTGGCTATAAACATGCAGAATCTGCAACACATTTCGCTCTTCCTCAGGCAGCATTGAAGGGGGAAGATGTGAAAAAGGGAGGGAAAATGAAAGGAAATGATGTGAGCTCACCTGGGACAGACTAGATAGGATAATGAAAAGAAATACAAATACTAGATAATAGTAAATAGATAATAGTAAATAGTGAGTATTTCTGCCTGACTCAGTAGCCACTAGAGACAAAACAGAGAAACTTCAAGTACTATGTTCTATTGTATTATACAAAACAAATCAAACTATATTATATAATCTTATGGCACTGTCTAGCATAACATAGCATTATAACAAAATGAAATAGTCACAGCAAGGAGAAGTGAGACTCTAATGCAACAAATTCAAGAAAACATGATTAAAAAAAATAATAATAACATGATAACAGGTACCCAGGTTAAAAATCCATTCATTCACAATTCTTTTTTTTTTACACCGTTTTAACAAGCATCAAACTAATCTAAGTTATGTGAAGATAGGGTCTTTTAATGCCAAAAAGCATGAAATGTTCTTCTGGCAATATAATTGATTTTTGTAAGTATTGGTGGTTGTCTGCCTTATGACTTATGCCTTATCACTGCCACTTCATCTGTACATTGTCAGTGATTTAGTCAGTTTTCTGTCAGTTTCCTGTCAGTTTCCTGCCAGTGTTGCCGCTCTCTGTTTCGGGTCAAATAGAAGTCAAGTTTATTTTGAGGTTTTTCCTTTCCAATATGTGAGGGAATTTTGTTCTCGTTTTGACAGACAGAAATCCCCAGTGTGATGTCAAATTCCATGACTTTTCATAACGTCAGAGCGCTTCCATGACCTAAAATGTTCATCCTTCCTAAATTATTTCAAAGTTTGGATTTGTGAAGCACAATTTCAAATTGAAGGCAATGGCTTGAAATTGAATGTGATTAATATTATTGAAGTTAACTTTTGGCTACAATTTCAAACTTGGTTCAATTCAAATTCAGTGTTCTTAATTCAGATTCCAGAGACACATTTCCAGTCACAAGGGAGTTTTGTTCCCTGAGTAATGATTGGAAGGCAGCTGCCTCCTCCAAAGATGCTAAAAGTGGGTTAGTGTTAATTCTCCCTTACTTGGCCAATAAAACTGATTCTGATTCTGGTAATATTGACTAATCATTTGATAATGCATAAGAATGAGAAGAACATAATAAATCAAATTATTACATTATTAAACCATTCATCATCAGTTAAAATGTGTTACACCCATTGCCGCTGATAGTAATGGGAGGTTGTTACATTATCCAGCAACTTATTATATTAACAACTTTTATTAAATTTCAACCCATTTAGAGGTGCATTTTATTGCATTTTCACCAGTTATTACATTATCTGGTAGTTTTTACATTTTCAGTTACTACAGAAGTTCAGAGCCAGAGTGGCAGATGAACTGGTCTTAAACTGATCACACACACACACACCTTAGAAATGTGTGTGGTGCATCTGTCCATGAACAGGCCATCGCCTTAATGCTCCCACCCCAGATTTAATTTTCAAATCCTTTATTGACAATGGAACTTCATTTCACAGCCCATTAGCCCGCTGGTAAATGACTGCCAAGTACTGGTGATATTTCAGAGAGAGCGCGCGAGAGAGAGAATTAAAATGAATGAGAGAGACCGATGGAGAGAGAGATTGAAATTTAGGCCACAGATAGACTGAAAAGTAATAATAAATTCACTTCATTAAATGTATTCTTGCTTCAGGTCTGTGAGAAATGCCGTTTGTCTGAGTTGGATTACCAGGAACTGCTTGTCTTTGTGCTGCTGAGGGGATGTTGTCCATGTTGCAATACGGCATTTTCTGATGAAATGTAGAAATAATATGAAGGCAACTTCCCTCTCTATATAAAGAATAAAGGGCCGTCCGCTCTTTTTTACATCTTTGGAGTGTCTAGATTAGGATTCCACCGATTCACCAGACTCTCTGAATTGCTTGACAAAATCTGAAATGCGGGCAGGATGCGATTCAGGACTCTGGACCTTTTATATCAGAGCAAGGGTCCGGCTCTCAAAACTGGCAGCATTAGATGCTGTGACAACTTTTGTTTGGTTGGTGATGCCTGAACTGCCATTTTCCCACACAAAGAATGGAATGACAATATTACCAAACATATGGCTAGCACTGAAATTTTGGCAGATGAAATAGCAAACATAGCATCATTATATGGCACTTTAAGTCTCTGCATACTGCCTTATGTCATTGTCATGCATCACTTCTGGGTTTTGCGAATAATATGGATAACATCTATCAATGGTTTTAGTGCTGTCCTTCTGTAAAAATGACTAAACATAGCCCAGTATTCATCAAAAACCTGATTCTGGCCACGAAAATAGCCTGAAAACTTACATTTAACACGTTGGTGAACAGATTCAACAACAGATCCTGCTACTGTGGTTTTCAATTGACTGTGGGTCCAACATAATTTTGCCAAATAGCATTTTTATTGATAGAAGAGAACTTAGTGGAGTGATACCATTTAGGAGAGATAGTTCCTGTTTGGGAGACCAGATCTACTTTTATTTTTAAATACTAATTTTAGTGTAAACCAAGAATAGAAATGCAAAATGATGAAGGACCCAGGACTGCTTTATTGTCTTAAAAGCAGGATCTGTTGTTGAGTATGTTCACAAACGTGTTAAATGTCAGTTTTCAGGTTATTTTCGTGGCCTCATTCAAATGAATGGGAAGTAAAAATCTGAACGCTACAAACTCGTCCAGCTGCATCTGATCTTGATGATTAGTTTATATTCTGGTTTTCATGGCGACCAAGAGCCAAATAACCCCCATGTTAAAACTAAGTGGAATATTGCTAAGAGTGAGTACAGTTGAGTTAACAATGAACTGAGGGGAAGCTGTGACATGTTTTATAATCCTTGGCCAGCTCTCCTTAAATCACCTCAAATTAGGAGCAACTCAACTTTGTTCCAGGCGAAGTTTTTTACTTTTTGCTTAAACGTTAACATGGTTCACTTGGTGCTTAAACAGCTCTCAGGCAAAAGAGCCATGTGAATATGACTTGGGTAAAGCAGAGGAATTCTCCTTGACCTCTGTTCAAATTCATAGAGACTATAAATACATCTGCCAGGCCTGATGTGAGATTAGACAAAAGAACATCTGATCTGACTACAGGCCTTTCTATCAGGGAGGGAGAGAAGATGATAGGAAAGAGGTGTGGAAGGGAGAAAGAGTAGAAAAACGAAACCCTAAATTTAGCTGCTACGTCTCTGGAAAGAAATTATAATCCAACCCAATAGCTTGTCTCACTAAAAGATATTGAAAGAAAATGCCCAAGAAAGACAAATTCTGTTAAACTAGGTCATTGCAGCAGCAAATACTAATAGGATGCAGCAAAGAAAAATAGAATATAAATAACAATATTAAATAAAAATTTCAACAGTCAAACATTTTAGGTAGAATGTACTGTATGAATGGGAAGTATGTGGGAAAAGTCTTATAGCAGTATTGGTGTGTCAAAATCAGAAGCAGCAGGATTTACTGAGGCAAAGAAAAGAATGAATGCAGAATATTCATGATATGAAAATATTCCAAATATATGAGATATATACAGTATGAAATAGGTGGATGCATTATAAAAAAATCTCTCTCCATATACAGTATATATACTGTATACAGTACACTTTATTTTTACTATTTTCCACATTTTCGAATAATAGTAAAGACTATATAATAGTAAAAACTATTAAATAACACAAATGGAATTATGCAGTGACCAAAAAAATGTTAAACAAATCAAAACTCTCTTATATTTTAGATTCTTTAAAGTAGCCGCTCTTTGCCTTGATGGAAAGGCGAAGGCTTTGGAAAGAGATTCATACACAGGCATCAACTTCACTATTTATATTTGTCTAAGAAACAGATTTCAAGCATTTAAGCAGAAGCCTTTAGATCAAAATGGCTTTAAGATAATGAAAAACATATTACATTCAATGAGGTGGGTCAAAACTTTTGACGGGCAGTGTATATATATACAATAGCGCTGAGCGATTAGTGTTTTTTGGGTTCAGTCATACTGATCATCATCATCACTTAATCTAGGATACCTCCTCCTCTTGTGTGCAGTACTGTACTATTTCAGCGCCACATAGCGGCAAATACTGGTAAGCGTAGTTTGTAGTCATAATTACCGCATATTCTGACCTGGATGTGTTGAATAGCTGTCTTCTGCATACAACAAATTTACAAATTTCAAAACTACAAATTTCAGCAAATCAAAACAACTGAAAACTGAACTTTGCATACTTCAAATAATTGAACCAAAATTGGTCAGTTATTGTTTTTTAGAACTGAAAGTCAAGCTCAGATGGTGCTTATGTTGGTGGATTGTTCATGAACTCAATTCTCTAAGGCTTCATTCATTTCTGTTTGACTGTCATTTCTCTGTGCGTAAGTGTGTGTGTAAGTCATATGTAAAGCTGCTGTAGAATGGCTTTTGGAGTTAATTGCCATGTGGCCAATTGGACATATAATATAGTAAACTTTATTTGTATAGCACCTTTCATACATAAACTGCAGCTCAAAGTGCTTCACAATTTAGCGATAATTATAAAACAAATAAAAAGAGAGACAGTGTAAAAAGAAAAATTATGGATAAAATATATAAAATACTTACAAGAGGTGCAACTAGTGATACAAGCGATAAAACAATTAAATTAGGAAGAAAGGGAAGACCCTGCAAATAAAAGAGTTAAAATAATAAAGATAGCAAAGATCGGAAATTAAGAATGGTAAATGTGGAGAAGTCTTCAGAATAAAAGTCTTAATCCAGAATAGTGTTCAAGGCCACTGTGTGTGTGTGTGTGTGTGTGTGTGTGTGTGTGTGTGTGTGTGTTGGCACCAGAGGAGCAGTCTTTCTCCCCACAGAGACATACAGCCCTTGAAGGACTACCAAACTACAGCTGACAGTGGTGCTTAGCAGTGTGTGTGTGTGTGTGTGTGTGTATCTGTGTGTGTGTGTGTGTGTGTGTGTGTGTGTGTGTGTGTGTGTGTCTCTATGGGCTTGTACCTTGTCGTAGCTACTCAGTCTCAGAAACAAGTTTCTCCCTCCCCCTGTCTCTCTCTCTCTCCTCCCCCATATAAAAGCAAAGTTGTGGTTCAGTACAGTAGTGTGTTCAGTTTTATGCTCTCCGGTGTGATTGAAGGCAAGAGAAAGCCCCCCCCACACACACACACACACACACACACACACACACACACACACACACTAACTGCAAAAAGTAATTATACCTTACTATTAGCATCAAAATTATGTGGAGAGTAATTCTACGGTGAGAATTTTGTTCACTTATTATGACACAAAGAATTTTAGGATCACAAATCAAAAAACTGCATTTCTTTGGATTTCTCTTTGTGTTTCTGGGTTTTGTTTATTGAACAGAAGTATTAGGGTGGGGCTTTGGGTTGTGGGTCTGCTGCTCTTCTATTGGTTAGATCAAAGATTGAGTGACAGGCTTCTCATTCCGTCCCAGTCAGTTCCTTCTGAGAAGGGCAGTGGTACGTATTGAAAGCTGGAAGATGGTTTCATCATGAAGGAACACAAAATATTTAAGAAATTGGAAGAAGAAGAGTGGGGCCACATGTGAAAAATGTATTTCTGAGTTTAGAGTTCTGAGTCATAATGCTGAGATTAAAGTCATAATTCTGAGATTAAAGTCAGAATTGTGAGACACACAAGTGCGGCAGTGGCCAAAAGCTGTTGCTGCTGCTGTTTCATTGCCCACAGTGCTGGCTTCCTTTTTTTCTTCTTTGTGTGAATTTCTGACAGGAAGGGGAGGGCTAATCTCTGAAAAACCCTGGTGGAGTCTTATAATGTGTGATGCATGATTCTCAGTCTTAACAGAATTTTAAAATGTGAGCAACTCCAGGACTAAAAACTCATGACTTGGGACAGATTGTTGTTAAATGTGAGAGAGTGTGTCAGACTAAATGTCTTCTAATGTATGGTAGGCATTAGGTGAGATATGGGAAATTTTTTCACCGTCTCTCTGGAAACAACAAACTTCAATAAGAATGGCTGTCCCGTCCATATTCCCCAGACCTGTTGAGGTAGAAGCAGGCAGAAAACATATTCAGAACATATAAATTCATCTGTACTACACACATTACATTTTCAAGCCAGAGCCAGCACAGACTGTATTTGAATGCACAATGACTAGCTCTTACTCACTGATGTAGCTTTCTTGTGAGATCAGCCTTATTTAACCAATATTCCACTTAGTTTTAACATGGGGGTTATTCAGCACTTGACCGCCATGAAAACCAGAATATAAACTTATAAATGTAATCACCAAGATTGGATGCAGCTGGACGAGTTTGTAGCATTTGGATTCTTATGCTGCATTCCATTGGAAGTAGGAGGTCGGTAGTTCCGAGTTGAAACTACCGACCTCCGATCTAAATCCGTTCCAGTGCGTCTTCTCGGGAAAACATGGACGCAACATCCTTTGCCCATTAACGTTAACGGTAGCTATCTGACAGCTCTAGTTACGTTAGCAGGCGAGTTCATACAGCAAAGACTTCTATCTACTAATGAAGCACAAGTCAACTGAATTGCGTTACAAATGGAAACTACAAAGTTGTTACAACAGGTTTTCATAACACAAAAACTACATATCAAGTAAAATCAAGTTTTATTAAGTACAGATTGATGCTGTGACGTCAGCTTCCCATTCAAATGAATGGGAAGTAAAAATCTGAATGCTACAAACTCGTCCCAGCTGCATCAAATGTTGGTGATTAGTTTATATTATGGTTTTCATGAGTGTTAAAACTAAGTGGAACATTGCTTTAATTTGCAAAATCTACATAAAAAAATCGACATTAAAATCCTAGACAGGTCAGTCAATATTTGTGATCATGAAAAAACAGAAAAGTAAGCAAAGAAAGTAAGCTGTGATTTCGTCAAGAAACAAAATGTTGCTGTTCTATAATGACCGTGAACTGAACCTGACTTGGATTATCTGCCTGTTTCAGTTCAGTATTTATACAGGTACACACTGGGAGCTGCCCAGTACAACCACAGTCTTCTACTGGTGGCCACTGAGTGACAGTTGGGGGTTCAGTGCCTTGCTCATGGGCACCTCACTATAAGGCAGTGTAGAGTGTTACTCAATCACTTTCCCCAGCCACACACACACACACACACACACACACACACACACACACACACACAACACCACCACCACCTACCAGTCTATGTATTTGGCTGTATGTAGTAGTGGTGATTGTTATTGTCCCATTATAATGTAATGGGAGGTCTGGTCTTCTGTTTCCACTATTCAAACTATTCAGTCCAGAGCTTCACTCTGGACTGGTGCCCAGACTTACACTGTGTGTGTGTGTGTGTGTGTGTGTGTGTGTGTGTGTGTGTGTGTGTGTGTGTGTGTGTGTGTGTGTGTGTGTGTGTGTTATCCTCATCTCTGTTAAATAGATTATAAGAGATGGAGACTACAGCACAGTCAATATCTTAAACTTTTATTGCAAGTGTACTCTCTCTCTTCCCCTCTGTCACGGTCTCTCTCTCGATCCCTCTCTCTCTCTCTCTCTCTCTTCAATTCAATTCAATTCAATTCAAACCTGCTTTATTGGCATGACAGGAAAGAAATCTGTGTTACCTTGAGTTGATATATACTATATCAACTCATGTAATAATACAGGCATTAACAGATGACTAGTAGGAACTAAACAAAAATAATCATCAGTCCTAATTAAATAATAGATAGCAGTGTTATCAGTTATAATATAAAGAAACCTTCAATAGTAATTCAGTTAAATTGTTTCATTCACTTATATTTAAATACTTAGTTTAAGAAACAGGCAGTACAGTATCAATTCAGGTAATATTATCGATTAACAGATGACTAGTAGCAATAAAACAATAAATCAATAAAAAATCAGTGTTAGCAGTGGTATAAACATATAAATAGATGCTAGATACCAGGTAATATTATCGATTAACAGATGACTAGTAGCAATAAAACAATAAATCAATAAAAAATCAGTGTTAGCAGTGGTATAAACATTCAATAACAATTCAATTCAGCTGTTCTGTGCAGGTCAAATGACCTTTATTGGCTTGTAATACACAAACAGTTACTAAACACAATCCACAATAGGCCTACTATATCTCACTTTCTTCTCTTTCCCCTTTCTCTCTTGCTTTATTCATTTATTTATTTTCAGTTTGTTTGATCTCAGCATTTATGGAAGACTACAATAGCACAGTAAGACTTAATACTGTACAATATTGAAGCAGTTAACTAAGAATTACCAGCCGCTTAAAGGAATTCTTCCTCACTGACTGAGTGTTTGTGTGTGTGTGTGTGTGTGTGTGTGTGTGTGTTGTTTACATAACTGTCTGTGCCCAGCAGGAGAAATATTAATGTCAAAGCAGAGGTTGGCTTCTTTAAATACCAACAGACAAAAAATCCCACATTGACATCATTAACCTCGTCCAGCAGCGCTGCTTCCCCATTAAAATTCTGCTTCTCAATACATGCTGTAATACTGCAATTACAGCTGTTTTGCAAAGTCGTTCTTACTGTGAGAAATAAACTCAGTTTCCAGTATATACTGAAGTGAGAGGAAGTATGTTGTTGTGTAGGAATCTGGGATATCTGGAGTCACCTC
Source organism: Centroberyx gerrardi (assembly GCF_048128805.1). Classification (NCBI taxonomy): domain Eukaryota; kingdom Metazoa; phylum Chordata; class Actinopteri; order Beryciformes; family Berycidae; genus Centroberyx; species Centroberyx gerrardi. Next base: position 1,749,172 of record NC_136009.1, on the reverse strand, counting down.
CACTTACTCCACCGAGTTTTGTGTGGGACTCAAAGGCAGTTGAAATTTTGACTGAAGTGCTGAACATTTCACTAGGGTTGAAATCATTTGGGGTTTTGAAACCAAGGTTCAACTCATTTGGGGTTTTGAAACTAGGGTTCAACCCATTTGGGGTTTTGAAACTGGGGTTCAACTCATTTGGGGTTTTGAAATTAGGGTTCAACTCATTTGGAGTTTTGAAGGCCAGTACTGATACATTTGGGTTGATGCTGCCAATATATTCATACTTTGGGGTGATATTCAGTATCTTCACATTTCATTTTATTCTTGTCAGGGTGGAAAAGCCTCTGAAACAGCATTTAGACCATGGCACAATAAAACTCTCCATTGAAACTAAGGATAATAATATTAATAATAATAAAAACATCCAGACATACTTGCGGAATCTGGTCAAAATGTCTCATTATAATCAGTTCAGGTGCAATTCAGGGCTTCCTATAGACAAATAGTGTAGTATTTATCAATGTTATAATAAATATGTAATCAATCAAACTGCATCATATCCATCATATCAGAGGTGGACGACACTGACTGGACCAGATCCAATTTTTAATAAAAGGACAACATCAGCAAACCGGTATGTGGGTCTGACTCTATTAAAAACAAACAAACAGGCAACGTCGGTGACAAAGCCTCTACTGACTTGGTTATTAAATCCTAAACAGATTGCCTTCACTCTCCACAAGCTATATTACTGTGGTATCTAGCATCTATTTATATGATTATTTTACTTGGTCAATAAGCCTACAAAACCCCCTCACATCCTGGTTGACTTTGAGGGTTATTAGATCCCATGAAATAAACTAGTTGAAGCAATGTACCAGTATTTTCTTATTCAACGGAGGGTTATTTCGCTCAAAAATTTAGCTCAAAATTAAAATGTAACCAATAAATAATAAATACTTTATTTTTTACAGTAGAACTATTACTAACTAATAATCATATCAAAATAATATCTAAATGGAGGAGGGGATAGTGCCACCTTATAACAGGGAGGTCAGTCATGATTCTGCTGTCTTGGAAAAATATCTATATGAAAATCGCTAATCGAAGATCTTTAGCTGTTTTTTTCAGCAAAAATTTTAAAAAATTCTTTCGATGCTGCATCTTCCTGTTAGAATCCCAACCGGTAGACCGGTAGTAACTCGCTAGCCAAACATTATCGCTGTGGTAACTTATTACTTATTAAGCTAAATGAGGTTATTGTTTGTGAAGACAGTTTTATTATCTATAGTAATACACTCTTGATTAACGCTGAAATGGCTGCTACTTTGTAAAAGCGGCAGACATTCTCACTCCTGAAGGATTTTAACTGCTGTAATACAACCGAAACAGCTTGGCTACATATGTTATGTTAAAATCAAATGTGCCCCCTCCGACATCAGTCAATGCTTTTCCTGTTCTCTTTCCCTTTTTAAGGTATTATTGCGCAAATAAAAAAAAAAGTTGGTTTGTGTATCGACACAATTTATAACGTCTAAAAAAGGCTTACATTTTACTTGTTCTGAGGAGAAAGGACTTCTACTGTGTGTTTGGGCCACTGAATTGGTTGAATTGTTGAAAATTCCCTTTTTGTACCATTGTAAATTTGACACAATGGGGGAAATCTAAACTGACATGTAGCGATTTGAGCACCATTGTTACGTAGCAGCCTGTTCTCTTATCAAGTATGGTTACAAAAGGTGAGACACTGTAATTTCATATGATATCATACAAATCAAGTGAAACAGGAGGCAGTACTTTGACATAGAAATAGCATGGAGGTTGTGTGGTGGGTGGGTGAATACACTTGCCTTTCAGTCCAGTGAGCCAGGTTTGAGTCCTGACTCACAGTTTCAGCATCAGCTATTGCCTTGCAGCTCCTTGAAGTCTTTCCATTGAGTATAGGCAGCACTGATATTTATTCTTGTTTTATTGTGCTCCTTATCACTCTCCTTTTTTGCTTGGAGACTTTCCAAAGATCTAATTGTTTTTTTCTGGACGGCTGAAGGCAGAGGCATTGATGCTGCTTCTGCCATACTACACTACACTGCACCTACTACCATCCAAAACAGTCCACAGAACGTAGCATAATTCACGATTTTATTATGAAAAACTTGTAGCTTTAACTCTCTTTCAGTTACAGGTGAAATGTCTTCAACCCATAGAATACTTACTACTCTCTCTCCTTCTCCTTCCTTTTCTTTCTCCACACGCTCCTCCCTGCATTCAAACAACTCCCATAAGATACAGAGTGTAAAAAACAGTGTAGTTGGCAAAAGCTGATTATGAATCTCTTTCCGTTGGTGTAGTGTTATGATTAACTGTGTCATGAGTCTCCCAGAATCTGCAGAATGTGTTGAATAAAACATGTGAAGCCAACGTACGTGTTGATCCTGAAGCACATACAGCATGGGGGGGATGCCCATCTGTTTCATGCATTCTAGATAAAGGAGACTGAGAGGCCAGAGAGATAAATATTCAACACCATTGGAAGGATTGCAAGGAGAGAGAGAAGCTGCTCACTGCTGCAGTGAGCTATCAGTCTCTGTACAGGAAACAAAACCATTGTAGGTAGAAACAGAGGGGAAGAACACGACCAAAAAGAAAGGAAAAACAAACACCATATGGAGACTTCCCGTTAATGGCAATGTTAAAATTAACCTTTTTTTCCTATATTCTGACAGTAAATGCCACATATTTGTCCTCTGTCACAAATTGGGTTGTTGCTTTTGAGAAACAAATGCATGACCATTAAAATCCGCAACAATGCTAACTAGCTAACTATAGTTAACCAAAGCTGGTCGCCTTTTCGTGATATAAAGAATTTTTTATCTTTATTTTTCCTAGGCTGTTTTTGAGTTTTGAGAGTTTTTGTTTGAGTTGAGTTTGAGTTTTGTGTATTCGTTGTGCAGCATTTTTGATATTTCGAAACTGGCTGCATAAAGGAGACAAAGACTCGCAGGTTGTTAGAAGGTGCAACATTAGCATAATGTTAGCATCATGTTCTTTTTTCGACATCACAACTATGTGATATAATTCCTGGCCAATTTTGTGACCCTGAATCAAGTCACTTTTAATGGTGATGCAGTTGTCTGACAATCTTTTTTTCACTGTGTTTTGTTATAGTTTTCATTGAAACTCAAGTGATGGACAGACTCGGTGGATCTGGCATTGATATGTGATTTTTACAAATACAACTGTCATCCGATCATTTTGAGCTTGATGCTACACATTGATCTTTACACAAAATATAGGTTGCCACACGCTTTTGGCTACTGATTGATCCTTACTCAGGCCAATTCTAGACAGTTGATTTCATGTGTGAAATCTCTTGCTCCATCTGTCATCGGGAGCTTGTGTTTGGGGGTTTGCTGTGTTTGCTCCGAGCCAAATCTGTGTCATGCTTGCATAGATTTGTTCTTTGAGCATCCCGGGAGCAGAGCCACACTGCCAAATCCAACTGTATTACCATTTGTTGCTATAAATGGTTTATCTCATGACGTGAGCCTGCTGACTGAAATGGATAGCAGTAGTTCAGGGCAGGGCACGGTAGTCATGCATCAGGAACTCTACAAGTCCACCAACCACATACCACCACAACCTAACTCTGTTAACTAGACCAATATAATTCATTCATCATTCTGACCTACAGTTCATAAGAATATTTTTAATATCTGTACCCAGTTTCACATCTCTACGATTAACGGTGCGATCGGGGCTGAACCTTGGACTTTGAGTGCTTACTATAGCGCCCCCTATCGGCCAATCAGTACCATTCTTCGTGTCCAAGTAGAGAGTGTCCAGGACTATCTGTGCGCCAAATAAGAAAAAAAGTTACTGATATATGGCCAAGTTATTGGACCAAATAGTGGAAAAATAAATAAATAAATAATAATAATAATAGGATTTCCAGCAATAACAATAGGGTTGTAATAATATATAATAATATATTATAATGGTGACATTAAACATGTTAATTTTGCTGGGGACCCACTGGAAATCCCCTCAAGGACCTCTGTGTAGGTCCCCAGGCCACACTTTTAGATCTGCTTCAGTAACGTATCATGTCCCTGTTTTTGTGTTATTTTATGACTGACATTTTGTTGACATTTTAAAACGTGGAGAGTATAATCCAAATAGCAGATTGAGAGGCTCAAGGCTCTTTGAGGAACATAAGGAAAAGTGTGGCTGTGTTGTCTCCTGGAATAACCTCACCATCTGCAACCAAAATCACCAGAGTGAAGTTTCTTGCTCAGTGACATGTCAGCACTGTTTTTTGGAGGAAAGGGTGTGTGTTTTCTATTTCTACGCCATACATCAGTACAGTCTTCAACTCTCGGCTTCTGATATATTGTATATGGTGCTGACAGCTTCGACTGGAGAAGTAGGCAGTTTAAATGCCTTGCGCAAGGGCACATCAGCCAATGCATAGATATTTTGGGTCTGCGAAGTCAAGGGAAAAGGGTCCAGTTGCACCTAAAGTTATTTTGGAGAAGGAGTAGATGGTGGCAGATTTGATAAAAATGCATGAGTCCGGTCATGCTAGGCGAGTACTGTACCTTATGAATGTCAAGGCAAATGGATGTCAGTGGGGCACCGTTGCCTTTCTCTTTTTTTCTCTATATTTTGTATTATTTGTATTTCTACACCATTATAATGGGGATTTGGGGAACAGATAACAACAGAGGTGGGGATACGAGTCAGACTTGAGTCACAATTTTAATTGTTTGAGACTTGACTTGATGCATGGAGAGAAGACTTGAGACTTGACTTGAGTTCTGGTGACTTGGGACTTAACTTTGACTTGTACTTTGATGACTTGAAAAGGTTTCTAAAGTCTTGACTTGAGATCTTGTGTTTGTGTAAAAGACTTAGATTAAAAGTGATGAGATTTGTTCCAGCAGACAACTGAATTTAAATTCTGTTTTCTGAATTTGTATGGAATGATTGAATTTATTGAAGTTGAAACTGATTATAGAAATCAAACTCAATCAAAATTTATATTTTTTTAAAATATTAAAACCATATTGCATTGAAAAGTCCTAGATATTTACTTTTCTTTAAGATATTAAATTGATACTGGACTCTTCTGTTCTGACTTGACTTGCTGTTCTACATTTAGACTTTAGACTTAACATTAATGACATTGACTTGACTTAGACCTTACTTGGTAATCTACATTTAGACTTGAGACTTGTGCCACAAGACTTGAGACTGACTTGGGACTTGAGCAAAGTCGACTTTTTAAATTAAACATCTGAAATGGAGAATTATAAGGAAACAGTTCAACAGAATTTAATGAATTTACAGAATCCAACAAGTCATTTATGTTGATCAAAGCACAGAAGTAACTTACAATGAATGTGTTGTAGGTCCAGTCATACAAATAAATGGATACCATTAATACGCAAGTCTAATACTCACTTATAGACATGAACACAACCTTTTCAAGCAATGTTATCAAGTAACCTATTAAGGAATTAATTAAATGTTAAATCAGTGGCATGTACAGACTTCTCCACAGGAAATTCAATAGTTTTGCATATGATCTCTCTATTGTGCCATAGGAGACTAGGTTTTCAGCTGAGAATCTGTTGCAATCCCTTTGTTCTACCAGTGCGAGTATTCAATGGAGTTGGAATAGGTTCTTTGTTGTTTACCTTTGTACATTGACATGTTCACCTGTGAGTCTCAGTGGTTGTGTTGTATTTTGTGTTTCAGTTTCACTCCTGATTCATCATTGCATGCACTCATGAGTCTGCAATAAAGCTGGAGCTATTCCCTGACACGTTGTTTTTGAACGGAGTTTGGCTGACTATGAAATTTGGTTGCTCCATCTTACAGAGGACAGTACACATTGCCTATGACTTTTTTTCCACGTCCAATGTTAATAATTTCTTGATGGAAACTGTCAACTAACAGAGTGTATAGCTGAAAGTGTCTGTGTCTTTGCTTTGAGTGTCCATGTCCACTGGTCCACTGTCTCTAAAACCAGCTGCATGTCTGGAAAGCCTATTTGAACCTGGACTGGTATAGCCTATAGCCTGCTGGCTAGTTAGCTAGCTAACAATGCCAAAAAAAAACCCGGCCATTTGTTCAGGTTACCTGAGCTGACTCTTCTCAAGCTACAACTCTACTACAACTGTGTTTTGCAGTAGAGACTAGGGCTGAAGACAAGACAGTTTACTAGGTCACAATAACCTAAATAAAAAAAAATAAAAAAATGGAAACAAATCTACTTTATCAGACTATTCATTATTATTTATAATGTTACTGAATGTTACTTTTTCAGATAGCTCTCTTTTTTTAGCCTTGTTGTATATTGAGACATTGTTCTCCAATGTCCCTCCATGATGGAGCCGGACATGGTTGACAGATTTGTGACACAACTCTCACAACCTCTATTACATTTACTATTTGTTTTGGAAAAGGGCATTTACACTCCTCATTTGATTGGTGGACTGGATTTGTTTCATTTTTTAATTGCAGGTGTTTCGTCACTGTCTATTTTGCCGTTGGAAGACCTATGCACAAATAACACATTAGCAATTGGCATTAGCAATCATGTTCATTTGGACATTATCATTGCTTTTCTCAGGTATTTCCACACCATTTACCTGGGCGTTCGGAGTCGTCGGAGTGGCGAGACGGAGCGCTGGCGCTACTACTGGAGGATGGTCTATGAGTTTGCTGATGTGAGCATGCTGCATCTACTGGCCACGTTTCTGGAGAGTGCTCCACAGCTAGTGCTGCAACTCTGCATCATCATACAGACACACAAGCTTCAGGCCGTGCAAGGTAACACTTACACACACACACACACACTACATATACAACTTTGCATGATCATAAGGAAGCCTAGCATCATCTTCACTGTCCAGACACACAAGCTACAGATCATGCAAACATTTTAAATCATATGTACGATTATCATAAACTTTTAATGCTTAATTTGGATTTCTAAATGTAATTTATAAACTATATAAGATTAAAATATTGCAGTTGTTCATCATGCTTTAAGGACATTCAAGGACAGGGCATGAATCGTTCCATTGTTCCAGTAATGATGTCAGTGATGTCATATTGTGTATGTGGGCTGTTGTTTGTGTGTGTTTGGGCCTTGAATTTCCTAAAGACATCAGTGCCCAGATCTACTAACATGGATCCACTCACATGGATGTTAGGGATGGGCATTTAAGTTTTTTCACAAATCAAATAGTGGCATGAATGTTAGAAGTCAAAATAACACTTTTTCTAGGTAGTCACACAGATGTCTCACAATGTGAGCAAGTTATCTGCCCCCCATGACAGGTCCATCTGAATTAGGCAATGGCTAATAGCTAAAGACAATAACAAAAATTACGTCAGTAGGCCTGTTCAGATTTAAAAAGAAATGGGAAAAAAGGTACAGTGCATGTTCTAAGGCAAGGTGTTACCCTGGTGGAAAACTCAGTGGGCATGAAGGTGTCGGGAATACCACGGTACTGTTTGGCAAGAACACAAAGGCCCACATTCGCTAAAGGTTGAGATTGAGCGCTATATGACCAAAATGACCACATCAGAATTTAAAGTGTGCCTAATAGTGCTGGTCAAAAAATAAAGCTTCTTGTCTGCATGACCTGTCATGGTCATGCATATGTAAATTATTTTGCCCACATAATATTTATTTGTAGACCATGAAAATTGAGATTGCGCCCAATTCACTAACGCTTCGCAGCACCAACTCCCCTAAATTATTGTAGTGCAGATAATCAAAGTCAATGTGTTTTATTTATCAAATGCACAGTATCACACAAGGTCATTCTGAACAATGAAATTCTTAGGACAAGGCAAGCAACAACTACGTAGTAGGCATAGGAAAAATAAAAAAAAATAAAAAATATCAAATATTAAATGTTAAAAAGAGTCACAAATAAGGGCAAAAATAGCAAAAGTACAGCAGTTCCAGAGCCAGTAAAGATGGGCAATATGGACAGTAAGAATAAGAGTATTAAATATTATAAAGGAGTATTAAATATTATAAATATAAAGTGTAGGAGTGCTATTCTGTGGGTGGGTATGGGGGAGGAGGAGTAGGAGGAAATCCCTGACCTGGGCCTTTCACACCAGTTTTTTCCTACCCATTGAGGTGATCATGTGTAATCCTTTGAAAGTCAAACAGTTTGTCCCTTCAGAATGGCTGCTGTCATTTCTGTAAGACACAGCATCGTCACCAGCAAGTCAGGCAAGCAAGGAAGCGGGTTTTCCGTCCTAGAATCTCAGATCAGAGAATGCTCCAATTACTTTAGGGCGCAAGGGGGGCTAGCCTTGGTGGTGAGTCTGTTAGTCTTATAGCTAAAGCATGCAATTTTCCCTTGGTGATGAAGGGGCTATTCGCCTGTGCAGTGCTCTTTTGTGGGCTTTTTGCACCGCAACTTGATTTGCATGAATTTCTTAATGAATAAGATGAAAACTCGTAGCTGCACTCGTAGCTCAAGGTACTAAGGTACTAACAAAATGGGCAAATTGTCCTCGCAACGCAGTCTGAGTGAATTTGGACCTGAGTCTGAGCAGATAATTCATTTGAACTGAACCCGCAAATATAAGGAGTGAGAAAGTCACATAGAGCTTAATTGTTACTGGCCTCCAGAGCAAGTCTGGCAAAAGATGAGCAAAATTCTCCAGTGGAGCTAGAGGTGCCTGCTTACCAAAAACTCCCACCGTTTCACAGGACCCAAATTGGTGAACTTAGCCAAGAGGCCTTGAATGTTTTGATCATTTGTTCAGTGTAGCTCTCTTATTTCCTAAAAACGCAGAATATGTAACAGCAATTGTCAGTCCAAAACCAGGTACAGCCATTTCTAAGTGCTAACTCATAGCACAACATAAGTCCTACAAGGCTTTTCAAAATAGTAATAGTAGCCCACAGCTCCAAGAGAGACAGAGAGAGAGACTTCTGTTCAGTCTTCTGTCTGGTCCTCATGTGAAGCATTGTTTAAGTTTGGCTGTAGCTTTTAAGTCGGCTTAATATTCTTTGTGCAACACAGGGAGGCTTGTTGTTTTGAAGAGATTACTACTAGCAAAATAAGAAAATGGGTGCTCAGCCAATTCAGTCAACAGACAGCCTCAGTCTGGTGTTGCACAGCTTTTGTAATCCCACAGACTTCACAGTTTTACGTGTATGACATCCCGGTTTATTATATCTAACAATGAGCCAGTTGTTGTCAGTGTAGCATTCCTTCAGTATTGGTGGGTGTAGTGGCATCAGCAGCCTCTCCTGGTGAGGATGTCTAAGAAAAAGTATAATAGTATACTTTGCAGTTTTCCTTTTATTTTGACCCATGCTAAGTTTGGTTACTTTAAGATAGCACAACATTAGCCTGGTCTGAAGGACTGTAAGCCTCTCTCTTTTCCTTCTATTTTGACCCATGCTAAGTTTGGTTACTTTAAGCTAGCACAACATTAGCAAGTTACAGCAGAACTTGGTAGTGGTAAAGCTGACTGTTGTATATTGGGTAAAGAAGTGTTTCATATGACATTATATGCAGGGCTTGAAATGAACTTTTTTGATCACCAGCCAATATGGCTACTAGATTTTAAAGTTACCAGCCAATCTGAATTTCCACTAGCCAAAATGTTTTTCTTGAAATAAACCAGATTATGAGTGCCACTGGGTTAATTTAAGCATAAGTATTAGTAAAAATAAAAGATATAGCATAATAAATCTATAAATTACAGTTTTTCACTGATATTCATAAATTGCGTTGATTTCAAATTGTGTGGATTTCATCAATATGAGGCTCTTAACGGCGACACTGTCCTCCAAAACACCTGTCTTGGCTTTGCTTGATTGTCAAGCTCTGGAGGTCGCTCTTCGCAGTTTTCGTGGTCTTTGACACTCACGACCTGATCGCCTTTGGCATTAAATGTCCTAATTTTCGCCTTCTCCCCTCCTTTGTTTTCATTTTTATCCTACTCTTTTCCAAGGAAAGTAGCTATTGGCTGCTCAGAAAGTTGCTAGAAGTCGCTAGATGACGTTATACGATAATTTGCATATCAATATATAATGCTGCACTTGTTATGCACGCCGCATCGTAGGCCGTTTTAATATAAGTGCTGACTCCGCCCACCTGGGCCAGTTTCGGTGTACGCCGGTAGAAATTACAAGTGGATCCTATCCTACAGTCCCTGCTCTCAGCGGAGGGAGGGGGGCTACGCTGTGTGTGGGAAACGGTGTGATCGTCAGACCTCTCTGGAGTAGAGAAAACCGGCATCAGCCGTACCAATTTATTGCCAAATGCTGTGGGATTCAACACATTAACATTGCTTCCCATGGTCACAAAAAGTCGCCAGATTTGTTGCTAGTCGCTTTTGAGAAATAAAGTCGCCAGGGGAGTCTGAAAAGTCACCAAGTTTGCAACACTGCTTTGTATACTCGCGGTCTCGCGCAATCGATTCTACCACACAGCCTTTTTCAAATATTTAGAGCTTGGTTCATCACCAGCCAAAGTGGCTAGTAACTTTACAATGTTACCCGCCACTGTAAATTTTTACCCGCATTTGGCGGGTTGGCGGGTGTTAATTTCAAGCCCTGATTATATGATATGGAAAGCTTAAGGCTACACTAGTCCAGGTTTTTAGGTGAAACTGCAGCCATTTTATAAGCCTAAATCACAAAGTGTGGCTGCAGAGAAGAGTGGTGTTATAAGTTATAATCACACTACGTTTTTTGGTGACTGGTAAAATGCAACAATGCACAAGTGGTGACTTGGGCATTACTGCATACCACATGTTAGTAATTACTTAATAATTATGTAAATAAAGTAATAATGAATAAATAAAGTAATAATGAGGTTTTGCAAAAACTACCGAAATGACAGAATTAACAGGCATAGAAAGTGTAATATTGTTTCTGAATGATACAAATCTGTTTGTAGTTGTTGTGCGTTTAGCTGTAGTGTTCCTTTGTTGCAGCACACTTTTTACTTGCCGCTTGCATCTAGTTTATGTATCGCAGATTGACTATCTCGGCCACCGTAATAAATAGCAACAATCAACATGAGAGAAATAAGCACAAGCAATAAACAATAAAATAAGAAAGAATGTGAGCTCACTTCTTTTTAGTTCAGTTCAGGATGTAACAATCCACTTCAGGTTTTCCTGGTAATCCAAATGAAAAATCAAAACAAGGAAGTAATCCAACCAATCACAATTCAAAACACTCACATTTACCGTCAGAATGTCTACTCACCCTCATGCCAGTTGAAACTCTGGTGAACTTCGTAGCAGCGTTCTCCAAAAAATCTGAATTCTTTGAGGACCGATCTTTAGAGTTCTAAAAAGAGCAGAAAAACAACAGAAAAATAAAATTGCTCCATACAGGTGTTGCAGCATAATCCAAGTCTCCTGAAGCCAACGATCGCACAGATATTGACGCCATCATTTAGAGCAAATCCTCACTATAGCCAGTTGATTTCGAAAAACGGTTGTGCTCCTCCAATTCCATGTTTACACTCCTAGTCATAGGGCTACGTCACACAAACTGAAAAAGCTTCACTCTGACCAAGTCTCTGAAGGATTGAGTCCGTCAGAAGGAGTTGTATTAAATGTGGCGACACGGTCTGCCTCAAAGCGGGTAAACGAAGCCATTTTAGTGGTTGACAAGATAGGTGGGTGTGTGGAGGTGGGTGAGAAGAGGCAGGATGATGGAACTTAGATGATAATGTATTATGATGGCTTGTGACATATACTATAAAATATAGGACTCAACAAATTCCGCTTGGCTTGCATCCATACCACTGAAGGCACATTGACAGCAATGATTCAGTTGTGGACCAGTCACATATCTCTGCCTCAGTGTCATATTATTTTCTCAGTAAGCCATCTCTGTTTTTTGGGTCATATATAGACTGGAAAGGATAGAACAGGATAGTTGACAGTGGTGTGTTGTAGGTGTGTGGTAAGGCTGGATTTCTGACTGTGGCACTTAATGTACAGTGACATTTCCTGTTCAATAGTCCCAGCAGAGAAACCCTGAAAATAAAGTCCGCTTTAGGAGATGTAGGCCTGACACAGAAACATGAAGGTATTTCCTCTATTACTCTGTCTCAACCTAGTCCCACCATAAAAGCCACTACACAGCCAGCACCTACGTATATCCCAGACACATCATGCATAATCGATGAAATAGACTCATCTTCATGTGGACCAAGAAGTTAACCACTAATAGAGAGCGAGTCTCCCAGATTGCCTTTCAAATGGTAATGCCGAAATGAAGACTTAAATGAGATGGTAAATGTAGGGCAGGCCATAAGATATGATCAACTTTATTGTCATGTACAGACTGTCTGAGCTATCCAGTTCCTGAGTGTGTGTTGTGGCTAACAACAGGCACACTTGAGATTGAAAATGGAGTTCCAGTTATACAAAGTAAAGAGGGTGGTACTTGCTGCAGAAATGAATTTTGGCAGGTTTGTACAGACAAAAGGACAGGTTTGTGAGAGAAAACAAGTACAGCATGTGTGTTGAATTCCATTAGCCTGGGCCACACTGATCTGTCGGAAAACGGACAGAATTATTGACGGATAGATTTCTGTCCATTGGGCTGTTTTGGAACGTCAGCATGGTGGAGAGGCAGAAATACAACAGCCTAGCTTCGCTCATAACAGTGCTACTTCATAGAAACAAGTTAAATTCACTTGAACACATTGTTTTATCACTCACATTGGGTTGAAAATAGGAAAGAATGTCTAGTTTCTTCTTTCTCGACATTTTCACAACACAACCTGTCAGCTCCGCAGCTCAGATTAAACTGTCTGTGCTTGTCATTTGATTGTGTGTTTGTTTAATGTCGCCTGGCATCCTGGTTGAGTGAAGTTTTCTGTTTTTAAGCACTGTGATAAAACAAACCGAGCCAGTAGTTTAAGCTCCTAAAACAGGTATAACCACCGGTGCTGCTCTGTATTTATTTTTTTCAGAACCGGAACGCGCGTTATGTCGTCAAATTCACTCCTGCAACGGCGTTCCGGCCGAATGACCCCCTTGATATAGCCTAGATTCGTTTCCTCTGTCAAGAGACTCGGGGCCATGACTGAGTGACTGACTAACTGACTAACTGACTGACTGACTGACTGACTGCCTGACTGCCTGACTGCCTGACTGTCTGACTTGAATTTGGCGCGTGATGCCCTCGGCTGTGCCGTGGGAAAAAACTGTATGGTTTCGGATTCCGCAGTCTGAACAGGTTTGCTGGCCGAACAAGTTGAATTCTTAACACGCCAGCCTCTACTGTGTGACCGTCTGCAATTGATCTAAAACATCACATGATTGTTTGTGTTACCTTGTTTCCTTCATTTCCTTTGTTTCCATCTCCATGCTAACTTCCCTCTTCAAAATGAATCATTTGTTAGAGGATATCTGCACCTTTAGAACTGATCAAACGGCTTCTAAATCCTCATATTTCCTCAACTGCCTTTGTCGCTCTTTCTCTCTCACCTCAGCTGTTGTTTTTGTTACTGCTATTTGTAGTTTCCTCAGGTTATGGTTACCTATTCAATCTTCCTGCGCCCCCACTGGCTCTGAGTGCAAACAAATGAACAAAGCTGCTGCCACTGTTGTCTGTCATGAGTCTTGCTCCATCTGCTTTAGTCTGCTTTTATGCACTATATTGGGGGTTATGTACTCCCTGACTAAGGTCTAATGCATGTGCAGCAGCGAGCCATAAAAGCAGATCTATTCCACCAAGACCAAACTTATTGCTATGTCATAACCATTAATAAACTTAATATCAATATGAGTCATGAGTTGCCCTTACTGAAATACTCTCAAGCTGTCCCAAGGGGTCAATTCAATCACACTTCCAAGCTTAAAACGTGGGGGAAAGTGGCCACTCTGAAGCTTCTATACCTGTTAGTGGATTAGAGAGTAATGATCATCTCCTAACCATCTGCTGAACTGATAGGATTGAAAAACTACATCTACACCTGCATAGATGACCAAGGAATACAGTAGCGCTGAGCAAAACATCATAAACTCAGATCATAATGTAATGGTGAATTCAGTGATATTGTGTAATAAAATAAAATGAAATTGCAATTTTAAGGGAACATTTGCAATGGCTCCAATTCTAAAAATGTGCACGGTGTCGAACTGTAGAAGGATACAGTAGCGGTTCTGGTGCTTTTATACAAATCTGAAGGATTCCGGCGAATTATTCTCCTCTTATTTGTCTTTTTCTTTCTCTTGTTCTCTCTCCTCTGTCTCTTTCCTCCATCTCCTTCTCTTCTGTCGTCATTTTGCTCATTACAGTGACGAGGCAGAGAGCCCACAGCAGCCCTGCAAGCACTGGCATGGCCTATATACAGCCAGACGCTCACTGTCACACACACACACACGCACACACACAATTCCTTGCGTTGTTATATTTGCAAGGGCACTCCATTGAGTTGAATTCATTCCCTAACTGCTAAACCTTAACCCTGACCCTAACCTTAACATTAGCCTGACCTTTGACCTTAGCCCAACTCTAGTTCAAACTAACCCCAAGCCCTTTTCCTAATAGGGTTTGGAAAATAGTAGAGAAATAGACATTTTGGACCCCAAAACATAGTGACAACTGGATCTCTCTCACTCACGCACGCACATGCACGCATGCACACACACACACACAGACACACACACACACACACACTTTCCTTGCGTGTCTCCTCTTTGCCCCTGAGCTAGTCCACCCCAACCGATGTAATTAAACATGATTCACTGTCTTGGGGGTAAGAGAGGGAGAGAGAGAGAGAGAGAAAGAGGGAGAGAGAGCGGTAGAGAAAGGTTCAGCCTGAAGTTGGTTTTTAGTCTCTGCTTCAGTGTTGCTGCAGTTGTTCTGCTATGTTCTTCTCTCTGGCATTCAGTAAGAGCCTTCAGTCACTCTGTCAATCAGAAGTAATGGATTAACATGAACGTCCAGCTGGCTTGGTCCAAGATAGCCTCATGGAAATCTATTATTTTAACCTTTATTTATCCAGGGAAAGTCTACAGACCTGCATGCCTCTTTCCAGCAACACCCTGCTTCACATTCACACAGTTCCATACACTCACACCAGTTTCCTCAGCCACATTTTCCCAGCTGGTCTAGGGATTCGAACTGGCAACTTTCTGATCACAAACCAGCCCTCCCTAACATCTAGGCTATTGCCATTGAATTGGTTTACTGTCTGATTTTGAACCCTTATCTTACGTAATTGAGGCAATAAATGGTAATAGATTATTAAATTAGAAATTAGAACTCTATTGCAGCCCCCACCCCCCCTCCCATTTAGACCCCCCCACGCTCCCATAGCTAGAGAGAGAGAGGGGGGAAAAGACAGTTCCTTCATGTCTCTGTCAGGCCTCCATCTCCTAAAACAGACTATTTTCAGGGATTGTCTGCTGTGACAACGACGCTCCATTCAAAGAATGAAAGCTGGAATGTGGGTCTGTGTGTGTGTGTGTGTGTGTGTGGGACGGAGGCAGAAGGTTAGACAATGGCAGAAATCACTAACACTGCGCAGTTGCCGCAGGAATCGAAGCCTGCACCTCAAAGTTCAGTGTGTCTACCCATCTCAATTATATAATTCAAAGACTTTAATTAACTCAATTTGCCCTGCCAATTAGCTTATTCCACAGCTCCTGTTGTGGTTGCCTGCACAGGCCCTGAGCAACATCCACTGGCTCAAATGACTGCAGATGATTGGGAAGTGAATGAAAGCGTGGCCTGGTGCAGACAGAGGGACAATGGCGACACTTTTCCAGCCTTGTGGTTGAGACCTCTTGCAGGCTTTACAGATCAGAACATGGGTGGAAAAATATTATATATCTGATTTTTATATGAAAATGAAAACATAATGTCACCAGCGTTTGGACTGTAGAGAAAATAGTCCATGTCTTTGTGTTGTCACTGACTATTAATTTAAATTATCATTGTCTGGTTATATGTGCCTGCTTTATGCTTCCATTAGTTATCACTCTCTCATTATATTTAATAAATCACTGCTCTGGTTATACCTGCTAAATTATCACTGTTGTCACAAGTTTGAGTTTCAGTAGGTGGCTTTTCTTTGTCTGTTCAGCCATGGCGCCTATCGCTGCTCATGCTAACTACCCAGTTCTTCCTCTGTTTATTCCAAACACACCGGAAACATACGAACAAATGCATCTGCATCTGCAAATGCATTTTTTTCCCCAGGAAAGACCTACCACACAAGGTGTTTAGAACAGCAAATGTAAAAGCTTTCACAAACTGGGTAGATGTCGAAGCACTATTGTGTTATATCAGTGATACAGAGTAGCAAAACAGACATTTTGTTCATTTGAAAATATTGTGAATTATAACATCACATACTCAAAATGTATCCAGCGATTGAAACAAATACTAACCACGAACCAAATGCTGGTAAATTACGAGTGGTTGCAGGTCTGAATACAGTCAGAACAAAATGTCTCAAGGTTTTCATGATGTGGCATTGAAATCAAACATGACCTTGGTATTCTCTTTGTGTGTCTGTCTGCCTGTCTGTCTGTACCAGGTATGACAGCAGCAGCCTCCCTTGTATCTTTGGCCTGGGCTTTGGCTTCCTACCAGAAGGCCTTGCGAGACTCTCGGGACGACAAGAAGCCCATCAGCTACTTGGCCGTGGTCATCCAGTTCTGCTGGCACTTCTTCACCATCGCGGCGAGAGTCATCACCTTTGCCCTGTTCGCCTCGGTGTTCCAGCTCTACTTCGGCATTTTCATCGTCCTACACTGGTGCGTCATGACCTTCTGGATCGTCCACTGCGAGACGGATTTCTGCATCAGCAAGTGGGAGGAGATTGTGTTTGACATGGTGGTGGGTATCATCTACATCTTCTCCTGGTTCAACGTCAAGGAGGGACGGACAAGGTGAGGAGGGTGCTCAACTCAATCCAGTTCAATTCTGTTCCCCTCTGTTTTATTCTGTAAATTACGTTTTTTTTTTGTCTGTTTGTAATGCAGACCTGTGCAAAAGTCCAGTTTTAGTGATTTGTTTTTTCAAAAAGAATTCTTGAATGTCTTTGTGATCCTTTATATTTTTATTCATATATTTATATTTAGACAATTGGGCCCATGTACCCTTATATACTTTCAACAATGCCTTGGCATTAATCAGAAAGTATGTTTTTTGTTTTTTATTTGTGAAAAGTTGACTTTTTTTGAGATTTCATTTGACAGTAGAGCCATTATGTTGCAGTTGTTGTTTTTCAGTTTTAAAGCTGTTCAAGTGACTTGCAATCAAATGTATTAAATAGTCTGAATCGTGACAATATTGGCTAAATTTGCACAGAAAACTGAAAATTTTCACCATACATGACCTCTAGACAAATGTAATCTTTAGTATGTCCACATAATGTTATCCAAACATTTGACTTGTAAGGCAAGGCCAATGGAAATAACCCTTCTGAAACATTCCTAACCCATCAAAAGTAGACAAACCTTTGAAAACATTTAAATCAACTGGGGTTAAAAGTCAAACTCTTCCCTCGTAAGTTTAGCCATTATTGCGTGTTACTGTCTTCAATGAATCCAATTTTATCCTATCCTGTCTCAAGTACTGGGTTTGATTTAGATGAGATGAGATTAGATTAGATTAGATTAAACTCCAATGATTCCAGTGGGGAAATTGGGGCGTTGTAGCAGCAAATAGGATAAAAAATAGAAAACATATACAGCCAACAATTCCACCTCATATTTGTCTACCTTACTAATTATGGAGAACATTGCATTATATTTAAGTTAAAGTTTGTATATTGTTTTAGGTTTTTATCACAAGCATGCCTCAAAGGACTTTACAGAGAATTAACCTAAGTAGATCTAACTGATCAACAATCAATTGTGGAATAGAATGATATAAGACAAACACAAGGAAGCAGAACAAAGCACAAGACATACAATAGCAGACTTTAGCAAGACATACCAAGCCTACCTAATCTACATAGCCTAACCTACCTGGCACCACCAACCTGAGACCCACAAAGCATACAAGGAAAAACCTCCAAGAAAACCTTATTAGGAAAAAAATATGGGAGAAACCTTGGAAAGAAAACAAATGAGGCAGAGGGAGGCAAAAGTGGCAGAGAGATGGGCCACGGTCAGCGCTAATGTCCACAGAAACAAGGGCAGCATTCCGGATTCACATCCAGGTAGAAACATTTTCAGAGATGGGACTTTGGCCAGCACTAACGACCGTAGGAGCCAGGGCAGCACCCACGGCCACTGCCAGGTAGAAAGACTACACCCATGTCTGAGAAGGAGGAAAGACAACAAAGCCACAAACACTCACACAGCCATGGAAGCACAACACACATACTCAGGTAGACATATTCAGCCATGTACGCCAGTGGTGTAGTCTAGTTTATTGTAGTGGGTATACTCAGAGATTTGTTTCCGGGGGGGGGGGGGGGGGGGAAGCGATACATAATTGGCAATTTGGACACGCAACACGTTCAATATTAATAAACTTTGAATAAACAAGTGAACAACGCTCTGTGCAGCAGCGGGGCGAACGGGCACTGCACTAGTTTTATGAATGGAAATGTGAATGGAGGAGATGCCTTCCCCTGCAAAACTTATTTTATTGCAGTTATACTCTACCCGGTATTTGCGAAACAAAATCACTGAAGTGAAAGTTCTGTCACAAAACTATATTGTTATGTATCCTTGCGCATTTTTAAGTGGGTATGCGGAAATCCTGGAGCTTCTTAGTGGGTATACGGCGTATACCTGCGTATCACGTAGACTACACCACTGATGTACGCACTCAAACAGACAGCAGACAGAGAATGAGTCTAGACATGCAGCAACCAGGAGGCAGCCCTATGCTGGGTTCCCAATAGCAGATTTCTATGTTAATAATGTCTAAGCTAAGGTAGGAGAGAAGAGACTGTGTCAGTCCCGAGCTAGACGGTGCTAGATTGGATTTAAAGATTTCTACAGAATTAGCTTTCCTAATCGTAAGTCGGAGTTGGTTCCAGAGATAGGAGCTCGGTAGGAGAACACTTTACTGCCCAGCTCATTTTTTCTTGATTCTAGGGACAGTAAGGTAACCAGCATCCTGCAATCGGAGGGCCACAAGGGGGAACATAAGGGATGATGAGCTTGGATAAATATGATGGTGCAAGCCCATGTAACGATGTCTATGTTAACAGAAGCACCTTAATGTCAGACCTGGCTTGAATTGGGAGCCAATGAAGGGAAGTCATGACTGGTGTAATGTGGTCAAATTTTCTAGTTCTGCATAGCATTCTGGCAGCAACATTTTGTACAAGCTGAAGGTTTTGGTGGCATTTATGGTTAGGCTTGATGGGAAGGTAGATTTGGGTATCGTCCGCATAACAAAATTTAAAATTTTTGAAATTTGAAATTTAACATCATGGCTACAGACAATTTTAAGAGGTAGCATGTAAATAGAGAAAAGTATTAGTGATTAGTATTTAGCTAATCCCTTGGTTTTACTCTATCTGGTTTATCTGGTTTGATCATGTATTATGTCTTTGTGCAGGTGTCGTCTGTTCATCTACTACCTGGTGATCCTGGTGGAAAATGCTGCTCTGAGTGCATTGTGGTACCTTTACCGGTCGCCTCACGCCACCGACGCCTTTGCCGTGCCAGCACTCTGCGTCATCTTCAGCAGTTTCCTGACCGGTGTGGTCTTCATGCTCATGTACTACGCCTTTTTCCACCCCAACGGGCCTCGCTTCGGACGCTCGCCCAGTGGCCAGGCCCTTGACCTAGACCCCACTGCTCAGTTTTCCACACTACCATCTGAGGGTGCCACTAACTCACTGCGCTCTAACCGTGGTGGTACTACAACCCTGGAGCGTGACATGGGGAAATACTCAGAGCGGGACGGCTGCATGCCGGTGTTTCAGGTTCGACCCACGGTGCCGTCCACGCCGTCATCCCGTGCTCCGCGCCTCGAAGAGACGGTCATCAAGATAGACCTTTGTAGGAACCGCTACCCAGCCTGGGAGCGTCACGTCCTGGACCGCAGTATACGCAAGGCCATCCTGGCCATAGACTGCTCCCCGAATCCCCCACGGCTGCAGTACAAAGACGACGCTCTGGTGCAGGAGAGGTTGGAGTATGAGACCACGTTATAGTCCCATCCCGCTGCAGATCCCTTATAGGGGTGAATGGAAATGGGCTGGGACAGGTGCAGTTGTCGGAGGGCCATCCTCCTATCAGATGAACAGCAACAGGGACTGTGGCAATAAGAATTTGTTACTATCAACACTCTCTCTCGTTCTCTTGTCTCTCATTCTCCCCTTATCCTTCTTTTTCTTGGCGACAAAGCCGACCCAGGAGTATTCAGCCCTGTTGTTGGTGATCAGGGGAGAGAATTGGCACAAGTTCAGATGATGGATGGCTGTTTGACTCATCTAAAGGAGATCTCCAATTCAAGGGTAATACTCATTGTTGTTGTTTTTACTTCTGCTTGTCAGGGAAAATCCTGTGTGATAAGAACTAAATGCACATCGACAGAATGCTTCAAAAGTCTGCTTAAACTCTACAAGTGGGTGTCGCGCTGCTTTGTTGAAGAGCATTTGTGAAGGTTGGAGAAGTTAAGGCCAAAACAAGCACACTAAAGGCTCCGATAGCTACACATAGACTATCCAATTGAGGCTGTATTGGTATGGGCAGCGTCTGACATGAATTCCACATCAGATGTTGCACCTAAACCTGAACAACACCTGGATTTACATGCAGTAATTCTTTTTCCTGTGTGGCAGAGTAGCTTCAAATGCTTAGAAATCCACCTGTTCGACAGAGAGAATAATCTGGAAAAGCTGCTTTACATCTTACATGTGATGTAATACAGTAGTAAACACTCATTCAACGCCAGTAGGAACTTGAATCTGTCATATCTGTCTTACTGTGCTGGTTTTGTTTTGAAGTTCCAATGATGTGATCAATAGCAGCCACAGAGTAAGCGTGAGCAGGGTGAGTACTGCCATCACAGTCAACACTATAACGTCATCAGCCATGTTCTCTTAGTGCCAAAAAGGTTCACTCTAAACTTCCTCTACCTTATGAGGATCTGGAACCCCCTCATAGATGGCTGGGTAGTAGGATAAATGTTTCTCTAGTCTAGACAAGTCTTAAAAGCCAGTAATATTTCTCTTGGATAATTCTAATCTAAATTAAAAGCATTAAAGATAAAGGTCAGGTAGGAAGTGAACTACATGAGGACAACGGTCAAAGTAGCATACCCAGTCATCTTGTTGTGTCTGGATAAATCAAACAAACCTGGATAGGAGGATAGACAGAAAGAAAGGAAGGAACGAAAGATGGACAGACAACAAGCTCATGGTCTTTCTTTTGTCTGGAAACAAGTAAAACACACACACAATGCCAAGAAAAAGCTTCCTGGCAGCTCAACTCAACTATTAACAGTCCAGCCTCATCCACCTGGCTGTACAATGACACTGATCACTGCTTGTCTAGGGAGGAGCGAGGAAGAGAAGAATAAGGAGAGAGCGATGGAGGGGAAAGCGTGAAGGAGCGATGGAAGAAATCGAAAAGGAGATGAGAGGAGAGGATAACTCCGAGATGGAAATGAGAGACAAGAGAGGAGAGGAGATAAGAGGAGAGGAAGCAGACAAGCAGCCATCTCAGCCAAACGAAACTAAACCAACCACCAGGATGTACAGTACTCTGATACAACATGCAGCATTTTTTTACTTTAGAGATGATGTAGAGTGTACTGAAATCATTGTAATTCTGTGTTTTTTGTGGTTGAATGGGTATGTGTCGGTGAGAGGTGGTGTGTGTGTGTGTGTATGTGTGTGTGTGTGTGTGTGTGTGTGTGGTGTAAAGAGGAGAAGCAGCTCAGGAGGGCCTATGGTTGAATGCTAGAATCAGCTCTGTGCTATCATTATCGATCATTAAAGAGATGCCTTGACATTTTGACCTTTAGTCTTTGGTTTGTCTTCGCCAAACACTTGTCACCTTTTGGGAAAAGGGTTTCTGCAGTTGTCCTTCAACTGAAAACTATTTCGCATTTGTTAGCATCTCTTGTTGAAAACAAAGATGTCCACTAACTGCTAAATAGTTAGCTTGTTTGCTTGCCATTAGTGGTGCAAAATGTTTTACCTGAAGTGTATGGCAACTTGAAAATTGTATGAAAACTTTATCTGTGCACTGTGGCCAGTACCTGATGAAGAAGAAAAGACTACCAATCAAAATGTCAAGGTATCCCTTTAAGGTACAATACACATGTATGGGAACAGAACCATTGTGCATCCCCAACACAAAATGATGGCTGAAGATGGCAGACGAGATGAAGAGATCTACCATCTACACATAGCAACACTACCCTCCATCCCCTCACACTCCCACCCCCAACAGGCTGACTCCAAGGAATCCTGGGAAGTCAGAGCCAGTAACATCATCACACAGCTCAACTGTCAGTCAAATCTACCATGTTCAGGAAAGAGGAGAATTTCACCTCAGTTCTCTCTCTCAGAGCTAGAGCCTCTAGGAATTACCATACAGATAGCATCATATCAAAAAACATTATGTCTTTGAAATTGTAAGTTGTCTGCACAAAAGAAAGTTCCAAGTTATTGTAGTACCTTTTTTTTTTAGGTCACAAGTGCAACATCTTTTTTTTTTTCTATCTTTTTTTTTCTAAGGATGACAGGAAGACAGAAAAGCGCAAAACAAGTCAATGTGATAATCTAACTGTAATCCTTTCCATCCTGCTAAACCAAACCAGACCTATGTGTACTAAGCTGTTCTAGTCTCGTCAGGTGTCATCATGTATATAGTTTGAATTGTGCTGGAGGAAATTACAATGTACACAATGGCCTCCAAAGTTTGCAACAGCTCCCAGTTTGCAACAGCAGTTTGAAAAGGATGTTAGGGAATAGTTATGCTCAATGTAAGAGGTCTGCTAGTTCTGCCTAATATAATGTGCCTGTCACAATGAGTGCATTTACATGCACATAGTATTCTGGTTAATAGCTCATTTCCCCAATCAAGGCCTTATTCAGGACAAGCTGTTTATATACATGCTATTATCCCAATTACAATTATCCCTGTATACATGACTAACCAGAGTTTTCTGAAAGTACATACATATACAGACCACAGAAACAACCGAGATAAGGTGTTTACATGGCTAATATTGGTATGTCCCAGCTATCATTTCTGGGTTTCACATAATTGAGATATGAGCTTATATGGGTTATATGAGACAGGAGATGGTGTTTACATACTCAAAAATGTAATACCGGAGTATCCTGAATGATTTTTGAATATTTGTGTGCATATAAACAGACTCACTGTGTTCTGCTGGACACTTTCAGTTGTTCAGGGTTTTCCTTTTAAATTTTGATTACTTTTCAAGTCTGCTGCTTTTTTAATTTTATTTCTGAGTTAATTTTATTATTTAAATGATTTAAAACATAGTTTATATATTGAACCACAAAACATACAGTTTCTATACATAGTTTTTATACTATTATTTGCCTTGTTGCCGCCACACTACTCTGTGTTTGTGTTTGTTCTCATCTGGTCTGCGGTGTGTTTTACGCAACAATCTGAAATATTAATGGTGCATGCCATTATTGTTTCAGGAGACTGTAAAAAGAGCTTTTGGATCAGTCCCATACTCACAACGCATCAGAGAAATGACCTGATCTTTGTTGCCTGTTGAGTATTTCTCCACCATGACTTCTCACTCATTTCTGTTTTGTTATATTCCTATTTTTCTTTGTACAGAACATGTTGGTTAGTGGCTGCTCCAATTGTTTTAACCATAACATGTTTTCTTTTCTTTTGTTTTGTTTTTAAATTACAAGTCTTTGTTTTACTTGAAAAGAAAGATGTATGGTTTTTTCCCTTCTTTTTTTTGACAGACAAGGGAACATGCCTCAGAAACCAAAATGGCAGCACTGAAAAAGATGAAAAGCACAGGCTTCAAGGTGGCACAATACTGTTCCGACTCGACATGGCACACACTGCACAAGGCTGCATTTAGACAGCGCCGGGAAAGCTGATATTCAACCCTTGTGGCACAGATCTGATCTGCTGTTGCGTGTCTGGAGAGGGAGAAATCAGATTCCACGTTGTTTCTCTCTGTTCAGACAGCCATGTGAAGACCAGATCCAAACCGCACAGAGTTAAAACCAGATCTTTATTGTGTAGTTCCAGCACAACAACACATTCTCTAAGTCAGAGGCACAAAACTAAAGTACAGTACACTTTATCTTTTTCTCCAAATCTCTAAATCTCTACATCTAATCAAATCAGTTCTACTATCCTGCTGTCCTAGTAAACATTGCGACTTAAGTAAAGTGAGAATCCAAATTATTCTTACAGAAACATGATTTCTTTGAAGAATAATTAATAATTGATGAAGTGCAATCTACGTAACATTAATCAATCTCTAGAACCAGTGCAGTCATCATTGTCTTTGAATAGTGACATTTAGATTGCAAAATTATGAAGAGAAATCAAAAATTTGACTACTGCCACCGACTTGCCAGTTTTTACAATCAGAGACCACAAGGGAGATATTGATTGATAAGTACTTAATAATAACAATAATAATAATAATAATACATTTTATTTCTATAGTGCTTTCTCAATAACTCAAAGCACTTTAGAGCATAAAACATTAAACATAAAAGCATTAAAACAGCGTCAAAAAAACAGTTTAGGTTTACTTGAAACTAACAATACAATCATAAATGATATGCTGAGTCTTGAGAAGATTTAAAAGAATCAACACTGTCTGATGATGTCAACATGTTATGTGACCGTGTCAGTATACTAAATTAAAACCATACTGAAACTCCAATGCTGACATGTTTGAAGTGTCACATTGTAATTTTCCATGATTGATGAACTTGGCAATCAGTCTGCACATCACGGGTCGTTTTTCACTCATTTCTCATCAGTATTTTTCTCAATGTCTACCCAATTTGGGTAATCAATATAATATCCTTTCATTTTCTGATGCTGGAATAACAATGAATTCAACCTATTGAAACTAGACAGAACATTTGACACTAATGATTTAATGATAAACTTCCATGTCAAACTTAACTAAACGGAACCCCTAAGATTTAGACTGTTTTAGACGGAGCCTGTTAATTTGAACTCAAGGTCTGCTGATAAATATAAACTCAGTCTGGCGGGGAGTTCTTCACCTGCGCCCTATATAACTGCAGCAGGTCAAGTGGAGGTCAGTTGTCAGCCATCCGATGGCCTCATAAATGAAACATTAGTTTATTCCTTCCCCCTGTCGCTGCTTGCTGTTTGCCCTCAGATCTGATCAAGTGCAGGGTGCTGGTTGGATTGTATTTCATTATTTGCTTTGGAATGGTTGAACTTAATTTTGAGCAGAGTGTCAGTGTGGTTTTAGTGAAGGCACTTTGTATGTGCGTGTGTGTGTTATATTTTCAAGGCTGCATTCACACAGAAATGGACAGAAATCTGTTTTCCATGGCTATTCTGACTGGGGGGGGAAATCTGATGTCAAAAAGCCAAAAAATATCAGATCTGGGCCACAACGTAAGAGATAATTCAGACAGTTTGTGCATGTTTATCCAGCCTAGATGTAAGTGGAAGGGATGATGGCGTACAGATACAGCAGGGTTCCCACTGTAGCCCCAATATATATTATTCCATGCCTTTTCCATGACTTTCCATAACAAGTCAGAGCGCTTCCATGACCATAGGATCTGGTTAGTTAACCATCACTGTCTTCTTGTAAACACATCTAATTTGCACGCTAGTTATCTAGTAGAACCTAGCATTATAGTGGTTAGTTGCCGTATGTTAACATATTGGTTGCTTTGCTAAATTAGCCTGCTGGCTATTTAGCTAGCTAACAAAGCCAAAAACCAACAGTTTGTTCACGCTGCTACCAGCAGAATTTGAAATTTGGCGACCTTGTGAGTCCCTTAGTGCTCTACATCAGTTTTGCATAACAGGTGTTGAATTTATTAAGTTTGGGTGATGTTAACGAAACATTTTGGCGAACAGGCTAACCTATCAGAGTGTAGCAAATATAGTATAGTGGATCTATTCTCCTTGGCAATACATTGGGTGAATGATGTGGTTATTCTGATTATTCCAGGACAGTAATGACTTCAACTATTACAGCATCAGTTGATGCTGCACACCTAGCTGGGCACCATGTGCAGCATCTTTACTGGTCTGCGTATTTGCTCACGTGGGAACAAGTACAGCAATTCAAAGTGATACTATGCTATTAAACTCTTTTTCTAGCCTGGTTGTTATACATTTAGACATTATTAACTAACAGCCAATTCTCCAATGGACCTTGATGGAGCCAGACATGGTTAATTTGTGATGCAACTGCAAAGCTTCTATATATATCTTCAGAAATTCCATGATATTCCAGAAATTCCATGACAAGTGGGAACCCTGTTGTAGATATGTGTGTATGACTGTGCCTGCATGTCATTTGAGGATTGAGAGAATGTACTGTATGCATAAGAAGTGGGGTTTTTATGGGCACAAAACCTTGCATTCTCTGACCATATTGAGGATGCTGTGAAAACTGATGGAATTGGTTATTCTTTCAAATCAGACTTGCATGTGTCAAAAATCTGATACAGATCAAAGATTTGGCCAGTTATGTCTGGATAGTCAGCTCCACTAAATCCTGTCTTTCATCAGGGACAGTTTTTCTCAGAGCAAGGTATAGATGTCATACATAGCATCACACACTGCATCAATAGTATACATCAATAGTATACTTTAGTATTATAGAGAGGGTACTCCTCCAGTACCTGAACTGGTGTAAGATCAAATGTGAAATGTCACTAATTAGGTCAACTTTATTAGGTGCACCATGTGAACACCGGACTTGTCGTCTGCCATCCAGCCAGCATTGCCTTTCCAGGTAGCCCTTTGCTCCTCTTGTGATACAGTTACTTACCTTAAATTCTAAACGAAAATGATCTTACTATCAAGTCGAAAATGAAATACAAGTTGGCTATGCTTTTAGGAACAAGTCACCGTCTGCCATTCAGAACGCTTGCAAGCAGTTTCAGTATGCCTCCCTTTATCTGGAAACAGATCAGATATGTTTCACGACAGCCTCATCAATCAATCAGATATGATCACAGGATGGGATTTTGTGCCGCGGCCTGCAGTGTAATTGCAGCTATTGAGTGCGGGTGCAATTTGTGCATATGTGCTCAGTCAGTGCATAAAAAGACAGAGGCAGAGTGAGGAGTATAACTCAAATGCGCTGATTGCGCTCACTGTGCTTACCTAGTGCTGTCGTTCCCTCTGGAGCCCCAATTCTTATTCATTAGCCGCACATTTCCTGCCATCCAAACTATGATACTCAGTGGCACAATTCTCACAATCTCACCAAATACAGATGTCAAACATTTTAGATCTAACTCGGTCCACTGTTGTACGTTATCCAAAACAGACATGGTATCTAGAAAGCAGGGAGCCAAGCAATCAAATGCCAGCATGTGTCAGTGTCAGAAGCATCAGACGACCTATCTGTAGGAGAATACCTACAGCAAGTCATAGTAGATCTTGCTTTTCTTGACTTTTGTTGGCCTAATTAACGAGCAACGTGAGCCTGAAGGTCCACACGGTGTGTTCACCTGCCTATGTTGTTTTCTCATAAAGATCTCAGTTTACCATAATTTTTGCTTTAAACAGGGCAGGGAATTCATGAAATAAATAGACGGCCTACTTAAACAAGGGCTCTCTGTCCCGCCACAAAGATTACTTCAGGTGCTGGGGGAGTCTTCTTGTGATTAAGCCCCAGCTCTTCAAAATCTCTATGCACAGTCCTGAATGTCAATATGTGTCAAAGTAATATGGCAAAAGTCAAAATAAGTTGCGTTGGTCCTTAAGAGTACTTGGCATGCTATACCGTAAATCCGCTAATATTGGCCCGGGCCTTTATTTACCTCAACTGCAGAGGGTACCAGGCCTTTATTGGAAGCAGGCTTATATTAGAGACAGGCCTTTATTTCTAATTCCCTCTGTTTGATAAGTATATTTGCTCATATTTTAGTACGAAGCATCCTTGTTTTCTGATCTGCTTCTGTTGGGGTACGTTAGGTAGACGTTTTTTTGTTACTACAATGCATTACGATAATTGCGGTAATCGACGACGGCATGCTCCAGAGACTTCCGCTGGCCGAGCCATCTTGTGGCACTTGTACGTTACTACAAACTACAGTTACAAACAGGCACCAGGAGTTTACCGGTATCCACCGCTGTTTGCATGTAAGCTGAATCTAACTGAAGCTAACTGAACCTAAGAATAGAATCTATACAGTTATATCATATCGGCGTTTATTTCGATGCATATGTGCGAGCTCAGTCCACCTGACAGCCCTCTGTTCTGTCAGCAGAGAGAGAGACACAGACAAGCATGGAGGTTTCGGCGTGCCCTCGGAGTTTCCCGGGGGCACGGCCAGTGCCGATAGCTGGGCGCCGATGTGTTCCCGGTGATCCGGCTGAGATTTCGGCGGGGGTCCGGATCGGGAGGATCAATGCAGGCTGTGGGCGTGGTGGAGAGGACAGCGGTGGAGAGAGGAGACGGACACGGTCCAGCCATATACTAGGTTTTGACTTAGTCTTGTTTCCTTTGTTTTTTTCCCCGGCCTGTATTTGAGGCCGGCCTTTATTTGTTCGTGTCGACCACGCCCCCAGCCATTATCGGAGACCCGGCTTTTAATTGACTACAGGCCACTATTAGAGGATTTACGGTATATCACTGCTATAGACAAACAGTGATTTATGCAGTGGGTCTTGTTACTTGTTGGCAGTCCCATCTGCAGCTACACCTCACCCATGGAAACAATGCTTAGAAATTGATTAAACTTATGTATGTACACTCGCCAAAAGTGTTGCCTGGACTTTACACAAGCATGTAAGATTTCATTTTTTACCTTTTTTTTTGTTTACCAGAGATCTCACAGTTGCTTAAATGAGGAATAACTACACTGAATCTTTTTTCTTTCTGTTTAGATAGCAGAGATGGGGACTCGAGTCACATGACTTGGACTCGAGTCACAATTTTAATTACTTGACACTAGACTTGATGCATGAAGAGAAGACTTGAGACTTGACTTGACTTGGGTTCTGGTGACTTGGGACTTGACTTTGTTTTGTACTGTGATGACTTGAAAAGGTTTCTAAAGTCTTGACTTGAGATCTTGTGTTTGTGTAAATTACTTAGATTTGAAAGTGATGAGATTTGTTCTACCAGACGGACAAATTTAAATTTAAATGTTTTCTGAATTTGTATGGAATGATTTGAATTTATTGAAGTTGAAACTGATTATAGAAATCAAACTCATGATACCAATACCAAGTTTTTATCCTATTAAAACCATATTGCATTGAAAAGTCCTAGATACTTAGTTTTCTTTAAGATATTAAATTGATACTGGACTCTTGATTTGTTCTGACTTGACTTGCTGTTCTACATTTAATAGACATTAATGACATGGACTTGACTTGAGACTTGTGCCTCAAGACTTGAGCCTGACTTGGGACTTGGGCAAAGTTGACTTGGTCACACCTCTGCTTAGATAGGGTGACCATGAGAAGGTCAGATTTGTAACACACCAGGTTGAAACCGGGAATTTTCTTTTTGTCTGTACCCTGTGTAAATGCAGCCTTATTTTCTTTAGAAGGGAATTCAAAGCGTTTCATGTGTTAAGTTCACTTACGTCTCACACATCCAGTGTAGCCTATGGCTTCAACAACTTTGTTCAATCATCACCATCTAATGAAATAACATATATATTGTACATAAACCTACCTCAACTTGGTTTGTGGACAGAATACCCTCCACCTTATCATGGGCAATAGATTTTCTTTGCGAAACTGTAATGCAAGGCAACACTTTAGACGCAGCTCCCTGTTTCTGTAATACAATACAACAACATTTACCAGAGCTGGTTCTGGTGCTACCAATAGGCCTATAATTCACCTGACCTGGACTAAATATTTACTAGTCATTAGGTGGATTTGGAAAAAGAAACTTTTGGTAGTTTCTGTTTAACAAGTCATTATTTACCATATATTTGTTACTGTCTAATTACACTATAATTACAGAAAGGAGGCACTGTCATTTAAAGGGTTAGCCTTAGTAAATAGGTGCTCAAGCTCTGAAATGTCTGATTGGTGGCGGGTATTCTGCTCACTGCAGGAAGTGCATCACAAAGTAGGAGGACATGACAGGAAATGCACTTAACATCGACAACCCCCAACCCCACCCTACTCATGACAATTATAAGCTGCTTTATAGGTTTTGTTTGCCTTAAAAGAAAATATATTTCTATTTTTGTCTTTATTTCAACCTCATCATTCAGGACATTGTTTTTTAGTGCATTGAAACCACTCCTTGGTTTTCTGGTCAAAGTGGTCTGCGTGTGTGTGTGTGTGTGTGTGTGTGTGTTTAGTTCTTTTCTTTTTACACTATTCAATAGCATTGTGTGTCAATAATAGTTACTGTGCTTATACTAGGACCAAGTCATTGCCCAGGACCCCACCCTTCATCACCCATCTCCCCACCCTGAGCATTTCTCTCGGATGACCGGCTTTCTGTGTCCAACTGGGAGATGCGGATCTCTTGTTGGGTGGCGATTCTCTTGAGTTTCGTCTCCAGGTGTCGATTGTGACATCAGATTAATAAACTAACTAGCTATGTAGAAGATTATAGCAGTAGTCTACCATGCTGTGTGTCCCTATGCCCCTCTGTAGCTCCCTAGCACGTTAATAGGACAGGGCCATGTTTCCCATGAGCACCTTGGTTCTAGGATTGTGTTTGTTCCACTGACTATAATGGCTCAAAGCACTGGTGTAGAGGTTTTGGCATATGCCAGCCCATTTATTCTGCATTCACAAAGGAACAGAAAAAAAACAGATTTTTAACTCTTTGTGGCACAGATTGGATCTTCCTCATGGCTGTCGAAACAGGGACAATTTCTGTTTAGTTTAGATAGCCAGGAGAATATTGGATCTGCACCACAAAGAGTTACAGATCAGATCGTTTTCGGTCTGTAAAATTCAGCCTTAGTACAAGCACAGTAACACACAGGTTAAGAATGATGGGAATCCAGGCATTCTGTATCCTGTCAGACTTGTATAATCAACTGTACAGATGTCCTTTTAGAAACTCAGTTGGTTGCGAAAATGGAGGATCACAAATAGTGAATTGAAAAACTTAAAAGCTTATCTTATCTGTAAATAAATGTATGCAAAATGTACATGTGAAAAAAGAACATTCCTCTCTTTTTGAGTTCTGACTGTGAAGGGTGTCTTTAGAGGTTTGATGCCGCCATGATGGCTGTTACTATGATGATGTACTACAGAGTAAAAAAAATTAGTGTGGTGTATGTGGTGTATTAAAAAAAGACAAAAACGCTTAAGACAAAAAAAACATAATTATTGGTCTTTGCAGTAAGTTGCATTGTGTGATGAAAGTCTGAAGTGCTAAAATGCATTAAATAGGAAAAAGTAAATTTTATTGTAAAAATCAATGAAGAGTGAAAAACATGATCAACATGACATTTTTGTATATATTGGATTTTTGTAAATTTTTATTTGAATCTAATGCAACACAAAGTACCAAAATTCATTTAATAAAGTACACTGTGGTCATTTTTCCAGCCTCAAGGTTTGTTATTTTAATTATATTCTGGGATTTTCTTTTTATGTCTAGAAGTGTCTTTATATAATGACTTCACCATCAAATTTGATTGGACTAATATGTGCATTAACTTTCCTGTAACATTCCTGTCACAGTAGTTAGTTGTCATGTATTCAGTGGCCATATTTGACTTCCATCATACTTGGGGTGGGAAACATTACCTGAAAGAAAGCAAATCAGATCTAAACAGAGGCAAACTCAACTTGTATTTGAACCAAAAATTTAAAATAGACACCACAAATTTCCTTCAATATTGTCAAGAGATGAGCTGGAGCAGAGATGGAGGCCAAATTACCCATGAAGATCCAAATCAAAGGCTACAGCAACTAGACTGAAGGAACAGCCATACTGATCCATGTTTGCTTATATTAGCAATCAGTTACTTCATGTTATTAAACCTGCAATAAGCGATTTCAGACCCTATAACCAATCCTGAAACTAATATGTGCTATGTAGAGATTTCATTGAGACATAATGATATAAACCAATATCCACACAGCAGCAGCTGTGTTGCTGTTTTCACCTCTTTTCTAAAGCTTGCTGTCAAATTCCACACCTGAACGAAGCTCCTCCCGCTCCATTCAGTAGCTTTTCATATTTTTAAAACTAGCTTGTCTCCTCCCTCGCTGTTTAAAAGCAGCACTCACCCCCTCCCATTCCTGAAAAAAATTCTCGTAATGGCGGAATCAATGAAGCAAGCACGTAAACTTGTTAAACTAGTAAACTTGCTACCTACCTCTTCACTTTTCATTGTGGGACATATAACCTTCAGCGGGACAAAAATCTGTCAAAGCGAGACTGGTAACCGGCAACACTTCTCCATACCTGTACGTTTAGCTCAGCTATTAGCCTTTATGCACGGTTTGTCCTTAGGGGCCTCCGTAGTCCAGTAGTTTTGATGTGCTTTATTTACAAATATGTTGCGGAAAATTGCTTATTGCAGCTTTAAAGTAATGATTGGTAACATATATTTCATATTTGTTTTGCTACTCTATTGACAATTGATATAAAACAATAGTGATTCAACTAATATCCAGTTCATGAAAGCTTTTACATTGTTGTTGTTGTTACCTAGTATCGGGTAGGTCTTTTCCAGGAAAAATCCTCTGACACACAGGAGTTGATGTGTTTTATGTTTCCAGTTTGTTTGGATTAAAAAAGAAGAACTGGGTAGTTAACATGATGAGCAACAGCCACCATGGCTGAACAGACAAAGAAAAGAGCACCACCTACAGAAACTCAAACTGCGTTGACAGAAAATCCAAGGAAAAAGAAACCGATTAATAGCTCAGAGGAAGGCAAATGTGTTAAAAAGGAAAGTAACTCCGAGCCAGTAGAGTGACCATTGGCATTGCCTTTCCAAAATGAAAAGCACTGCAAGATGAGAAGGGACTGAGGAGCGATGGCAGATGTGGCTCTTTTTCTTTTGGACTGGTACGTTTCCCTGATGTTTATTATCCACAGTCTACATTGAAACCCTGGACAGATAGGAAGCATTTGCCGCACCTCAAAAGACGTGCGGCATATCACTAGTGCACACTGCACTGAGATTTGAAGCATGAACACATGAGGACAAAAATCAGCTGGTCACTCTTGCAGTTCATGAATGCCAGAAAACATCATATTTTGTTGGCACTCCAAATTGAACCGAGTTCTGAGCTGAAGCTGGGAGCTGTGCCAAACTGTTTTGACATGTCACTTAATGCCAGGTGCGTTTGTTGACGCTAGCGTCTGAGGCTTTCTATCTGTCCAGGGATTGAGTGCCCTAATAATATGTTGGCACCACTAACCCAGTGGTGCCAAAATCCGGGAATTGCAAGGACACCTGCCATGATAGAATTTCTATTAGGGTAGATTCTCTTTGCCAGTCTGCAGGAGACCAAGCTCAGTCTGCAACAAAAACAAACTTGCCCGCTTCAGCGTACAGAAGTTGTCACCGGTGGATGACCCCAAGGCTTTCTCTGATATGTCTTTGAGGAGTTAGTCGTGGCATATTGCACGCACGAATTGCACGCGCATACAATGTCTGGTTTTACCAATTTGGCAAACCTACTGCCATGTGGTTCATTTAGTTCATTTTGACTGATGGAGTGGTTGCCCTTTGTATTACTTTGGTTGGCATTTGGTGGAATAAATGTTTCATTGATTGGACATTAATGAGTTCTGACCAGACTATCTTAAGCATTTCTCAGAAAAGCTTACCAGCTACCCTAGGCTAATGATGTTAGTGCCGTGTAGCTGTGCACGATTCAGTAAAAGTTCCATGAATCATGAACAATATAGCTATAGGGGAGAACGGGGTAAGATGAGTACGTTTTTACTCAAAAAGATATTTTGGCAAGGAAAAATGAGACAGGACTAAAATGCTTCCACCCATATTTCAGGATGTTCAGTTTGAAATTGACTGTTAAGAATGCAGCTAAACAAAAGAAGAATGAAAATACAACTTCTTAAAAAAAAAGTGGTCCTTTGGCTCAATTTGCCACAGGGTGGGGGTAAGTTGATCCTAGCAAGTGGGTAAAATGAGCTGCTTGGGGGCAAACTGAGTCACAGAATTATTCATGTTGGAGTCTGGATAAAATACAGATATTATTTCTATGTCAAATGAGATTGAAGACAATGTTGTCACTTTCATTTTTCATCTTTATTAAAACAATTTTTTGGCCTACTTTTTCAATAGTTTTTCTCATAACATTAACAGTGAACTAGAACAGTAGTAAAATGTTCTTAATGTCATTTTGCAAACCAACCTGAGTTAAATGTGACATTACTTGACATTACAAGTAACATTACTTGAAAAGTCTTGAAAATAAAAGATTCAAAGCCAAATTTAAAAAAATGGACATTGCTGCAAACGTGTTTCGTAAACAAACTGCAATCCAACAGCAACAAATAGGCTTTGCAGTGTACACTCTAAGCTATTAAACATCCATGTCAATATTCCCCAACAACTCAATATTCCATGACTCCAACATTTTTTTACTGAACAGAGCCCTAATAAAGGCTATAGTGGCTACTTGTTGGAATTAAACATGTTAAAATCACACATAGGCAACACAAACCATACTTATGAACATGAAAACATAGTATAACCTCGACTGTGATGGAATATGTGTACACCCTACTTTTCAACCATCCCTAGCCCTGCCCCTAGGTTATTCACTTTTTCTCAGGTTTTTTTGGGGGTGTGGTACTTTTCACAGTTACAGTCTCAACAGGCATCACAATGACCCCCTTCAGCTCAACATCGCGAAGACCACGGAGCTGGTGGTGGATTTTCGAAGGAGCAGGAAGCCCCCAACCCCTGTCACCATCCAGGGAGAGGAAGTAGAGATGGTGAACTCTTATCGGTTCCTAGGAGTGCAGCTCAACAACAAACTGGACTGGTCAGACAACACAGAGGCCCTCTACAGGAAAGAGCAGGCTGTACTTCCTGAGGAGACTCAGGTCCTTCAACGTGTGCAACAGGCTGCTGCAGATGTTCTACCAGTCTGTAGTAGCCAGTGCGTTCTTCTTTGCTGTGGTGTGCTGGGGAGGCGGCATCAAGGCAGGGGAAACCAACAAACTGAATAAGCTCTTGAGGAAGGCTAGCTGTGTTGTTGAACACGAACTGGACAGTCTGGAGGCAGTGGCAGAGAGGAGGATGAGGGGAAAGATCAATGCCATCCTGGAGAACCCCTCTCACCCTCTCTACGACGAGCTTCAGCCACAGGCTCCTCCTCCCACACTGCGGGACGGAGTGCCTCAGGCGTTCCTTTGTGCCTGCAGCCATTGGACTGTTCAACACCATCAGAGACCCCTGTGTCAGTCAGCCAATCAGACATGATGTTGTGGGGCATCAACAGCAGCAGTCATCAGCATCATAGGAGTCTGGGACCACGAAGACGCCAACACTGCCCAGCTGCAGCCTGAAACAGATAGGTACACACTGCAGACGAACCCATCCGCTTGCTCCCACTCACAAAAACAGACACCTACATGAATGAACAGCTGCACACAGACCGGGAAAACAGGACACACAAACTAGATTCCCATCGGTGGGAAGGTGAGCTACTGCTGACTAACTGGTCCAATCTTAAGAAGAGTCTGGGTCACTCTGAGTAATTGTGCAAAGCTAATCTGATCGGCTAAAGATCTGCTAAATTGGACGGTGCTGTAAAATTGTATATGTTAGCAGAAGCACCTTGAAGTCACATCTGGCATAAATTGGGAGCCAGTGTAGGGAGGACAGGATAGGTGCTTTGTGGTCAAATTTTCAAGTCTTCAGCTGGTTGGCCACACTACACGGTGGGACCATTAAAAGGGAAACCCCACTTTTATGGGCTCTCATGTTTATTTTCATATTCAGAGAACCACAGGAATTGTTTTAGCCAACTCTTCACAAGACATTGTCCTTCACGACACATACTATGGGCTGGATCTACTAACATGTTGCAATTCCAGGTGCAGCACAAAAGCAATTGCCGGTGCAATTTTGCTGTGGCGATTTAGCTAAAGTTAAAAAAGCACTGGTATGATATGAGGAGTTGAACCAAAACACTTCAAGTGCAGGAGACCCTGATGGAGACAGTGACAGTGTGCGAGGGATGGATATCCTGTGAAGGTATGGTTAAATGTAGCTGGAGAAGCTGCACACACCTCTCCGTTGTTGTGACAGAACGTTTTAGTTGCATTGTTTTCATCAAGGCAGTGTTGCTGAGACATTGGTTCATAATATCAGCACTGAAAGAAGAGTATGCAACTTTTCCTTTTTGTATATTTAGGTAACAGTCTGCATATTGAGTGCACTTTCTGCTACTCTGACAATGAGGCTTAAATGGTGCATTTTTAAGTCAGCATACTCTTTAAACCTAATTGGAATTGGAATAGGGATGCAATCTAATGTGATAAGACATGCTTTTCCTAGGTCTTAAATTCTGTGCGCAATCAAGATGATAAAGGCCACCGCCTCTTGATAAATCACATCTACTGTCAATTTCCCTAAATCCCTGCCCTTTATTTTGCACCTCAGCCTTGGAACACCCAAAAATGCATATGCAATTAGACCAAAGCACTAAAACGGCACATCCAGATGAACCCATGATTTCAATATGTACACCAGTACGTACACCCTTGTTGAATCTCGACCCTTGTTTTGGTCAAGATTCTGGCAGCAGTATTTTGTACAAGCTGAAGATATTTAATGCTAGCATTAGGTAAACCGGAGAACAGGAAAACGCTGCAGTAATCAAGTCTCAATGATACAAATGCATGTCCTACTGTTCCCACATCTGCCGTGTTAATATAGGTCGAATTCTAGCAGTATTGCGAAGATGGTAAAATGCAGTTTTAGTAATGTCTTTACTAAATGTATGACTCATACAACACAGTAGGATCGATTTTTGATAGCAGAACTGTGTGTCTAGCTGGTCCATTAATCAATATCTCTGTCTTTCACTTTTTGGGAGAAAGATCTTTTTCAATACTTTCATCTTGCAGTTAATATTGTGGATACATGATTGTTGTATCCCTAAGTAGTTGCCCTACCTGTGTCAGTATTTATTTAATCTATCTATCTAGGCACCACCAACAGAAGTAACCAATAACAAACTTAAGCAACAACATCAAGAATGAGTTAACATGAGAATTCATAATAAAATAGATTTATTTAGAGATTACTTCACTGTCCTGAATCACAATGATTTGCAAGTGGACCTCAAATTTTAAAAGTGCAAACAGTTTAAATATCTACAGTACATAATTTGACAATACATGTTAGATAATTTCAAAATGAACAACATTAATAAGGAAAAAAAAAGGCAACCATTTCACAAAAGTAAATCATCCAGTTAAATATCACTTTTTATATTTTACTAAAAACATGTTCTCTGACACAGTTGGTCTTACAAAGGCTTTGTTTAAAATAAAAATAAAAAACAGAATTGGCAGTGATACTTCAAAGTCAAATTGTGCAAAATCATTTGTGGAATCAGAATATTTACATACATACATGCAAATATATACACACACACACAAACACTGCACTATATCTCCAAACCACACTTTTGGCGATAAACACAAGTTGCATTTGTACTGTACATGACAAAAGACAACACTGCTGAATGTGTTGTTTTTGCTGCAAAATAAAGAAAAATGGCTTCAAAAGCTGCATTTACACAAGAGAAGATACACTTATGAATGCACTAATTAAGTGATATATCATTAACTAGAATGAATTGATATGACAAATATTACAATGAAAACATACTGGAACCTGGTGAAGGTTCACCAATACAACTAAACCAATTCAATGTCTGAAAGGTTAAAAAGTCAGTTATATAACAAAGTCTCAGTCTATATAACAAAGTCTCAGTCTACTCTAAATATATAAATCTACTGTGGTGAAGCATATGGGTGGAGAGCTAAAGTGCATACCCAGTTTTCCCATGGGGATCATTAAAGTTTCATCTTATCTACTTGCAATGTTGTGGGTTTAAAGGTCCCATATTCTACACTTTCCAGTGTTTTATTTTATGCCTTGAGGTCCATTAAAAGCTGTGTGTGTGGTGTCATGTACCAAAAACACTCTCAATCCATTTTTACATGTTCATTTTCCAGCATCTCTCTGAGCCTTACCAAGAACAGGCTGTTTCTGTCGCTGTGTCTTTAAGGCTCATTAATATTAATGACCCCTCTGTTCTGATTGGCTAACTGTTTCAAGAGTGAAATGTGAGACCACAGCCCCGGCAGAACAGGCAGCGACAGGTAGGGGAAACTCTCTGGTAATAAACATTGACAACCGCTCAACCGCTTTGAAAAAAATACTTTGTTAGTCTATTATTTCTCACAAAAATGATAATGAGCGAACCTTTGTGACGCCACAAAGTTACGGAAGTCCAAACGGCTCGTTTAGAGGCTCGCTTTTCTAATATGGATTGTGTGGATTTAGTTGGCTACCGTGCGTTTTGATACTTTCACCATGTTTAGATAGCACATCCAACTCCTTTATAATCAAAGAGGCAAGGGAAATCCTGTTTTACACGATATGGGACCTTTAAGTCTAGCACACAACCTCTGCTGGAGGTCATCTGTTCTCTCTTCCTCCCCCCTTTATTCCACTTTCTCTACGCTGTATACTCTCCAGCAAAACTGATACGCCATAATGTGTTATATCTGCATTTTTGATGTGACTGGGAGTGAACTCTATCGTCACATGATTGTCTCAGCGCTGCCAACCGCTGCTCAAAGGATACCGGTGTTTTCCCCAAAACTACGTCTGCGGTACTTAGGTGGAATTCAACTTTCACCACTTCGCTTTAAATGATGCGTCGTGGTAATGTGCTTCCAATGGAGCGTTAAGGTTGGGCTCTTTAAAAGCCAGATTCAGGGAGCATCACTTTTAAAGCCCGATTCAGAGAATGCCACTTTTAAAGCTAGATTTGGTCAGATCCTTGGAGCCCCTGAAATAACAAAAAAAATGTAAATAATAAGAAAGTGTGATTCATTGGCTAAATAGAGATTTCTTTCAATCAATTTCTTTCATTTCTTTCTTAATAGGTGGGGTGGGACAAACACAAAGCAGCTAATGAAGAATGCTTTCATTAGTGTATTTTGTATATTGTAAAAGTAACCAACACCACTGGGTGAAAATTAATGCTAAACAAACATGAATAAAAGGCAAAAGTTTGCTATTTTGGTAGATAAGCTATTATTTCTGTAAAGCAATGTTTCACAGCATGCCATATTTAATGCCACAGCCTCTCATGCCAATGTTTTTTCTGAATATTTGAACTTTCTGAATTACTTGAATTGAAAGTGAACTCAATCCAGCCTTGTAATAGGTCTCTTGAATCCTCAATCTACCAGGGCTCAGATTATTGTCAGTCTATTGGGGAAGTTTTTGAGGAATTTCTTCACAATTCAAATACTGACAAACTTCTGGGTGTTCAACTACAAAATGACTGAGAATGAATGCTCTATCTAATGAAATGCTGTTTCTCTTTACATCGGAAACTACTTCAGAAACATACACACTGGCTTTTATTTATTTATGAGTCCATTTTTGTTATGCTCCCATCCTATCTTTGTACTTACATAGTGCATAATACTGGCTGGGCTTTAGGTATTCTGCTCCCTTCTCCTGGATTTGCACCTGGAAAATTTGATTACCCTTGGTGAATTTAAAAACTTTTTAAAAGACTTGGAAACACATTCAATAGGGAACTCTGACTGTGTCTAAATTGCTAGTTCTTTTACCTCCAATCCAAATTTTATTGCACTTGATTTGAATTTATATTTGACATTATATAGTTTTATGTTTCTGTTTTGTGAGTTATTTTCCTTGTATTATCTGTAACTTTATCTATGTTTAATTGCTGCTGTCTTAGCCAGGTCTCTCTTGCAAAAGAGATTTTAAATCTCAAAGAGGCTCTTTGTAGATGCACTTTCACAAAAGCTAATATATAGCTACTACGCTAACTGGTTAAATTAAGGTAAAAAAAAAAATCTCCTCCTCTGTTCTGTATTTACCATGTAGAGCAGCTTGTGACAGAGGAAGCCATAATTACAATGAAAATGTAGTGGTTACGAAATGATTAGACCCTATACAATGCCAAATTCACGTATCTTATTTCTATAATATTGGGCAGACTAGTCAAAAACTTGTTTAGTAGTTGCAAATTCTGACCAGAGTAGCCACTGACATGGCAAGTTATCACATATAGCTTTAACCTCCTCAAGTCGCATATGTTTTTTTGTTTTTTTTCTGACCAATCAAGGGGAGATCTGAAATTTCTAGTATAGTTTGTGTGTTTCCCCATGTAGAATCTTCACACCAACTATCCTTGTATGAGACCCACCCAGCCTTTCTAAATGCCAAGGAAAACCCTGATGTTCAAAGTTACATAAAAGTTCATTGTGATTCTGGATTGTGGTTCTCAACCTTTTTAGGAAAAACACAGCTTGTCTGTGCTCTGATTTACAGTCCCTCAATTGCTTAATTAGTTAAACTACTTCGCTGTTGGGGAAATTGGTGCAAAAACAATGTGTTTTGTGTGGACACCTAATCAGCGCATTCCTAGAAATTAT
The DNA here is from genome assembly GCF_048128805.1 of Centroberyx gerrardi. Taxonomy (NCBI): domain Eukaryota; kingdom Metazoa; phylum Chordata; class Actinopteri; order Beryciformes; family Berycidae; genus Centroberyx; species Centroberyx gerrardi. The sequence continues at coordinate 1,708,380 of NC_136009.1, read as the reverse complement.
TAAATATTTATTTACATATGTATGGTACACGGTTTTCCAGTGGCATTTCAACATAATGTTAATATACATTCCAGGATATCTTGCTTTGGTGATCTGAGTCATGTGCACTACTTTGTCGAAGCTTTCTTAACCAATTACGGCCAAAGTTACGGAAGAGGATTAGGGCCACATGTGAAAAATGTATTTGAGTTCTGAGTCTAAAGTCAGAATTCTGAGAATAAAGTAAGAACCCAGAATACTTACTTTTTTCTCAGAATTCTGAGACTTTAAACTCAGAATTCTGACTTCATGACTATTAATGACTATTATTACAATTGTCATGGGGTAGACCGATATATTGGTTTACTGATATATCAGGTCGATAATGGCATTTTATTCAATATTGGAAGTCAGCCAGTCAGTGGCGTCTACCTCTGGCTCCTCCTTGACCACAGCTACAGAAAAACAGTCTGTAAAACCCACAATGAACATTTTAATTATTGATTTAATCGTTAATGTTTATGTTTATTTGTTATGTTATTTTGAATAGGTGGGGTGGCTCACCGTGACTTGAGGAACTGCTAGTCCTTAAAGAATTTGATTAGTCTGGATTTCAGTGGAGAGTCTTATACGTTTCAGACGCTTTTCCATTACCAAGATTACAATTCTTGGGGAAACACTTAGAGATATTGAATATCGGCAAAGAATATTGGCTATCGGCAGTTTCAAAACAAAAATATTAGTATCAGCCTGCAAAAACCTGTCAGTTGAACCCTACTATTATTATTAAATCTATAATATTGGAGTTTTTTTTTAATGTTTTTTATGTTTTAATCTGGATGTTACCCAGGGAACCATCCTACAAAATCATTCCCAGAGTTGTACATAAACAGAGTTTGCCTAGTGACAGCCATGTTAACTCCACAGTTATTAAGTCATATGTGATTCTAGTGGAGGATTTGTAGGCTGGGCGAGATGGTGGAGGGAGTTACATAGCCCTTGACAGCGAGAGTTTGCTATATTGCAGCCCCTTGTCTATAGCTAAAAAATACTGGCTGCAAAAATGTGACAATGCCCTTGAAAGTGGGCCAACCTTGACCATCTTTAGCCCAGGTTCTGGTTCCCTGATCTGGACGGAAGCCCTCACATTGCAGGGTTGACAACAGAGTCTTATTAGCGTAGGGCTAAGGATAAGCGGTGGGTTATGCACCTCTGTGGTTTTCTCCCGTGGAGGGTTACTGGTCTTTGAGTTTGGTGTGGAAGCGCTCCAGCAGGGCTCGCAGGATGTTCCCTGGGATCCGCTGGTGCTGGTCGATCAGGGCTTGGACAGCCAGCTGCACCTGCAGACCAAAGAACAGAAACTTAGTCCGCGACATCGCGTACGATTCATTTCCTTTTTGTATAATATCTGGAATTCATTGAACATCACAAATTGATATCTGACAATGCAATGAGTATTCTAGAGTAGGTTTTTCCTTTAAAGGATCGTCCTGGTATAATTTTTAAATATCATATATTGCACCAAGAGAAAAGCAGTGGTCACTTTCACATACACATATACAATCTTAAGTTTTGGTGTTACTGTCGTATGCCAGTCTCTCCCATTCTCATCAAAGCCAACTTGCAGAGATACACTGCTTGTTTGAGAGGCATAGTCCAGTATCGCAAATAGGAAGCAGAATGTTTCAAACACATTTTTATAACTCTAATATTAGCATGTCTAATGGGAACTATTTTAAGCAGCACACTGTTATTTATTTCTGGTGGCTGAGTAAGCAAAAAGAAATCGACTGAATCATCCTTACAGTTGTCAGTTTCAATTTTCAGTCAAAAAAAAAAAAGAAAAACAAGAAAACGCCCAATATTGGCAGTCAAAAATGAAAACATCATAGATCGTTGTCTGGAATGTCTGGAAAAATGTTAGTCTGTCAGTATATGCCAGTTTATAGAATAGAAGTCATAGAATTAGAGCGCTGTTTGGTCAAGACTCATTGTGATGTGCAGCAAGATTATTGTTAAAAGAGAACCGATAATGTGTTCTTTCCTTATGTGCATGAAAAGTGCAGCATGGAAAAATGTGATATTGCATTTTGGTCATGATCCCAGTTCCATTTCTTCCACTTTCTCCCATTTTAACCCTGGAGAGTGAACAAAAGTTTTAATTATTTCTATACTGATATATGTTTAAAAACATGGAATGAATTTCAATGAATTGGGCCAGATTGGTGCCAATTGGTATCCCTATATATAGCTAGTAGAGGAACATGCAGGCCTCTTTATCATTCAGTTCTGCCCCTGAATATCTACGGCGAAGCTGCAGGGAGAGAAGGGAGGACTGTTCCAGACACAGGTCCCCAGGCCACATATAAATAGTATGGGCCTAAGTGATGTGGAAAGAGACCCAGTTCTCTTCTGCCCAGAAATGGTGACTATACCATGGGATAACCCAGACTTAAAGCAATATTCCACTTAGTTTAACATGGGGGTTATTTGGCACTTGACTGCGTTTGTAGCGTTTGTACTGTTTTAATGAGGAAATATCCTGAAAAAATATTGTTGGTGAACCGATTCAACAACATATGCTGCTTTTAAGATAATAAAGCAATAATTGGCCCGTCGTCATTTTGCATTTCTATTCTTGGTTTACCAAAACTGGAACTATCTCTCCTAAATGGTATCCCTCTTCTATCAATAAAAATGCTATTTGACGAAATTGTGTTCTAAAACGTTGGACCAACAGCCAATTGAAAATCACAGTAGCAGGATCTGTTGTTAAATCTGTTCACAAACAATGTTAAATGTCAGTTTTCAGTCGTGGCCTCATTCAAATGAATGGGAAGTAAAAATCTGAACGCTACAAACTCGTCCAGCTGCATTCGATCTTGGTGAGTAGTTTATATTCTGGTTTTCATGGCGGTCAAGTGCCAAATAACCCCCATGTTAAAATTAAGTGGAAAACTGTTGGTTGCTCGATGCCGCTGCCGTAGTGCTGCTAGGTGCGCCTGCTGTAATTGCTGTAATGTTATATTGTCTGCCAGAGGTACCAAGCAGTGAGCAGAGACGTTTGCTTCAACAGGCTTCAACCAAGCAGCGTACTGGCTGTCATCCATCCAACTCTTCAAACATTTGCACTTGCTCAGGGTGGCAACTCTGTGGTACTTTCCCAGCTTCCTTCAGCCAATTAGCTTCTGTGCCAACAAAAGACTGTGACATCACCAACACACTTCAGAAGACTCCTCAGTGAGCATATTAGCTGTGTCTGCAGCTGGAGCAGAAAAGCAGTTCATAGTTCCACTAAGAACAATTTCCAACCCTTCACGCACCACACAAATGCTCCACCAATGTAGTAAAAACAAAAACATTAACAGTAAACAGTAATTACCTGTTTTGTTACCAGTTTTAAGACCTCTAAAACCTATATTTAAGCCATTTTTTATAGGGCCTAAAACTTAGATAAGACCTTAAAAGTTGAGGATTCAAGATTTCAAAATCACGAACGGGGTGGCGATCAGCCATAATGCAGTGTGCAGTGACTTTTTTGAACACGTCAGAAGTATAATACTTCATATATACCTGTGCATCCTTATGAAGGAAATACAGCCGTGACCCATTTTGTTGTATTTTTTTCTAGCTAGCTAAAAGTGATTCATTTTTAGTCCAGTGAAAATTAAATCCCCAAATAAATGTGGCATTAAAGGTCAGTAGCCAACTGAAAATAAAGCATTCATGCGCAAGTATTAGAAATTGGTCATGTAATAAGAATAAGAATTATAGCTGCAATGTGGCAGCCAGGAACAGCTTAGCTGTTTAGTTATGACAAGAAAACAAAAAAAGGAGAAAATTAAATCTTTCAGGCTGAAATCATGCCTTTTAGCCTTTAGAGGAACTTCACACAAACCAGCCAGCATGCATAGCTGTACGAGTGTCACATTATGGTTGCACCACCCAGGACTCAATCTCACAACCTTTCTTGCCATAGGCAGGTCACAAATTTGTTGAACCAGTTAGGAACGGATTTCACCTGGGGGTTTTTTCCACAGTATGAGTGCATGTTTATAATGTTGAGGAAGTGAAAAAAAGTAAAGTAGATTTAACTTATTTTATCAAAATGGCAGCCTGTAACATTAGCCTGTGCAAGATATGGCTGATTTTTTATTAATTTTTGAAGTTTTAAACTTTGGACGGTTGCTGTAGCGCCACCATCAGGAAGATGCGTTATTTTGATCTGGCTGCTGGGCAGGGACATTGGTTTGCTTACTTTCTCCGCCAGCTCCACAGCGTTTAAGTTGGGGTCATAGGGGATGGGGTCACCCAGGTAGGTGCGGAACTTTACTGGGAATCCACCGTAAACAGGAGCTACGGGCAGCCGAAACTTCTCATAGGCCCACCGGAAAAACTCTGGAAAGGAAAGGTCAGAGAGAGAGAGAGAGATGAGGGGGGGGGGGGGGGGGGGGGGTTAATGGATAAATGCAAAGATTACAAGAGAGGAGTCAAATTAAGATGTAGACAGAGACATAAGAGCAGGTCACCATGAAGTCAGATTCAGATCCTCCTGAGCCAGACAATCTGTTCTATTCTGATCAGTCAAACAGTCAGCGAGTCATTTGTGAAGCCCCATCAGTTGCTTCAATGAAATGAATGGCTTTAATATCCAGGGTTCCCACACTCACTTGGGCATCAAATTCAAGTACTTTCCAATGACTTTCAAGGTCGTGTTTGGTGAAATTCAAGGACTCAAAATTTGCTTGGTCAGAATTATAAATCATAGAGGCTTTGTTTTTTTTTTTTACTCCTGATGTTATCGAGAAATCCTGATGAAATCATTTTAAAACTGCTGCTATATCAACAGAAATATCCATATACTGTCAGAAAAAAAGGTGCGATGAATTTGGGTGCTATATTTCATAGAAAATTAGGTCCTTTTAAGGCCATCCGCTTATTTTCAAAAGCTTTTAAGGCCTTGTTAAATTTTTCTCAAATCCACAAACTTTCAAGAATTTTCAAGGTTTCATTTGTATACAAAAATTACGAGTCATTTGCATACACAAACATTTTTATTGGGGGTCTGAATTGGATGGGTCATTTTGAGTTATTTTGAGACCAGATCTTTGGAAGTTGAATAGCCTGTTTGGTCGAAAGAAATGTCAGCAACAATTTTTTTTTTTTTTTTTTTTTTAAAGCTCACCTCACCTGTCAGACAGAATTGACTCCAAACCTTTGTAGGGGAACCTGGCTGTAGACTTTTACACATAACTCAGGAACAAAAGGAACATCAGCACTCAAAAAAGTAAGTTTCAACATTTCTCATCCACCAAGTCAAGAAGAAAAGCAACTGAAATCAGTTTTGTGAGTGTGCATTCCTTTATGTTCCTGAAAATAATATGTCTTTGACTTTCCTCCAGGCTCCTTGTTCAAAATCTCAGTCGTCATCATTGAAATGTTCCAAATCATAGAATGGCTACTGTCCTTACTGAAGAAGTGGACATCATTACAGAGCCGTTTGAACATCAACCTATAAAAAGGTGCTAATTAACTACCCAGAAAGAGAAAGAGGAAGCACAACGTGTGTATGGAATCAACTCCTTTGCTGTGGTCTCTTCTTCAACCCCTTCTGAAGTTCACGATGTGGGTACTTTAGTAAGAATCAGATCTTCGGGTTGCGTTTGTATATTTCAAGGCCTCAATGCCGTTTTTAATTGCTTATTCCACACTTACTGAGTGTTCCCAGAGATCTGAAGCCTTCCCGTACATTTTGAGTAAACATTGGAATTATTGGCTGAAAGAGAGAGAAAGCAAGAGAAAGGGGAGATTAGAGAGGTAAGAGGATTTTGACATTGCAGAATCATAACTCGGAGAACACAGTATGAGAGATACTCCATTTAGGAAGGGGTTGACTTGCAGACAAAGGTAAAGCCTAATCCTGGATTGTGACACTCACTTAAAAGAGACTCACAAATCCTCTGCTGACACTAGTTTAGTTGAGGATGAGGATTTGTAGGTGCCCAGAAAATCAATCCATGGCAGTTTTTGTATAATGTTATGAAAATTCAATATAAAAAGGGTCCAAAATGACCAGTGACAGTAGACTGCAGTAACAACAACGTACCACTTGAGAGTCAATGGCGACCTGGGCAAAGCCTTTGCGTTTGCCCCATATAAGTGGGTAGGTCTCATCGCTGAACAGCGCCTCCCGGACTCCTCCTGGAGAAATACCCAGCAGGTGACCATTCTTCAGAGCTCGGACACACTCCTCCTGAGGACCATGGATCACACTGAACACCTCCAGCAATAACTTAAAACCTGCAGGGACACAGGGATAGGATAGGATAGGATAGGATAGGATAGGATAGGATAGGATAGGATAGGGATTGGGATAGGATAGAGATAGGGATACAATACAAACAAGCAGAGGGAAAGAGGGGAGAGAAGAGAAAAGAGTTGATAATGAAAGAGATTAGGAAAGAAGAGGGGAGGAAAAGAGTTACATTGGTTATTCTTCTGCTTTCTTTGTTTTTTTTTAAATCACATTTGGTGAACAAGCATATAGTACATGAACACAGACAGACACACAGACAAACACACACATACACAAAAACCCCAACTAGGGATGCACCAATACTTCATCACTTCTTCACTTCTTCTTCATCACCACTTCATCACTGCCGTTACTGAGTACTTGAAGTATGGCCTGATCCCAAGTACCATCACTATTTTTACTGAAGGATATACAGTGGATATCAAAAGTCTACACAGCCTTTCAAATGTGCTAGTTTTTATTGCCTTGAGACTTGAAATGAAATTGCTCTTTCATTTGGATACATTAATCAGCAAAATCAATGTAGAAACAAAACAAAAGGTTACACATTTATGGCAATGGCTATGTGAGATGGAGCTATGGTTATTGCTTTGGTGTTGACTAACATTAGCAAGCCAATAGTAGCAACAGAGATGGTGGACAGGAAGAGATGAAGCATAGCATATTCAATTCAATAATCAATGGGGAGGAAAATGGTCTTCTCTTCCTGTCTCCTAAGCGGGCGGAGTGGCTGCCAATCTAGCTCTTTCTCTGTAGTTGATAATACTATACAACAATAGAAATTATTTTGCATGCAAACTTGCCGTTCCCTCATGTTTTAAACATGCACTTGTCCAGCCCCTTCTTAAAAAGCATGGTCTGGATTCTCAGTAATGATAGACCCACCTCTAAACTCCCATTTTTTGTCTAAAGTACTAGAGAAAGTTGTGTATAATCAGCTAATTGACTACTTAAGTGGTTATGATTCATTGCGCTCAGTTGGTTTATGTCATATCTATCAGATGTGCAGTTTTCTGTTTCCTTGGGTGGATCCACTTTTTCAGCAACATTTATTTGTGGAGTACTTCAAGGTTCCGTTTCTTCCCTATCTACATGCTGCCACTTGGTCATACAATTCAAAGACATTGCATTTCTTTTAATTGTTATGCGGATGATACACAGTTGTACTTGCCAGTAAAAGCGAATGATACCAGAAGTCTTGATTCCTTAAAGCTCTATGTGATGACTTTTTTGTGGTAAAACATTCACTTTTAATTGCTATTAGTGTTGGAGTTGGCCTTTCCAAGCTCCAACAAAACCATCAGTGTAACATGAGACCCTCTGGAACAGCTAATTCTGAGTGCTGGTGTACTGGATAGTACACTAGCGGGAAATAGTAGTGTTGCACGGTAAGTTATACGTTTTACGTAACATCCGGGTACTATGTTAGTAGACGTTAATGTCAACTACTGCGGCTGCGTTAGCATCATAGCTATATATTAGCCTGTTAGCTTTTGTGAGTAGTATTCTACAATGGCAGACACAATGTTTTATCCCAAGCATTTACAGTATTGTGAGTGTTTGTGTGTACAGACAGTTTTATCCCAAGCAGCCTACAGTCTCATGAGTGTTTCAGTGATCAATAAGCACATGCTTGTTTCTTGTCTGATGTCATTAAAAGTGCAACATTAAGAGTGCAGTTGCGAATTCTGACCAGAGTAGCCGCTGACATGCCAAGTTATCAGATATAGCTTTAATAATTGTGTAGCAGGCATTGAATGTTTGATGTTTCAAAACTTTTTTGATCTCAATGATGGCAAATCTGAAGTTGTTATTTTTGGCCCTCCAAATGCATCTTTAAAGTCAAGTTAAGTCATGTTTATTTATAGACCTTTATCACAAGCATGTCTCAAAGGGCTTTACATACCATTATATACATCACTATATACCATACTACATCATATAGGCCTATATGTACTACATCATCATCATATACACTAGTGCAGTGCCCGTTCGCCCCGTTGCTGCACAGAGCACTGTTTGCTTGTTTATTCAAAGTTTATTAATATTGAACGTGTCGCGTGTCCAAATTGCACCAAATCCGACACTGCACATCCTTGGGTCCCCAGCAATACACCTGCCAAGTGTGAAGTAGATCGGACGAACGGTTCTCGAAATGTGCGAAGGACACACATACAGACAGAGATTCCTTGCTTTATAGCAGGGGTCAGCAACTTTAGGCAAGCGTGCCACCATTGGCACGTGGTAGCTTAACCAATGGCACACTAGCAATAAGTGTGCAAGAGAGGTTTTTGGAAATGGCCTTTTATTGTGACCAGCCCAAGGCACACCTGTGCAATAATATGCTGTTTAATCAGCATCTTGATATGCCACACCTGTCAGGTGGATGGATTATCTTGGCAAAGGAGAAGTGCTCACTAACATGGATTTAAACAAATTTGTGAACAAAATTTGAGAGAAATAAGCCTTTTGTGTGCATAGAAAAAATCTTAGATCTTTTATTTCAACTCATGAAAAATGGGAGCAAAAACAAAAGTGTTGCATTTATATTTTTGTTCAGTGTATATGTGCATATTTTAACATCTGTATATTTGTAGAATTTATTGTTTATTTTTATTTTTATCATTATTCTTATCTCTACCCTTATTTATGTGATTCTATTCTGTGTATCACTATTGCTGCTGTAACAAAGAAATTTCCCCCCGGGGTTAATAAAGTACCTACCTACCTACCTACCTCTTTTTTTCATCTCAGATGTGGATGTTTTCATAAGGATGGCAGCATTCTTGTATAGTGCTCATATTTCTTTTTGTTACACTTAATTCTCCCTTTTTGACATTTGCTGCTATTGGAACACTTTGTAAATGAGGGAATGTCAAGATTGGTGGAAGGTTGGTAGGGTTAATGACTTCAACTCCGATGTGGATGTTTTCATAAGGATGGCAGCCTTCTTGTATAGTGCTCTCATATATAATTACAATGTCCTGATTATGGGAGAAAAATGTTTTTTAAAAATGTTGCTATGCACGTTGCCTATATGGATGGAATAAAATTACAGATCCGTTGGAGATTTAAATTTTGATGTGGAGTCATAATTAGCTCACTTGTACTGAAGGTAAAGGTGTCCCACAGGGGTCTATTTTGGGTCCACTTTTATTTACTCTACATGTTAACAACATGGTACCCTCCTCTCCACATTGTGACGTCCATTATTATGCGGATGACACAATCCTGTATGCTACTGGCCCCACCCTTAGAATGGCCGCTGCAAATCTGCAGTCTGCTTCTGACACGTTTCAGATGTCTCTTATTGGCCACAAGCTTGTCTTGAACTCTGACAAGACAAAATGTATGTTGTTTTCAAGGTCTCATGGGACTGATGCCAGTATAGGTATTCATACTCTGCAGGGTGTGCAAATTGAAATTGTTGATTCTTATAAATATTTGGGCATTTGGCTAGACAATAGGCTTTCATTTCAGACCCATGTGAAACACCTAACCAAAAAGCTGAGGGGAAAGATTGGATTCTTGTACAGAAACAAGTCCTGTTTTTCTACTATCAGTAGAAAGACCATTGTGCAGTCGACAATAATGTCTGTTTTTGACTATGATGATGTCCTGTATATGCATGCCTCGCCTACTACCTTGAAGCCTCTTGATGCGGTATTTCATAGTGCTCTGCGTTTTATTACTGGTGATGGGTTTCTCACTTATCACTGTATCTTATATGAAAGTGGGTTGGCCCTCCCGTACCATTCGAAGAGAGCAACATTGTCTTTTGTTTGTTTACAAAGCTTTGTCTGGCAAGCTTCCACTGTATTTGTCTTCGCTCTTGAGTTTCAGTGCTACAGGGTATCATACTCGCTCGCAGACACACATTAGATTAGACACACCACGTATGAACAGTGAGGCAGGAAAGACCGTTTTCAGTTTTTACACTCCTGATAGATGGAATAGGCTGCAGGACTCTCTTAAACTGGACCGATTTGTCTCTATGGAGAAGTTCAGGGCACTTTTAGAGGATGCATTATGTGGGGATTGCACGTGCTTCTCATAGTCTTGTTGTTTATCTGAACCTGTGATTTTCATGTGATTTTATATTGTACTGTAATGTTTGTAATGTGTTTTTATATCTTGTGCTGTAATCAGGGCGTCCTTGAAAAAGAGAGCTTGCTCTCAATGGCCCTCCCTGAATAAATAAAGGTTTACATACATACATACATAATTAAACTTAATGTTAACCTTAATGTTGATATGGCACACTGATTAACAAGAAAATTTAAAAACGGCACTTCATATCAAAAAGGTTGCCGACCCCTGCTTTATAGTATGATACTATATATACCTAATATACTACATCATATACATACTACATCATATACCTCATATACTACATCATATATATCATATACCATACTACACACAAACACCCTCACACCTATGGGCAATTTAGAGTCTTCAATTCACCTGGCCTGCATGTCTGTGGACTGTGGGAGGAAACTGGAGCACCCCATCTTGCTGTGAGGGCGACAGTACTAACCACTGAGCCGAGAAATTGATTAAGATTTAGAGAAAGTTATCTATGCCTTTATCTCATCTCACTTTGACGACTGTAACTCCCTCTATTCTGGCCTCAGCTGCAAAGCTTTAGCTCATCTGCAACTTCAGAACTTCAGTTCATGCAGCCAGGCTCCTAACTGCTTTTGCTTTTGACCGTTTTCAAAGTCTAGATTTATGACAAGAGCTGATCCTTATCAAAGCACCTAAACTGGAACCAATTGCCTGGAGAAATACATTTGACAAGCTCTGCATCCTCTTTGAAGACAAAATTAAAAGCTCACTTTTTTGGCTAGCTTTTAGTTTCTTGTTTTATTTAGGAATGGGTAGAAAGGCTGCAGAGGCCCTTTTGGCAGGGGGGCTCTGTTATAAGGGAGGGGGTGTCATGCCTGTGCCTAGTACCTGGCTGTTGCTCTCTCTCTCATTCTCTTTTTACTACAGGTAGATTTCTGGCAGTTCTATGAAATGATTGCCTTTGAGGCTGATTGGCTCTAGGGGTGGGGCCCCAGAGTATAAAGGCGCTTTTCCCTCCCCAGCTGCCAGCAGCCACATTTTCTTTCAGTTCTCCTTTTATACATTTTCAATAAATACATCTGTTAATCATTTCCCGTCGCCACAGGTGCTCTCCCCTTTGTTGCATTGCCTTGAGCCAGGCGACTGTAACAGTATGTATATAAGTATGTGCATCTGCACATGTGAATATATGTGTGTGTGTGTACATCTACGGATGTGTATGAATGCATATGTGTGGATATGTATGTGCAAGTACCTGGAATCTTGAAGAGGAAGTGGTCAGCTACAGAGTGGCAGGTTCGTCCCTTCTGGATGATAACATTGGCCAAGAAGTAGTAGTAGTCAATGGGGATAGCTCCATGGTAGTACACTATCAATGCTGCTCCTTTGTTGGGGATCTTTTCCATACCATGGATTTCATAGCCTGATACAGTTGAAATGGTAGGATGCATAAAAAATGTTACACGATTAATAACATGTTCCATGTCATTTTTACCCTTGTGTTTACCTGACTGCATAACCAATTTCCCTTTGGGGCAATAAAGATATTATATTGAACTTGAACTTGAACATAATGCTTAGGAAACTAAGCCTAACTAACCTTTGGTTCCAATATTATATCTTATCATTTTAAATGTATTCAAGGTATGCTGACACACCTGGCTAAACATTGGAGAGAGCCAACCTTTGATTTATTTAGCTAACCTCTTCTTTAGATGTTCATTTTTGTCATACATTTGTCAAATCACTATTCACCAAGTAGAAGAGTGGAAGTCTGAAAACAACAAAGCAGGAGCTGTGTTTTTGATGGTTTTGAGACTAGTAACAATGTTTGGCGGCATATAGGGCGTAGTGGCCTAGTTCCATTTTGTTTTAATGCTCAACCCTGGTAGAAACGGCATATACTGGTATACCACCCACCACTAGCTGGAATTATACAACCTCTTTAATTTGACCCTGACAGAATGACTGAATGTAATGAACTAAAAGTGAATTGAATCCTGATAACTTTGATACATGAACATGGGTAAGCTGGATGCCAAAATAATGCTTCCAACACTACTACACAGACACTAACACCAGCAAAAAAAAAACCCATCACTCTACACTTAGTGTCTTACCATGCCATATGGCTCCATGTCCATCCCAGAGAGTAGCTAGGGTCTTTCTGGCTCCGTCCCACATGTTGTTACAGTATGCTTCCCTCAGCTGGTTCTTCCTCTGTTGGAGGAAAGGATCAGGGAAGCAAAGGTCTGGAATTATTAATGTCTGGAAAACAATGACAAAGCAATTAAAGTGTATATCCACATAGAGAGGTGGGTTCAGGTGGGCAACAGCCACAAATACCATGTGGAGATCTCTTTTTTTCCTGCTTGGCTGATTGAATTTGGTGCCAAATCATGCTTGTGTGCGCAGTACTCAGAAAAGCCTGGTATTCCAGCTTTTTGCACTGCTGTATCAATTAACCTTTCTAAGTATCTCAGCAGCCTCTGAACCATCAGTCACTGCTGCTTACGGTGGTAAGTAAGCCAAAACTTTTTCGTGTTGGGAATGAAAATACCTCCTGCTCTACACCATGAAACAGGAATAAACCGTTTCTTCCATGCTAACTTAATAAGCTTCCACAAAATCTCAATACATCTGGTGCACTATTATAAAGCCTGACCTTTGCAGTAGCTATTGGGAAGAACTCAAATTTTCCTGATATCAAAATTGGTCCTACTACTCATGAATTAATGCTGTATACTGATGACATCCTAGTGTAAATTGGTCCAAATGTGAAGCTCTCCCCCTGACATCCTATTACCCTGAAAGACTTTGTCATCCAAGCTTCCAGTGGCCCAAGAAGGGAATAACATACTTCAGCATCCTATTTCCATCCCAACTATCAGATTTGAGTAAGGAATATTGAACCTCTTCTTGAACATTTTAAATCCGAGATTGATAGGTGCACCCCTACATAACTACATCCTTCAAGCTCTCCCAGTCTCCATCCCACTGAAACGTTTTCTTTAATTTGAGAAATTCTGAATTGAGAGACATGTGTTGTCCCCTACCTATCATTAATTGGTAAGTCTCCGCTCTTGTGGAAAGATTGGTGACAGAATGGTATTATAGTAGTGGGGAATTTATATGATGGTAATATTTTTAAGTCCTTTGAGAATATTGTACATGAATTCATGACTGCCCGCCAATCAGTCTTGGAGGTATTTCCAAATCTGCAGAGTCCTAGCACATACCTTCTGGGGTGGGTGCTGGCCCTACAGGTGGAAGGTCATTAACAACCCCTTGCTATTTATGGTAAAACGATTCGTAAACGATTTTGCTACAGAATTCACAAAAACCACCTCTCTCAAAACACTGTTTTGCATCTTTTTTCCCCCCTCCCATTTAGAGTTGTTCTTTTTATGTCTGTTATTTGTATTGTACTATGTCTGTGCGCTTTTTTTTCTTTCTTTCTAAGCCTTTGTCAGTTGTCTATAAAAACAAAACACATATTTTTTTCCTTGCTTTTCCTTGTATATTCCCAAAAGCAATACGGAATAAATTACTGATGATAATAAAGCCTGTTAAGGACTCTATTAGTCCCTGGGGCTGATGAAGCCCTTGCATGCCTTCCCACATTTTACACCTCTTTCCACTTGGGAAGGCTAACAGCCATTTGGTGGCCTATCACTCCAATTAGTGGGATATCTGAGGGTAGCCCTATCTCCCATTACCTTTCCTTATCTGTGTGCACCTTTTCCTGCTTTGTTGCTTTTAGGATGCCACTCTTCTCTTTACTAAATAGAGACTTAAAAAATTAAATGGATCCTTGTAGAAATTTGGAGGGATTGACGCCAAAATCAGACATTTACGGCTGATGTTTTAGATAGCTGAAAATGTTCTGACATTAAACTTCATTGTAGCTGTGCTGGAAATATCTTGACGTGATGTCACGTCATCTACATTTGGCCAGTTATCCACAAGAATAAGAAAAATACACCACCAACCAACAAAATGTTCCCAAAAATGCAAGGCTCAATGCCAATAGCCATTTTTAACAGTGTTAAGCTGTTTCAGAGTGGATTTTTTCTTTAAACATTTTGGGACAAGTTCACAGTGTTGGACAGAGAGAAAAAAACTGATTGCTTGACCAAGGGAATTTAACAGCATTCCAACCCAACAAGGGAGCTTAGCCCTACTGTTGTTTTATCTCCACTAGTTACCAGATAACTTGTTCTGACTTCAGATGACAAAACAGTGAACAAATCAGGCACATCAGTGTAGCAGATATCCACTGTTCATACAAAGCACCTGGTGTAAAAAGTGCTCAGTTAGGGTTTGCATACCTTGTAGACGTGAAGGAAGAGTATGGAGAGGTAGAGGAGGATGACAATGAGGAAGGGCACGATGAAAACGATGGCCAGAGGGGTGAAGACCCACACCAGGTATTCCAAAACACTGAAGTAGTCCTCCACCTGACCCAGGCCTGCCCACTCCTCCCATGCATGGAACACACACACCTGTGGACCAAGTCAACTGTTTAACCAGCCAGTCAGCTCTACCAGGAACACACACTCACCTCTCAACCACTTCCTTCATTCAACTATTGTATGCCGAGTGCACCTCAATCATGCACATATGAAACACATAATCCTTGGGCTCAATCAATGAATCAGTCACTTCCTTAAAGAGTAACTAAACCCCACCCAAATTTGTGGTGAAGCCTGACATCTACTGGTGAAAAGTTGGGTACTGAACTGGCCATCTGCTATTGGCTGGTCTTTGGTGCCAGGTGATGTCACCACCTGTTGTACTCTATAGAAGGTGACATCGCCTGGCACCAAAGACCAGCCAATAGCAGATGGCCAGTGCAGTACCCTACTTTTCACCATTAGATGTCAGGCTTCTCCACAGATTTGGATTTGGGGACTCTTTAATTAATTAAACAAAAGCAATGGATGAATATGGCCAGCCACACACACTTACACACTCTAGGGATGCACTAATATCACTTTTTCACTGTCAACACTGATTCAGCGAGGTTCATACCAGGAAAGAGACAGAATCTTCAGCTGCTGACAGACAGGATTGGTTCCCGCTGTCTGACATGCTGCTATTCCAGCCAGTCAGAAAACCAGTCGGTCAACCAGCCAGCTGGCCACAACAATCAGTCAGCCAGCCAGCCTCAAGTGGAAGGATCACCTAAAAGAGTAAAGAGAGAAACCATCACAAACTCACTTCCATACTTTAAGTATACTGTTGGCTGTTTGCGATTGCTGTTGCTGAGAGCTGAGGACAAAATACACTCCTATAAAGGCGTACACACTAAAAAGTCAAAGTGTTCTACCAAAGTAAATAATGCTGAAATAAGGCCATAATACAGAGGCAGCTTACTGAGGCAACATTGCCTTCAGCAGGGATAGGTATGGGCAAATGGGATAAATTCAGGGCGAATAACAGTGGGCAAAAAGCAACAAAAATATAATATGGGACTATTGTTAGCCATAGCTGATAGGAAAACTGCCCATTCCCTAAAAAAATGTAATATGTCCTTTATAATGTACAGTATATGGAATATCAACAGGACTTTGGCTTCATCTAAAGCTACCAAAAAGGTTCTAGTTTTGATAGCCAATCCAACCATATGGTGACACATCAAGGTTAACATAATACAATCAAATCGATATGTGATAGCACTGGATAGACAGTTGGAACCTACGAGAATTGCATAATGAGCATTGTCTGGTACTACACTGCATCAACTGCTACTGTATGATTAGAGAGGATTTATACACTGTTTGGATTATCAGTGTTAGACGATTTAAGAGACTAGGGTAGAAATGCGTTACAAATGTTCTATCACCTCTACAACATACACAACGGCCTCAGACATAAGATTACTATATAGTAAGTAGTATCGAAATGCTATTGATGTATGTCAGTCCAAGATGCAACATAATGAACATGTATGAACGACTCTAACACGTTTATTCTGAATGGCGCAGAACTTGTCTTCAAGTAGGCTATAACGTCGTCTAAAATAATTATAAAGGAGAATGAGTTAAAGTACAAACCATGAGGAGGAAAAGAGCAGAGTTGGAGCTCCTGTCATCTGACAGCAAGCTAACAACACTCGTTAACAAGATAATGTCATCCAGAATAAAAAACAAAATATGGAAACATTACCTTATTCTGTTATTCTGCACATAGATACTAATTAACGACACCTGTTGCTGTGTTTCACATTACACGTCCTCATCATACACAAGAAAAAACACCTTTTGGTGATGACTCTACTTGGTCAGCTAGCAGCTAGCAGCTAGCAGCTTCGCTGTTCCCCCCCGGAAACTTTTGGATGTAACACAACCCGGAACCACCCTGAAGCATCATGTCAACTAGAGATGAGCTAACTTGTGTTTGAGTGTGAGAGAGAGACGTGTGGATATGAGTGTGTGTGTGGTTGTCCAGTAACGTTATATTTTCCCGCTGACGTGGATAGGAATTAAAACAGATAATTTGTTGTTTTTATTTGGCTGCTAGAATCTGTCCGGCCGGGCTGCTGTCTGCCTCACAAGTAATTAACGGATTGATATCATCATGATGATCGATAAGACCAGGGTGAGGGTGGTGGCAGATATTTTCTTTAGCCAGAGTCACTCATCTGGTGAGGAAACCGTCCACTGCCTCTGCTCCAGAGCCTTTGTGCAGTAAGTATGCCTCTCTCTCAGTTTTCAATTCAATTTGCTTTATTGGCATGAATGTTTGATTAACAGCATTGTCAAAGCATTTAACCCAGAGGTTTGACCAAGTCAGCTTTGCTCGAGTCCCAAGTCAGTCTCAAGTCTTGAGGCACGAGTCTCAAGTCAAGTCCCAAGTCTAAATATAGATTATCAAGTCCAGTCACAACAAATCAAGAGTCCAGTATCAATTTAATATCTTAAAGAAAACGAAATATCTAGGACTTTTCAATGCAATATGGTTTTAATATGATAAAAACGTTGGCAGTTTAAACTTAACTTCAACAACAAATTCAATCATTCTGTACAAATTAAGAAAACAGAATTTAAATTCAGTTGTCTGGTGGAACAAATCTCATCACTTTCAATCCAAGTCATTTACACAAACACAAGATCTTTTGTCAAGACTTTAGAAACTTTTCCAAGTTATCAAAGTACAAGTCAAAATCAAGTCCCAAGTCACCAGAACTCAAGTCAAGTCTCAAGTCTTTTCTTCATGCATCAAGTCAAGTCTCAAGTCTTGACTGACTCGAGTCCAAGTCATGTGACTCGAGTCCCCACCTCTGATTTAAACACAATTTAATGCATAATGAAAAAGCTAAATAACTAGTTCATAACAACAAAAAAATGTTGCATGACTGCTTGTATGACTGTGTGTGTGTGTGTGTGTGTGTGTGTGTGTGTGTGTGTGTGCGTGTGTGTTGATGAAGGATCTTGGTTGCTTTGTATCAATATTTCTCTGTGTATGTATGGGGTAACTCTTTCTTCAGGGACAGAATTAATGAATCCAAGTAAACAAAAGTAAAGGCTAGATGTAGAAAGAACAAGTCAGTGTACTAATTACCAATAGTATTAGTAATTATTTCCAATTGATTCATATTCAACATGTTTGCATTGACTTGACTGTAAATGTTGTAAAACAAGAAAATAGAACACTGCAGGTTCGAGTATGGGTGGATGAAGCTGTAGTTATCCTTGCTATTCATCAGCTTTTTCCTCTTATTTGTCCTCTCTCTCTCTCTGTCTCTCCAGGGATCGTGAGTTATATCGGTCTGATAACAGATTCCTCTCCTCTGACCTGGCAGACACTGCAGTCCAAGGTATGTTAGATCAACACAAACAACACAACACTCATATCTCAAAAGAATTAAAGGTCCCATATGGTATAAAGCAGGATTCCCCTTGCCTCTGTGATCATAAAGGAGTTGGATGTGCTATCAAAACATGGTGAAAGTATCAAAACACACAGTCGCCAACTAAATCCACACAATCCATATTAGAAAAGCGAGCCTCTAAACGAGCCGTTTGGACTTCCGTAACTTTGTGTCGTCACAAAGGTTCGCTCATTTTCATTTTTGTAAGAAATAATAGACTAACAAAGTGTTTTTTTCAAAGCGGTTGAGCGATTGTCATTGTTTATTACCTGATGGTTTTCCCTGCCTTTGGCAGCCGGGCTGCGGTGTCTCACGTTTCACTCTTGAAACGGTTAGCCAATCAGAACAGAGGGT
The DNA here is from genome assembly GCF_048128805.1 of Centroberyx gerrardi. Classification (NCBI taxonomy): domain Eukaryota; kingdom Metazoa; phylum Chordata; class Actinopteri; order Beryciformes; family Berycidae; genus Centroberyx; species Centroberyx gerrardi. Next base: position 1,689,784 of record NC_136009.1, on the reverse strand, counting down.
CGTTAATATTAATGAGCCTTAAAGACACAGCGACAGAAACAGCCTGTTCTTGGTAAGGCTCAGAGAGATGCTGGAAAATGAACGTGTAAAAATGGATTGAGAGTGTTTTTGGTACATGACACCACACACACAGCTTTGAATGGACCTCAAGACATAAAACACTGGAAAGTGGAGAATATGGGACCTTTAAATCAGGAGGGCAAATAAGGAATTCCTGTTGTGCCCCAACCAGTATTTTGAATTCTATTCCAATACTGAGCTTAAAGGAAAATTCCATCCTCGGATATTCTCATGCTGTAATATATCATCAATTTGTGATGTTCCATGCATTCCAGTAGTTATTTGGTGTGTTATCATTTTGTTGTGTCCACTTTCCCTCAACCTGCCTTGTCCGTTTGTGCTTCAGTTAGTGATTTCCTACATTTCTCTGAATAACCCCCTGAGAACATGTACTGGACATGCTGAACATTTTTGCCTCAAAGATCCATAATGTCTGTCATAAATCCTCGGCCACCATTTTGGATTTGTTGAAAAACCTTTTAAAAGTCCCCAGTGTTTCCTCTAGGATGTTTTTTTAGCAGCAGGGGGAAAGGGTTTTGTTTTACCTGGGTGGTGCGCGCACGTAGTACGCCGGCGGTCGGAGTGGAAAATGCAATCAGGAATATTTTAATACATAGCTTATATAAACATCGTTGGCAATTATTTTACCGACGTTTATTGAAGTAACGTTACCAAGTTCGCTAACATTAACGTTAATGTTACCTAGCTAACATTAGCTGGAACATTATTTCACGATATATTATTAATATTAATAATAATTAGTTGGCCATGAACATCAATAGAGAATACATTGCAAATGTAAAATCTATCTAACTTAATGTTAGCTAGTTAAATCTACCTTTCTCTCTCTTCTCTTTCTTTTTCTCTTCTTTCTCTCTCACCCTCTCGCCTCGGCCGGGTGTCGCCACGTGTCGCCACTTCCTGTATCCGTCGTTTCAAATGAAAAGCCCTCTGCAGAGTCGTGTAATTGCGACTTCATGACATTTCATAAAATTCTGAAGCAGCAGCGGCAATAATTTTGCAGTGGCGGGCCGCCGCTGCAAAATGTATATAACGGAAACTCTGGTCCCTCTTCTCATAAACCGCAGGTCAGAATGACATGACATTTGGCAGGTACATTCATTTGGTCTGCCTTTACTAAATAAACTCTTGACTCTTGTGATGTGAAGTTATGCTGCTGCTGATGATTTTGGTTCAAATGCAAAAGTTACATTCATTCAAATAACAAAAATAGGCCTTTACAATTTCCACAAACAGGCCTACAAAGAATAAAAGTATGTCTAAAAACAAGATATAAAAACAGTAGAGATAATAATGAAAAGGATAAAAAAAAAACCAATAATAAAGGTATGTTACTCTAAGTTGCCCTTATTAACATCGGTGTTTTACTAATGCAGGAAAGCTGAGTTTCACATTGTCTGCCCCTCTATTCACAGAGGAGGACCATGAAGAAGATGAGGAAAAGGAGGTAGAGGAGGTAGAGGAGGAGGTGTTAGATGAAGAGGCTCAGCTGATGACCAGCATGGGTCTGCCACTGGCCTTCGTCAGCTCTTCTGCCCAGAGGAGAACGGTGAGTGACAACTACTGTAGTAGTACTACTGCTGGACTGTTGCCATGGCTACCACTGTAGTCCTACAGCAAGATGGGGCACTGTTACTATGGCTGCTAGGCTTGGGCGATATCCAAAATGTAATATTGTGATACTGTCCCGCCAAAATGTCGCGATATGCGATATTATCGCGCGGGAGTGGGGGGGGGGGGGGGGGGGGTCATTTGTTGTTGTTGTTTTTTTGTTTTTTTTTCCCAGGTTGTTTTGGGGGGTATTTTATTTTATTTCTTCCAAATTATATCAAATATATAGGCTATAATAATAATTATAATTATTAACGGCCTAGAAATGTGATCTCACTCTTCAAGCATTGGAGGAAACGATGGCCATTTGGTATAATTTGCTTATTCCTGCTATTTCCAGAAAAATGGGCTGATTGTGGAAAAGGGAACCCACTTGAATTAAAAAGACAAATTTTTCACTTATGATTACTAACTGTTATTTTACTGTTCTACCTGTAGTAGATTATAGGTTTATAAGTTTATAAGTTTGTACAATAAGTGGTCTAAGCACCACATGGCCGGGAGGGGTGGGAAACTTTTTTTTTTTTTTGGGGGGGGGGGGGGGGGGGGGGGGGACAGGACAATGATATCATGACATGGTGCGTCTGAAGAAAGTCTGTTCAAACTTTTCTGACCAGTAGCTGTTGGTATCCATGTCTTTACCACATACATTGTACGGAAACACAGAAGTGCAATGAATGCTTTCAGTTGCATCCACAGACATGTCCCACATTTAGGGTCCAGGAACTCTCTGCGCCTCATCACACTATTGTTCTGAAGTCTGCCTAAATAGATTTTTTGCTAATTTACATAATTTGAAAAACCAAAGGCTTTTTCAGTTTTTGATAGATAGATAGATAGATAGATAGATGGATAGATAGATCAACTTTTTTTGGGTAGGTCACATGCACATAAAAAACAGATCCCACAGCAGACATAAAAGACAGATCACACAGTCCATAAAAACACAACCAATCAGGATATCAATTATATGTTTACTTTTCCCTTTTTTCTTAGCAACTGCTAAAATACTTGTTCTTAGTAAATGTGTTGAGTAGAAATGTTCTTGCCTGCATATTTGCATTTGAAATGCCCCCTTGCAGCAGTGGACAGTGACCAATCCTCTCTTGCTGCAAAATGTACTATTTGCTTGCTTTTTGTCATCTGACAGGGGCGGAGGTCCAATCGGAATCCTGCCAGTTACTGGGCAGCACCACCTGAGGATGAAGAGGAAGATCCAAGGGTTGAGAACCAAGGTAATAAATGAAAAAGTTATTGTCAGGGGTTGCCACATAACCACAATTCTTTGCATCCCATGTGGAAGTCCTCCTCTTTATGGGCCCGAAATTGTGGTCAAGTAGACTGACAGAAAATCACTCAAAGTGAAAGCAGTACGATGTTTCCATACCACAGAAACCTGTTTAGTATGGTAGTAATGAGCTTACCCGGGTTATTCTAACCCAGTTATGATGTTTACATGTGTCAGCCTATAACCAGCTTACTGGTTCTAATTCTCTGCGCATGTAAACCCAGCCAGTGTCATGATGCTGTTAGACCCCTCCCTGTAATTGTGTTCCTAGTTGAGAAGGAGGAAGTGTCTGATCCACTGGAAGACGGAACAGGAGGAAAGGAGGAGACACTGAGCATCCAGGACATTGGCTGGGAAGCCTACTGGGGTAAGGAGTTGGAAGTGAAGATTATAATGAAGTACATTTTACTTTTACTCCCAACACTATGAATCACTCATTCCATTTGAAGAAATAGTTGGTGAAGTTGCCAGTAGGGTCTTTTCACAGGAATATGGGCCAGAAGACTCTAAGACCACATGACAATCCTGTGAAGTCCTAATGTTAGGACTAAACTAGGTTTTGTCCTTGTTTTGGCTTTGTTCTTAACAAGCCGTGTTTTCAACCATGGTTATCAGAGGCAGCAAGGCAGCAGAACAACACTTACGGCCGAAATACATAGGACACGGACGCGACGCGTCACGTAGGCGGGGCGGAGCGGGGTTTTTTACGCTACACAGACTCCGTCTTTGTAGCGTGTGGTTGCGTGCCAGCCGTGGTTTTCAGAGGAGATATCAAGTTGAGTTTTGCCAAGTGATAATGCAGTTGGTTATGCAGGGTTTGGAAGTGTAGGCTATATTAACTGGTACTGAATTAATTAACTAGATCGTTTTAACTACAGGATCATGGATACACATTGATTTGATTGATTTATTTTAATGTGCAATGTAAAAGCACCCACAAGGTTGCTCTGCTGCGTCACATTGCCTCTGGTACAATGAGGTATTTATTTTAATCATTTTTAAACAGATTGTACTCGTTTTTTACACAGTTCTATGGAGTTTTTACCTGTTTGAGGGCCGCGTAGCCGCGCGTAGAGGGGAAAAAATAGACCAGACGCGCAAAACTAGAGATGAGCCGCGCGATGCCCGCGCGGGTGCGCGCGGCTTCCGTGGTCCGTGTAGCAGCTTCAGTTGATTATACTGGACGCGGTCTGCTGCGGGCATTCTGCGGCAGACGTGTCACGCTGCGTCCGTGTCCCATGTATTTCGGCCGTTAGGGCTTCTTATTCACAAGGATGAACTGAGAATGCTAATACTAAAGAAATGCTGTGAAAAAGGAACCACAGGTTTGTTAGCAATAATGCTGAGATGCCATTGGCTATATAGTTCTAGCTGCCTAGTGTTTTTTGTTTTCAATTTTCAAAAGCTGATTACTCATTTGTCACAACATTTGTTTGAGTACTTGCGGCAAAAACACTCAGTACGTGCCGAACCAGAATAAACACTGTTAGATGATTTTAATATGCAGAGGAAACCCTCTAACTAGTGCTTTATTTCATCCATTCCTAAAGCTCAACAGGGCAAAGACCTGCTATGGCAAAGCTGGCTGGAGAAACATCCAGAGAACCAGCTGTCGTCTGCTGAGTACCCAGAAATGGTGATGCCTCCGTGGGATAACCCAGATACAAGGGCTGCCTGGGACCAACACGCGACAGAGACCTACTACTTCTACTGGGAACAGTACTCACACTGGGCAGCCCAGGGCTGGACCACTGACCACTCCATCTGTACTGGGAATACCGATGGAGAAGCACCAACGGGAGGGATGGACCGAGAGAGAGAGACAAACACACATGATTGGTGGGATGGAGAGACCGGAGTTGAGAAAAGCCGACAGAGGGAGAAGGAAGGAGCCAAGGCTTCTCATGTTGATATCGGGGTTTCTGATGATCTGATTGGACAGAACTGCAAGTCGGAGGCTGGCGCGAGCAATGTGGTTGATCTGATTGGTCAGATGAGCATTCACTCAAAGGTAGTTGGCCAATGTGATGTCAGAGAGCAGCGAGAGGGTGATGTCTGCGGGTCGGATGAACCTTGTGATGGCGGTAATGATCGCAAGAGAGCTGCTTCCTCCTCAACACACAGCACTGCAGAAAACAGAGGTAATAAAAGAGTGACTCAAGGTGTGATGATGGGTGTTGATAGAGGACCAAACAGCTTATACATGCTAGGCTAATATTGCGATACTGTCCCGCCATCGCGCGGGGGGTGGGTGGGGGGGGGTGGGCTCGGTATTTTTTTCTTGTCACAGACATGGAAAAAAAAACTTCTTTTCTTAAGGACACAGGGACTAGATTGTGCTTTCATATAAATCTGTAATGAAGCCTCCCTCCAGTTCAGCTTATTGTCCAGAGTAATACCGTATATAATAGTGCAGTTTCGGGGCGCCCCGGTGGCTCACTGAGTAGAGCGCGTACCATCTAAGGCTCAGTCCTTCCCGCAGCGGCCCGGGTTCGAATCCAGCCCGCGGTCATTTGCTGCATGTCCTCCCCTTTCTCTCTCCAGTACCTTCCTGTCTCTCTCTCACACTATCTCTGTCAGTAAAGCATAAAATGCCTAAAATAAATCTTTAAAAAAAAAAAATAGTGCAGTTTCACACAGAATTCATAAGGGCCCCAAAAATGATTTCTCAATGATTTACTCCTATTGATAGAACATAGATAGATAGATAGATAGTGTAACTTGTGGATGAAAGTGGAAATTTCAATTACTGAATAAAAACACTATTTTTTTTTATAAACTGTTAAACCCAGAAATATTAATACTGATTGATTCCTTATGTTGTATAAAAACTTTTTTTTCTTAGTTGCTCAAAAATGCAAATGTAAAGTATCTTGATAAACAAAGACATTTATTACTTACTTACATACTTATTTTGTGTTTCAAAATAAGTTCAAATAATGACTGTGCAACTATAAAAAAAAAGTGATTTGATCAAGGGTCACAAAATGCTAATAGTACAGAAATTAGCATTAGCCTTGGTTAGCCAGTTAGCATTTTGTGAGCCTCGATCACAGTTACTTGCGCAGTCGTCTGACAAGAGAAACAGAAAGATATGTCAATGACAACACCTGTATTGTGTTATACATTATGTTGAAACACATTTAGTGATCACAGACAGAGTTATGGGTGACAGAAAGTTGGCGTTTTAACATTGCTGGCAATGGCGAGAACCGATCTATACCCTGCGGAAGTACGGCAGCCATGTTTGTGAAAAAGGCCTATAAGTCTCTCTGTTTTCAAGTTTTGAAACACACCAGCTCTAGCTACTCACAACTACAACTCACCTACATATACTAATGTTAAGCTACAGTTCCCACACATTTTCAAACTGTCTCAATGGCCCATGAACAACTAGAAGGCACTTGCACAGTGCAAACCTCTGCCCATGAACAGTTCTCCAACATGCTGTTATTCCCAAAGACATTTTTATCACTTCAATTTTAAGTTAAATTGATTTCTTGACCCAGCAAACATACCCTTAGGATTTGGAATCAAGTCACTATGTCATTTTATTTTCCCAGTCATAATGATCATAATCAGAGTAAGCATAAAATGATTAACATTTTGCTCAATCTTTACCTTTATTTGGGCATGTAAACACATTTTGATCTGATTTCTTCTTGGGGTTTTTTAAACTGTGCATATCATAAAGGTCACCAGACCACCATTGATCTGGATGTTGTATTTATGTGTTGCATGATAGCATCTGCTTTCAGACAGGATTGCAAATAAGAATGCTCCTGTTAAGGTGTTATGCAGTGAAGTGAGAAAAGTGACGAAATACGAAGACAGGAAAAAAAAGTTTCCCAAGAAAGCCACTTCTTACATTGGTTTCTTAAGACCTTTAGACCAATTATTAAATGAATTTACGTAAACCAGGTTATTAGAGAAATCTTGTTACGTTGAACCATCTAAATGTTTTAAATGCTAAAATAATTGAGCTGCTTACTCCCAGTAATTGGAGTATTGGTGTGCATGTAAACTGAATGCAGTTTAGTTTTTGAATTGACTGAAATTAGAGACTGCTCTTGTCACTTCAAGTTATATCCTGTTGGCAAGGTCATATTTTCGGCAGTATTGTCCTTCCATTGCTGGCAAATGCCATAGATTTCCCCTTATACAACCATAACTTTGGTTCGAATTACTAACTTAATTCTTTTCAGTAGTCTTAAAAATTTTATGTTGTGTCATTGCAATACCTTCCTCGCTTTCCAGTGCTGAACACACGCATTTGCATTACTAAGGAGGAAAATCAAACACTGTTACAGACAACTCACACCCGGGCTGAAACAACATGAAACAGTTTGTATGTCACTCTGTCTTGTTAAACCCTGAGCTTGAGCTTGAAACTGGATGGGGTTGACTCACTCTGAATATGTCATAACTCCTAAATCAAAAGCTGTCTTACTTTTGTATGAGCGGAGCATGTGACACTAGTCCATTCATATTTAATGGCTGAGCCTCTTTCCAGAATGAGAACGTAGGGAGAGAGATGGAAAGAGAGACAGAGAAAGAAAGAGAGATAGAAAGAGAAAGCCTGACGTCCCTTTACAGTAACCGGTGTTAGTGTATGTACTTCATCACTGGACCCCCCCCCCCCCCCCCCCCATCTAAAATATCAGTACTCAACTGTTCATTGAACTGTTATGACATTGCTGTTATATTTAGAGGAGAGAAGTATCGGCCACACAAGTTCTTTTGCAACTACTAATACAATTATCTGTTCAAATTATAGTTGTGTGTACATACATTAGGCTCGGGTGATATCCAAAATTCAGTGTTGGGCAAGCTACTTGGAAAATGTAGTGAACTAAGCTACCAGTTACTCTACATTAAATGAAGCTCCACTACATTGAAGCTCTCCCCCAGAGAAATGTAGCTAGCTAAGCTACAAGCAACATGGCAAAAGTAGTTTGCTACATCGAAGCTACTTTTTTTTTTTTTTTTTTTTTTTGTACATTGAACCACCTTGCCAAAATGCCATGCCAAATCAATGTTATCTCAGTGATCAAGAAAAACTGTCAGTCAAACAAATAGGCAGCAAAAAAATGTTGAGTTCAGTTGTTTATTATAAAAAAAGCTGTGCCTTTGCGAGCAACTGCTCTTACAACAATACCAATTTGGCAACAAAAACAAACAAACAAAAAAACGTGCTCCACATAATGACATAAAGCAAACTGTTGTATGTTCATCTATGTTCGTTTGTGTATGTGTGTATGTGTGTGTGTGTGTGTGTGTGTGTATATATATATATACCTACCTATTTGCATGTGTATGCTCAATCTAGTGGAGACTTGGGCACATTTGATGGATAAAGCTGTGGAGACTTACTTTAACAAACTCTTTTAACTCAACTCAAACTACAGTAGCAAAAGAATAAAGACCTGACGCATATTAACTGTGTTCCCCTGCGCGCACCAGAGACGTCACAGGCATCAGCCCAAGGATTGGTAAGTGATGTCACCGTCATACAGAAGTGCTTCCGCCGGCTACACAGACACAGTTCCTCCGTGTATGGCGCTGGCTTCACGTACCTATCCTTAGTTTTATTCCAGACCACAGCAGAAAGCTCCGCTGCGCTTGAGCTTTAGAAATGCCTGGGAAAATGTAGCTTTTGTGGACGCTACCGCACTACTTGATCAATAAAACAGCTTCGCTGTTTAAACGCTATTTGATTCAAAAACAGCGACGCTACCACCACGCTACTGAGAAATGTAGTTAAACTAGTAGCTACTTGTAGTGACGTTACTGCCCAACACTGCCAAAATTTAATATCGCGATACTGTCCTGCCAAAATATCGTGATATACGATATATATATTTTCAGTTTTTTTTCCCGGGTTTTTTTTTTGGTGGGGTATTTTATTTTGTTTCTTCCAAATGACATCAAATTAAATTCGACATCACGGGAAATATCGCGATATTCACAAAATATCGCAATATTCGATAATAGTGAATATCGGCCCAAGCCTAACATACATATGTGAAGTGGGTCCTTGAGTTACCGCTATCTAGCCTAACAGAAGAATTTAGATGCACTACAAAGGAAAGAACAGAGTTGATGCTAGGCATTTGAATCTCTCCTTCGTATTCGATGTCATGGGAAATATCGCGATATTCACGAAATATCACAATATTCGATAATAGCGAATATTGCCAAGCCTAACATACATATGTGACGTGGGTCCTTGAGTTACCGCTATCTAGCCTAACAGAAGAATTTAGATGCACTACAAAGGAAAGAACAGAGTTGATGCTAGGGATTTGAATTTCTCCTTCTTAGACAGATATTAATCTTGATAATCTTGTTATCTTTTCAATACATGAAAGACACCTTTGAGCAAGTCAATGAGCAAGGCAACAAGTTACATTCATTTTGGATTTGATGCGATAAGATTTGACTTGTGGTAATCAACAAAAAAAATCATGTGTTAATCAATATTATGCAGCTATGAAACAGAAATGTCAATCTTAGCTTGACAATGTCAGTAGCATTTCGATTGTGAAAATGTATTTCTATTGAACTAATGTTCTCTTTCCATCCAGGTTCCTAGTTCTTTTCCATCTTTTCTTTCTGCCTCCATGTCCCACTCAACGACTAACCCCCCTCCCTTTGTGAATGTGGATGAAGGAGGCATCTAGGATTAGATTAATTATCAAAACCTTAACCAGAGGCTCAGTGAAGACCCCAATTGTCCTCTGTGTACAGAAACGGCAAGACATATCCTGTCGGAATACAAAGTTAGTCTTGCCTAAGGACGATATAACTGGCTGTAGAACCATGTGTTTAAGTCTCTGGCAGCAACAATCCAGAGAAAACAAATTAATTCTTTACCTTTTTAGAGAGACAGCCCACAGCATTATTTTAGCAAGATTTTAGGCTTGGGCCGATATTCGATTTGAACCCACTTTTGAGGCTGTTTTGCAAATGTCAGGCAAGACAGGTCAAGCACACCTCAACTACTTAAACTGTTTTGAGGCCATACTTCCATGTACACTCAACTAGGAATTTACTCCCTACACTCATGTACATTTGTTGTGTCAAAACTAGTTTATTCGGTAAGCCGTTAAATTACAGAGTATTAATTATTCGGTAATCACTGGAAATAAGGAAGTAATATCCAAATAAAATGGATGTAATAACGATATGACTGGTTATTACTGAGTAATATACATGTTAAAAAAAGGTGCTTTTACTAATAATTGCATTAGATAAGTGGAACTATGACACACTTTTGAAAAGTTCTGCCTGAAAGGACATCAGCCAGAAGCCATCATAAATAACAGGACCATCCAGACCATTACATCTATTTTACTTGGATATTACTTAGTTATTTTCAGTCATTACTGTGTAATTAATGGCCTGTAATTTAAAGGGTTACCAAAAATTCAAATCGCAGAATAATCTTAAAGTATTCACCACATTCATTTGGGCTAAATTGCCTATTTGGTCTAAGTTGTGCTGTTGACTATATTGTGTCATTTCATGTGACTGTAGATTCCCAGCAGGGCGGTGGCAGCCTGGACAGTCAGAATGGGTCTGGAGATAAGAGAATGTCTAATGACAAAGATGACAGTGATGATGATGATGATAAAGTCCCAGGAGGAGGACATGCTAAAGTGAAAAGGAGGTGAGCTTTGAATGGTTTATAAGCTAAATGACTGCTAACTGTAATAACTTCTATAGTCCGTTTAAATCCCCAATTTAGTTTTCAGATCCCAGTGTAACTAAAAATCGAGCTTCGATTTTAATCCTTTGCAATCGATATAAATGCAAATAAAGCATTTACAGCTTCAAAATCCATGTAAATCTCATGTTTAGCTGTCACATAATGCCCTTGGATCAATAGGTCTGTCAGTCAATTTTAAAGTGAAAAAATTGTCCAATATTATGAGGTGAATTTTCTGTGAAATATAACTCAGATAACCAGTTTCACCCTGACATATAAATTGAATTTCCTTTCATGTGATGTTGGCATGTGATAACTAAATGATTGATCAACCGTGAAAATTAATAATCATATATTATGCATTTTTCTTTTGTACTATTGGGCCAACGGTGATTATGTTTCTTCAGTCATGAGCTAGATGTGGAGGAGAATGCTTGTTTGACAACTGAGGAGGCTTGGGATAAACTGGGACTCAAACGCAACCCACACCCTGTGTAAGTTTCAACTATTTATTTTCCTCTTTTTATTCACTATTCTAATTACATTGCACACTCAGTGGATTAGGCACATTATGAAGTCAGTGAGGTCACTCATTTATCACAATATTCAATCAAACAGATACCTGTTTTCATGCTTTATATAACAAGCCATAACCATATAACTAATTTTCTGTAGGATCGAACCATTTCCATTTTCAAGTAAACTAGCTACTGAATATGTGTAATCTATATATCTTTTTCCATTTGTTACACCTGGGATAGACTGGGAATGAAGCGCAATGCCAGCTCTCTTTAGCTGTGTCTCTACTTTTCTCTGACTTTATATTTTTATATATATCTCTCTTCTTTTTCCATACCTGTACAAATGCATAGTTTTTGTAGGCTATATACACTTGCCAGTGGTGGAAGAAGTACAGAGATCCCTTACTTAAGTGAAAGTACAAATACCTAGATATTAAATGACTCTGGTAAAACTCAAACTACCATTTACCATTTCATCTGAGACATTTCCAGAGATACTAATTAAAAGTAAAACAATGCCGATGGTGTCATAATAATCTGTATTTAAAGCCATTGACCTAATGAGTTAAGAGACTCGTGGCTGAGAAATTGAAAAAGAAACTATTCCAGGTCTTATCACACAGAGCAAAATTTCACTTGTGAGCAACAACATTTATTACTTGGAATTCAGCTTTGAAACATAATGTCTTGGGTGAGGTCACCTCTTGTACTAGAACAAGAATTGCAAAATAGGAGGCTCTGATACTAATGTGAATGTCACTTTCTACATTGTCTTCAAAATCTCCAATGTGTATTTATTACTCTATAGTCTATTTGCCTTTAATTTCAAGTCAACGTTTAACTCCATAAACATTAAGATTGTTTTCTGCACCTACTGTACACAGATCTTCTTTGTTTCCAAAAACTCCCCAGAATCTATTGTTTAATTTTAGTTTTTAAGTCCAATTTTGCTCTTTTTGAAAATTAGTCCTGCTGTGAAACCTGAAAAGTCTCCTGCGCGTCATGCTGATTTCACAGAAATACACTGTAGATGGTCATATTTGCATCATATCACCACAGAAGCACAGATACAATTGACGATCAATCTACTAATGTCTTTACTGTTGTTGTTGTTAATATATGTGCACTGGTGTGAATTTTAAAAGCAACACAGTCACTGTGTGATGATGAACATCTGCTTTTGAAATATCACATGCCATGTAAACATCAGGTCTGCTATTGAGTTATCACTAAAATATATAAGATTAGATATTTAGTAACATCTACAGTTGTTACCTACAGATGTTACTAGCAGTCAGGTTCAGCTCGGTTCAGCGTCTGTAGGCCGGAAGGACACTGGAGGGTTATTTCTAGTTTTTTTTGGCACCAAAAGATAACCAAACGCAACATGAATCAAGTGCCACCAGTGGGTAGTGGAACCATTATAAAAATGGCAAATATCATTAAAAAAATGCAGAATATAACAATGAGAGAGATGTGTGAAAACTGAAGAAGCGAGTATTTGAATTTACAGCAATGCATGTGAAGCGCAAATGTGCAAGGATGGATGTACATAAAGTGTCGTAGCGTGTGACTAGCGTTCTAAAAAATTAAGCAGCTGTTGTATGATAAATGTCTCCCCTTGTATTTGTGTGTATGTTTGTATGCCAGATTCAACAGTGTGTTCAGGTTTAAAGCCGGTTCCAGCCAGAAGCGCCAGCGGCAGACAAGGAGAGCAGCCAATACCAACAAACACACGTGGTTTACTGAGAGGGACGGAGACGACACACAGCCACGTATCAGCACCACGCTGCAGAAGGTACCGCCTCCAAACATTTACACCAAGACACATAAGGCTGGGGATACACTGAAGGATTTTTCAGTTTGACTGGGGAAATCCCAATGGTCTAGACCAACGGTCAGCAAAGATTATCTAGTACTGTGAGGAGCTTCCAGATTGAATCCAAGCAGACTGAACTGAGCTGCCATGTTGGATATTTACAACCCGACACCTGCAGGGTCCTGAACAAGTCTGTGGGGATCTCAAACCACCAAGAGCCAATGAGAGCCCAGTTCACAGTGAGGTTAGTGGAGACTGCCAATAGCCAATGAGAGCCTAGTTCACAGTGAGGTGGGTGTAGACCACTAATAGCCAATGAAAGCCAAGTTTACAGTGAGCCCCGTTTACAGTGAGTTTCAAAATGGGTTAGGATCTTAAAGGACTACTTCACCCAAAAATGAAAATTTTGTCATTATTTACTCACACTCATGTCTTAACACATAGTGAGTTAGCTGGTGCAGCTCCATATAATCCTTCTCCAAAACAACTAGAGTGAGTAGTAGGGATGTTAATGATTAATCGACGATTAATCACCATTAACAATTTGATCGATCAAGCATATATTAATCGATAATGTACGTTATGTGCTTTTTCTCATTTTTTTCGGAAATGATTTACCACCACAAGGGCTCAATTTATTTCACCGCCTATACAGAGGAAGAAGAAAGCCAAGCAAGCGGGCAGAAGCATTACACCCGAAAAGACAACAGTGTTCATTGTAAACATGGTAATACAAAGTTGAAATACAGCACCTCTACAAGCACAATGAAAGAGAATGCATTCCCCCGGCTGGCGAAGATAGCGCGACACTATTTGTGCCTCCCGACCCGGGACAGCTGTTCCCCCGGAGCGTGTTTCAGCGGATGGACTGACTGTCACCAGGCTGCGCACTGGACTCATCCCTGACCACGTAGATATGCTCTTATTCTTAAATAAACCAGTAGATTGTCGTGCCATTGTTTCCAATACATAAACTGTGGCAGCGCCACAATATCGGCACGGCCGGCACAACGTAAAAAGTTAATCAATGTATAGAAATTGATCTAAATCACTCTGTAATGCGTCTAATGTGCGCATCACGTCATGTCTGTCATTTGGCGATGCAGTAGCTCTGTACTCAACCTGACAGACCGTCTCCCTTTCTGAAAACGTTTGTAAAAAAATATAAAATTCCACAATTTCTCCGAACTCGCATGTGTTGTAACGGTAAAGAGTAACTTGATACCTTTCAATCGGACAATTCTAATGCTGCTCAACACTCAGAAAGTTAACATGAGTGCAGTGCAGAGACTTCATTGCATATTCCACCAGTTGGGTTCCGTTGGACACAATGTAAAGACAATTTAAAGTAATGAACCCTAAAGAAAGTACATTTTCAGCCTGTGGGAAACACTGACGTCCGTTGTCGGGGGTCCCGACTCTTTTGAATTATGCTTGGTTGAGTAACTTGTTGAGTAGGCCTAAAGACAGGTGTAAAAACACGCATTTTGTATTTTCTATTTTCTATGTCAAAAGCTGTTTTTTACATAATGAATAGTTGGTCATTAACGTGACGGACGATCGATTAAGGAAATTTCTGAAAATTTGCATCCCTAGTGAGTAGAGACCATTTCTTTAGAGTTCCAAAAAGTACAAAAAAAATTGTCATAAATTTACTCCGAATAGCTCGTGTTCTGAAGCCAAATGATTGCACTGTGGATCCAAAAGTCCAATATTTACCTCATTATCTCACTTGTAATGGTTGGTGCAGTGCAGAGTAACAGTAGCAAGCAGTAGACAATACTGTCGGAAACATTGTAATTATGGGTAGAGCGTGCTTGAATGACGCATAACAACCTTTAGCCAGTAACCTTATTAAAATATCAATTACAAAACTGATGCGAATATTCTCTTCAAAAGTAGCTCTGTACCACTTAACACTAAAATTATTACTCTCTCTTCTTAGATGTACTACAGCTTTGTAACTTATTTGCAATTGTTTTAGATTTTATACAAAAATATAAACAAATTAAAAAAAAATTATTTTCAAAAAACATCATTGCTCCCAGGGTCACTGAGGCTCACAAACTTGCATCATGGAGCATTGAGGTTTATTACTGCCAGTAAATCTCTCACTCATCATTGTACCTTACATGCTTGGATTAACTGGCCTTCCCTGTCCACTCATAAATGTATTCAATGGTACATTTTTTGTCCAGAAGGCCTTTATGAGTCTGCTTCTTAACAATTTGTGCTTTTATATCTGTAAAATGGTACAGTCTGTATGGTGTCACGAGTTGTTTCTGTTATCTGTCCCTAAGGTTAGAACTGAATGAGGCAAAAGTGCCTCCAGGTGCTCCGCTCTCCCACTTTAAAATTATTGAAGGTTATAGAGCTGATGTCTCTGGGTGAAGTTAAACTGATAATGATTTAAAGAGCTGGTCTCTCTTGGTGAGTTTAGCCTGATAATGGTTTAAAGAGCCTGTCTGTCTCGCAGAGTTTAAACTGACGGTGATTTACAGGACTGGTCTCTTTTGGTGAGTTTGAATGTTTAATGAGTTTAACTAAAGATCTTGTGGGAGACTGAACCTGCTGCTTTGATATGAAACTACTGCTGATTCAATTGCTTATAAAGAAAATTTGACTTTGCTCTCTCTTAGATGTGATTTGATTGCATTTGGCTTTTGTACAATGTTGTACTTCGTATTAATGCTCCTTTCTTGGCTAGGTTTCTGAAAAATATATTTTTGATCTGACCTACCTGGTTAAATAAGGGGTAAATAAAAATCAAATTTATTTTTATTTATTTTTTATTTTTTTTGTTGTCTTATATCAATCGGTGATAGAAAATGACAAAACTGACATTTAGTCATGAAAATGTCGCTGATTATGACTTTAACTAAAATTAACTGAGCATTTACTAAAAATAAAATGGAAAGTAAATTCAGTCAGTAAAGTAAATAAAGAACATTGTGAATGTATTAAAGTGGTGTGAAGTCAGTCTGAAACAATTTTAAGGATCTCCTTCATGAAGGGGCAAAGATCAAGTCCTTTATTGAGTATGATATACTGTATCTTCAGATTTAAAATAATGAGTTTGTCTTATCTAAAATGTATAACGTCCTTTCTTGGCAAGTTTCCATTAAAAAAATAAAAATAAAAATAGAACTGTTTATAAATGGGGACATGTGGTCTGAAGTGTGCGTAATAGAAGCCACTCATTAATAATAAAATCAATGAATCAAATTTTGAATTTATCTATAAATATTATTTAACACCAGTAAAGATGCATCAATTGTCCCAAAGTCTCTCACCTAACAGTTTACAATGTAAAAACTAATAAAGGAACATTCATGCATCTTTTCTGGGAGTTCGAAAAATGTAAAGATTTTTGGAACTTGATTCATATAGCAACTGAAGCCATGCTGAATATCAAAACAGCCTTAAGCCCATGTGTTTATTTACTTAATTCCATAAAAAAAAAAGAAATGCCTCCTACTTTTAGACTATTTTTAGAACAAATATGTGAATTCTTACCGTTGGAAAAACTTGAACTTGAACTGCAAAATCATGGTTTTAGTTTTCAAGAATTGTAGGATTGTAACGAATGTTGTTGAATAAATTAGTCGTGGGAAAAAAAAAATATTGCAACAAAATAAATCAAATAAAAATACAAACTAATTAAGATGGTAGAAACATTCTGACCCTCCCCTCTCAGTCTCAGCTCTTTGCTGTAGTTGGTGGATGTGTTACACTGTGTATCTACATTTTATTATTTTATCATCACTCACCTTTCTTCAGGTTCCTCTGGGTGTCAGGCGAGCAAAATAACACACACACGCTGACACACAGACACTGTTCTAACACTCACACAGACAGCTGACCTTGGGATAAGAGGGAAGTTGAGGTAGATCAGTAGCGGCACTTTTATTCATGCGCTGACGATGCAGAATAGGACTTTATCATCTTGCAAGAGGGAAAAATAAAATAAAATGCCTGAGTTTCCTCCACAGAGTTTTCCTCCTCTGATTGCTTCTACTCTATTTGATTAGATTTTGGTTTTATTCTCTACACATGTACAATTGTGTTTCAAAATGAGAGAACATAAATTGTATAGATTGGTTAAAATGAGGGTACATGGGGCATCCTGCAGGCAAAAAAGACCAAAAAACAATCTTAAAAAAAAAAAAAAGAGGGTACATGGCTACATGACATTGCTGGCTAGCCATGTGGAAATAAATCATAGTTTTTATCCAAATATAGTAATGTTAGTGTGCTTGATAAAAGGTTTTCATTCTTTCTTTCCAATATATTAAACTGGTTCTAAACATGCTGACATGTGAGATGTCAATGTTAACAATTAAAAATAGTGAATGAATACCGTAATTAGACTTGGCTCGCACTTGCACTCCTCTCAAGCTATGCAGCTATCTTGACTAGTTAGCTTCCTAGCTAACCAATAGCAACAATAAGTGGCTTGTAAATAACAGTTACGCCATTACTGAATATGTTAGCTAACCTCGCTAGAAACATTCCCTACACGTTTTCCAATTCATTATTTTGTTATTGTGTTCAACGTTAGCCTCCACGCAGCTTGTAGAGAGAACGTCAGGCCAAGGTCCCTTGTTTCTTCCTTGCTTATCAGCAAAAAACATACAGTAAATCAGAAAATATAATTTGAGACTTTTTCACTAACTGGTAGGATGTTCTGGTAAATTCGGCATGTTTATAATCCTCCAAAAAGCTTGAGCTCGCATTTTAAGGCACCGGCCCATTTATGGGTCGGGGCAGCAGACACACAAAATGGCGACGCCTGATATTCAATATCTTCTACAAATCCACAGGCAACACGAATCGTGGTAATGTCAGTATCCTAATCACGGCAAGAGTCCATTGAGCAAAAGAAATGCTGTAACTATTTTTTCAAAGCATTTTCCAAGAAAGACTTTTGCTACTTTTGCTGCTTGAGTTCATTAGATATTTGGCATCTATAGCAAATACACAAAACAAATTGAAACACACTTTTCTAACAGTGTCCTTCCACAAGGCTTTGGACCATACCTTTTTCATCTATATACTTTTTCTGAGATGACAGAAATCATTACTCTCAATGACTCTAACCACAGTGATGTTTTCCTTAGATTTTCTATTGATGAATTTTTTTCCTGGCTCAAAATCAGACAAAGGTGGCAACTGGGCATTACACTAATTTCTATGTGTGTACGTGTATCAGTGAGCCATTGAGCGTAGCAAAACAGACATTTATTTATATGAAAAGGTTACAGACTATTGCTTGAAAATTTTGGGATATGTTGTAGATTATGATGAAAATAAATCAGCCTTGCTTGTGCCAATTTGCATCCCCAATTTAATGCAACCAGATGGTTAGTGGGAGGATTGGGAGTTGACATGTGATAAAGAAGACTCATTTATTTAAGACTATTCATTTCCCAGGTACAAAACTTCCTTCAGAAGGCCCAGAGAGAGACACAGAAGACCCTGTGTGACCTCGGTGATTTGGGAGGAGGAAGCAAACAAGAGCCAGAGGATGAGACCACCGGGCCTAGAACTTTAGGAAAAGTGGCAGGAGAGGAGGAGAAGGAGAAGAGGAAGATGAATAGCAGTGTAGATAGAAATAAAGAGGTTCAAGAGGAAGAGTATCCTAGTCCTCACTCCAGTGTAGAGTCAGACAGGAGGAACTGGACTCAGCCCGACACCTCCTTCACCTCCTCTACTGGGACTGTCAACATTGGCCATAAGGACAAAGAGGAGGAGGAGGAGGAGAAGGAGGATGAAGAGGATAAGGAGGATGAAGAGGAGGAGGATGAGAAGGAGGAGGAGGAGGTTGAGGAGAAGCAACCCAGCAGACAGTTGGTATGTCCGGAAATCTTTCAAGACTTTCTCCTGCCTAACCAACCTGAAGGCAACACAGGTAAGTCTTCCCTACACTATGTATCATCTCCAGAACAAGAAAACTGCTGATAGAAAAAATGTCATAATATACATCACACAAAAGTCAAACAACTACAGGGCCAATGTCTAGAATTAATGCTTTTATCATACGAAATCTCCCATGTGTTCACACTGCGAGCAACACGATCAGGGGCATCATTTGCACGAATCAGGGCTTGAAAGATGCATACGCCACTCTCCATGCAAAAAGTTGGGATATATAAAAAACAAACTTGACAGGAGAATGTGCATACCACTATGGAAACCCATACATACACACATTTTGGACACTATGGAGACTCGGATGGCAAAGCAGTGAAATAAAGTGTGTAAAATAATGTTTCTTTCAATCAATTCTTTATGCTCCATATAAAATTACACAGACTTCTAGTAATAATATCCCAGAGGAATATCCAGGCTTGAGTATTTGTTACTTCAGTCTAAAAGCCTTGTTGTTAATCCAGAAAGTATCTCCTCCTCAACCGCCACTTCACCACTGGTCGCACTCACTGTCTGATCAATCAGAAAACGAGAATAATAAACTTGTCGTCTGTTCTTAAAGCAATATTCCACTTAGTTTTAACATGGGGCTTATTTGGCACTTGGCCATGAAAACCAGAATATAAACTACCAAGATCGGCTGCAGCTGGATGAGTTTGTAGCGTTCGGATCTTTACTTCCCATTCATTTGAATGAGGCCACGAAAATAGCCTGAAAACTGACATTTAACATGTTTGGGATCCTGCTACTGGCAGAGTTGCTATTCTCAGTAAATTTTGCAGTAGCCAGCTAAATGAGAAGAGTAGCCAGCTAGAGAGGTCCGGGGACATGCTTTTGACACGAGAGTCAAATTGTAAAGTATATTGCATAGTCTTGCATGGATATGAAAATTTTGGCCGATATCAATAATCAACTGAAAACAGTGAATTGAAGAAATATTTTGCATTAAATTATTTAAAGGATAAGCAAAACTCAAAAAGAATTTAAAAGAACTGATCAAATTATGAAATTGTTGAAAATCAGCCTTTATATTTATAAGCCTTTATATTCTCTATGTGACCCACCAACTGCTTCTCTTAAAGTAGTAAAGTAGATTCTTAAGACAAACACCCAACAAATAACAAATACATAGGAAATAAACTATCACCCAGGTGGGGCTTTTCTATAATGATAAATGTACAAACTCCAAACAATAGGGCTGTACCTGTTTTAAAATTGTATTACATAAATAAACTGTTTATGAATGTATTTTATATATATATGTTGGATTAATATTGGAGAAACAGTGGTGCTTAATATAAAAATAATTATAGTAAAGTATAGTATAGTAAGTATAGT
Source organism: Centroberyx gerrardi (assembly GCF_048128805.1). Classification (NCBI taxonomy): domain Eukaryota; kingdom Metazoa; phylum Chordata; class Actinopteri; order Beryciformes; family Berycidae; genus Centroberyx; species Centroberyx gerrardi. Next base: position 1,669,484 of record NC_136009.1, on the reverse strand, counting down.
AAAGTAAAATGAATTGTGTGTCTGTAGCGTTGAGTGTGAAAGGTTTGAAGAAGCAGAAGAAGAAGAAGAATAAGCGAGGGAAGATGTGGAGGGGCGGATGTGGTGAGATGCCGGCAGAGATGGCAGCTGAACCGGAGCTGGCTAAATACTGGGCTCAGCGCTACCGGCTCTTCTCACGCTTCGATGAAGGCATCAGGCTGGACCGCGGTGAGTCCACCCACAACATGCATGCAAATACACTTACACTGCCCGTCAAAAGTTTGGACACACCACATTTTTCTTTATTTTTACTAGTTTCCACCTTTTAGAATAATAGTGAAGACATCAAAACTATAAAATAACACAAATGGAGTTATGCAGTGACCAAAATAGTGTTAAACAAATCAAAACTATCTTATATTTTAGATTCTTTAAAGTAGCCGCCTTTTGCCTTGATGGAAAATGGCTTTGGAAAGAAATTCATACATAGGCCTTCACTATTTATATTTGTCTAAGGAACAAATTTCAAGCATTTAAGCATAAGCCTTTAGATAAAAATGGCTTTGATTCAAGATTCAAGAGATTTATTGCCATTTGCACAGGTACAGAACAGTACAGGTACATTGGAATTCTTGTGCGTAACTCACTGAGTCAGCTTTTAAAAACAGGCAAAGAAAGGCAATTAAACGAGCAGCATAAAAAATAAATAATAGATACACCCTATGTAAAAATACACACTATGAAATAAATACACACTATATGAAAAATACACACTATAAGTTATTGCATAATAAATTATTGCACTATGAAATTGAGTTATTGCACAAAACAAAACAACCAATGGACCCATGGACTGGGAAAAAAAAAAAAACTCTGTATGACAGAGACCCGGAGGGTGAGGTAGTTGAATACTAAATCCCAGTCCGTAAGGTGTGAGAGTGTTGTGAGGTGTTAAGTGTCCATGGTGTGAATGAGGTGGGGGGTGTGGTATTTCCTTCCCGCCTTAATGTCCTTTGCAATCATTCTGACAGTGGCTGGAAAAAAGCTGTTGTGGAAGCGTGCCTTGTGTGTGGTGATGCTCTCTGGCCTGTGGTGTCTCAGGTTGTATCCTGAGTTCTTCCACCTGAACAGAGAGTGAGCTGGGTGGTGTCGATCACTTTGGATGCTCTGTGCTTTTCTCCTGCAGCGCTGTGTGTAGAGTGTGTCCATGGAGGGGAGGTCAGAGCCGATGATTCTCTCTGCAGTTTTGATGACTCGTTGAAGAGATTTCCTCTCAGCCTGGGTGGTGTTTCCAAACCACACAGTGATGCCGTGCTGGTGAGAATGCTGTCAATGAGTCCTCTGTAGGCCTGGGTGAGGGGCTGACGTCTGAGTCCGGCCTTCTTCAGCAGCCTGATGAAGTAAAGCCGCTGCTGTGCTTTCTTCACTGTTGTCACGGTGTTTATAGTCCAGCTCAGTTTTTTTGACATGTGAAGGCCTAGAAACTTGTGACTGTCAGCCCGCTCCACCTCAGTCCCCTTGATGGTGAGAGGCTGCAGAGGGGGGGCTCTCATCCTGAAGTCCAGAATTAGTTCTTTGGTTTTCTCTGTGTTAAGAACAAGGTCGTTGTCCTCTCCATAGACAATAATTTTGTTACCTGTTCCCTGTATGATGACTCGTCCCCACCCTTGATGAGGCCGAGGATGGTTGTGTCATCTGCATATTTAATAATTATATTGTTGTTCTGGGTGGAAACACAGTCATAAGTGTACAGGGCATAGAGTTTAGGGCTGAGGCAACAGCCCTGGGGGGTTCCTGTGCTGATTGTGAGCTCAGCAGAGACCCTATTCCCATCCTCACCACCTGTGGTCTGTCTGTAAGGAAATCCAAAATCCAGTTACAGGTGGGTGTTGGCACTCCAAGGTCTGCCAACTTCACAATCAGCTTCATTGGCCGGATCGTGTTGAAAGCAGAGCTGTAATCCAAAAAGAGCATACGTGCATATGTTCTGTTAGTGTCCAAGTGTTCCAGTGTAGAGTGAAGAGCCAGGGCCACCGCGTCGTCCACTGATCTGTTCGGGCAGTAGGCAAACTGTAGGGGGTCCACCGTGTCTGGAACCACAGAGTTTATGGATTGGAGAACCAGCTTATTCAGGCACTTCATGGCGACCGGAGTAAGTGCCACCGGCCTAAAGTCGTTCATTGTGGATGTGTTTGGTTTTTTAGGGACCGGTACTATAACAGAGGACTTGAAGGACCGTGGGACTGTTTCCTGTGTAAGAGAGGAGTTAAAAATGTCTGTGTACACCCCTGCCAGCTCTTCAGCACAGGCCTTCAGGACTCTCGGTGACACTCCATCAGGTCCTGCTGCCTTGCGTGGGTTTACCTGCTTCAAAGCCCTAAGAACCTGTGTGTGTGTCACCTGGAGTGCAGTCTCCACAGAGTTACAGGGGGATTTTGAGGGGATATCTCTGTTCAGTCTGTCGGATCTGGCATAGAAACTGTTGAGGTTGTTTGGTAGGGTGGTGTCTCGGGTCTCGGTCCCATTCGTGCTTCTCCTGTAGTTATTGACAGATTGGATTCCCTGCCACATACTACGTGTGTTGTTATCTAGGTAGCAGTTCTCAAGTTTTTGGGAGTGTGCCCTTTTTGCAGCTCTGCTGGAATTTTGTAGCTCATATCGGGCCCGCTTACACCCAATGATGTCCCCTGACTTGAAACCTGCACACCGTTTCCTGATCTTCATACGTATATCCGCATTGAACCAGGGCTTTTGATTGGGAAAAACACGACTAGTTTGGGAGGGGACACAGATGGAAGTGCACCAGTTAATATAGCTACTAACAGTCTCTGTGTAATCGTGAATATTATTTGTGGCCTCTTTGAAAATGTTCTTGTCTGTAGCCTCTAGGCAGCCCTGCAAGCCTGCCAGTGCACTGTCAGTCAATTTCTTAACAGTTCTAACTGACTGGATTAGCTTTCAGCCTTGTGATGTAGGTGGGCTGTAACAGGATTGCCAGGTGGTCAGATTTACCGAAATGGGGTTTGGGGACAGCAGTATATGCATTCCTTATGTTACTGTAGCAGTGGTCCAAAGTGTTGTTTCCTCTGGTGGGGAAATTCACAAACTGGTGGAGTTTGGGTATATTATTCCGAAGATTACAGTGATTAAAATCCCCCAAAACAACAAGAGCTGCGTCTGGATAGGTATTCTCATGCATAATGCATTCATAATGCACTGCAGTTCTCTCAGTAAATAAAATGGCCTGCACTTTAAAGTAATATATTCCACATCCCCAGAACAGGACTGGGATATTACCTTAGTGTCGGTACACCAGGATTGTCTGACGAGAATCGCTTTGACATAGTACATTCAATCAGGTGTGTCCAAACTTTTGATGGGCAGTGTACATTGAGTTCAGCTTCTATGCTATCAACTCCAAATGGAAATTGAAACAGCATTTAATAAGGATAAAGTTTCAGTCTCCATAAATTCTTAGACAAGGCACCACATGTGAAAATAGCAATCATGCCTAGATGGTTAATTTTGAGATTCAATTCAATTCTGTGCACTGAAGCACTGTGACACGATTATCGGTTAAATTACCTAATTCCACTAATTACTAGTTACTTAAATACCACAAGGTAATAACATTACCTACCATTAAAGTTTGTAGGGCAGCAGAAGACGTGTTATCAAGTTACTGTGTACAAATCCTGTTACTAACACAGGCGAGTTTGGAGCAGTGTGTGGAATGTTAAGTTTCACTTTAGTTTTCAAACCGGGAGACTGTGGATTGAGTACATTGCTGCTGGTCTGCTGGTCTGTGCATCTCCAAATGACAAACATGATGTGATGTGCACATCAGGAGCATTAGAGATCGATTTAGATCAGTTTCTATACATTGACCAACTTTTGATTTTGTGCCTATGTTTGGGAAACACATCTTGCAGCCAAAGCTGACTAAGCATATCATCTCACAAAACATTCCATGACTACCTGACTGACTGCCTGACCTGAAAATGCCTTGTGATGCCTTTGGCTGCAGCGTGGGAAAAAACACAAGTTAATTTCTTACTTGCCCCATTACCAACTTGTTTCACATCAGCAGATGCACACATTTTCGTGACTGGACCTGAAATGGGACATGAGATATGGCTCCAATTCTTTCCACTTTTAAGCGTTTTAGCCGATTATCGCAGCACCATGTGGCCAATCAGCACTGTATTTGTTCAGTGGCCATTAGGGCTGCCCTTCTACCACTGGACCGTATTTGGGAAAAATTGGCAGGGCGGTTATGACTTGGAAGCTTTGCCTCTTCTTATGTCTGCTGATAGGCACATAAAATTTGATTTTGAAGTTATATGCCTTTTAGTGAGAAGCCACGCCCACTGCCACGCCCCCTTGTGGCAGTCAGTGTGAAGTTAATCAGTTCTTTCTTGCCCCATAACCAACCTTTCCACAAAGTTTCGGGCAAATCCATTCATAACATTTTCAGATATCCTGCTAACAGACTAGCAGACAGACGGAATTTAGATATTCATGAAATTGAAACAGGAAAATATACTCTGACTTGAAAAAAAATTCTAAATGATATGCAAGTTCATGTTTTGTATGAAATATTCATTCGAATTTTACATAATAAATAAGTCATAATACAATGAGTGTTTGTATTTGGGTTTCTGTATGCAACATATACAATTTAATTCTGATGATGGATGAAAGGAATATGATGGATGAAAGTTTTTGAAACTCAGTTCCCAGCTCTACCCGCTGGCCGGCTGCAACCACCTCGAAGAGCGTGTGGTTCAAAATCAAACTCGCTCTCTTTCCAGCTTGCCTCCTCAGCCCCCCACGGGCTGATCTGCCTTCACTTGGCCAGTTGGCGGCAGAGTGGGCTGAAGTCAAGTACAAAGTGGCGGAGCTGATGTGTTTTAACAGAATGGACGAACAGAACGCTCCAACTGGGTGATGCACTTCAGTTTTCTCATGTTCCACCTCCATTGAACTGAGTGAGAGAGGAGACCTCACAAGAGAGCATCACCACTCTTTCACAAGAAATTCAGAAATATTTATAGAAAGAGGCTATTTCTGTAGTTCCTCCAGAGGACAGAGACACAGGTCTAATATTCCAGTTATTTCTTTGTACCCACCTGTGAATAGGAGGACATATGGTGATGGAGTACATTAGTAAGACCAATCACCCGGTTGGTTGTTCTTGGAGGCGCACATGTTAAACTGATGGGCACTGATGGGCGTAGCATTAGGTTTGTTCCCTTACCACTGCTTAAGAGAGTGCAATCAAGTCTAACATAACTGTTGAGACTTGATTGCAGAGTTTGGTTAACAGTCAGTCAGGCCTGTGATGTGGCATGTTGTCAGCATGTTAGTGATTTTTATCTTAGATTGCTAAGAGTCATTTCCGCTTGAATAGAATTTAGTCCATATTACCCTCAGCTGTTGTTAGAAGATATATGCTCCTGTAGCAGCCGATCTGATGTTCATGACATTAGTGTGCCACCTAGAGGGGATAATGTGTATTAAACCCCTACAGCAACAGCTCTGCAGGGATGACGTATTCACTTACACACTGACAAACACACACACACACACCAGTTCCCCTACCATTGCATAGGTGCGGTGGGTCACCCTGCCTTAAGGAGCTGCTAACCCTGAAATAATTTCGTTCATCTGGATTTCAGTGGAGAGTTTTAGTGTGTTGTGTTTAATGTTGTTTCAGAGGATTTTCCACCCTGATCAGAATACAATTCTGGGGGAACAACTGGCACACACACATGCACACACACACACATTCAGCGATAGTTGTTGAGGGAGGGGAGACTTCTCCAGCCTGTCTGTGAATTTGAAACAAGCTCACAGCTCCATTCAAGTGAAAACAGCGATTTTTTTCAGCTGTCCTGACAAGGCAGAAAATGCTTACACACTCTCTCTGTCTCTCTGTCTCTCTGTCTCTCTTTCCCTCTCTCTGACTCACACACACACACACCATACACACCATTCATGTGGTCTTGCTGTCCCTGTGTTTTTCAGAGGGCTGGTTCTCCGTCACACCAGAGAGGATTGCTGAGCACATCGCCTTCAGGGTCAACCACAGTTTCTCCAACGCCCATCTGGTCATAGATGCCTTCTGTGGTGTTGGAGGAAACTCCATCCAGTTTGCCCTCACTGGCAAGAGAGGTAGGCCTAGTTTGGGTGTGTGTGTGTGTGTGTGTGTGTGTGTGTGTGTGTGTTTTCATGTGTGTTCTTGTACTTCTATCCTTGCGAGAACCACTTTGAGTTTCACACCTTACACAGAATGAGAACATTTTTGTGAAGTGATGTTGTCTGGTCCTGACTAGGCTTGGGTGATATCCAAAACCTATTCTACACTTTCCAGTGTTTTATTTTATGTCTTGAGGTCCATTAAAAACCGTTTGTGTGGTGTCATGTACCAAAAACCAAGAACAGGCTGTTTTTGTTGCTGTGTCTTTAAGGCTCATTAATATTAATGACCCTCTGTTCTGATTGGCTAACTGTTTCAAGAGTGAAACGTGAGACACCACAGTCCCGGCATCTACAGGTAGGGAAAACTCTCCGGTAAATAAACAATGGCAACCGCTCAACCGCTTTGAAAAAAAACACTTTGTTAGCCTATTATTTCCAAAAATGATAATGAGCGAACCTTTGTGACGCCACAAAGTTAAGGAAGTCCAAAGGGCTCGTTTAGAGGCTTGGTTTTCTAATGGATTGTGTGGATTTAGTTGGCTATTGTGCGTTTTGATACTTTCACAATGTTTTATAATCAAAGAGGCAAGGGAAATCCCGTTTTCCATTATATGGGACCTTTATCGCAATATTGTCCTGCCAAAATATCGCGATACACGATATTATCATACTACTAAGTTTTGTTTTTTGTTTTTTTTGCTATCTTCCACTAGTAGATTATAGGTTTATAAGTTTAAAAGCTTGTACAATTGTGATCTAAGCAACACATGGGGCTAGTTTAGGATTACAATTTGGGTTTAGGATTAAGATTAGAATTAGTTTTAGGTTAAGGTTAGTTTAGAATTAGGACTTGGGTGTAGGGTTAAGATTAGAACAGGGCTTAGGGTTAGGTAGGGCTGCACAGTTAATCGTAATTAATCATATATCACCAGTTTATGTTTCCACGACTAATCATCATGTAATTTGGCTACAAGTGTTATATGTGTTTGTTATATTTTCAATTCCCCAGAAAGTCCTGGTGTGGTATATCAAGCGTTTCAATACACCGACCAATCGCAGCCTTTGAATGCGCAACGTGCATCAGGTGACCAAAACAAAAGATGGTGAAGGCAGAGAAACCTTACTTGGACCATTTTTGGAAAAACATAGTAACAACAGAATGTGTGTTACAGTTCATTTGCATTTTGTACTTTTCTTGATCTTGTTTTAAATATTACATGAGATTTTCAGTCCAACTGGAGTGGAAACCAGACTGAACAACAACATGAACGAACCAGGGAGGAAGAACATTTTTAGGTCATGGAAGCGCTCCAACTTAGTTTTGGAAAAGTCATGGAATTTTATAGCAGCGCCACCGTTGGAAGACTGTCCCCATATTCTCCTGGGTTTCCTCCTGCCAGTCAGGTGGATTGGAGACTTTCCCATAAGTACGAATGGGACTATGGGAGTATCTGTCTATCTGTGTTAGCCCTGTGATGGACTGGAGACCTATCCAGGGTGTCTCTGACAAAATGAATGAATGAGTGAATTTTGTGTTTTCCACTCAGTCCTTGCCATAGACATCGACCCGGTGAGGCTGGACTTGGCGTGCCACAACGCCACAGTTTATGGCGTCGCTGACAGAATCGACTTCCTGCAGGGGGACTTCCTGCAGCTGGCGCCCCATCTCCATGGTGATGTGGTCTTCCTGGCGCCGCCATGGGGAGGACCAGACTACCTGACCGCCGAGGTGTTCGACATCAAGACCATGATGGAGCCTGATGGATATCCTTTGACCGGAGAAGGGGAGATGGGGTCCTTAAAAAGTCTGGAAAAGTCTTAAAATAAATGATCTAAATATAGGGCCTTAAAAAGTACTAAAATGTCTTAAATCCAGTTATTAGAGGTCTTATTTTTTCACCATACAATGACAGATTTATTTGCTCATTTGCTGAACACAGTTGGACTTCAACAATTAATTTCCTGGTGTCCTTTTTCTTAGTAAGTTAAAGTAAGTTAGTTTCATGACTTTCATTAGCTATATTCAATCAGAAATAGGTTTTGCCTGCTATGTTTCTTCATTTTGGTTTTTAAATTTAAATTCAATTTCAGGTAGGAAAGTGATCCCACAGTACTGAAAATATATATCAGTTGCACTATGTGTTAGAAGCATGATTTCAGAGTTGCAAAAGGATGATGAAGGTGAACTTACAGCCAGGTGATGGTGGTTGATGCAGGAACTCCTATGGGGATTTAAGCAGTGAAAGCTCTATATGTTGACATATTTCTAATGGCTTTAAAATGACATTTCCCTTCGGTAATATGACCAATTAGTGATATTTCCCTTTCACTTTCGTGAAAAAGTTAACTATTATTTCGTGAAAAAGTTAACTATTATTATCAAATATTGTGGGTTTTTTTCTTAACTGTTGACACTTTTGAGATCTTCCGCCTGTCCAAATTGATATCAGACAACATAGTGTACTTCCTGCCTCGCAACGCTGACATGGACCAGGTCTGTATGTGTCTGCATGGTCATGCATGCCGGTTTGTGTGTGTAAGATAAGATTAGTTGAAACTTGATTTATCCTCGTGGGCAAATTGGATCATTGCAGCAGCAAATAGCAATAGGATACAGCAAGGAAAAAATAGAATGTAAATAAGAATAGAACAAACTGGGGCTATATAAACATAAGCAACTGACAGTGTACAATGGCAAGTATGGGGAAAACTATGGATTACATTAGAGTGTGCAAAATAACAGTAGTAGAACTAAGAAAGGTATGCAGAATATTTATATGAAATATAAAATGTATGTAGGATGCTATATATAAGTATGTTTTTTTGTGTGCAAGTAATCATTCTTATTTTTACATAGAACACTTTTTTTTACCAGCTTCTCTTTGTGGAAGTTTCACAAATGCTGATTTTTCTGCTCTTCTATCTACATCACTAAGTTGTAATTGAAGAATTATCTTTTCAAAATGAGAGATGTATAATTTGTATAAAAAAAAAAAAAACAGACTTTTTCTTACACAGTGATTGTTAGCATGGACCATCATTGAAGTTATTAGACCTTCATACAAAATAATGAACAATTTAGAGTCTGTAGAAGGTTTTCTTGTTACATAATGCGTCTTCTGGCTGCCATATTGGAGGTCCTCAGCTCTCGGACAACGGTGGCTGAGAACAGCTGATTTCTGAACTTATAATTTGGCCATCTCAATAGAATTCAGTAGACATAGTTCATTTTTGTGCTGTTTTTGACTGGAAACTTATCGACTGATAGCCTACAACTTCGCGTTTTAGATAATGTCAGTTTGTTAACTAGCTAACCATACTATCTTAACACATCTGATTTGCACACTAGCTAATGTTACGTAGCCAGTAGCAGGTGTTAGTTGTGGTTAATAGTTGCAGCTTAATATTAGCATCAGTTGTTAGCTAGCTACCAAAGCAAAAAAAAGTTTGTTCAGGTTAACTGAGTTGACTCTTCTCAAGCTACAACCAGAGTGTTTTGGAGTTGAGACTAAGGGCCCTATCTTACACCCGGCGCAAAGCGCAGCACAAGTGTCATTGCTAGTTTCCGACCGACGCAGTTGTCATTTTCACGGCCAGCACCCACGTTGTTTACCGTAAATCCTCTAATAGTGGCCTGTAGTCAATTAAAAGCCGGGTCTCCGATAATGGCCGGGGGCGTGGTCGACACGAACAAATAAAGGCCGGCCTCAAATACAGACCGGGGGAAAAAACAAAGGAAACAAGACTAGGTCAAAACCTAGTATATGGCTGGACCGTGTCCGTCTCCTCTCTCCACCGCTGTCCTCTCCACCACGCCCACGGCCCGCATTGATCCTCCCGATCCAAGCCCCGGACCCCTGCCAAAATCTTGGCCGGATCACTGGGAACACATCGGCGCCCAGCTATCGGCACTGGCCGTGCCCCCGGGAAACTCTGAGGGCACGCCGAAACCTCCATGCTTGTCTGTGTCTCTCTCTCTGCTGACAGAACAGAGGGCTGTCAGGTGGACTGAGCTCGCGCATATGCATCGAAATAAATGCCGATATGATATAACTGTATAGATTCTATTCTTAGGTTCAGTTAGCTTCAGTTAGCTTCAGCTTACATGCAAACAACGGTGGATACCGGTAAACTCCTGGTGCCTGTTTGTAACTGTAGTTTGTAGTAACGTACAAGTGCCACAAGATGGCTCGGCCGGCGGAAGTCTCTGGAGCATGCCGTCGTCGATTACCGTAATTATCGTAATGCATTGTAGTAACAAAAAAACGTCTACCTAACGTACCCCAACAGAAGCAGATCAGAAAACAAGGATGCTTCGTACTAAAATATGAGCAAATATACTTATCAAACAGAGGGAATTAGAAATAAAGGCCTGTCTCTAATATAAGCCTGCTTCCAATAAAGGCCTGGTACCCTCTGCAGTTGAGGTAAATAAAGGCCCGGGCCAATATTGGAGGATTTACGGTAAATAGCAAATGTACTTGCGCCCATCTTTGCGCCCATGGGCGTGTTGGTCTTAAAATGAGGTGTGGTCAGGCGCATTGTTGGCACATTGCTATCTTGAGGCAGCGGAAAGCGATTGCGCCATTGACCAACAAAAACCTGGTTTAAAGTCTGGCGCAGTATTTTCCTGCTATTTAAAGGGCGCATTATTCAGATAGTAAGATGCGTCTCTCTCTCTCTCTCTCTCTCTCTCTCTCTCTCTCTCTCTCTCTCTCAAACACACACACACACACACACACACAACGTTACCATGCAAAATAGAAAAATAGGATCATCTACTATGAAAATTTGCACTTTCACTTCGTTCCTGACATGTATTTTGTTGCCAAATTGCCATATGCTTTCACCATTACGCAGTGCCAAATGCGCAACGTACATGTCCCGTTCCATCATCACACATTGCCAATTGCTAAATACGCAACCTACAACCAAGAAAAACAACACAGTAAATATTTAAAAAGCACAGCCCAACAAAAAGTCATGAAAATAAACTGCAAAGGCATCTTACCTTCACCCGACGCACAACATAGGCCTACCCGACGCACACACACATTGCCATCGCGCACGAGCAGATCCGTTTCCTCAGCAAGAAAACCGTTCGTTTCTCCAACTTGCCGAATCCGCCATTTAAATAACAATGCGCCAAGGTGCAAGCGCACGTGGCTCTTAAAGGGAATGGGAGATGACACTCTGATTGGTTGAGTTCATGTTACGCCCAAAACACACCTATGATTAATTAAGGGACTTAGTATAACCCCTTTGCGCCTTACTTTGTGCCCACATTGTGCGTCGTTTAACTAGCAATTTGGATTTGGACACGCCCTAAATGCACTTGCACCATGCGCCATGGATTGTTTAAATAGGGCCCTGAGACTAAAGACTAAGACACACCACAACAATCTTTTACAGGTGTCTCTTTTTCTAGCCTGGTTGTTATGTATTTAAACATTATTAGAGCACAGCCAATTCTCCAATGGACCTCCATGATGGAGCCACACCTGGTTGACATGAGATTTGTGATACAACTGCAAAGACACAACTGCAAATATTGAGCAATGGCCCTCAATTACCTTTTCCCCCAAAATGCATGTATTCAATTTTGAAAATGGAACTGGTCCATTGTAATATTATGTCTACGTATATATTTATTCCCAGATCGCCTCTCTGGCCGGTCCAGGAGGGAAGGTGGAGGTGGAGCAGAACTTCCTCAACAACAAGCTGAAGACCATAACTGCTTACTTTGGCAACTTGATCAAGTCTGACAGCTAGTCACCCACACAACTTCTCCCAAATCCCTGGGCCTAACTTCAAATGGAACAAAGACCTGCCTCCATTAGCAGCCTAATAAAGTCCCACTGCTAATGGAGCAAACTGGGCTGCATTCAGATCATTTTCAATTGTCCAGAATTCAAGAACTAAAACACTTTTGTCATGAAAAGTTTGTCATATTCAGCTAACTGAAAAATACGTGAGAATGAATGCGACATGATGTGACCATGAGTTGCAGTTTCTGTGAACTGAAATGAATTGGCTCCAGTCCTGTTAACAAACTGCTTGCTGGTGGTTTGATGCCCAACGGGGATCAGTGGAAGTTAGGGATGTGTATGCACAGTCATAGGCGATGGTGTGTCTAGGAAATAATAATCCAAATGCTATTGTATTTTGTCGCTGTCCGGTGAAAATCTTGTGTATCCAAACTTTTCGGGAAGAAGAAACAGGCTTTCAGCTTGACCACCGTGATTTTGAGTTTATCCAATGGGTTTTAAAAGGGTTTCATAAAAGCAAGGGTGGTGAATGAATGAATAATGAATTTTAGTCCTTCTTATAACATTAAAATCACCAAGATTGGAGTTACAAGGTTTTCACATAACAGACATTTGTATTTTCTTTTTTACAGTGTTTGTGTTTTTTTTTTTGTATATTATAGCCAATAAAAACTATTTTTATTATGTTGTGTCTGTGGCTCTAAATCTTATCTCGTGATACTGTCCCGTCAAAATATCGCGATATACGATATACGGGGTTGGTTTTGGTTTATTTTATTTCTTCCAAATGACATCAAATTTCTACGCTATAATAAGAATAATTATCATTAACAGCCTCGAAATTTGATCTCACTATTCAAGCATTGGAGGAAAATATGGCCATTTGGTCGATATTGCCGGAATATCGCGATATTCGATAAGATTGAATATAGGCCCAAGCCTTATTAACACATTAAATGGATAGACGTTATGGCAAGGCTTGTTTATTGTTTGCTAATAAGACAAAATCACATTACATTATTGACTCGGGCCTGGTCTAGTGAACTGAAAGAACTGCAGAATGAGGTTCACATTAGGTAACATGATAACATGATGGTAAGCCACTTCAGAAAGAGACTGCATGGCTCCAAACCACACAGCAGACGCCGTCATACAGAATCCAGACTGCAATGAAATGAACAAACGTAAACAGATCAACAAGTGAATCCGTTAATAAATAAAAAATACATTATTATAAGAAAGCCTCTTGCACATAATGTCATGTAAGAAATGTAGAAAATATTTGCTAAAGAAAAGATGTAAAATCTGTATGGTAGTGCTGTGTTCTCAGGGTTGAGGTCAGGAAGTACAGTACATGTCATGCTGCCTATGGAACAAAAGAACAGCTTTATAAGCAATTGATGCCAACTATTGAAGAGTCTATCATTCACATACATGGGCTATAAGAACTCAGCACCTAACAAATATGTGTCCTCAACAATATCAGTATATTTTGTAAAGAAATATGATATATAATATTACATAACGCATTGCAGTGTGCAGTAAGTGGGGTGTGATGCATTTTCTGGATGAAAAAATTAAAATCCCACAACTTCAACTGATTGAATTTCTTTTTTTTCCCAGAATTGAAGGTTCACGTTTCTTTAAATGTGCATGGTTTTTAATCTGAAAATGTGTTAAATTCATTTTTTTTTTGTCTTACTTTTTTTTTCTGACTTCAGAATTTTTTCTGATTTCAGAATTCTGACTTAATTTCAGAATTCTGACTTTATTCTCGGAATTCTGACTTTAAACTCAGAATTCTGACTTTCAACTCAGAACTCAAATAATTTTTTCACGTGGCCCTAATCCTCTTCCGTATTCATGTGTTGTGACAACTCAACTCAGCAGCAGCTGCTATCAGTGATAAAGGGAAGAGCAATGTTTCAACTACAAATCCAGTTTTTCTTTTGCGCCACATGCGACTCACTCACATGTGATTCCTTCCTTACCTTCTAAACTGGAAAAAAATAAAAACCAGCATCCATTTGATGTTTCTTGGTATACAGTAATGAAAAAGGCAATGTAAATAGTAGGCTGCATTTACAAAGGAACAGCAAATGAGAATTTTCTTTTTAACATTTTGTTCCCCAGATCTGATCTTTTTGTGGCTGTTTAAAAGGTGAAAAATGAGGCTCTGTGTGGTTTCACCCTGCTTAATTAGCCATGAGACATTCAGATCATTGCAACAAAGAGTGGAAACAATAGACATATTAATCCAACCATAGACATATACATATACACTTGTATCAATACAAGTTGATAACCACCTACAAGGCCGTAGCAGTCAGGCAGGCATCAGTTTAAAGTGTATACGTATTACATGAGTATAGTCAGGGTTAGAAAGTCTCATTTCAATATGTAATTGACTCCCTGAAAATTGTAATCAATAACAGAACACTCATATAATGTAATCTGATTACTTTCTGGTCTCTTGTTGGGTTGTTTAGCTTAAAAAATAGAATATGCAATTTCCTATACACCGCCTGTCAAAAGTTTGGACACACCTCATTGAATGTATGTTTTTCATTCTCTTAAAGCCATTTTGATCTAAAGGCTTATGCTTAAATGCTTGAAATCTGTTTCTTAGACAAATATAAATAGTGAAGTCGATGCCTATGTATGACTTTCTTGCCAAAGCCTTTGCCTTTCCATCAAGGCAAAGGCTATTTTAAAGAATCTAAAATATAAGATAGTTTTGTCTTTACTATTATTCTAAAATGTGGAAAATAGTAAAAATAAAGAAAAATGTGGTGTCCCCAAACGTTTGATGGGCAGTGTATATCACACAAGAACTTGATAAGGAATGGTGTGGTGATAGTGAGGTGGTAATCATATTTTTAGCATCGGGTCAGCCCAGGAACCTCAGAACTGAGGTTTAACATAACTCATGGCTGTGTGAACAGGGAGAAAACACATGGGGGTCTGAATGTTTTCCCTGATTCAGCACAAACTCTGATATTTTAGTCCTGTGTACATGCAACCTGGGTGAACAGAAGACAGAAGTGGATGATTCCTGAAGGCACAAATACTGTCAAATACACCAACAATTGAAACACTTCATACTTATTGGTGCTCGTTTCCCTCAGAATTACTCCCATTTAGTAACTTCACATAAGAATCTGATTTTTAACCCTTGGTGGTTAATAGCTGATCCTTTCATGGCTGTGTAAACAGGGAAACATGATCACATCTCTACCAATAAGGGAACTCGGTTGTTGTTTTTTCATTGTTATTTAGAATGTTTTAATTTATAGACCAGATAAAGAGATTATCAGGTCTGGACAATAGCTGGGTTTCCATCCAAATATTAATTTTTTGCTAATTATGGGGCTGGTTGGATGGAAGCCCATTCCCACCACTCAATAAAATAAAAAAACGTGTTTAAAAAAGAGTTTTTTTCTCGTTATTCTGACTTTATATCTCAGAATTCTGACTTCTTTTTCCTCACAATTCTGACTTCTTTTTCTCACAATTCTGACTATATCTTGGAGTTCTGACTTTTTTTTGCGAGAAAAAAATTCTGAATTCCGAGAATTCTGAGAAATAAAGTTGGAATTGTGAGAAAAAATGTCAGAATTCTGAGAAATAAAGTCACAATTGCGAGAAAAAAACTCACAATTGAGTCGTTTTTTATTTTATTGAGTGGCGGGAATGGGCTTCCATAGCTTGGACATGCCTAAAGCCTAGTCCTGGACTAAAAACTTAACACCAATGGAGATCTCCATTGAAAATGAAATCTTAGTCTAGCACTAGGCTTAATCCATATCTGAGCAACCAGGACCTGATTTGATGTATCAAATCATAAATGCTGAATAGAAACAAATTTCCTCAATATCGCAAACATTTTTACACTCACTGTCAATAAAGAAATTATGTAATATTGACAAAAACATATTTGTCAAATAATGATGGTTGGTCAAATTGCACAACAGTTCAGTGGCTTTATACTTTCTGGAAAATATTTGTCCACCACCACCTCCAGAAATATACCTGTTCTTTCTAATATGTATATAAGTCTCCATCATGGTTTATGACCATTAGTTGGTGCATTATAATATCATGTGTTGTTTCTTACATGTACAAGTCTCCATTGTGGTTGTATGCCCATTAGTTAGTAAATTAGTATATCATACATGTTGTTTCTAACATGTAGAAGTCTCCATCTTGGTTGTATGTTCATGAGTTGGTACATTAGAATATCGCAAAGTTCATTGCTATGTTTTCATCTTCAGATGACAGCATGAAATATGACCAGCATTAGCTGACAGTAAAGAACAATAACAACTTGACCAATACTAATCAATACTAACCAATTCTTAAAAGATTTAAAATACTTTTTTTTTGACATTCAGGAAGTCTATTTATTCACTTCAACCAGCTGATGGAAACATCTAATTCAAATTTTTTTTTTCCTCTATGGCAAAAGTTTGTGTAAAATGTGCCTGATAGTTGGATGGAAACACAGTTAATGTTTTCTCAGAAAGATCACAGAGCTTCTGATTTTTAGTGAATAATATTTTGCCAATATTTTTTGCTCAAAGTGGGTCTAAAAACGCTGCGGACCACCTCCAGTGCGCCTCAGGTCATTCTTAATTGATTCTAAATGGTTGAACTGGCCAACCTTCTTATGCCCAAAGTTTTCATTTTGAATGCCAAATATTTTTTTGTTTGAATTTTGAGTACAGTCCATTTCTAGAGTAGATGGAATTGAAAATGAACTAAGCAGTCGTTGCTAAATTGTCTAAACCTGAAGACGGATCTCACAACGGTTGGTTCTCTTTAATGTCTCGACTTAATGTATCATCCAATAGCCAGTGTCAGATTTTACTGGTATTTTTACTGGTGTTTCCAAGACACAATGAGAAAAGTAAAGCACAAAAAATGAATAATTTGGCACTAAAAAAAGGAACATTCAGAGTTTTGGACACATGAAGAAAAACCGACGTGATGCTACAGTGTGGGTGGTGAAACAAATGTGTCTGTCATACAATAAAAGCATGCCATTATACTCTAAACGTACATGAAAAATTACTGTGGCGCAATAATACAAATACAATACAATCAAATGTCAATGTCACCTAGGATGTTTTGTACATGGGTAACAAGCATTCTTTTCCAGAAACTTCATTCATATTGCTTCATAAAAGTCAAAGGGATAGTTCAGTTCTTTAAGAAGCCTATCAGAGTGATCAGGAACTACGAGTCCTTTTAGTCCATCCCCCCCCCAAAAAAAAGGTTAGCCAAAAGTTATTAGTAAGGGATGAGTGGATGGTTTGTCCACACTAATGTGAATAAATTTGAAAAATTTAAACGTAAATTTGAAAAAGTCCCCTGTCCACAATGAACTGCCAAAAATTTCGTCCACGGTTTACGCCAATTCCGCCAAGCACCGGCGTTCCGCCGGCTTTCCACCACCGCCATTTTTAAAAGGTTATTATTTACGGAGCGATCATTAAGAACAAAGTCCGTTAGCAAGTTAAGAAAAAAAGCCTAAATCAAAAAGTGAAAAAGTGGTCACGGTAGAGTTGTTCTTCTCTACTTCGACTTGTGCGAGCAAGTTTGGGGCGGCTCTCTGGCCACAACCACCATTCCAGTGATACGCCGGAGATCACAATCACACGTCAGTGTTTTCCAAAAGCCCCGTTTTCCCCGTCCACACTACAACACGAAACAGGCATTTTTCAAATTCATCTACTTGGGAGAGCGTTTTCGGAAAAAAACTTGTCGAAAATGGCGTCTTAGTGTGGATGGAAGGCCGAAACAGAGAAATAAAGATGCGTTTTCATATTTATCCGGATTAGTGTGGACTAGCCTGAGAGTTGTGTAGTTGTAATTTTTATTGGTCGTCGATAGAGGGCGATAGAGGTCATAGATTACGTTAGGAAGTTAGGAAACTGTATAGTGCTATAAGTGATTTTTTGGAGGAATGTTTTTTTAGGTCTTGCACCAACTTGCACTGGCACTACTAACAAATTCTGACTTGCAAAACACTGAGGCAGGGACTGATGGACTAAAAGAACTCGGTTTCATGGTCGATTTCATTCTTTAAAAGCTGAACTAAGTATTGAAGTCGCTGACTTCACGAACTCATTTGGCAGCAAAAAACAGTAAAAGAGTGTACAGTGTGTGCTAAACCTTAAAGATGCAGACAATCTCTCTACAATCAAAGCTCAAAAATCATTAAGACACGTTAGTTGTTATGTAGATGCAAAAATAAATACAAGTGTGACTGTTTTCCTTTTTCCCCATTCGCAGTCCAAAGGATGCTGTCAAAGTACTGGCTGTAGTAGTTTGAGTTTTTATATAAGTTCAGTTCCACCATCTCCTTTACAGAAAAGCAAGCCAGTTAGTATACATACATACATACGAACACACACATACCACGGTTATCATAAGTTGAACTAAATCTAAGACAAAAACTAAGCATTTAAGTCAACTAAAATAAAAAAAATTATAATAATAAAAAATGAGACTATACAGAAACTGAAAAAAGACAAAAAATAATCCTGAAGTTTCAGTCTTTTGACCATTGCTACACTGTGAGTGAAGTGGAGGATGAATGGGCCTGCCAGTACATCAATGCGTTATCAAAAATCAATTGATATTTATCATGACCATCCAAATTTTCAGCATGTGCATAAAACCAGTATTACCAACACCCTCCATGAAGGCATATCAGTTGAGATATTCATATTTAAAACGAAAACTAAAGAACAATGAAACAAAATCTGAACTTTTATGAAAAAAGTATAACTGTCAAATAATTTAAAAGTGAATGTAACCTGAACTGAAAAGGAAATCAAACTTAATATAAAATATAAATAATATAAAATATGAATAATAAAATATTTAAAAATAAATTAAATTTGAAATAAAAATAAAACAAAAGCTAATGTAAACACACTCGCGCCGGCGCGCACGTGCACACACACACACACACACACCAACTATTTCAAGTGAAGCGGGGCATCTCCCTATAGAACTCATTTACTCATAATTCCTCCCAACAAATCCTCACACATCCAAGGCTAGTATCTTAAGGGCACCACTGCCCACAATGCACCGCTCTAACGTCCGAAGACTTCGTCCTGTCACACTGTCCGTTGTAACTGAAGTTAAGATAAACCGCTCCACATATCCAGAAGGGCCCAGCCAGTCATCACTGTGCCCTATGCTTAATAAGAACATTGTAATGCCATGGTGTCCGTTGTCGATAAGTTTTTATCATCACCTCACCACTATCTCCTATGCTTAAATAACTACATCCTAACGTTATGGAGTCCGTCGTCCATGAGCCACTCAGATGAACCACTCCTTCTTGCTTTCGTCAATGGTCTCGGTGAAAGCCGGGTCGTTGACGATGATCGCCGCGTCGGCGCAGTCCGCCGAGTCCGCCCCCTTCGCCTCGTTGGTGTGATAAGAGCCCTTGTGACGGAACATGTGGCGAATCACGAACACCAGGATGCACAGGATGGTAAAGATCACCACGGCAATGATGCCTGGAAACAAAACGGACGAGACTTAAAGGAATAGTTCACCCCAAAATGAAAATTCAGCCATTATCTACTCACCCCCAGGCCAGTTGAAACTCTGGTGAAGTTTGTTAGTCCATATAAGTTAATGACTCGATTTGCATGAAATAATGGATCAAAGTTTTTTTCCACTCACAGAGCGATCGTATAGCGTCAGAAGACTTGGATTATGCTTCACGAGCTGTCTGGAATAATTTGATGGTTATTTTTTGTTATTTTTGGAACTCTAAAAATCGGTCCTCAGAGACTTCAGTTGTTTTGGAGAAGGCTGCTACGGAGTCGTGCTGGGAATCTGCGGGACTGTTATATGGATTAACAAACTTCACCAGAGTTTCAGCTGGCATGGGGGTGAGTAGATAATGACAGAATTTTCATATTTGGTTGAACTATTCCTTTAATAGTTCAATAGGCCAGATTCATATTTGCCTACATGTACAGTTTGATGCCCTGAACATTTTCAGAATTGGATCCATCCCCTAAAATGGTAACCCATTTTAATTTTCTCCACTAACAGCAAATTCGATTTTGGTGTTTTTTACGCAAATAGGAAACATTCAGGTACACCTTCAACTTTATCTCCAACAGCCCTTCCTACAGCGTTGGCCTTCACTGTGAATATGACCCATAGAATAAGATCTGGTAGCAGGATCATCAAACCTCAAGTCTGATCCAGCACGAATGCTAAATCAGAAAAGAAGCCAAAATTTCACCTCATGCCTCCCTGGTGTGCAGTGAAGAAGATGGATAGGAGAGAGAATTATCCAAAACTTACTTACTCTTCTTTTTTGACTCATCAAACACACTAATTAAGCAAAATTGATGTGTCAATTGAATGAAAACCAGGTTAAAAATCTTATGGAATATGGAATCTTCAAATGTGCACAAAAATGTTCCTTCATTTCACAATTTAAAAAAAGTATACATTACTGCGTTTCCTGCTCTATGAATTACGCATTTTTTTGATTCAAATAGTCTTTTCAAACATTATGAAATATGTTTGTATGTTGGTGGCACATGTTTCATGGTGACATCCATGTTTCAAAAATTAATAATGACCATAAAAATCTACTTCCAGTTCAACTTGAAATCTTCTAGGGAAGATTCTATGAATCGTTTTCATTATTACCCCAGTTTGAGAATGACTAAAGAGTAGAACAAAACACTAATTAAAAAAAGATAGAAAACAACAGGACCTGAGGATAGATGATTAGTTACCTTTATTTAGCCAAGCTTGCTGGGCACATTTGCTCATTTTCAGCAATACCTTACTTCATATGGAGTTTCCCAGTACAAGCACTTCACTGGAGAAGTTTAACAATGCCTTGCTAAAATTATCTGGTGTTGGTAATGTGAAGCCGTGACCTTCCTGTCATGAGCCTGTTTCTCTACCACTACAGTAAATAAACAAATTTTATGTCAGCAGGTGTGACCAAGTCAACTTTGCGCAAGTCTCAAGTCAGTCTTAAGTCTTGAGGCACAAGTCTCAAGTCAAGTCCCACGTCTAAATGTAGATTACCAAGTCAAGTCTCAAGTCAAGTCCATGTCATTAATGTCAAGTCTAAATGTAGAACAGCAAGTCAAGTCAGAACAAATCAAGAGTCCAGTATCAATTTAATATCTTAAAGAAAACTAAATATCCAGGACTTTTCAATGCAATATGGTTTTAATAGGATAAAAACTTGGTAAGAGCATCATGAGTTTGATTTCTATAATCAGTTTCAACTTCAATAAATTCAATCATTCCATACAAATTCAGGAAACAGAATTTAAATTCAGCTGTCTGGTAGAACAAATCTCAAAGTCAAGACTTTAGAAACCTTTTCAAGTCATCAAAGTACAAGTCAAAGTCAAGTCACCACAAGTCAAGTCAAGTCTCAAGTCTTCTCTTCATGCATCAAGTCAAGTCTCCAGCAATTAAAATTGTGACTCAAGTCTGACTCGAATCCAAGTCATGTGACTCGAGTCCCCACCTCTGTATGCCAGTAGTTAAAAACAGACTTACCTCCAATTATGGCAGAGTTGCGATCTACTCCGTCACCACTAGCCTTCTCCTCACTTAAGGGGAAAACAGCTCCAGCTGTGAAAACAGAATCACAGGTGCTTAAGTCCCCAGTCTGGATTTTTATTTTTAAAGGCATACTGAGCAGGATTTCCCCCCTTGAAATTCCAGTCTATCATAATAACGTATGATAGTCTGGAACTTGTATATCTCTTTCTGTTTTACTGTCAGCATGCCAATCAAACCTGTGTTGGTAATCACTATTTGTGCTTTGATTGCATAGAGGTTCCTCATCTCAAACCACCTTATGTTCACGGCTTGGGGGCAGGAATTCAATTTCATTGGAGATGTGTGTCGAAACGTCAGTCACTGGGTCTCTGGCTCACAATTACTGTTGACCAATGAACGTGCTTGGTTATCTGCTCGGGCTTTCTAGCAGCCAATGATCACACTTGTCAGATGGTATTTAAATTTGCCTACCTACATTTCCTTGCCATCATTTCAATGTGTGCCCCACCAGTGTTAAGACCCCACCTATGGTTCACCTTTTGTGTCTCCCCTGATTGAACTGTTGCTGGCCACTGGGGGCTGCCCAATACAACCAGAGTCTTCTACTGTTGGTCACTGGGTGCTGCCCAGTAGCACTACGGCCTTCTACTGTGGGCCAATGAGCTGCTCTACTGGAGCAGTTGGGGTTTATCAGTGCCTTGCTTGCATATCAACAGCAGTTGCTGAGGAAGGGGACAGTGTTACTTAATGTCAACAGTTCTGTCAACCTTTGGGCCACAAGCCTGCTCCTCCGACCTCTAGACTACCTTACTGTTTTGACTGACTCACAGTCTCAGCAGCATTTGCCAAAAAGAATCAGAGTACACAGAGGTAGAAGAGGTCAGGTCAGGAAGAAAAGGATCTGCATTACACCCAGGGGTGATTTCAGGAGGAAAGGGGATAACATTCTCCCTTGTTGGAACAAAGCACGTCCAGACATTTACGATTGGACAGATGCTGTTATGAGGAGAAACTTGCAGTAATTGCAACAGTCAAACAAGCTTAAAGCAATAATCTGCAACATTTTCATATAAATAAATGTCCGCTTTGCTAGTCTCTATCACCGACTGATACAACACAATAGTGATTCAACCTATACCCAGTTCATAAAAGCCTTTACATTTGCTGTTCTGAACGCCTGGTGACGGCTAAGTCTTTCCCAGGAAATATATATAACAAAAACTGGGTAGTCAGCATGACCACTTGGCACCAAAAATGGAGACAAAATAAAAATAAAACTCATCGACCACTTAGCACCAGAATAAGCGAAATAAATCCTGTGTCCCTTGAATATTCAAATATCATCACAATAAAGCAAATTAACAAATGAGAAAAGTATTAGGGATAGAGATAATCATGATAATCACCTTCTTGTTTATTGTGACGGCGCACTGACCACATTATTGTTTAATATGAATGTTTTTAATGTGAATGCTTGGGACGGACAGACGATAGATAGATAGATAGATAGATAGATAGATAGATAGATAGATATATTCATTGTGGATATTGGGGCAGACAGGAGGATGGTCAGATGGTTTCTCCACAGGAGTGATACTGTACACTGATTCACACAAACCTGTCATACACTAAGTGTGTGTGTGTGTGTGTGTGTGTGGGTGGGTGGGTAGGTGGATGCACGCACTGCACTAGTGGGGTTCTGCAGTGCATTAAAGCATTAAACCATGCAAATCTGTGATATGTCTTTGTGGCAAAGGTTTGCATGAATGTGTGTGTGTGTGTGCACTGCAGTTCCATTCCAGGGTATCTACAGATCCTTAAAAAATCTGAAATGTCTTAAATCCAATTATTAAATGTTTATTTTATAGTTTATTTTAAGTTTCATATTTTTTCATAATGCAATGGCAGGTGTCCACAGACAATTCATTTCCTGGTGTCCTTTTTCTTATTCTGCTCATTCATAGTTTTGCAACTTTCATTAGCTATGTTCAATCACAAATAAGCTAAGCTGGTTTTGCCATCTTTGTTTCTTCATTTTGCTTTTTAAATTGGTTTGAATTTCAATTCCAGGTAGCATTATTTTTTTGATTCTTTTTTTTAACCTTCATTTTACCAAGTAGGTTTTTTGCTGGACCGCGGAGCGGGGCCGGCCAACAGAGATACAAATACAATAGTAGCATCCCCGCAGACCCTATAAGGTATAACAGATAGAGATTTGTTAATTTACTGTTTGTGATTCACTTGACTTATCCTGAAGGGCTAAATGTACATTATCCCTTACTTATTACATGCGCATGTTTTATATCTGTTTGCATACTCACCAATCCCAGGCTCCAGACCCAACTATCAGAACCCTACACCCAGTCAATCAGAAGAAAGGCCACTCTCACAACACAAGACCATTCTCATCCCATCCACAAGGCATTTTAAATACTCCCATGAGAAAAAGAACACTTATAAGAACTCCTTCATCCCAACAGCCAAGACATTCGCACACTGTCATATTTGCACGTTGTCACATGCACTTTTACTTACTTTTACCTCTAATCTTATGTATGTTGTCAACCCTTATGTCTGTTTATTTGTTTTTATGTGGTATGTCTTTTTTTGTCTTTTTTTCCTTTTTATGAGCCACGTCAAAGACAATTTTCTGTCATGCTTGTGATCGACAATAAAGTTTCTGAATCTGAATGAACAATCCTTAGCAAATGAATTGAACGTATGAAAGTGTGTGTCAATGCATGCTAGTATGAAGATGCATGTTTGTATCTGTGCTTCTGCGTGCATGTGTGTGTCTTTCTGTCTGTCTGTCTCCCTACCGGCGTCTATGTGCCAGGGATCACTGGCCGAGGCCATGGGTGAGATGGTGAGGGGTGAGGCTCCACAGTTGGACGGGACCAGGATCCCATGGGTGCTGACAGGTGCTGCCAGACCGGAGCGCAGGGCAGCCTTCAGCGGTGCCACGCTGTTGAACTGAACTCGTGACAGACAGCCCACGAAGCCTGGCGTGTTGTAACGCTCAATCAGGATGGGGTCAATCTGCCCGGTTTCTACAAGAAAGACAGCAAATACAATGTGAAAATGATGATCTGACCAGTAATTTGGTATTAAATAATGGAGGGTAAATGATCATATGGTATATGGTATACAACCACCAATAGAAACAATACACAGTTTTGCCTATTTGCAGATCTGTGTGTCTCCATGAGTGCAACGGAGACACAACGATGAGTATTGGGTTCGCCCTCCGTGCCTTTGTTTTTTGAATGTGTAAGAATTTAAATATCCTAGAGGGGGTATGTGGGGGGTATGTGCTGACCACAGAACTTGAATGGATAGGTGGTCCTTCCACTGTTTGCGGTGGTAATTTGGCTAGTACACCATAAAATGGTGACAATTGCATTTTAAGGGTTAGTTGCTATGGTGACAATGCCGGGCATTCAGGCCATAAAGTCGGTCACATTTGCTTAAGAACTGTGCAGATGTGTCTGTTGCATGAGAGCTTAGCAAATTGTCAGTGGAAAGCTGACGTTAGCGACGAGGTTAACACGTAGCATTATCAAAGATTGTGCTTCTGTCGCTAGCTCTTCTCGTCAAAATCATATTAGCAAACCTAGCTGGTAAACATCATCAACTTAAAGGATAAGGCTGGTGTTTTTTAATGCATTGCTTACCGTCAACAAATCCTATGAAAATAACAAAATCAACAATGCGTTTGCTCTACTCCGGTTACTTTCCGACTTCCCACATACCATTTTTAGCCATCACCCCAGAAGTCATTGGCTCTAATTGTAAGCTAAAAACCTTGAAATACAGCTCACAAAGACATAGTTTCAATTTTAAAAATCGCTAACTGTTACCATGAAAAGTCAGGCTGTTGTAGTTATTACCAAAACAATTGGGAACAAATTCTTCATTACGCCGGGGACTATTTTTGGTGCTACTTTCCTGAGATCGCAAATGTGTTTACAGCCGGCTTATTAAGTTGTTTGAGGAAAAAGTCGGCTGGCCCGGTGCATCACGATGATGAAATATGCTGCCCAGAGCAACGGCATGGCTCAGTGACGTGTTTTTAATCGTTTTTTTAATACAATGGAGTTCTATGGCTGCTGGGACATGGCTTCATTGGGCATCGGCTACATGGACGAGACTTGTTGGCAAAACAAAATCATTGCTGATTTTGTTATTTTCATATGATTTGTTGACGGTAAGAAATGCATTAAAAAACACCAGCCTTATCCTTTAATTTAATATAGCCCCTTAAATGCTATAAACTAACGTAGCTCAGCCTAGCTTTAGTGGAGAAGAAAAGTTAACATTCGCTAGCTTCAAATAGCTAAAGGACATCAGCAGAAACAGATTAACTCAACTATAAACACTTCCACTAACTGCATAGATGTCAAAACTTTTGAGCTACTTAAAAGGACAGCAGAAACTTGTAAAAGAGCTCCACCTAGTGGTGGTATGAGTGAGGACTTAATTCAGCTACAATGCCAGTTTTCCACTGCTTTGGTCTATGCTGCAAAATCTCTCGACTCAGTGACTTGCCGTTAGTCGGTTCATACGGAAGCTAGCCCAATGGTTCACGTAAAAATGGCCGCCGCTCCGACCAGCCAGGAACAGTGATTTGAAAGGGAAAGACCATTCTATCCATTCATGTTCTGTGTTGCTAACCAAAATAATGTCAACAAGAGATTTTTAGATTCATGTGGTCTAAATGCTGTTTCAGTAGCATTTCCACCTCTCTATGAAAAATATACTATATACTATAAATACATACATGCACACACACATACACACACACACACTACATATGCATCTATACAGTCCAGTGGGTGCTTACCAAAGACCTTTCCCAGGAAGATGGTTTTGACCAGGTTGAATTGGGTGTCTGAGGCCTCAGGCAGCGTATAGGTGGACACTGGGTAGTGGTCCAACTGGAGATAGATGGCAGGAGAATATGGATGGAGGAAGGGAAGGATGACAAGTTAGATTGATAACTTCAGTCCACTCGATTAGCTGTCCTGTACTAATAGGATGTACTAGCCTGTAGTCATAACTCCCTGTGGTTCCTACATACTGTATATTGGCATGGTGGGGTTGTATGGAGCTTTTTTCCTATCTTTAATCAAGAGCGTGGTCTTTCAATTTGAGAGCATGATTTATTGATTTCACGTTCAGATTTTGTAATGCTTTCCCTCAAACCCTGCCCTCGCACTCAAATATCTCCTGCTTGCACTTAGATTTGCTCTGCTTCTGCTCAAACTGTATGCTTGCACTCAGATAATGTTGCTTGCACACAGATTTCCTGCGCTCCAGCTTCAGCCCTTGTCCTCGCACTCAGGCTGCTTCTGTGCGCTCGTGAAACTTCTGCTCTCGGATTTCTGCTCTGCTCTTGGATTTCTGCTCTGCTCTCGGATTTTTTGTGCAACAACCCTGTCAAAATTCCCCAACCAATAGAATGCCAGGTGTAGTGTTGACCAATGAAATGATCCCTGCCTCATTGTGGGTGCGTTCGCTTTACTTCTTAGAGCGTCCCGTACGGGCGGTTACTGTTTAACCAGGTTCATCCACTCCCGCCCTCCGGGGCTTTATTAAATACGACTTTTGGAATAAAAGGACAGTTAATGTATATACCAGCGCCTGTACTTTTTCTTTTACTATAATAGCTACATAAAATAGTAGCCGTATAGCACACCAGCCTCCCGTCGGTGTGCTAGAGGAGAAAACGACGTCACCTTCATGACTCAGGGGCGGGAGTCTCGCGGATCGCTTTTTTATTTTAATGTTGCTATTACTTCCTTCAAATTGAATTGGTTAAGTCATATTTGCGGCACAAGAATACATCCATGATAATATGCTTGGCTTTCAAGTGTTGTACGTTATGGGAACATTGTTGCTAGGCAACTAACAACAAAATGGACACCGCCGTGTTTCTTTTTTTCCTGTATTTTAGTGTTTAGGAATGGGAAAAGTACCAACAGCAAAAGTAACCAGCTAACACATTAAGACAGTAGAAAACACGTTATGTTACAGATATGAATATGATACCTGCAACTGGGGACGTGTTTACCGTATTTCCAATATGTGAAACCTTTCTGATAGAGCAGACTTTGACACAGCAACAGTAAACATCATTTGAAGAGAAGGATATATACACAACACGCCAATTACGTTTTTAAAATGTAGTAGCTCATTGAATTTACTTTTGTTTTCTACTGTCTTAATGTGTTAGCTGGTTACTTTTGCTGTTGGTACTTTTCCCATTCCTAAACACTAAAATACAGGGAAAAAAAGAAACACGGCAGTGTCCATTTTGTTGTTAGTTGCCTAGCAACAATGTTCCCATAACGTACAACATTTGAAAGCCAAGCATATTATCATGGATGTATTCTTGTGCCGCAAATATGACTTAACCAATTCAATTTGAAGGAAGTAATAGCACCATTAAAATAAAAAAGCGATCCGCGAGACTCCCGCCCCTGAGTCATGAAGGTGACGTTGTTTTCTCCTCTAGCACACCGACGGGAGGCCGGTGTGCTATACGGCTACTATTTTATGTAGCTATTATAGTAAAAGAAAAAGTACAGGCGCTGGTATATACATTAACTGTCCTTTTATTCCAAAAGTCGTATTTAATAAAGCCCCGGAGGGCGGGAGTGGATGAACCCGGTTAAACAGTAACCGCCCGTACGGGACGCTCTAAGAAGTAAAGCGAACGCACCCACAACGAGGCAGGGATCATTTCATTGGTCAACACTACACCTGGCATTCTATTGGTTGGGGAATTTTGACAGGGTTGTTGCACAAAAAATCCGAGAGCAGAGCAGAAATCCAAGAGCAGAGCAGAAATCCGAGAGCAGAAGTTTCACGAGCGCACAGAAGCAGCCTGAGTGCGAGGACAAGGGCTGAAGCTGGAGCGCAGGAAATCTGTGTGCAAGCAACATTATCTGAGTGCAAGCATACAGTTTGAGCAGAAGCAGAGCAAATCTAAGTGCAAGCAGGAGATATTTGAGTGCGAGGGCAGGGTTTGAGGGAAAGCATTACAAAATCTGAACGTGAAATCAATAAATCATGCTCTCAAATTGAAAGACCACGCTCTTGATTAAAGATAGGAAAAAATCTCCATAGGGTTGTCCATTGTCCATGTTACACTGGGTACTAACATACTGAGAGTGTTACCAATGATATCACGTTGGAAAATACCTTGACGTGATCCAAACAGGGTCACTGAGTTACAAAACAGGAACCAATCAGCTTTCAGTGTGGCTGTTAACTTCATTTTGCCTCTTTGCCCATGAAAATTAGTATCTAAGGCTGAATGGAGGACTGAGGCAAGGAGGCAGCACTGAGCAGATTGATCATCCGTGATTCCAACATGGCGGCACGCTGCTGCTAGATACCGGCTGGAAAAGTTGGCTACCTTGCTAGGAAGCCTAGATTAGCGAGTTTAATAGCGAGTTTTTCTCAATTTAAGAGCATCATAACGTGGATTAACCTGGCCGGCACAAAAGAGCCAAGTACTGTCCGCCTGAGCAAACTTGAGCGCTTTATTGACAATCGCTACAATGTATTAGTCAGAATGGCCAACGCGGACAGCCATTCACCGGAGAAAAAAAAAAAAGGAAAACCCGCTGCTCATCTACCGATACAGACGACCTGTTCACATCTACCGCCACCGCTGTTACAAGGGAGACGAAGCTCCTGCAATCACTCAATGGAAAGCTACAAACACTGGATTTAATACTACAAGATTTTTCTGGACATTAAAGAAATCCTGGAGTTCAACCAAAAACAAGTAGACAATCTGCGGAAGGACAATGACCAACTCAAAGGTACTGTCAATGAATTGCAATGCAAAATGGATAAAGTCACTGGGGAAAATAAAATTCTAAAAGAAACTGTCCTCGACATTCAGACGCGTAGCATGCGCGACAATCTGATCTTTTTTTATTAAAGAAAGCAGTCCCGATAACCCCGAGCAAACTTTGAAGGAGTTCTTTTTGAACTCCTTCGTGTGGGCACAATCACCTTCTCGTCGTCCCACGTTCCATTGACTCTATGAACTGTTATAGTTAATGAAACTTATAAGCTCACGCGCACTGGGAAAGTATTGTCACCCAACTTCCCCCCCTGATTTAGTTTGTGTATTTGCATCCGAGTCTCTCTCTCTCTCTCTCTCTATGCCATTCCATGTGCTGCAGTGTGGGGCGGAGGGGTCTGTGTGTTTGTCTATGAATTATATGTTTTCTCGCGCTCTCTCTCTCTTGCTCGGTCTCAATCTCTCTCTCTCTCTATGCCATTCCATGTGCTGCAGTGGGGGGGTGGGGGGCGGGGGGTCTGTGTGTATGTCTGTCTCTATGTTTGTCTATAAATGTTATGTTTTATCTCATCTCTGTTATCATGTATTCATATCATGTCTCAATTTCATCTCCACTGAACCATGGTTTTTATGTATAACAGCACCAAAAATACTATGATTGTTGCAACTTATATTGATTATGATGAGAACAATATTGTTAATCACTATCCAAACCCCAAAATAAGAATCATAAGGTTAATGATTATTGTGATGATGGTTATGATGATGATGATGATGATGATGATGATGATGATGATGGGTACTATTGTTGTTAATATTATTAATGGTGATATTGTTATTGCTATTGTTGTTAATATTATTGTCATTATGATTATTATTATTATTGTTATTTATTTAACAACTCTTGTCAGTGATAACCTCCCTTAATCCTATCAATGGCTCCGATTAAGTTTATAACCTGGAACGTCAGGGGTCTTAATTCATCGGCAAAAAGACTTAAAATAATGTCCCATCTCTCAAAACTTAAAAGGAGACTTCTGTCTGTTGCAAGAAACACATCTTATCAATTCGAACCTTGACCAATTAAAATCAAATTGGGTCAACCAGGTATTTGCCGCTTCTTATAATTCAAAGAAAAGAGGTGTTGCAGTGTTGATTAACAAAAAAATACCATATAGCAATAACTCAATCATAGCAGATCCTGAAGGACGATACATAATAATCAATGGTTCCATTGGGGAAGTTAAGTTAACAATAGCTAACCTATACGGCCCAAATGAGGACAACCCAGCATTTTTTCATAAATTCTTTTCAGAATTAATGAACTTCTCTGATACAACCATTATTATTGGAAGTGACTTCAATAAAACTATTTATCCAAAACTTGACCGATCAAACGTGACTAAATCCTCCAGACCGTGGCAATCATCTGAAACAGTTAAACAATATATGGCTGACTTTGGTCTTGGTGATAATTGGCGACTGAAAAACCCCACCAAACGAGAATATACATATTACTCACCATCACAACTCTTTCTCCCGAATTGATTACTTCCTCACTAGCAACTCAATCATATCAAAGACACAAGAAGTAGAAATCCACCCCATTATTATTTCTGACCACGCTCCAGTAAGTTTCACCCTTATTAATGAAACCACCCTTAAACCATGCACAAGATGCCGTTTTAACACATCATTGCTTGCAGACTCCGACTTCAACACTTACCTGAATAGAGAGTGGACATCTTTCATCGAACTAAATGACTCTCCAACAACCTCACCTATACTACTCTGGGAAACAGCCAAGGCAGTGATAAGGGGAAAAATAATCTCATACTCCACCAATAAAAAAAGGAAAGAGCAAAAACTGGAAAGAGAACTTGAGCAGAGAGTAGGAGAACTGAATGGTATACTAGCTACAAACCTGATGACATAAAAAAAGAACTGGAACAAATTACAAACTTAATAACATCATAAACAAGAAGACTCAATTTCTCATACAGAGGCTAAAACATAACTACTTTGAACACAGTGACCAATCAGGAAAATATCTGGCAAATCAACTCAAGCGACAACAAGAAAAAACTATTATACAAACTATTAAAAACTCAGAGGGGAACACCATGTACACTCCAAATGATATATCAGCAACATTTCAAACTTTCTATAGCAACCTTTATAAACTGGTGGCGGCGATTGAGGGGGTCCAACCACAATTTGATAAGACAGACAGATAGACAAAACATTACAGAAGGTAGAAAGACACACACAAAAACTGACATGTTGTGAAGATCAAACATGCAGTCTAACACCGGCTTTTGTGTTGGCTAGTGACTTCTGTCAAGTTAATCTTTTCATTGCAACCACACTGCTGGAGTTGTTCACAACGGCCAAACTTTCTATTATTTGTCCTTGATGACTAATGACTTTGGAAAGGACAAGTCTGGATTTGAACCCACAACCTTCCACATGAAAGGCTGATGCTTTACCTACTGAGCCAAACGCCTGTTATAGGTTTAGTGAGGAGAAACTAACTAAAGGGAGAAGTAGTGTGATACTGCAGCCTATGATTGACAAACTGACAGTGCTAATCACTTTATAGAACATTGTAGTGCTCTCCATTAACGAATAAAACAACAGTAAGTCACATGGGCCAGAAAACTGCTGCTGCACTGATCTCTGTGGGTTGAGAGGTCTGGCCACACCCCAATCAGTGATGCCATTCAGGTATTTTGCCATTGACAGATGATGTCAAACACCTGCTTTGAGTTTTCTGCACTGTGTGATTTAGTGTTGATTTACTTTTCATAAAACTTCAAAACGGTCACAGTTCATCAGGGACTTGAACGCACAACCTTGTGGTCCAAACACCTGAGCTTTACCACTCTGCCAACTTCCACTTTGGTGTGTGCCACAGTGGGGAAACAAAACAAAGGGACAAGTCATTGGTTATAGGTGATAGTCCAAAACATATTGAAAGCCTCAGACAGAATACTAGACAGCGTGCAGTAGACGTCTCTCTCTCTGGGGCCCTAACTGCTAGCATACATGCTGGCATGGTGTGCATGTATGTGTGTGATGATTGTACAATCGGTTGATGACTTATGAACAATTGTGTGCTAACGGACTAACTTTCTCAAGTTTGATGGTTGACAGCGGCCATGCCGTTTATCTGATCTGGCCAGTTTTTAGACCAATTCAGTATGGCAGACATGGGTGGTCCCAGTAGCAAAGTTGTAGAGCACGTTCAGCTGCATATGTGAATTAAGTTTCGTGTCAGTTGGACCTAAGGTGTGGGAGTTATGGCCTTTTTAGTGTGACTTCTTGTTATAGCGCCACCATCTGGTTGACATGGGTAAATGGCCTTGGCTGAGTAGTGGGGGGCCATAGGAACCCACCTGCCAAATGTGGTTGCTCTGGGACTTACGGTTTCTGTGCTGCACATACTTTTAGCGGAGAAAAATAATAATAAAAAGAAATTTTCACGGGGTCACAATAGGAAACCTTCGACTCAATAAGCACTTGAAAACATACCACATGTATGAATTGCTGCATTGTTGGCAAGTAGTACTTGGCCACCTGGAGATTCGCACTCTGGACCTTTGTATCCCCAGAAAAGGTGACTTACTGACTGCACCACTGGGGAGACATGGTTTCCACACACCTTCTCACAAGTTGAGGCAATGACATCACATGTGCAAAACTGGGGTATTTTTGTCTATTTAAACTTAAAACGCTTACAACAGTCAAAACATTAGTGATAAAATTCAGAAAAAAATCACACATCATTCTGCTGGTTTCAGGTGTATTGTCAGATATTTTGGTGAAGTTTGAGCAAACATTTGACGAAATAGAAAATGATGTGCATACAGTACTAATTACAGCAAGATATTGAATATCACTGCGGACTCACAGTTTGACCGATCTGAACACCTTTTGACACACTTGATGGAACCATTTCTTCTAAGAGTGTAGGGAATTCACAACACCATGCCATTGTTTTGACAGTTGTTGCGCCTCCTATTTATTGATTTTAATGAAAATTTGCAGACATGGTTCACTATCCTTACGCAACAGATCTGCCAAAGGGAGCTACGCTGTGAATACCTAAATAAGAAGAATCCTTACAAATACAATAGGGTTCCAGCACCTTCGGTGCTTGGACCCCTAATAAACACATTCTTTGATAACATAGATCTTCCCAAGCTACCAGAACTTCATGCAAATATCTTAGACAGACCCATTACACTAGATAACTGTGAGAAAGCACTTCAAGCCATGTCAAATAACAAAGCCCCTGGATCAGATGGTTTCCCCACTGAATTTTACAAGCACTTCTGGAACACAATATCACCACTATTCATTAAGATGACAACAGAAATCTACAAATCCTCCAACATCCCACCACATATGAATTTGGCACTCATATCAGTTCTCCTCAAACCTAACAAGGATCCCACTCTCTGCTCAAGCTATCGCCCCTTGTCACTCATTAACACAGACATCAAAATTATTAGTAAAGCACTATCTATGAGATTGGAAAAAGTCATTCATATTCTAATTCACCCGGACCAAACTGGTTTCATCAAAGGTAGACACTCTTCAAATAATATGCAGCGTCTATTCAACCTAATAAATATATCCAAAAATCAAAAGACTAACACATCCATCATATCATTAGATGCAGAGAAAGCATTTGACCGTGTAAACTGGACGTTTTTATTTGCAACACTATATAAGTTTGGTTTTGGAGAGTCATTTATTAAATGGATCAAAATTTTTTACAACTCACCCACAGCCTCAGTAATCACCAATGGAATAACCTCACAACGTTTTACATTAAACCGCGGTACTAGGCAAGGATGTCCACTCTCCCCATTATTATTTGCACTATTTATAGAACCCCTAGCAGCTGCTATTCGCCAAGACACTCAAATCACTGGAATCACCACCACCAACTCAACCCATAAGGTCAGTTTATATGCCGACGATTTATTACTATATATACAAAAACCATCAATATCATTACCTGCAGTGTTTAAACTCATAGGAATATTCTCCTCCATCTCTGACGATTCCATTAACTGGTCCAAAACCACCATCCTCCCACTAAATCAACACCAGTGGAAGGCTGCAACCCCAAAACTACCCTTCAACATCTCAATTGGTAACATTCGATATCTGGGTATTGATATTTCCTCCAATCTTCCAGAGTTGTTCCACCTCAACTTTACCCCCATCCTTAAATCCACCGAAGATCAGTTAAACCGCTGGAATAACTTACCACTCTCCCTTGGGGGCGGCATTGCAATAATCAAAATGTCAATTTTACCCAGAATCAATTACCTCTTCTCAATGACCCCTGTCCAACCAACACCCAATTGGTTCAATACACTTGACTCACTAATCACAAAATTCTACTGGAAAAACAAACAACCTAGAATCAAACTCACAACACTACAGAAAAGCAAACAGCTTGGAGGTTTAAATGCCCCAAATTTTCTCCACTACTACTTAGCCAATCAATTACAATACACCATGAAATGGATTCACTCAAATGTTCACCAAGATCCATGGTTAGAAATTGAACAATCAGAATGCAACGAACTGTCCATCAAAGATCTACCATTTCTCTCAACAACAATAAAAAAAACATAACTGCTACAGGAACACAGTCATTGCCACAACTCTGGAAGCTTGGTGGAAAATCAATAAGATCACCAATCACACACCCTCACCATGTAAATTCACCCCAATTTGGAACAACCCAGACTTTGTAATCAACAATTTATGGAAAATCAAATCAAAGGAATCACTCACTTAGAACACCTGTTTGAGAATAGTACCATATTAACGTTCCATCAATTAATCCAGAAGTTTGATTTCACTCAAGAACATTTTTTACAATATCCACAACTCAAGAACGCACTCAGGAAAAAAATTGATATCACACATAATAACTTGCAACCACCACCATTAGTAACAGACTTATTTACAATATCAACAGCCAAGAAACCACTATCAAAATTATACAGACTTATCTCATCAACCAAAGATTCCACCACATCCGTCCCCACCACAGACTGGGAAAAAGATTTATCGATTAATATTGATGCAACCCTCTGGAAACAAATTTGCAATAACATCTTCTCAATGACCAGCAACCCCAGATTACAGCTCATTCAGTATAAGACCTTACACAGAACACACATAACTCAACACAGGATGCACTTAATGGGTTTCACAGACACCGACACATGTCCACAATGCACTCTCAACACCACAGACAACTACTTTCACTCAGTATGGCTTTGCACAACAACTCAAAATTTCTGGAATAACATAATAACTACCATCTCCCAAGTCTTGGGTCACAGCATTCCACTTTCCCCCTCCCTCTCAATAGAACAAATCACTGCATCTAACAAAAATCAAACAGCTAAATTTCATGACACCTGGGCCCCCTTCCTGAAAACTCTGAATCTGCCAATGAACTAAGACTTTTTTTTTTTTTCTTTAGATTAATTATAAACCTGTGGAGACTGTCTGTCTGTCTGTTATTTTATCCTCACTAACTCTATGTAGGGGCGGGAGGGGCGGGGGGGGGTGAATTGTTTGTTTTTGGTTTTTGTTTGTTTCTTTTGTTTTTTATATATGCACTTTATCTTGGTTCTGGAGTGGTGACACCTTGTCTGTAAAAAAAATATATATTTTTTAAAATTAGTATCTAAACAATAATTAGAAAATCCTTAATCGTTTATCATCATGCAATCTAATGTCAACTGTACCACTTCTGACTTTATAGCAAGTATTTGGTGGAATATCTGTAGCTCTACCTACTGTGACGCCCTAGGTCATCCAACCACTTGACCAAACTTACGAAAAAGTTTCTCAACTTTATAGCTACAGTAACTATAGCTATAATAATAAGCTGTGGTGATACTGTTTTTTGATATAAAATTCAAGCCTTCAAAATTGACATCCACAGCTTTAATTTGTGACTCCTTGCCAACACAAATGTATTTATCACTTAATTGTAAAATCTTGTATTATCAACAGGACCCTGTTTTGTACGACATCAAAAATCATCTTCCTCATTCATCACTCCCTGCATGAAGAAAAAATAAAAGAAGTACAAGTCCAGTTGTCCACCAGTAGCCTTGCCTGAAAAACTCCCAACCATCTATATTAGGAACCGGTGTTAATGTAAACGATTAGACTAATCAGCTACTTGTGTCCTGTAGAATGTACTAACCTGTAGTCGTATCTCCCTGAGGTTCCTAGTTATGTTGACATGGTGTGGTTGTCCGTTGGCCATGTTACGGTGGTCTACATCTATGGTGTAGGGCTCCTTCAGCCCCCCGAGGCTGTAGCGGATCTGGAGAGTGCCTGGACACACACACACACACACACACACACACATGTTACAATGTAAACAGTGCAACAATGTGACAGTTGACAGTACTGCAAAGCTACACAAATGGAGGGAGACACATTTTATTATGTTAATCTATATATGTAATTATTGTATACATGTATAAACTTGGTTTTACTTGTGTACATTTCATATTAATTGTTAATAATATCCATGAGTGCTTTGGTAACAAAAGGCTTGTTATTCTAATAAAGCCATTCTCATTCTGAATCTGACCAAAATAGGCAATAAACAGTGTACATGTCTTTCGAAATGTAGAAATAATGCTTAAGGAGTTTCTTAAGAATCAACAACAGATCTATCTGCAGTAGCTCTGTAGTGTACTCTTCAACATCCAACTAACTAATGCATAGGATTTTGACTAATCAATGCATAGAAGTTTGAGGACCATTACATACTATACACAGGTGTAATAAATTAAATTGTTTGAAATGCTGGGGAGAAAATACATGAAGGTGGACCAGAAAGAGAAAAACGCTCTGCTCTGTAGTGATGTATGTGAGACTAGTTAGATCTAATTAGTTTAACAGTTTAACAAAAAAACAGAGTGGTGGACTTCATAATTAAGTATAGGTATCAGTGGATGAAAGTTTTGTCGTTTGGGCCGACAACCTCAGAAAATTACAGAGCTGTAGCATGTATTGTTGATTTTTTATGATTTTTTAAGTTTAAAATTTTAGACCACTGCTGTAGTGCCACTATCTGGACTATTTGCCCCATACTTTAGTGAGCGTCGTTTGGCATGTGACTGGAGCTATGTGCCAAGTTTGGTGACTTTTCATGCATGGGAAGGCAGTTTTAGTAAGACAGATAGAATAATAATACATAGAAATACAAGAAAATAAAAGGTCATTTATCATGCTGGTGTCCCCACCATTGTGCCTGAGCACCACAGCCAGGTAGTCCTGTGTCCTGGAGCTGACGTAGACCAGGATGCTGGGAGCGTTGGAGGTGCTGAAGCTGAACACCAGTTCTTCCTGAGTCAGGTTGGCTTCGCTGGGAATGCTGACGCCCGATAGGCTCTTCACCTCCCGCATTACAGGAAGTCCCGCCTCTGGCAGGAAGTCGTAGCGCACCAGCGTTCCTGTCTCAAAGTAGCCACCCACATCTAAGGTTCACACACACACACGTACACACATAGAGCAGCATGAGCAGAGAAGGGTAAGTGTAAAATTGTTGTCAATTTACCAAACAGTACATAAGGAGAAATCCTACAGCAGCATAGGCATTAAGCACTTTACCACATGCAATTGTGACCCTTGGTATTTTGTTCATGTATGGTGTGTGTGTTTTGTATTGTAAATTGCTGCACACCAATTGCTAAACAGGGATTATAATAATAAAGCTTGAGTCTGAGTCTGAAACATCGTTGACATAAGTGTTGATAAAAGTGCTGCTGCAACAACCTAATTTCCCCATGTTTTAATAAAATTAAATCTAATCTAAACTAATCTAATCTAAAGTAATCTAATCTAAACTAATCTAATTTAAACTAATCTAATCTAATATAAATTAATCTAATTTAATCTAAACGAATCTAATCTAATCTAATTTAAACTAATCTAATCTAAATTAATCTAATTTAATCTAAACTAATCTAATTTAAAATAAATGTATCTAATCTAAACTAATCTAATTCAATCTAAACTAATCTAATATAAATTAATCTAATTTAATATAAATTAATCTAATCTAATTTAAGATAAATGTATCTAATCTAAACTAATCTAATCTAATTTAATTTAATATAAACTAATCTAATCTAAACTAAACTAATCTAATCTAATCTAAACTAAACTAAACTGATCTAAACTAATCTAATCTAAACTAAACTGATCTAAACGAATCTAATCTAAACTAAACTGATCTAAACTAATCTAATCGAAACTAAACTAAACTAAACTAAACTAAACTAAACTAAACTAAACTGATCTAAACTAATCTAATCAAAACAAAACTAAACTAAACTGATCTAAACTAATCTAATCGAAACTAAACTAAACTAAACTAAACTAAACTAAACTAAACTGATCGAAACTAATCTAATCAAAATTAAACTAAACTAAACTACCGTAAATCCTCTAATAGTGGCCTGTAGTCAATTAAAAGCCGGGTCTCCGATACTGGCCGGGGGCATGGTCGACACGAACAAATAAAGGCCGGCCTCGGGGAAAAAAACAAAGGAAACAAGACTAGGTCAAAACCTAGTATATGGCTGGACCGTGTCCGTCTCCTCTCTCCGCCGCTGCCTCTCCACCGCGCCCACAGCCCGCATTGATCCTCCCGATCCAAGCCCCGGACGCCCGGTGACGCATCGGCATCGGGACCCCCGCCAAAATCTTGGCCGGATCACCGGGAACACATCGGCGTTCAGGTTCAGTTAGCTTCAGCTTACATGCAAACAGCGGTGGATACCGGTAAACTCCTGGTGCCTGTTTGTAACTGTAGTTTGTAGTAACGTACAAGTGCCACAAGACGGCTCGGCCGGCGGAAGTCTCTGGAGCATGCCGTCGTCGATTACCGTAATTATCGTAATGCATTGCAGTAACAAAAAAACGGCTACCTAGCGTACCCCAACAGAAGCAGATCAGAAAACAAGGAGGCTTCGTACTAAAATATGAGCAAATATACTTATCAAACAGAGGGAATTAGAAATAAAGGCCTGTCTCTAATATAAGCCTGCTTCCAATAAAGGCCTGGTACCCTCTGCAGTTGAGGTAAATAAAGGTAAATAAAGGTAAATATTAGAGGATTTACGGTAAACTAAACTGATCTAAACCAATCTAATTGAAACTAAACTAAACTAAACTGATATGTGGAGGTCCATACCGTCGGTGCAGAAGGGTCCGTTGTATGCGGTGAGGGAGCAGTCACAGGAATATCCGTTGTACTGCTCCACACACTTCCCCCCATTCCTGCAGTGCATCCCATAGCTGCTGCAGTGGCCCTGGCAGCCCTGCTTCACCCCCGGCGTCACCTTCGCCCTCTCCTCCAGGTCAAGGGTCACGCCGTTCATCTTCAGAGCACGAATGCAGCCCAGGATACCCCTTTGACCACCCGAGGCACCTGGGAAATAAAACAGGACAGAAGGGGTGTCTATTAGGCTTGGGCCGATATTCTATATTAACGAATATCGCGATATTTCGTGAATATCGCGATATTTCCCACGATATCGAATATCGTCTTTATGAATATCTTCGAATTGTCTTTTTAATTCAAGTGGGTTGCCTTTTGCACAATCAGCCTGTTTTTCTGGAAATACTAGGGACGAGCAAATTATACCAAATGGCCATTGTTTCCTCCAATGCTTGAATAGTAAGATCAAATTTCTAGGCTATTAATAATAATAATGATAATAATAATCATTATTATAAAACATAATAATGATAATAATAATCATTATTATAGCCTAGACATTTGATGTAATTTGGAAGAAATAAAATAAAATACCACCCCAAATAAACCCGGGAAAAAAAACTGAATGAAAAAAACCTGGGAACCCCCCCCCCCCCCGAAAAAAACATAAGTATATCGCGATATTTTGGTGGGACAGTATCGCAATATAAAATTTTGTATATCGCCCAAGGCTATGTGTGTGGTGTGTGTTTATGTGTGTGGTGTGTGTGTGTGTGTCTATCTCACCAACATATAGCTGGCTGTAGAGCTCCAGTCTTGTGTGTCCCTGCGGGGGGGCGGGGCGGACCTCTCGGTACTGTCCGTCAAGCTGAAGCCCGGCCTCCTTGACGTTCCTCTCCGCCTCCACGCGGTGCCATTGGTTGTCATTGAGTGGCGTTGGCGAGCGTACGCTGAGCTCCACCCCCCCGTTCCCCACGTCAAAGGAGAAGGATATCACCGAGGCAGCTGGGAGCAACAAGGGGAAAAAAATCACAAAGGCTACTCAACGAATTGTCTGTGCATAGGCTTTCCCATGCCATTCATAAATGTGTTGAAAAACTTTTGAGCTCCTGAGCGTCTTTGTGAAACAAGAGACAAGTGGACACTAGAAGTTCTCATTGCATGGTTTTCACACCCACCAAAGACAAATATAATCAGTCCCTCCACCATTTTGCATGTTTTTTTTGTAATTATTGTGATCAAGAATTCTTTTGCAGTGGGATTTCTCAGAAATATTATGTGTTTACTGCTGTAAAAATCACAATTCAAGAAAAAAAATGGTACTAAATTGGCACTTAAGAGATACCCAAAAATACCTCCATACTTCAAGCTTTGTGGATTGTTCAATATTTGATCACAAGGTTTTGACTTATGCAGGTGGAAGTAGTGTGTGATGTATATCTGCAGTCCAGTGCAGATCATGCATTGAACCCACTGACGTGCAAAATAAAAATATAAAAATACAAAAATATATATCTCCGCAACTAGCCATTTAAAGATTTAATCATTCCCAAAAAGATTATTCTAAAAGTTTGTACAGTGCATAAACATATACATACTTCTCAGTTCAATGCGTATGAAGTCGGTGGTTCCCAGGTTCTCTAGGAAGACTCCATAGGTGGAGGAAGTCTTGAAGTAGAACGAGATATCAGCACTGGTTTCTCCTCTGAAGGAGGGAAAATGGAGGTAGGAGGCTGGGCTGGAGAAGGATGCTGCGTTCCAGTAGTTCCCTATAGCAAACAACACCATGGCATGGATAAAACTACTAACGTTGCTGTCATGAATAGTATAGCATACTAGTTTCTGGCAGACAGGTGTCTGAGTGTAAATTAAGTGGAATTATGGACAATATATCCAACAAAAAGTCCTCTTATTTCCGTGTGTGTGTGTGTGTGTTTGCATGTGTGTGTGTGTGTCCAACAACTCACGGTCCCCCTGGCATCTGAGCGGCCCTACGGTGAGTTTGGCCTCAGATCCGGCTCGACCCGTGTCACCAACCACAACCTGACTGACCGGCAAATGGTCCTTATACACCAACAGGCCTGCATCTTCCCTCCTGCAGAAACACACAGATGGAGAGGGATGGAAGGGAAACGGGTAGAAAGAGAGACACGTGAGTCAGGTAACAGAACAAAAAAGACAGAGGACTTTCAGGTGATGTTACACACCCTGTGGTAGCCATACTGGAGGTCCTCAGCACTTGCGCAACAGTGGCTGTGAACGGTTGTGTTGTCGGTTGTGTATAACTCAACAGAATTGAATAGACATGGTTAATGTCTGTGCTGATAATTCCATCACTGATACATCTGATTGATTTTGTGTTTAGATAATGTCAGCTTGTTAGCAAGCTATCCATAGTATCTGGTCAGCTAACCATCACTGTCTTGTAAACACATCTGATTTGAACACTAGCTAACATATAGTATAAGCTAGTGTTAGTAGTAGTAGTGGCTAATAGTCGCATGTTAACATTAACATTAGTTAAAGCTAAATTAGCCTGCTGGCTAGTTAGCTAGCTGACTGTTCAGGTTAACTGACTCTTCTCAAGCTACAACTCAGAGTGTTTTGGAGTAGAGACTAGGGCTAAAGACAAGACAGTTTACTGTGTCACTGTAACCTACGCTTGCATACGAATCAAACTTTTCAGACTATTCACTTTTACTCAGTACGTTACTGAATGGATCTACATCCACACCACAACAAGCTTTTTCTGTTAGCTCTCTTTCTAGCCAGGTTGTTCTATATTTAAACATTATTGGAGCACAGCCAATTCTCCAGTGGACCTCCATGAGCGAGCCCCACCTGGTTGATTGGAGATTTGTGATTTAACTGCAAAGCCTCTGTAGATTGAAGAATACAACAGAATGGAATACAATAAAGGATATAGAAGATCAGATGAACCTAACAATCTCTTTGGTGAAATTGTGGCATTGCAGCAACACATAGTAATGGGATACAACAGGGAAAATAGAATATAAACATAATTAGAATATAAATAAGAATATAAAATGGGGGTTTTAAAAGCATATGCAGCCAACAATTTCAACATAATGTCAAGCAGAATGTATGAATG
Organism: Centroberyx gerrardi; assembly: GCF_048128805.1. Lineage (NCBI taxonomy): Eukaryota > Metazoa > Chordata > Actinopteri > Beryciformes > Berycidae > Centroberyx > Centroberyx gerrardi. The sequence goes on along the minus strand of NC_136009.1, from coordinate 1,626,726 downwards.
AAAATTATGGGGAAAAGTATCACAGCATTATTAGGGTGCGCAAAATAACAGCAGCAGGACTTACCAAGGCAAAGAAGTGAGTACAGAATACTTACGATATCAAAAATACAAAAAGAAAATATGAAATAGTATGCGCAGAAGAATATATGTCTACCCACCACTGTCGCTGGTCAGCGTCACAGTTGCAGTAGTGTTTGGGGTTGGTACAGTTGCGTTCAATGCCACAGGAACACTTCTGTATCCCCGGTCCTGAACCTCCCCAGTAGGAATGCTTCTCATTAGCTCTTCCCACCCACCAGGTGAACGGGGCACCGTCTGGGAATCAAAACAACAAGCTGGAGTCAGTTCACTTCTATCAGTTCAATCAGCTGAATATGAGGAGGGAGGGAGATAAAAGATGTATATCTTCAATTCACTGCTGAGTTATCACCTAACATAAAGCATTTCTCTGTAGCAACCTAAAAGTCTGTTTCCGCTATAAAATAATCTAGATTCAATCATAAATCAATGGAAAAAGATGACCTTAGAGCTAAAGGGTTATTAGGAAACTGAAAACTAATCTATCACCTCTCTGGATGAAATGGCATAATTTCTTAATTGCATATAACTATATGTCTAAACCATCATTCTAATGCGTAGGATGTCTGTGTGTCTGTTTCCCATACGTTCTCAGAGCACAGAAATACATTTACACAACACTGATCCAAAACACACCCTCTTTATTTCAGATTGGGAATGCACGTTCAAATAAACCCTCAATTGAATCGGTTCGTGTTAGTGCACATTGTCAAGATACAGTACATAATTAGATGCCGAGATCTTGGATTCTTCAGGCTGAAGATATTGCTAAAAGCTACCTAGCTACTATGCGAGCTAACATGAAGCCACTGAATTGCATCTAACATTCAGCGTGTTAGCGTGTTGACGTATCCAGCCGCTCTGACATTATTTTCAGAGTGGTTGGTTAAGGGGTGATTCAACAAACATTATTCTGCAGAAACACAAATGAAAAACCGTTGCACAAACGGTTCAAACTTTAGTCCCGCCCACAAAGGTGCTGATTGGCCCGATCGTTTTTCCGAGCTAGAAATCGCGCAACACCAGACACTCTTAATGGCCTCATTGAGAATAGTTTATCCAAGCTCTTGCTTGCCTGTTACCATCCACATCCATGCCTATATCTTATGCCTTTGGTAGCATTGTCCGTATATATCTTTTACTTACATATTTTTTACTTATTTGTTAATATGCATTCATATTTAGGAGAATTTGTTCATTTTGTGAAGTTCGTATATTATGCTAGCTGGACCATGTGTTAGCTCAGTTTTTTTGTTCCATGATGGTCTAAATGCTGTTTCAGAGGCTTTTCCACCCTGATAAGAATAAAATTCTGGGGTAAACTCTGAATACTTGTGAATTTGTGGCATAAAAATGGTCAGATTTAAAGATACTGAATACTGGCATAAGATATCAGCGATTGAAAGCTTCAATCCAAAAATATCTGTATTGGTTTTCATAAACCCATATTGGTTGAACCTTAGTAGGAAGTGTTATTCTATTTCTGAACTGCACCCATTGCTCAATTCACACATCTTGAACAGTGCTCATGAATTCACTGCAAAAAGAGCAAGTACAAACAGTTGGAGAGCAAACTGATTTTACTTTCTAAAGGAGCGACCGGCTGAGATCCCAGCCAGATGATGGTGACATTACCTGGAGTGTTAAGCAGTCGAGACATACGGCAGGCATAGGCAACATGCTGCTCACAATACTCCGCACTGCTGGTGATGGACAACACCTAGCACACAGACAGGAAGGAAGGAAGGAAGGAAGAAGGAAGATAGGCACTCCTTTAGATTTGCACTTCAGCTGTCCTAAAATGGCTTGTTAGCATTTTTAACAGTTCTCTAAATAGCATAAAACTACTGTGACTTTCAACATGCTGTCATTCACCTATCTTTCAGTTACCCTTTCCTTTTTAGAAGAGCAAAAGTCAGGCTAAAATTCAAAAGGGTATCACTGTCATTAGTTTCAATGATTCATGCTAACACTAATTCTAACATACATAATGCTAGCTCAGCAGCCTACAAGTAGGGCGTCTGAGGGAGTCTACAGCAATGATTGAGAACCACCCAAATTAGCATTTGAGGTACAGAAGCTGCTCATAGGACCTGACCCAGCTGCATTTGGCAATTGTGGGTCTGGAACTGATTTGAACTTTCTGCCTATGATCACAGTACTCCCCAAAGGGTACAGAAACACATTTTACTACAGAGACACTACAGAAAATATTTTCTAATGTGGAACTGTCAGTTGAGTATGTGTATATAACCTCCATTTACTCTATTCTTATTTCTGTTTATATCCTTATCTTCTTTGCTGTATCTTATTACTATTTGTGGCTGCAATGACCCAATTGATCCCCCACAGGGATCAATAACATTTCATCTAATCCTAACTCCATGCCAACAAAGTAAAGGCTTCAAAAGGTGAACTAGGTTAAATATTTGAGGTGAAAGTAGCAGCCATGTTATTGAGTACCTGTTCAGCTGTCATATTGTAATTGAGCTGTAACACTGCCTTGCCCTCCTGGTCTGCGCTGGTGACTGACGTCTGAGGAGACAGATTGTTCTTCACTGTGGTCCAAACCTTGTCTTCTAGAAGAGTACAAAACATACAGTAGATAATACATACATACACAGAGAAAAACAATAGGACCGGTAAGTTGTCTTTCATTAACTACGTTTCCAGACTAGAGTAGGTACTGGTCATACTGGTTAAGGTCTTATTCATCTTTACATGAACCATTGATACCCTGTGATTGAGTCTCCCTGTTGCCATGAATTAACCACTTAACAGAATCCCCCTCCCTCTCTGACTGAGCGATATTAGCTTAGCTATTAGGGGAAACAAATGATGATCCCAATGGTATTAGTAATAATAAGTACTGTGTCCTGCCATGTTTTTTCTGTTTGACAGACAGTGAAAACCAAAAGTAAATGCAGTAAGATGTTTCCATGCTACAGTAGCCAGTTTAATATGAGAGCAAGACTGGCATCTTAACCAGGTTTCTCATAATTTGAGTATGAACTTACCCGGGTTATCCTAACCTAGTTTCTCATAATCAGTTTCTATCAACTACTCCCTGTGTACTGGTTCTGTTCCCCCTGCCCTCAAACTCGCCGTTGTCACCCCTATCCTCAAAAAGCCCGGACTCGACCCTGACATCCTCAATATCTATGCCCCTTCAGTACTGGGAGCCATTACATTCATCACAAATGCTGTTGAGGCATATTGGAACTCAAACCCTCACTGTGGATTGGCACCCTTCCATGTTTGTTTGTTCATTTGTTTGTTCTTTCACCCGTCCATCTGTTACGTGCCATATCACAGACACTGCTGATCAAGTTTTAATGAAAAGTGTGTGAATGATGCATCTCACCACTGTGTTGCGGCATTTTCAAAATCACACTGATTGGCCCAGGGGGCCGCTACAATTACAGGTCAAAACAAGGTGACATAATTTGTTACTGATTGGCCCAAAGGGGTATTAAATCACTGGTGGGGGATGGCATGTTTACTGTTGCCTTTTTACCCTGAGATAGGTAGTGAGACATTCATTCATTCATTTTCTCTACTTGCTTATTCCTATTCAGAGTGGCAGGGGACTGGAGCCTATCCCATCATGCACTGGGTGGGACCCTGAACAGGTCACCAGTTCAAAACAGTGCCAACACAGATAAACAGATACTCCCATTCATGCCTATGGATAATTTAGATTCTCCAATCCACCTTAATGTGGGAGGAAACCCAGGAGAACATACAAACTCCACACAGAGAGGACCAGTAATTAAACCTACAACCCTCTGGCTGTAAGGCCACAGTGCAAACCATTGAGCCACCGTGATGCTCAGTATAGTAAAACAGACACAGTCAAAAGCCAAAGCAGTGTTCCTCACCTGTCATGTCACAGCTGACTCTGAAGGGGCCGATGGATCCGCTGCCATCCGGGTCAATCCAGTAGCTCCCTGAACTTTTCCCCTGGTGCTTATACTCCTCACAGGACTGCTGGTATACCGCTACACAGGACACAACACACAGCTCAACAGACACATGGTTACTGTGTGTGTTTGTGTTTGTGTGTGTGTGTGTCTGTGTGTATGATGGAATATCCCACCAAGCTCCAACAGAACCAGTACCTGCAACGTCTACTTGGAATGTCTGCGCTACCCTTAACTTGATCTGCCTCTGCGGTACACATACTGTATATTGGTATCTGCCTTAACGCTATGCTCCCTGCCTATAGTACTTAAAAATGCACATCATGATCTACCTAGTAAGGTCTGCATCCCTGCTTTGTTAAAATAACTCCTGTCTCAATAACACAATTGTCAAATCCTCTTGAGAATTGCTCACCTAGCTTGCCAAGACCCTAAGGAAAGATTCTGTGTCTTAATTTAATCACAGTATTACAATATTATAAACAAGTGCAAGCAATATGTAAGCAACTGTGGGGAAAATCCAGCACATGGAGGTTATTGTAGCCTATCCAGCCTGCTCAGACCACATCAAAAGCCCATGGCATGAAGCACAGGCATGTTCTATGCTATTTTCATTGCTTTACCAATTGATGCATGCATGAACAGATCTTATCCAAAATCTTACCAACCCTTTTTGTGGATGGTATGTTGGCCAATTTAACTTGGATATAAATTATCAGTATATGCCATGACGCATGGAGGGAACACTGAAGGGAATTAAAACATTCTCACCATTATAAATAGGCCATTATGGCAAGAAAACCTCCATTATAAGTCTTTAAATAACAAAACACCTGCTTTTTGAGGTGTGGCATTATTCATGTGGCATGTGTACAAAATAAATTTAGTGTAGCATAGGTGCAGCGCTGGCATCATTTACACTCTGAGCCAGTGCCAACACACATGTAGGGGAGGGTGGGGTAAGATGAGCCAGTGGATAAGGTGAGCCACGCCATGTATCCTAGCAACTAAGCACTATGTGTCATGTGACCAGGCATTTAGGAAGACACTTCCATTACAACGTGGCTGTGATGGAACCAGCCACATAGGACAAGTAGTAAGTACAATTATGCTCGTAAAACAGTTTTTTGTAACAGAAAGCACATTTTTTACGTTAATTGTTTAATGGCTGTTGTCTCAATACCAATTTAGCTTCATTCAAACATATATACAATAAATGTTGGTCTACTACCAAGGACTAAAACCACATGAATTAACTAGCAAAAGGTTAGCAGCGAACTAGTGTGTAGAACTTTTTTCAAAAAGGTGGCTATGGGGTAAGTTGAGCCAAAAGCCAAGTGGTAAATTGAGCCACTCAACATACCACCTTTTTCATTTCTGATATTAACAATAGTATTTTAATGAATAAATCTGCCCCTTGTTGATTTCTGATATTAACTATAGTATTTTATGTATTTGTTTGTTTGCTTTGTATCTTGAACAATATAGAGCAGTGTTTCTGAACTATTGTAAGTCTATTTACAGGCAACGTTACAGTTACGCTACCAGACTAAATCCTGGGTCTCCATTGTAAGTCTATGTAAAATCTTAGAGTAATCTTAGAGGTTTGGTCAGATCTTACAGGTCTTGGTCTGACACTAGGTAGACGTTGAAGGTACTAGTTATGTAGGCTATTGTTGTTATGTGCGTGTGTAGTGTGTATGCGTGTACTCACAGGTATGGCAGGTAGCTCCAGTGTATCCAGTGCCATTACAGTTGCAGCTGAATGCATCCCATGTCTGAGAACAACGACCACCATGCTCACAGTGGTTAGGAACACACCTGACACACACATACACACCACAAAGAGAGAGAGAGAGAGAGAGAGAGAGAGAGAGAGAGAGAGAGAGAGAGAGAGAGACTATGGTTAGAAATACAAATAAAGGCAATCTCAACTTACCACTCTACTATCATTCATGAGTCTACTACCAAGACTCAAGCTTGTCCTATTTTCATGGGACTAGTATTATGTGGGGGCCTCGTGTAATTAATGAATTGTCCCCAACTTCTGCATTTCATGATGCACATTTGCATGGGATAATGAAATTAGCCGAAAACAACAACTTAGAGTGAAATCCAAAAGTGTCTCCCTAACAGCAGTGAGTGAGCACCCTGTCCAGAGAAAGCTGGCCTCGCCAATGATGGCTGAACCTCTCTTCACCATCCCAACCCCATCACACATTAAGAAGAAGACATTTAGTTTACTGACCTCACCGCACAGGATTTCTTGGTAATGAAGTACTCAAAATTCAAACAGTTACCTCTCACCGCCATTTGGGGTCGCCAATGTGCGAAATTGCCTAGTGCAGCTTTAAGTGTCTTTTCCAAAATTGTATTTCTGGTAGAGGATTTTTCCATCTCAATGGTATGTACAGGGAGATTGACAGATACTAGATACTGATGAAGGTTTTAAAAACCTACCAAGTATGCTTTAAACGAGTAGCCCTCAACTTCAGCTGGCTCCACATGTTCTCACTGTTTTCACGTTTACATACTTCTCTGCTGCTTCACCCTCAACGTGAATTGTTAGGGTATTATTCAGGGTAGATGCAAGGTTTGGGAACTTGTACAATAACTATCATTGGTTGCAGTATAAATGCAGAATGGATGGGGTACTTTTACAATAGATATCACCATGACCATTAAATATATATAATGTATAATGGCCTTGGGGGCCCCTATACCACACCCAGGGTACCAATCAGCTGTATCTATTCAAGCATCTTCAGGTTTATGACAGTGTCTGTGCTTGTATGAGGGTTGTGACAGGTCATGGATTGAGCAGCTGCACACTGCCCAGATACTATAGCTGTATAAGACAGTAATCCAACTGACAAGCCCACAGGCCACAGTAGCAACACCCCAAAATCTTGATTATTCAGCTGTAGTGTGTGGGTTGAGGATAGAACCTGTTTTTTCAAGACCGCTCCTGCCCGCTCCCACTGCTTTCTGCGCCACACCCACCCGCACCCACAAGTCTTTGTACCATGCCTGGCCGTCAGACCACATGTAAGCACCTCACCACAGTGTTTCCCACACATAGACTTTACTTGGGCGGGCCGCCCAGGTATATTAACGGCCGCCAAAGTATATTTGGCGACCCATTTTAGCATTTTTTATTTTTATTTTTTTATCCGTCCAAGAGAACGACGCCATCTGCGATCGATTAACTAGTGGACAATCTCCCCTCGCTCTGCTCTACCCCTCCAGGGTTTCCCACAACAAAACTTTATATGAAACTATATAATCGTAAAACTGCGTGTAGCGCATTGATTCGCTCAGCCCCTAATTGCTCCACGTGACCTCTCTCTCTCGCTCTCTCTTTCTCTCTCTCTCTCGCTCACTCTCTCTCTCTCTCTCGCTCACTCTCTCTCTCTCTCGCTCACTCGCTTTCTCACCGGACCCGTCTGTTCGCCTCCCACTGCACACATGTGAGGGAGATTTTTTTTCCATGCCAAGAAGACGGCCGACTGAATTCCCGAAAAGAAGAACTAACAGTTAACGTTACTCGGAATACAGCTGAGTTTCCCAGATTAGCACGCTGTATAGCCTAGCTGCTAGTCAGTATCCACTGAGTGGACTGATAACGTTAATATTAACTTTTTAACTCTGACTCTGAATGTTTGCTCCCTCAATCCAGATTAATATTGAAAAATATTTTCAAAGAAGGAAAAGGACTGGTCCTGAGGAGGAGCAGGACAGTCTGGACCAGAGGAGCTGCTGAGCAGTAAAACAGAGCAGATAATAATGTTAAAGGCTGTAATGTAACGATGTAAAGATACAGGAGAGACTGACAGCACAGAGAGATGTAGCAGGGCAGAGGGGCAGAACAGCTGATTTCTCTGTAAAAGGAGTCTCATTTCTATTCTTCACCTTGTAGACAACAGCAAGCAACAGACAGAACAGTGTAGCACTGTTTATATTTTTAAGTTATGTTATCTTTGACACAAAGTACTTTAGATATATACAGGTTAGTTATTTGTTTGACAAATGGAACTATTTAAAATGGAGTACATTAGATAATTTTTCAGCCATCCAGGTAGTGGGATCCTTTATTGATATTAGCCTATATATTGACAATATAAGACAATACAAGAACAAAAAGGCACTCGCACCACCCCCCCCCCCCCCCCCCATGCCAACCCACCTACCACCACAAGTACATTCGAATTCTGTGGGAAACACTGCACCAATACCCTTAACAGTCCAACACAGAATTTATGATCTATAACTGAAAAGCCCAGTAAAAGATGGTCGACAGCAGCAGGGAAAGTCATCAGCTGTCAGGTTTTCTCCGCTAGGCGAAAGTGCCTCATTTTGTTGCAAGTCATCCTCATATCTCTCCCAGTCTTTCCTGTCTCTCTTCTTGAAACTGTCTAATAAAGGCAAAAATGCCCAAAACGTAATCTTAAAAAAAACAAAGAACTGATATCCTCCCATCTATTTGTTGTCAGGACTAAGGGGAAAGTGCCTCAATTTGACGTCTTTCATTTGGCTGACTGAGATGCATCATATCTATGTCGTGTATACAGCACATAAGACCGGATTCGAATGTCTTATGTGCGGACTTCATGTAATTAATGAATTAACGCCCAACCTCTCTGCTTCATCAAATGCATTCGCTCTGGATAATGAAATTCGCTGAAATCACTGGTGCTTGTCAGCTCTGTGCCTATAAATTAATATATAGCCTAAAGAAACCATTTTATTGTGCCAGGAGTTCAGTTCCCTGATTGAAGCCACAGACAAATGAAAACATTTTCTTTTGTAAAGTGTCATATAAACAATATTTAGCATTATTATTGTGTAATATTGTGGAACTGTGTATGTGTGTGTGTGTGCTTATACCTGTCTATAATGGCACACATGTCCAGGCTGATGTTTTCAAAGGTTCCGATGAGGCCCTGCTCAACAGCCCGGAGGTCGGCTAGCTGGTCGTCGATGTGGATCATTTGCATGCAGCCCTGGAAGGAGCGCTGAAGTGACGGTGTGTTTGTACGCAGGAAGTAGCCTGGGAAAGAAGCAGGGGAGGACAAAGGTCATCAGTCGTCAGGTCGTCAGCTTTTATGGTTCTTTATCAGCCCCCATGTCAAGCCATGTGAAAGCAATGATACAAGCGAATAAGACCAACTTGAGAAATTGGGATATTACGTTCTTCCTGGGCCCCGTTCCTCGTACATGGATAACTGAGTTAGCCGGATACGTTTGTTGACAATTTGACATAAATCCGGGATTTTCTGTTCCTTGAAACAAGCTTAAAATTGAGTCTATCTTGTAACCAGAGCAACAGCTTCTGAAGCTCAAACCTGCAAAAAGGCAGGCTTAGTCAGAGTTCGCTGGATTATGACCATGCCTTTTAAGATTACCCCATCCATGAACTCATTTCCAGACATGGCTGTGCCTTTCTTCAGATCAATTGTTATAGTCAGACAGGCTTTTAGAAGAGAATGTGTATTGAGAGATCAATCCTTCTGTATTTGAAAGATACAGGTCTAGTTTCCACAATTAAGAGTTAAATACATACACTCAGAAAAATGAACATTGACACTTTTAGGTATTAAGTAAAGTTGATTTTATCCAAACACAGTTTCAATAAAATATAAAAAAGAAAAAAAAAATAGAACCAGCAAGACTGAAACAGGTAAAATGAAATGTATTGGCATCATGAGCACAAATTGCATACATTTAAATTCATTAAATTGATTTTAAAAATTCTAATTCATTTAAAGCTGGGGTAGGCAATTTTTTTTAGAACAATTCTGGTAATATCTATTGAAATTGTCCTTGCATCCCAACAGCTATCAATAAATCAAATGCTCTGACAAAAAAATCCAGTCTTTGTGACTGTCCCAGGCCATGTAATCAGCCACTCCAAAAGCTCTGGGTGCCTGAATCTTAACAACCAATCAGGACAGCTCACTGATTGGTGAGTGAATCATGCATATCATTGGTGGTGTTGGCTATCGTAACGCACTGTATTACCTTTGTATTCACTGTTACAGGCTGGTATTACCTTAGTTTCGCTGTAAGCAAAGTTTTGAATTTAAAGCTGGCGTTCATCTACCAGTTCATATTTATTATTATAGTGGCTGGCCTTCATCTTCCAGCTCTCATTTATCGGTAAGCTAGCTTTCATCTACCAGCACTCAGTATTAGTAAACTGGCTTTCCACTAACAGCACTAGTTATTAGTAAGCAGGCCTCCATCTATTGGCACACATTTTAATTACAGCTGGCCCTCATTTACCATCTCTTAATTATTAAAAGGCTACAGTTGTCTTACCTTGTATATATTATATATACTGTATATATACAGTACTGTGCAAAAGTCTTCGGCACATGTAAAATATTCTGTAAAGCGAAGATGCTTTAAAAATAATGAAATGAAAAGTTTCTAAATATCAAAAAATTACTATTAAGAGCAGTCTACTGACACACAAATGGAGAAAACAAATAAACATCTAAGACAATTTTTTCAATTTATTTTAATTGTAAAGCACTTTGTAACTGTGTTTTGAAAAGTGTGCTATAAATAAAGTTTATTATTATTTAATTTTAATTTTAATTCTAAACCCCCTTTTGTTCCTTCTTTATTACATTACTAGCGGGCTCCATTGTCTCATTTTAAATTCAGTATTTATTTTTGGGGTGGCATCCTAATTCCTCCATCCATTCATGGGATATTCCCTAACCCCATGAATGGGAGGTGTTTCATCATGGAGTCTACGCCAAAGTTTCTCTTATGCTTTTTTTTTTTCCAATAAAGTTTCTATTTGAGCACTTAACTTAGTCTCTCCTGGCTGAAATGTGGCTTTTGCATAATTCAATCAGGAAGACTACTAATCCCGCCCACCTCTCTTGCTGGGTTCATTCATGTTTTCTCATCATCTAATCAGTTATCTAGCACTTTCACTCTCTTTTCAGACAGTCTCTCGAAAGTTTGTCCTTGTATGCATTGAGGGTCTAAGGCTGATGGTGCCAGGTTAGGCTATGTAGAATAGCTAGGCTATTATGTCTTGCTAAAATCTGCTTTTGTGTGTCTTGTGCTTTTCCTGTTTGTCCTATATCATTCTGTTCTATGGTTGATTGTTGATCAGTTAGATCTTGTTAGGTTAATTCTCTGTAAAGTAATTTGAGACATGCATGTACTTGAACTTGTTTGGCTTCACTTCACTTGGCTACAAATTGCTTTTATAATGAAATGTTGAATGTAGTGTCTGTAACTTTGTGCTGCTTTTCTTGGCCAGGTCCCTCTTGAAAAAGAGATTCTTAATCTCAATGAGTCTAACCTGGATAAATAAAGGTTAAATAAATAACTAACTAAATAAAATAAACTTCACCAGTGTTTTGACTGACATAAGGGTGAGTAGATAATGACCAAATTTTCATTTTTGGGTGAAATATACCTTTATACCTTTATTAACTGCCTGAAAGTAAAAGTGATGCTGTGATGTTGTGCCACCATTTGATGTAAAATGCAAAGCTACCTTGGTAACTTTCTTACATTTACGAGTCCATTACCTCCAAAGTAGTAGGTTCCTCCAGTCCTGATCTGGATAGGGATGGCTGTTCTGACTGTTGAGGCCTCGTCTCCATCGATGGTCAACATGGCATAGTTTTCCAACGCATTCAGATGGACACTGTGCCATTGGCCGTCATTCAAACCTGAACCTGAGAGAGAAAATACAGTTGACTTCACACAATACAAATACTGATGCTACTACAGCTATAACTACTAGTACTAAAACTACCACTACTACCACTAATAATAATAATAATAATAAAAGCTACACATGTGACGAAATACATCTGAACCTGAAAGGAGAAACACCGTTTATATACAACAGATACAGCTTACTACGATATGATCTGATACAATACTTGGTGCATTGGGATGTGAATTCAGCATAAGGTTCAAGGTACACAGCGCCCAATCCCTACAAATCGTGGTGCTCTGCATGCTCATGTTGTACTGTAGTACAACAGAACACTGGTTACTCTGTGTCATCAACTATAAATCACATCTCAAAATTGGTCACACCCTTGTTTCTTTTGGGTCCCCACATTGCCAGGACACTAATATGTGTAATGAGTCTTGGTCCAGGAGGTGAGAAATATAATGACCATAATACAGTTTAAGCAGGTAATTAGTAATTTGCAATGGTCTGCATTTTGAAAGGAACCTTCCCAACCCCGACAATACACCTCAACCTGAAAACCTGTGAAAAAAACCTGAAAAAAAAATGCAATAACATTGTAGATCACGATATTTTGGCGGGACTGTATCGCAATATAAAATTTGGGATATCGCCCAAGCCTATTTTGGGATTTTATTGCCTCCAAATCCTGTAATATATGAAGTCAAATCACCAAATCAACAATTTTGTCCAGTTTATAGACAGCTATTTGAAGAGCGCTATTGTCTTGGGGTGACAGTAGCCTGACTGTAAGAGACGTGATCGCAAGGTTGATGGTTCATATTTCCTGGACCAGCTGGAAAAGTCTGGATGGGGTAAGTAAAAGAGTAACACTTTCCCTCAACATCTACCGTTGAGGTGCCGTTGAGCAAGACACTCAACCTCCAATTGCTTGAGTTGAGCTGATCAGTGCCCACCAGCATAAGACTGTCGCTGTGGCTGGGCAGTTCTCAGTGAATGGGTGTAGCTGTGAGTGTGAGGAACAGGACATCATGCATTTAGGGAATTCTATAATTGTGGGACATTTCATGTCCGTGGGATGTATCTCACATCTATTTTTATTAACATTTTTTAAAAATGTTTTTTTTATTTTCATATATGATCATGTTTGAGCAAATTATGTATCATAGCAACTGTCATTTATTTATAAAAATAAGCTGGATGTGTTTTTCTCCTGTCCAACGTTAATCACAACACCCTTCTAAAATGAACTTATTTCTGAATTCTTTTCATCTTTTTACTTTATGAACATGAGATAATCATGACAGACAGACATTAATTGCCAATACACTAAACATTAGGTGTGAAATAACAAATTTTAGATATATCCGAGAAATCACTACTAAGTTACCCAATCAACAACTAAGTAATTTGTGATAAGGTGCGACCTCTTTGGCTTTATGAAACCAAATATGAAAGCCCAATACAGCTTATTGCTTACAATTCATCCTGCTCCCATCATGTAATTGTTAGCTCTTAATTTTTTTTAAACACAAAACTGTTTTGTGTAGATTAGACAAACCATAACCTAAACAATAACTCATGCCAATGAAACTTTGCAATCAACAGATATAAACAATTAAACATCTCATTGTGATCAATAGATATAGCTGCTCAAACTAAAACCAATCAGGGAAGGGGGAGGGGCTTAAATTACATCACCAATCGATAAGAAATTCTCTCCTGAGTATGACGAACCATCACTGATTTCAATGACTTTGAAGTTAATAGATATAGATTATGAAAAGCAGCACAAATTTAGCCAATTGGGAAAGAGGGAGGGGCTTAAATGATATCACTATTCGATAGGATGCTCTCTCCTGGGTCTGATGATCACACATCTCAATGCGGCTTCAGGATTGCTCTCCTGAGCCTAGCGAGCTGTCACTCATGTAAATGCAACTTTGGGATCAACAGATATAGACGATCACACATCTCCATGCGACTTCTAGATCAATACAGCCAATCAGGAAAGGGTAAGTAAATAACATAACCAATCAACAAGAAACTCTCCCCCAAGTCCGACAAGTCATCACTCATGTCAGTGTGAGTTTGGGATCAATAGATATAGATGATGAAAACCAGCACAAATTTTTGTGTTTGGGACGGACAAACAAACTGACAGACCAATATGTAGTAGCTGCTGGTTGCAGCTAAAATACGTCTTCTCAGTAATAAATGATTTATCCCAAAAGCCTATGAACTCCACCACACCAAAAAACACTGCACTTAGTGTAAGGTATGTTCTTTCTTGTTTTATATATTTGTTATAGTGTCTGAGTCAAGAGTGGATTTCTTGAAGGTCAACAGTGTTACTCCAATCAATCAATATTAAATGACATTTAATCACATTTTAATCAATTATTTGTGTAATATCTATGACATTTCCTTTTGAAAAATGACATGGTATTTGGTTCTGGGCCTACATGTAGAGCATGTTACCCTGTAAAAGTGCAACACACTTTTGTTATTACTGCTATGTTCTGTAGCTTTGCACACAATATAACTTACGACTTTTGCCATCTTGAAACATGTTGGACATGTAGTGGTTAATAAACTAGCAAGTGACCCATTTTATACTTGTCTGTGAGTTTGTCATGTATTAACAGCTCATCAAGATGAGTGACAAGTGTTTGGGAACTTGACCAACTGAGGGGGAGGAGGGGGAGAAAAGTTGCATATTGGAGCTTTAAGCTGAGGCTCACCCGATGAGATGTCAATGCGCGTGTTCTTCCTCTGCGTCACGTTGATGTAGACGGTGACCTTGCCCTCCGTCAGCCCCACTTCCACCACGCCGTCGGCCAGCGCCGTGTACATCAGCAGCCCGCTGGGGTTCCACGTCCGGAAAGACAGACTGACCGACAGAGTGTCGCTGTCACTCTGCCCCGGCAGCCGCATGAAGGACGACGAGTTGAAGAAGACGGGGAAGGAGGGAGACTCGGCACACGAGAAAGTCAGGTTACGCTACAATGGGAGAGAGAGAGAGAGTGAGAGAAAGAAAGAGGAATGGAGGTTAGTTTAAACCAGTAGATCTCAACCATGGTCTATCGAGGTCCGAGAGTCTGCAGGTTTTCATTCCAACCAAATACTACAGCAGCTGATTTCACTGCAACACACCTTCAACCAGAGCGGAACTAATCAGTGAAATCAACTGCTGTAGTGTTTGGTTGGAATTAACATTTGCATATTTTTAGGCCTCCGTGGATCATGATTGAGGGGATTGAGGGCAATTTGTTATGTTGTTTATTGGATGTATGAAGGGGGAAGTAAAAATAATACATTTTATCACTAAAAGTCTTTCATTATCTTCCAACTAAACCAACACACAGGCCATTCTACTCCAGTGAAAATACCTTCTATCTCACGCAGAATTAGTTTTAATGAATCGTGATGCCAGGTACTGACTTTCTTCATTTTGGGATCAAATATCTGTATTTTTTCACAATCCGGTGTTTACACTGTTTACATTCTTAATGGCTATAGTCCATGGCTTTAAGGTTCAGGCTCCATGGACCCTGGCCACTGAAAGCTCTCTATGTAAGGATACCGTGAAATGTGTCGATCTTATATGGAATTGAGGTAATATCCACCTACAGTAAGAGCCGTGAATTTCTTAGAAGCTGTAAATGCAGCCAATTATACTGATCTTTCCCCTGGCTGTTAAATTTCATTCTGAATCATCATTTCACAGAGGGCCTCTTGGGGAAAACAGGATTTGCTTCCCAATGATGTTTAATAATCAGAGCTGTGTTTGTTGACTGGTATTTGCCCCAGCAAGCCACATTATTTTATCAGGATCAAGTACAGCATATTCTAGCTGTCGGGGGAATAGCACCTGGTTATCCCCAAGAAAACATCTACTCTGATATGAGTCCTGTTCTAATTTGTATGGTTCAAGATGGACAATTGAGGGAGGAGGAATCATAGAAAGTCTCTCATCATCCACTGTGAACCCCACAACACAGACTTGTTTAGCTCCAGCAAAACCTACCTGCTGATCTCACACAAAGTGTTTCTCTATCATGAAAAGACCTTTAGTTTCCTATTGAACCATCCCAAGCTGAAAGCTGCTGCAACACAACACCAGGAACTCTAACAGACAGGGAGAGGCCGGAGTAAGCTGCCTCACACTTGGTAAATCCATTAACTGGCAGGCTGAAACACAGCTAAGAGGCATGGAAGACCTGGAATCAATACCAAAGCCTGGAAATTCGGTAGGCCTTTCTGCATCACGCACCATCACTCCCGTGTTCACTCCCGTGTTCACTCCTGTGTTAAATTTTGGTGTTGATGGGAAATCTTCTCCACAGAGGAAGGGACAAATCAAAACTTAAGATCGAAACCCAAAAGTGTTTCCTAAACAGCAGCGAGTTAAGTGCTCCATCCAGAGAAAGCTGAACTCACCAATATTAGATCTTTTGCCTGTCTCGTCCCTTTGGTATCCTTTGGTAGTGAAGTCCTCAAAATTCAAACAATTACCTCTGGCTGCCATTTGGGGCCGCAAACATGCAAAGTTATGTAGGGCAGCTTTGAACTTCTCAAAGAGAAAGAGTGTGGGTGGAATATGGAAGCCCATTCCCGCCACTCAAAAAAAAAAACCAACTGAATTGTGAGTTTTTTTCTGGCAATTGTAACTTTATTTCTCAGAATTCTGACATTATTTCTTCCACTTCTGACTTTTCTCAGAATTCTGACTTTACATCTTGGAATTCTGCCTTTGTTTTTTTGCGAGAGAAAAAAAAAGTCAGAATTCCGAGATATAAACTCAGAATCGTGAAAAAAAAAGCAGAATTCTGAGAAATAAAGTCTGAATTCTGAGAAATAAAGTCTGAATTCTGAGATTTAAAGTCCGAATTCTGAGAAAAAAACTCACAGTTGAGTCGTTATTTCTTTGGCGGGAATGGGCTTCCACAGTGGAAGACAGAGACAGACACACATACAGCCATAGAGAGAGTTGTCTTACAAAGCTGGAGATGTCGACTTTCTTCCTGCGGACCAGGTTGGTGATGTTGTCTCCGTTGTAGGTGATTCCCTCCATGCAGCCCACAAAGTTCTCTCGGCTTCCTGAGCTCGGCTTCGCTGATACTGGCAACCCTCCAAAACTAATCTGTGGAAGAAACACAGCACAGTGGAAAAAAACAGACTTTACTGTATGTTAGGCTTGGGCCGATATTCAATATTATCGAATATCACAATATTTTGTGAATATATTATGGGAAATATATTTCCCGCGATATTGAGCATTAAAAAACTGGGGAAGAAATGGAAAAAAAAACTCCCCCCGTGCGTAATAATATCATATATTGCGATATTTTGGTGGGACAGCATCTCAATATAAAATTTTGGATATTGCCCAAGCCTACTGCATGTTTAGTGTATTATTGTGGTGTGTGAGATTCATGAACATTGACCTAGATGTTGTGACCAGATGCACCTATTGTAAAGCACTTTAAAAATGCAATCTGGAATTTATTTGACCATAACACATGTTTTTGAAGAGACTAATCAAATTAATAAAATAAAAAGGTGAATTAAAAAAATACTCAATTGAATAAATCACTGTGTAAATAATGTCATAACATCATAACTGGGTTACAATTAGGCTTGGGCAATATCCAAAATGTTATATCGCGATACTGTCTTGCCAAAATATTGCAATATACGATATTATCGCGGGGGTGCGGGGTTCAGTTTTTTTTTCCCCAGGTTTTTTTTTTTTTTGGGGGGGGGGGGGTATTTTATGTTATTTCTTCCAAATTACATCAAATTTCTAGGCTGTGCGGTGGGGAACATTTATATATTCGATAAATTCATGAAATATCGCGATATTTGATAATATCGAATATCGGCTTTATCAGATTATGAGAAACCTGATTAAGATGCCTGGTTTACTCCCACATTAAACTGGTTACTGTGGCATGGAAACATCTTACTGCTTTCACTTTTGGTTTTCACTGTCTGTACAAACTCAGACTCACACAATATTATGGGTACATTTTGATGTCAACAAAAAACATAGTGGTGAGCAGTACTTACTATTAATATTATCACTGACATCATTTGTTCCCCTGTATTAGAAGTAAGATACTATTGCTCAGTCAAAGAGGGAGAGACATATTCCGTTGAGTGGTTTATTCATGGCAACAGGGAGATTCAAGCACAGGGAATCAAAGGTTCATGTAAACAGATTAACATGAACAAGACCTTAACCAGAGTACGGGCAATAAGCAGGTTACTGTGGCATGAAAACGTAGCCGGTGTTTCAACAGGGGGAGCCATACTGTAATTACAAATTGGGCCTTTAATAGTAATTGTAATTCTAAACTGTAATTTCTTGTAAAAACTTCTATATTGTCAAAAAGCTCCAGTTCCCAATTATAAAGCATCAAACTTTACTACATAGTGAAGCTTAATGCAGTACAGTATAACAGGGTGGTGTGTGGTGGAGTGGAGTACAGTGCATTGCAGAATCCCTCAAGACAGAAAGAAATGCTGCGAGGAGAAGTGATTAATTTTGCTTTCCATGCCAGCCTTCCAGATTACAATGAATGAAATGGTCAAAGGGACCAAGCTGGTAGTCCTACATCGGTTTCAGGAGCTGCTTTGTCAATGTAAAGTGCTGATTGATCTCTGCAGCTATGATTCTGTGCTTTATCTGTGTGCGCTTCCACTTTCTCTTGCCCTACTTACATGGTACAATAGCCGGCTACATCAGAGAGCAATTTGTCATCTGGATCCAGAATCAATACAACATCCTGTCCTTCAGGGAGTCAGCGTCTCCACTATCAGTAGTATTCACCTGCTCCCATTGGGTAAATGCAGGCTTTCCTTCCAGCATATGGGAATGAATTGGCTGACTAGGCTGAGGCGCATAGAGTAGCTCCTGAGACTGTGGGCACAAGTCTGGTTTATCATCGGCCTTCAGAGCAATCTTTAAAAAATAAGGCCCCTTCTCTAACAAAATGATAGCTGGCATTTTAAGTAAAGCATATTATGGAGCACTATTAAAATGATTTATCTTATTTTACCTTTTTTCACCTTTCTCTGATAGAACGGATGGATACATTTTAGAAATATTGGGTGATGAGTTTCAGGTGTCATCTCAACTTTAGGATGAAACCATTTAAAGGTGCATTATGTTAAGGTTTTTACTGTCCCATATCACAAAAGGACCATAATATATCTGCGGGGGGTTGATAGGATTGTTGATCAATTCCAATGACTCCATGATTACTTTGCAAGGTGCTGAGGTCTGGCTTTCAAAACTCTTTCAAAGTACTGCCCCTGAATGAATGAACAAATAAATGAATGAGCAAACATATGAATGGCCAGCCCTTTCCGCCACATAAATGACGTGTTGTTTCTGTCTGCAGCATAGCAAGCACATTCCTGTAATTACACAGAGAGAAGGGGAGTGTTGCGGGTTGGCTGTGTTAATGGATATTGACAGGTATACTGGGAAACCAGAGCTCTGCTACATACTTGCAGAATTCCTGCTGAGAGAATGGTATCAATAGACATATAAACAGTTAATATTCTACTATAACATTTCACTTCGGTAGAGAATTCTTTTTTCTTTTTTTTTTATTAAATGCATATCTTTTACTGAATACAAATATTGTTAACCTCTGTTAACCATTTTTTTTTACACTTTTTTGAATGTATGACAGCCTTGTCTCAGCTGCATCAAATAAGCTCATAATTGTCTTAGAAGTATTGCTTTTTGAAATAGGTTTTCCAAATGAAAGCAAATAAATTTTGATTCTTAAAAGCATAGACTGATTTAGGTTCAACCGCAGCTTGCACCTCAAAGTGTGGTATCACAACAACCCTTTCAATGCAGCTGCCCGCTCCTCCACTAGCTCTGAACATGAGAACGCCACACCATGCAGGCCCAAATCCACTTTCCTACCATAAAATGCTAACCCCACACTCAATGTGAGGTGGTTAAGCTCTTTGCTAAAAGAAGGAGAGTGAGACAGCATAATCTTTCAAAGGAAGAATGTCAAGCATTAAAATGGCCTGCTGAGAATAACAACATTGTGGTGAAACCTGCTGACATTCAGGAGGGCAGCTGACAAATCCTGAGTACTACTTGGCCCTGACTTCCAAACTCTTAGAGAAAATGAAAAGTGAGCTCTCAGACCTAGTACCTATGGTCATAGGGATGGATGTTTCACAAGGAACATGATATTTTATTTTGTGAGACACCCAGAATCCCATATTTTTATATGCTACCTCAGATTCACAAAAATCTATAAACTCCACTAGGTAGACCCATAATTGGTGGCAATGATGCTTTGACTGAACCAGCATCTCAATTTGTTGATTATTTCCTTTGTGCCTGAGCTCCTTTCATTTATTCATTTATTTAGCACACATTTGCATAATAAATTGAATGATATTAAAAACAAATGGCACGTCTTTTCTAGTCACAATGGATGTGGAATCCCTCTACACAAACATTGATCATGCAGAAGGACTTGAGTGGACGCTCAAGAACAATGTATTTTTGTTTCATGGCCAATTCTTAAGACAAGTTAAAGGAACTGCTGTGGATGCTTGTTTTGCCCCCAAATTATGCTAATTAAGGATTCCAGTCCGTAGAGCTGGCAAATGGCAGACACATCAAATTTCATGGTGGGGTAGATATATCGATGACGTAATCTTAATTCGGTCTGGCACTGAAACTTCTTGATTTCTATAGATATGCCAATAGTACCAACTCAAAATTGAAAGTTAACTTAGAATATTGACTGAGATTAATTTCGTCATTCATTCATTTGAAAATCAATAAAGATCCTAAAGGTGACCATACTTCTATATTTAGGAGATCAACAAATCACAACACAATTCTCAGAACCAACAGTTTTCATCCGCTTTGGTTGATTGGAAATATATCATTTGGTCAATTTCAAAGAATCAAACTTATTTGTGATTTGAAGCAAAATTTTGAGCTTATGCCATTGCACAGCATTATTTCTCTGTTTTTACCTCGTAGTCCAGGTCCAGGTGGTCAAACTCTCCATTAGTCCTGAACTGCTGAGTGTGGTGGTCCAGAGTGAAGTTCACGTTTCTACGGTAACGCTGTATGACGACCGAGTGCCAGTGGTCATCGTCCAATAAGCTCCCGCTGGTCACTGAGGTGTGGCCCTGGATGGAACCATATTGGTTGCTGCCTGGAGAGGAGACAGCCAATCAGACAGTCAGACATGTCCAGGATGTTTTTTCTGCCTCTCGCTGTTTAGGTGTTCTGAATCTCTTTACTTGACCAGCCCTATAACCATAAAGCACTGGTGACCACATTGCTAGGCTTGGGCCGATATTTGATATTATCGAATATCCTGTGATATCGAATGTCGCGGGAAATATCACAATAAAATATCGCGATATTTCCTGCAATATTCAATATCACAGGAAGTGAAAAAATTGTCTTTTTTCAATT
The DNA here is from genome assembly GCF_048128805.1 of Centroberyx gerrardi. Classification (NCBI taxonomy): domain Eukaryota; kingdom Metazoa; phylum Chordata; class Actinopteri; order Beryciformes; family Berycidae; genus Centroberyx; species Centroberyx gerrardi. The sequence continues at coordinate 1,605,545 of NC_136009.1, read as the reverse complement.
AAGTGGGTTCCCTGTTCCACAATCAGCCCGTTTGTTTCCTCCAACACTTTTATAGTAAGATAAAAATTTCTAGGCTGTTAAAATTTTGGATATCCCTCAAGCCTACATATTACTAGATATATTTACAGGGTGAAAATGATGTAATGTAACAATGTCCTGCTCTGGGGAAATGTAGTCTCTCCCGCTCTGTTATCTACTGCTGTCAGAACTACAACCAGAATCTACTTTGCCAAAACTAGGTGACTAAGGTTGTTGCTGAGCTTTAGCCTGTCTCTGAAAAAAAAAACAGAAATGTAGTTCTTTTACTATCCTTCAAACTAGACAGATTTTACAGAACTACATCACCCAGGTCGATGCTCAGCTGCAGCCTGTCTGTGGAAAACACTAGAGAAATGTAGTTCTTTTCCTATCCTTCAAACCGGACTGACTGTAATAGAACTATTACCCAGGTTGATGCTGAGCTGTAGTCGAGCCCTGCGGAGCTCCAGGGAGATGTAGTCGCCCTGCTGTCCCTCTCCGTGGAGCAGCACCCCATCGCCAGCCGCGGTCCGAAATTTCAGGGAGATGACATCCTTCACGATCTTCATCTTCTTACTCCTGAAGCGGTAGGAGATGACACTGTGGCCGTCAAAACTGATCACATCTGCCCCTGGAGGACAGAAAATAGAGAGTTGCATTTTTTACTTCCCATTCATTTGAATGAGGCCACAAAAATAGCCTGAAAACTGACATTTAACACGTTGGTGAACAGATTCAACAACAGATCCTGCTACTGTGATTTTCAATTGACTGTGGGTCCAACGTTTTAGAACATAATTTCACCAAATAGCATTTTTATTGATAGAACCATGCTCTTTTCTAGCATGTCAGCTGCTGAGCAGCTCGACTGAAGCAGTTGGAGGCTAAGTGCTTTGCTCAAGGGCATTACTCATTCACTTTCTCCACGCACATTTTCCCACCCAGTCTGGGGATTCGAGCCGACAACCTTCCAGTGACAAGCCTGCTTCTCTAGGCTACCACCACTCCAATGAATCAAGGTCTACATTATATCATGCACATGCACTCATTACTTGGCGTTTGCTGCTTCGTACAGTGCGACTCTTGACTAGATGGGGAAGTCGGGGTAGTGTGAAAAAAATAGTTGAGTTTTCAAGAAGTTGGGAAAAGAGCCATTCCTTGCTCGATGTAGAATATACTTAGGCAGCTGAAAATATAACATCCAATGGTCATAGATGGCTAATCTCCACTGCATTTAACACACTTTGTATGCCCACTTGGTTTGAAATATGCTGCAGGAGAGAGCTTTTCTACTGACGTCCCTGTACAACTTCAGACTTGTGTTGTCAGAATTCTGATACTGCTAGAATACATTTTTCCATTTTCTTTCTCTTCCTGGCTAGCTACTTAACTTGTTGTTGCTACTGGACACACGTGGCACAAAAGTTCAATAAGGTTGAAGTTTGGGCACTAGGGCTCCAAGCTGGAGGCATTGAAAATTTGTTCACATGCAGCACAAGCCATTGAAAATAATGGGTTAGAATAGAATAGAATAGAATAGAATAGAATCAGGGTGGAATCAGGTTTTCTGTCTCATATCCAGCTGTACTCACAGTATGAGCAGCCATACAGCTCCAGTCGGACTCCGATGCGTCCCTCCCTGCTCCAGTCCAGCGGGATGAAGCGGACGTAGCGAGCCAGGATGGCATGCTGCAGCTCATAACGAACCACACTCTCGCTGTTGGAGTTCCCTGCAAATGTCTGGAACACAGCACAAACAAACGAACCCCATCACAAAAGCCTTATTCTTGAGTATTATAAATACCCAGGTATTTTAGTTTTGCATTAGATTACATTACACTAGATTACATTACCTTTATTATTAGATTAGATTAGATTAGATTCTTCATTACCCAGATGTTGCCATCCTGTAGATAAGGCCTCCAGTTTTTCCCTGTGTCGCTGTAAAGCAGACGATACTGGCTCGTCCAATCAGAGCTACTGTAGCGGCCCTGTGTTGCTATGTCAACCACCTGCTTCCTGGAACCCAAGTCCACCTGTAACCACTGGTAATGGTCCGTATCCATGGGCGACCAGCCCCCAGCACCTAGTTTTATGGGATGGTTTAGAGGAGAGGAGGGATGCAAGCAAGAAGGGAGGGGACCAGAAATGGAGAGGTGTACATTCAGTGTCAACAAAGCCTTTTCCAAAGTGAAAAAATTCCAGGTGATCTTACTATTCAAGCATTGGAGGAAACAATGGCCATTTGGTATAATTTGCTCATTCCTGCTATTTCCAGATTTTTTTTTTCATTTTTCACTTCAAGTATGATAGTATATTATATTTTTTAGTAAATTATAGGTTTATAAGTTTAAAAGTACGATTGTGGGAAATATCTAATATCTTTTAATATCTATTATATTTGATAATATCGAATATCGGCCAAGCCTAATAACTACACAGATAAGAAGGAAGTATACCAAGAATAGATTTATAGATACCAATGAGTCTGTGCATGGATAGGGAGGGCCAGTTAACTCTAGTATATAAGATACAATGATAAGTGAGAGCTCTACACCCAGTAACAAACCTTATCGCACCATGGTAAACTGTGTCCAAGGTTTGAAAGGGTTTGATAAACCAAGGGTTGTAATTGTAATTTTCCCAACGCATAAATGATCATGTAATCCTTCATTCGAAGATAAAACACAAAAATCAGAACTACGGATGCCACGGAGCTGAGCACACGTGAACGAACTGAGCTCTCTAACATATCCTTTTATCTGACTTAAAACTTAAAATTAAACTTTCGAGTTGGGCCAATTTAATCTAAAGTGCTTAACTAACTGATGAGGAATGGACCGTCGACAGAAAAACAGAAACAGAAACAAAAAAATGGTCAAAGCGACGAGGAATCTCTTGCTAGTGATGCTGCAGCTAGCATTAGCCCCCAGGAGGCCGCTCACGCCATGGATGACATTAACCCAACACTCTCCGAAACAGAAAATTCTGTCGGCATGCTTGCTGTTCTAATCAGGGAAATTCAAGAGGGAAACAAGACTCTGTCACAGAAAATCGATTCGAAATCTGCGCAACTCCAAACTTCCATCGATGGAGTGAAGGCTACCTTGGAGGGCTTGCTAGCAAGGGTAAAGGAGGCTGAGCAACGCATCAGCGGCACGGAGGACACCGTTAATGGGCTTGACCGACTGACTAAGCAATTGCAAAAAGACAACGACTTTCTCAAAAATAAAATTGATGAACTGGAGAATCACAGCAGGCGGAACAATGTACGTGTGGTGGGACTAAAGGAAGATAGCGAGGGCCGGGATCCTGTCAAGTTCTTCACTGAATGGATACCTGACGTCCTGGGTGCAGACCTCACCAGGCCGGTGGAAATTGAACGCGCCCACAAAACCCTGAATCCCAAGCCCAAACCAACCGGGCCTCCTAGACCTGTTTTGATCCGTCTGCTTCGATTTCAGGACCGAGAAAAGATCCTGCGTCTTGCAAAAGCGAAAGGAAACATCACTGTTGATGGCAAGAAAGTCAGCTTTTTCCCCGATATGAGCCTAGAACTAGCCAGGCGTCGCAAACAGCTCATCCCAGCCTTAAAAGCTATGAAGGAGAAGAGCATCACCTGTTACCTCATTTACCCTGCACGATTGAAGGTCCAGTGTGAAGATGGACGAATCCGCCTATTCGACACAGCGGGAGATGCGTTTAAGTTCCTAAACGAAATGGACTGAATTTACTGGATTGGTGTCTAAAGTTAGTAAGGGAACTATTCCTATATGCTTAGCCTACCTGTTACTTATATTTGGAATTGGATTATTTCCATGCCCTGGCACTTAGGGTGAATCGGACTTCTACATCTTTTGTTCTCCACCAGTGTATCGGTGAGTGCGCCTATAATCTGTTTTCCCCCCTTTTAATCGTGATTGATTTGCGGGAGAGTGATTGGCTGATTAGAGTCAGAGTGATACGAACATTATTACCAGACGAACTTGAAAGGCAAGCCCTTGTTATATAGACTATGCGTATTCACATGTTTTTTCTTCTTTTCTCCCCCTATGACTCTCCCCTCTTGTTAATTTAATTTATTTTATTTTATTCCCTAAAAGCAACTAAACTGGATGTAGCTAAATCCTCAGGAATTGTTGGTAAATATTTTACAGCTGTTTTAAGTGAAACACGTTTATTTCTCTATTCTACATCTGTATAAGGCCTAGAATTTCAGTAGTTGAATACTCTTCTGTGGGACAGTTAACTTTGAACTGAACAGAACCTTACTCAATCACGTATTTTTATTGTTATTATTTTTTATATATAGGCTATATTCACCCATTCATTTGAGCCGAAATGTAACACCTTTGACTTGGCTGTAAATATTTTCGCCAACCAGAACATAATAGTGTTTGTTTTCAACTACTGTATATGAGAGCTCGCAGGTTCTGTTTAAAGTCTGAGTTAAAGAAGAAAGAAGAGCGAGCAACTAAGTTTCTCTAAAGTGTATTCATGTTTGATTGTCTGGATAGTAGACTGACAATCGGGAAGGGCGGTGTTTATGTTTTTTGTTGTTTCTGTTGTGCTTTTTTCTATGTATTGTTTTCCTTTTTGAGAGACATCTGGATCACTACATTTTTTCAAATAATAGCATCTTACTTGATTATTTACATGAAGGGGATAATTGTCTGGTTACTACTCATTGGAAATCAAGCCCATGATAAGTCCATTGAAATTTGTAACATTTAATACAAAAGGCTTGAACAACCCAATCAAGAGGAAAAGAGTCTATACTTACCTCAAGAAACTTAAAGCGGACATTATCTATTTACAAGAAACACATTTGACAGACAGCGAGCATAAAAAATTTAAAAGAAAATGGATAGGTCAAGTTTTTGCCTCATCTTTTAGTTCCAGAGCAAGAGGAACAGCAATTTTAATAAGTAAAAATATCCCGTTCAATGTTACTAAAACCGTATTTGACCCATCAGGTAGGTTTGTTTTGGTTCAAGGACAAATGTATTCAGAATACTGGACTTTAATGAATATTTATGCACCCAGTTTTGATGACCCCTTATTTATCCAAAATGTTTTTCTCCAGATTATTCAAGCACCTGGGGCCTATATTACGAAGCAAGTTCAACAAAGTTAGGGTATGTTTGAGTTAGCCGGCTTCACTAAACCTAACATTGGCGATCCAGATAACCGGTCTCACGTAGCTGGTTATCAACTGGCTCTGTCAACCCAGGATTTACCTATCCAGCTATGAGCGCGTTCACATGAAAGAGGCAGGGTTTGTAACAAATGGCCAATCACTTGCAACATGGACAGATCCAGATCAGACAATTTGGATAAGATAAGATGAAACTACTGATCCCCGTGGGGAAATTAGATAGTTGTGCAGCAAAAGTAATATGATTCAGCGGGGAAAAGGACATAGAATATAAGCGCAAAACTATAAAAATAAGTAATAGCCTAAAAATAGGCGAAAATAATAAAATAGGCTAATCAAACAATAAAAGCCATAAACAATAGACCTAATTATAGGATGATATAAGCCCTAATATTTCCTGCTGACATTTTCAACATGGGTATCGGAAAGAAATGGATAGCTACTAACATTGGGTTCTTCTCTCAAGAAGAACAAATTCTTATAATGAATAACTGTCAGCATTACAAAACATAACCGCGAAAAGTAAAAGTTGTTTCTGCTTCCAAGGCTAGAGAGGATTACTGGAGGAACTGCCCCGTCATTAGGACACAGTGGGCATATTTTTCATTGATAAAATAGTTTGTGGACACATTGAGGCTGTAAAAAGATTTTCTATTCATAAAGTCGGCCTCATGTTCTTCGGGGCTGCGGTAATGGAATATGAATAGCCGACGTGGAACCAAACACTGTTGGGAATCCAATTAAATAAAGTCAGCGCAATTAATATATGCAACAGTAACTTTAATCTATTCATAATATGGTCACTTAAGTAGCCTACCTGCTATATCTCCGATATAAGTTATCATGGAAAACAACGTGATTCTACTGGTCTGTAAACACGTCGCCCTGCGAACAACACTTCTTACTGTCTGTTAATTCAAAAATAACAGTTTTCAGTTTTTTATTGGAGCAGGTTAGCCGTGCAGCATAAGTTACCATGGTGATCTACCCCGGTTAAAAGTGAACCACCTTCATGAGACTGAAAAGCCAGGGTTAAACCCAAAGCTAGCTTGCTAACCCCAAATCCTGCTTCGTAGTACAGGCCCCAGGATGGCTTCTGGTGGGAGGGGATTTCAATTTTTGTTTGGATACAGTGCTTGATAGATCCTCGGATAAGCCCTCCCCTCTTACCAAAGCGGCCAAATCCACAATCTCTTTCATGAGGGACCTAAATTTGACTGATGCTTGGAGACAGATGCACCCACAGGACAGGGACTACTCATTTTACTCGCACCCACATGACACACATACCCGCATAGATAATTTTTTGATATCTACTCAACTATTTCATAGAGTGTTGGATACTGAATATCTTTCAAGATTACTAAGCGATCACTCTCCTTTGGTGCTATCTGTCTCCATTTCTGACAAGGTAACTGGAACATACAGATGAAGACTTAATTCTACACTTCTAAAACAACCTGAATTCTGTACATTCATCAGAGAACAGATTAATTTACCCTAACCCTAACCCTAACCTTAACAAACAAACCCTCTGCTCCTAGCAATTTCATTTTTTGGGATGCACTAAAGGCCTACCTGAGGGGACAAATCATTTCCTATACAAAAGGTTTGAAGAGAAAACACAGCGCCAAACTTACCGTTCTTGAATCTGAAATTCTTACACTTGAGAAAACATATCAAAGAGCTCCAACTAAAGACTTGTACAGAGAATTGGTCAATCTAAAATTAAAATACAATACTATGAATACATACCAAGCAGAGAGAGCAATTACTAGGTCAAAACAACGATACTACGAAGTCGGAGAGAAAGCGCATAAAGTGCTGGCATGGCAACTTAAAGTTGAGGAAAGCAAGCGAACAATTAATGCTATAGAAACACCCTCCAATGAGATATCCTATAATCCTACTGAAATTAATGATGCCTTTAAAAAATACTATATGGACCTTTATACCTCACAATCAAATGGGGATCTATCAAAAATAGACTAATTTCTCTCCTCAATTAACTTACCATGCTTATCAGATGAAGATAGAGAGAGTCTGGAAGAACCATTTTCTACCTATGAGTTGATGGAAGCTATCAAATCTCTATCTACCAATAAATCTCCGGGGGACGATGGCTTCCCCTCGGAATTTTATAAAGAATTTAAAGACCTTCTTACACCACCCTTAATGGAGGTACTCGAACAAGCCAGGAGGGACAAATGTTTTCCAGATTCTTTCTCTCAAGCTGTTATTACGACTATTTACAAGAAGGGGAAAGACCCGCTAAAATGCGCCTCCTACAGGCCAATCTCTCTCCTTAACACAGATTATAAATTGGTTACTAAAATGATATCTAAGAGGTTAGAGACATATCTCCCCCTGCTGGTCAATCCGGATCAAACGGGCTTTATAATTAATAGATTGTCCTCCAATAATTTAAGGCGATTGTTTCACATAATCCATTTTGCTAATAAAAATAAAGTACCAAGTCTGGCAGTTTCGCTCGACGCCGAAAAAGCTTTTGATATGGTCAAATGGCCATATCTATTTTGTGTTTTGGATACATTTGGTTTCGGCGCTGTGTTTATTGATTTGATAAAATCACTTTATAAATCTCCCAAAGATAGGATTATTACTAATGGGATTACCTCTAATCCTTTCCATCTTTATAGGGGCAACAGACAGGGATGCCCGGCTAGCCCCGCCCTTTTCGTGCTCGCCATCGAACCATTGGCCATTAGAGGCAACCCTAATATAGGTGGCTTTGAGGTTGGCCCCGATACGTACAAGATATCACTTTTCGCTGATGACATTATCCTATATCTAACTAATCCTGAAAGCTCCCTTTCTCATCTACAGAATCTATTAAAATCTTTTTCTGGATATAAGGTCAACCTTGACAAAAGTGAAATTCTGCCACTGTCTGTATTTGATTATAATAGTGTCAAACATAAGTTTCCTTTTAAGTGGTCACCTATGGGTTTCAAATATTTGGGTATTTTTGTGGATAGCAACCTTAAAAATCTTTACAAACTCAATCTAGCCAGCTTGTTGCAGAAGATGGGGGAGGATTTGAGAAAATGGATAGATTTGCCACTCACCTTACTGGGCAGAATCAGTGTTACAAAAATGAATACCCTGCCTAGATTCCTATATATGTTTCAGTCACTTCCGATCCTTGTCCCACCAACTTTTTTTTCCTCCCTCAACAAATTGATCAAACAGTTTATTTGGCATGGTAAGACTCCAAGAGTCAGCATGGACAAATTAACTCTGAATTATGACAAAGGAGGGCTGAAACTCCCTAACTTTCGAATGTATTACTATGCCACCCAATCCAGATTTTTGGCACAGATGTTTGATAATGGCCTTCCCCCTTCGTGGCTCAACATTGAAAAGATAGAGATGAATGAGGAGACATCAACAGATTTGCTGTATAAATGGGATAAAAAGTCAATTAAAACTGCAACAGATAACCCTTTAATCATCCAGTCAGTTCAAATTTGGTACAAACTGCATGAACTGTTCAATGGATTCCTTTCCCCTAAAACCCCTTTATGGAGAAATAGACTACTACCAATGATCTTTCAGAATAGTAACTTCAGATTATGGTCCGAGAAAGGCATTAATCACCTAGAGCACTGCTATGAGGAAGGAATCTTTATGTCCTTTGAACAGTTTAAACAGAAATACTGCTTGACGAATAAAGATTTCTTCAGCTATCTGCAGCTACGCGACTTTATCAGAGTCAACCACAAAGGCCGGTGGAATTTACCTACCATAACACCTGTGGAACAATTGTGCTATGCTGACCAACCATTATATAAAACTATCTCTAGAGTGTATGATGCTCTTATGTCGAGTTTATTAATACCTGATCTGGACAGATCCAGACTTAGATGGGAGAAAGACCTGGGAATAAATCTGGGTGGGGAACTATGGAGTGACTTGTGCAGAGATGGTGTCACCTCTACTTTAAACTCTAGATATAGATTGATACAATTTAACTTCCTGCATCAGCTCTATATCACCCCATATAAACTGCACAAATACAACTCCAATATATCGCCCCTTCGTTTTAGATGTGGCTTAGATGAGGGAACATTCCTACATTCCACTTGGCAGTGCCCTAAACTTCAGGGGTTTTGGCAGGGGGTATGTGACACCCTATCCAGTATTCATGGTGTTATCTTTCCATTGGATCCGGAGATTTGTTTACTGGGTAACTTTACTAACTCCAACCTTAAAAATAGCCACGCTAGGAGAGGGAAATATTAGAGGCAATAGCCCTAATGCGCAGTGGAAAATCCCCGGGCCCAGATGGGGTTCCGGTGGAATGGTTTAAGGCTTTTAAAAATAAGCTCACTCCCTACCTGGTTAGAACCTATAACTACAGCTTCAACATTGCCCACCATTTACCGGAAACGATGTCATTAGCCAACATCTGTTTGATTTTGAAAAAAGACAAGGACCCCGAAGACCCAGCGTCTTACAGGCCTGTATCGCTCATTAATGTAGATGCAAAGATTTTGGCTAAGGTCTTGAGTTTGAGGCTTGAATCACTAATATCAATATTAGTAAAACCTGATCAAACAGGCTTTATTAAAGGAAGAAGTTCCTTTAATAACATCAGGAGGCTTCTGAACATAATACAGCTAGCCAGTGATAATGATGTACAGGGTTTGGTAGTATCTCTGGATTCATTAAAAGCATTTGATAGGGTTGAATGGCCCTTTCTTTTCTATGCAATGGAAAAATTTAAAATAGGTGCAGAATTCATTGATTGGGTGAAATTGCTGTATTGGTCCCCTAAAGCAGCTGTTGTTACTAATTCCTACTGCTCAGATCCTTTTCCATTAGAGCGTGGAACCCACCAAGGATGCCCCTTGAGCCCTCTTTTGTTTGCATTGGCTATTGAGCCCTTAGCAGAGCTCATTAGAACTACCTCAATGATTAAGGGCTTCAATGTTAAAGGCACAGTACATACAATTTCTCTTTATGCGGATGATGTCCTGCTGTACTTAGTCAAGATAGATACTACCATCCCGTGTCTGCTTGAATGTTTACAACAATTTGGACATGTATCAGGTTTTAAGGTGAACTTATTAAAAACGGAGGCAATGCCCATTGGCTCTGCTCCACCTAGTGGCTTTCCTTTTCGTTGGTCACCTAAGGAGATAACATACCTTGGAATAAGAATTGGTCCCTCTCTTAAAAAACTGATTAAGCTTAATCTTAAACCAATCATAATGCGCATTAAGGAAGACTTGCATAGGTGGAGAACCCTACCTGTTTCCTGGTTGGGCAGGATAAGTGTGCTCAAAATGAATATATTACCTAGGTTGTTGTACCCCCTACAGATGTTGCCAAACTCAATTCCCAATAGCTTTTTCATGAATTTAGATAAAATGTTTACCCAGTTCATTTGGCAGGGTAAAAAGGTTAGAATGAAAATAGGTAAATTACAGAGAGGCAAAGAACAAGGGGGACTGGGAGTCCCAAATATGCGGCTTTACTATTGGGCAGCACAAATGCGGTATATATATGAATGGGTGAATCCAGATGTTACAAATACATGGATCGATATGGAGTCTAGAAACTGTGGTATACTGACACTAAAGGACTGCCCCTTTGTAAATCATAAGAAGGTAAAACTGGAGGTTCAAAATAACTTTATTGTTTTGAACACATTGAATACATGGAATAAGATTAAGGTTTGTTTTAAACTTAAAAATCATTTTTCACTTCTGGCTCCCATATGGAGAAATCCAGATTTCCCCCCTCATGCCAGGATTTAGTGTTTAGGCTCTGGCAGGAAAAGGGTCTGGACCAGCTTGTTAAACTCTATGAAGGAGGAACAATGGAGTCATTCGAAGGCTTGAAGAGTAAATATTCTTTACAACAGTCTCATTTCTTCCGCTATTTACAAATAAGACATTATATACCAAAAAATATACATGCTCCAAATGTGTCTTTCTTGGAAGACATTCTTAAACAACCCATACCAAAAAGATTTATTTCTTATGTTTATGAAACCTTTGGTTTAAATTTTAATTATTCTACTGATCACATCCGAAAGCAATGGCAGATTTATATAGAATGTCAGATAGAGGAAAATGTCTGGGCAACAGTTATAGAAAATACACTTACTATTCTGAGCTGTAATACTGATAGAGAGACACAATTTAAAATATTACACAGGCTTCATTATACACCATTATTGAGGAGCAAGCTTGGTCTAAGCTCTCCTAAATGTACTAAATGCGATTCAGAAATTGGTACGTATGCACATATGTTTTGGGAATGTGTAAAGATACAAAGATTTTGGAGAGAAGTGAAGGATGAGGTGGTTACCTTGATTGGATATGATTTGGAACTATCACCTCTTCAGTGTATTTTGGCAGCTAAAGTGGACAGTGCAAGGAACAGCCACAACACTAAATTGATTGGAATACTCTTATATATGGCAAGAAAGACTATTCTCAAATTCTGGATTTCTAAGGACATCCCTGCACTGGACGATTGGTATAAGGAGGTACTGAGAATACTCCCTCTGGAAAAACTGACCTACACCCTTCATGACAATGTCGAGGGATTTATTAAGATATGGCAACCAGTCTTAGACACGGTGGACCCCTCTGGACTGAACTTTGTTCTACCTAAGTAACAACATTGGAACGGACTACAGCATACCCTAGTGATTTGAATGTAATTATGTCAGGCTGGTGGTGTGTATGTTTTTTGTTTTTTTTCTGTTTGTTTGTATATCATGTTTGTAAAGTTGTGACTCCTGCTGTTTTTGTGTTTTGTTAAGGTAGTTAAAAAAACTATGGAAAAAAGTGGTTCTGTACATATTCCGAACTGGAAGTATATGTAATTGTTGCCGGAACACCAATAAAAAATAAATAAATAAATAAAAAATAGCCACGCTATAAGGCTCACAGAAATTTTGCTGGCCATTGCTAAAAAATGTATTGCGTTAAAATGGAAATCAGATGCCCCCCTCCCAATTGGATTGTGGCTCTCTGAAATTAATAGCTGTATACCCCCAGAGAAAATAACTTACTGGTTGAGGAATAAGAGTAAAACATTTTTCAAATATGGCAACCCTTTGTGGATTATATGGAAAACCTCCCATCGCACCAGATTGATTGTGCCTCTGTATAGTCTTCCTGTATTGAGGATGTGCTTGACCATATGATTCTTGAGGTGTGATGTTGCCCTGTGTCTCTCAATGTTTTGTTTAGTTACATTATCTTGTTGTTATTGTGGACGGTGTCTATTTGATTTTAACTTTGATTTGTTTATTGTTTGCTGTCTTGTTGACTTTGTACTGTCATTTGTTGGTTATATGCTGTTTGTTATTGTGTTTGGCTTTGAAAAAGCTAAATAAAATATAAAAAAAAAAAATTTAAAAAACCACGAAAATCAATCAGTTATGATGTTCACATAACGTCATTCTTAACTTTAACTGCAGCTTTAAGAGGGCACAATTAAAAGGTTTTCGTATCTACATAATTTTCTGATCACACATACTTGATAGCTGCTAACACACACATACACCACATATCCATACCTCCTCTCCGATTGAGTTTGGCATAACCAGCTCCATATCCTCCAGCATAGACCGATGAGCTGGTGAAGGAACTGTAGGGAAGAGGCGTGGCTAGACTCTCCTCACACTTACCTATGGAAAGAGAGACAAAGAGATGGAGGTTGTCATAGTAAATAAATTCAGTTTGTAGACTTTTATGACTTGTGTGAATAAACAGAGAGTAGCACATACAGATGGAGGTAAGAACTGCATCCCCACTGTGTTCAACTGCATCCCCACTGTGTTCAACGAAAGTGTCTGGCATTTTGAACAGGCTGAAATCTTCCTTATCTATTTAAATAACACCTTCCCTCTGGAGCTCATTCTGTTGGTGCCCGTCAAGGTTTCACTGCTACTGAACACTTATCACTTGTTTTCTTCAATTCATGGAGAACGTGTCCCCAACCTTCATTCAGCACTACTACAATGAAAATTCCATCACCTGGACTAGTGGTCCTCCTCCAAATTAAACAAATAGTTATGACCAGTTATGGTGCTTGAAATTTTTATTTCAAAGTGCTTTGCAGTCTGTTCCATTTATAATGTGCAAGGTACCACAAACCAGTCTTATTCAGAATTTACAAACTAACCAGGCATGTGATCTGGTAGCACAATTACTGGATCTAAAAGAAAGCAGAGATGTAAGTTACAGTAGCCTTATAGATACAATTAGTCCAAAAGTGCAAGCTTTGTGTGGAATGCAATTGGACTGATCAAATTCCTTTTTGGTAAGCTTTGCCATAACAGAAGTCTTGCTTGCTAGGCTGATGGTTCTGAGCTACAGAGATTATTTCTAGTCTCCCTTTTTATGTGGCTGAGGAACATTCAAAGCAGTAGAATGGCTCACGAGGGGCACATAAAGGAAATTAAAGTTGTTTCAATCAGTCTTTTGCAAAGACCGAGCTGTGTGGAGTGTGTGTGCGTGTGTGTGTAGGTGGATGGGTGGGTGGGTGTGTGACTGTGTAGCTGTATGGGTGTGTGTGTGCTGTTCTGCACCGGGCATGCTCCTCCAGACTGACACTAGTTATTGATTTGGCTCCAGAGGCCATAGGATGAAACAAAGGAAACATATTCCTCTTTGTTGGCTTTGTGAACCTCCTCACCCTTCTTCATTTCACAGCAGCGGCAACAGTTCTGACTGAAAATGCAGCTTTTATCGCCAGAAACTCCCCGTCAGTCTCTACAAAATCATGTATAATCAGTGGAACAGCTCCAAAATGTGTCACTTGACGAACTCCTTTGATCCTAAATAGTTGAATAAATAGTAATATACATACTGCACATATACTGATATTGAAGCCAACACATAGAAGTGGCATGCTTCTATATTACACCCAATTTAACAGTAGGCATCATTCCATGGTTCCAAAGTTGCCTTCAAGTTCAATTAGGTTCAATTCATTCGGTCAGTCGGTCGGTTGATTATAATTCTAATATATTGATGTTTAAAAATGCTGCACAGAGCACCTTTAAGAACCATGGTGGAAAGTGTGGCACACAACTTTATTATTATCCCTTACAGTTATCATGCTGGAAATTAAATAGCTCAATCCACACACACACACACACATATGCTTGCCCCTCCCATACTGCTGTTGACAACATGGCCATCCATTGTGTATATGACCACAGAATTGGATCAAACTGCAGGGGGTTTGTCACTACAAGGTTGTGTGGGTGTGTGTGTGTGTGTGTGTGTGTGTGTGTGATGAAAAAGCAGTAGAACAGAGGCACCACATAGCCCCCCCTGCCAACCTGCTATTGAAAAGACGTGTACTCCCATTCAAGAATCACCATTCATCCAATCTGAAGACCTCTGTGTGTGTGTGTGTGTGTGTGTGTGTGTGTGTGTGTGTGTGTGTGTGTGTGTGTGTGTGTGTGAGTGTGCCCTGCTGTTCATCGTATCCCTTGTTCATCTGCCAATGAATGACTGGATAATCACTTTACACCAATTGCCTCTTTACATTGTAGACAGGTCTGTCTATACAGTCATTTGGTTTCAAAATGCAAACACTACACACTGACAGTTTACATTCATACAGTACTTGTAGTGTTTTTTAGCTCACTCTGATGATGCACAAGCAAACATTTTCACATTTTGAGGCAAACATGATGTCAATTTTCCCCAAGATTATGACCAATATCATTTTTCCACAATAGTTTTGTTATTTACAGTTCACCTTGTTCTTGTTGGTTTGGTAATACCAACCATCTCCATTACCAAATCAAAGATTAACATTAAAAATCACCATAAGATCCCAACACTAAAACACCAAACCACAGATGCTGCTTTGATTTGGTTTGGATCAAAGCTCATCAGCAGTTAGTAGTGGTGGTTAAAAGGTAAAAGGGCTGTAATTTGACATGAACTTAGTTTAATATAGTTGTGTGTGTACATGTGTGTGTGTGTGTGTGTGTGTGTGTTTAGGTTGGTCTTTGTTCACGACATGTCCATCAGTGAATGGACAAAAGGATGGAGCTTGGGGAGGGGGAGGGTCATAACTCAATGTTTGTGTGTGTGTGTGTGTGTGTGTGGCAGGTGTTGGATATGGTAATGAGCTCATATGCATAACAAAACCGCAAGCCAAGCCAGCATCGCCTTAGCCAGTGTAGAAGCTCAATATTCATGCTCAATATTTAGCTTAGAAAACCGCACACACCTTGTCATTTTGAAAATATTATAATATTAGATTCCATCATTAGGCTGAAAGTAATTCTATTAGATTACATAAAACTTCAGTAATCTTTGGGGAGAAACTGGGTTGTTGCAGCAGCAAACAGTAATAGTATAATAGCAAAGGTAATAGGATAATAGGATAATGACAAAGAACAGCAGAGAGCAAATGGAGGTTGTATAAACACATGAAACTGACAATTCCAGCAATTGGATATTAGTGCCTGGCAGTTTGAGTCTTTTAGGTGATTTGTTCATTTTCAGCCAGTACCTTTAAATTAACTTTTGAGGTTTTTTGGGTTGTCATTCTATTTAATTTAATTTGATTTATTTTATTATTTTATCATAACATTTTAAATGGTGACTTACAAATCTTATTGATTCTACTTTTATATGGTGAGAGAAGCACTATAATAGTAATCTTCTTATTGGTGTGTGTGTGTGAGAGGTTGTTATTTGTTAAGAAAAGAATTTGCAAAGTACGTGGCCTTTTTATTCAGGATTAGTTGTAATATGGCTTGAGACAAATTCAAATTAGTTAGACCATTATGCAAAATAAGTAGCTACCAACCAAGCTGAAAAATACAGCAGCGTCAAAATACCAAATACCGCAGGCACAGTGTGGTTTGCAGAATAAACCTTGCAATGCTTACATTGCGATCATTGACAGTGGTTCTGTGGCTCACTGTAGCCTGTACTTTGATCATTTACAGAAGCTATTTGACTCAGTGCATAGGCTTGAGAGAGCTTGGCTTGCTCAATGATTGTTTGCAAGTGAGTGGGGGGGGGAAAGGCAACTAGCCGAAAACTGTAAGTTAAACGAGCTTTGATGTAGCAGATTCAGTACAAGCAAATCAATTGCAGATTCGGTATGTTTTCAAGCTTGAGAGTGATTTGTTCAAAATGATTCGTTCATTGTTTTTTGCCTTTCACTATTGGACATCATATGACTGAAATTATGCATTCCAGCTTTAAAATGATGTGCAAAAAAGCAATGAAACAATGGGGAAGTATACTGACAATCTGCACACCACATTGTCCTTTTATTTGAGTTTTATGCCTTCGCATACATTTCTGGAATTGAACTTGGGTCGAATTTGTAGAAAAACTCTCAAATACTTGCATTTTTAAATGATTTTGTAGCACAATGAAATATACAAAAAGTCAGGGAGGGGCACACTCTTTAGAGCATCTTGCTCTAAAGTGTGGTGCTCGGAAGAATTGGATATAAATAAGAATAGAAATGGGGGTTGTAAACATATTTAACCAACAATTCCAACACATATTAACAAGAAATGTACGGGGGGTGTCCTGGTGGCTTAGTGGTCTAGGCGCGTACCATGTAACCACGACGTTCTGGGTTCGAATGCGGCCTGGGGCAATAAAGGCAAAAGCCCAGAAGAAGAAGAAGAAATGTATGAATGAAAATGTGTAAAAACTCTGGAGAGAAACAAGGAAAAGAGTATGAGAAAGACACTATGTGAAAGATCACAGCATATATAGGCTACAGGCTGTGCAAATACAGTATGTGCTGGTGTTCTTATTCATGTCAGGATAATGTTGCTACTGCTGCCTACAGGGGTTACAATTCAAGTAAACAATTATGTCACCAAAATTGAAGGTATAAGGTTTTTACATGCCAGAAGCAGTGTGTGTGTACGTGTGTTAGTGTGTGTGTTGGGTGTTATGGGTGTATCTTCAATTGTTGCTAGTATTTACCCTTGTTTCGTACATACTGCACATATCTGGGATAAAGAGAAGCAGTGGATAATATGTATAATCTAATCAATTTGTGTGCGTCTCTATCTGGATAACCAGCTGGATGTATTTCCACAGCATGTCTGCTGGATTATGGATTTAAAGCACCAGCCCGTCATTCATTTGGTCATATAAATATAACATTCTAAAACAGTTTGACCTTTTACATGGAATGAAACCCAATTTGCAACAGACATTACCAAGTTAAACCAATCTTCTACACCCTCAAAACACATGTAACATTCAAGTTAAGCTGACACTTTGACCCCATTTACACCTACATCTGGTATTAAAATGTGATCTGTATCTGGATAACTTCTCTGGATAAGGAAAAATGCATGTTAATGCAAGGTGTAAACACAGACAGCACGCATTGCAATCAGATCGCAGCAAGAGTCAGCCAGGTGGAAACTGTAGTAGCATTCACAGTAGCCCCATGGACTCAAGATGACCATATAACTACACGGACTCAAGATGACCATATCATTTCATGGACTCGAGATGACCATAACTCAGCCAGAGTCAGCCAGGTGGAAACCATTTAACACCCATTTTGTCCTCCTTATGGCTCCTAATACAAGCCCGAGCTGATTTCAAGGTACTGCTCCTAACTTATAAATACATTGTAAGTGCCCTACGATCAGTGTGCTGGATAGCTGACTGTTCCAACAAGGAACTGGTAACCGGCGTTACTCGCTTGCTTCATCGATTCCTCCATTACGAGAACATTGTCAGGAATGGGAGGGGGTGAGGGCCACTTTTAAATAGCAAGAGAGGTGCCAAGCTAGTTTTAAAAAAAATTGAAAGCTACTGAATGGGCCGAGAGGAGCTTCGTTCTGGAGCAGAATTTGACAACAAGCTTTAGAAAACAACAACATAGCTGGCCCGCTTGTGTGGATATTGGTTTATATCATTATGTCTCAATGAAATCTCCACATAGCACACATTAGTTTCAGGATTAGTTAGAAGGTCTGATATCGCTTATTGCAGGTTTAATATATATAAAATCTACCGCAATTGTAGCATGACCTTAATCTCTTCATCAATTCATTTTTGTGCTGTGTCAGTGGGATATATGCCCATAACTGTGATTACAATGTGGACTAGACCAATTTAGGTGGGGTCAAAATTATAATCATGTCAGAGCACTGATATGTTTTTGACTGGGAATTGATAATTTCATCAGGGATCCATCTGATTGATTTTGTGTTTAGATAACGTCAGTTTGTTAGCTAGCTAGCCATAGTATGATCAGCTATCACTGTCTTTTTGTTAACACATCTGATTGCACACTAGCTAACGTGCTGACTAGTTAGCTAGCTAACAAAGCCAAAAACCAACAATTTAGTAACCTAAATTTGGAAACACATTTACCTTAACAAACGATTCACTTACTTATAATGTTACCTAATTGAACAAAACCCACACTACAACAATCTTTTTCAGGTATCTCTCTTTTTCGCTGTATATTTAGACATTAACTAACAGTCAATTCTCCAGTGGACATCCATGATAGAGGCAAACATGGTTGCTAGATTTGTGACATAGCTGCAAAGCCTCTACACTGAAATTTATCTTGTTTTCAGAATATTTCTTAAAGGTCCTATATTCTACACTTTCCAGTGTTTTATTTTATGTGTTGAGGTCCATTAAAAGCTGTTTGTGTGGTGTCATGTACCAAAAACACTGTCAATCAATTTTTACACGTTAATTTTCCAGCATCTCTCTGAGCTTTACCAAGAACAGGCTGTTTCTGTGTCTTTAAGTCTCATTAATATTAACGACCGCTCTGTTCTGATTGGCAAGAGTGAAACGTGAGACACCACAGACACGACAGAGCAGGCAACAGAGGGAAAATTCTTAGAACTCTAGGCTAACTTTGTTAGCTTATTATTTCTTACAAAAATGATAATGGGCGAACCTTTGTGACGCCACAAAGTTACGGAAGTCCAAACAGCGTTTTCTAATATGGATTGTGTGGATTTAGTTGGAGACTGTGCGTTTTGATACTTTCACCATGTTTAGATAGCACATCCAACTCCTTTATAATCAAAGAGGCAAGGGAAATCCAGTTTTACACGTTTTAAACTGGTCATGTTTTCATCCTAAGAGTACTGCAATCCATAGTTTTTTTCACATCACATCACATTCATAACGCAATCACTTTGAAAAAAGGTGATTAATTGTTGGATTACTCAGACGAATGTTTGAAAGGTTAGTTATAAGATTTAAGGCATATTTTACAGTTGAATTGACATTTGAAATAATTGTTTAATTGGTAATAATTGTTTAATTGGTCATTATTGGTCATTGTGCTATGGAAGTTAAGTAGCTCAAAAGCAACTGAAAATGATGTGATTACAGTAGTGAGTTTTAGTATTCCAGGGGATTAGTGATTATAGCTTTAAAACAATAATAAGAGTAACAGAATGTAGTGTAATAGATTACATTTTGAGATCTTTGCAAACATGTATTTCATGGTGCTGTGTGAGGTTCATGTCCCCCCAGTGAGTAAGGAGTAAAGTAGAACCAGCTAGCAGAGAGGAAGCTAACAGATGCAGTCATTCTTTATTTTTATCGCCTTCAGTCTGGTTTACTTTTACACACATGGCAATACAAGACATGAATATCAATCACCTAATTAATGTTCAATAAATCCTATCAATTGATCTCTATGAAACTCATAGCATGGAGAAGAAGGAAGGGAGAGGCAGAGAGAGAGAGTGTGTGTGTGTATGTGTGTCTGGTGTTTGAGAGAAAGAGAGAATATGTCCTAGGTTGTCCCCGGGGTCAACCTAGGGGCAGTATGGGAGGCCAAAGGTCACAGGCCTGATTGCTGCTTCCTTAGTTGACACATTGTGAAGTATTGAACAGACTCTTAATATTCTGATGTTGGGTGAAAACCTTGTATCGCCACCTTATTATAGGAGGGTGATAATGTGCCTTAGGCTGTGTTCACACATAGCGTTTTTTTGTATGGAAAAAGTGCTGCCTGGAGCACTTTTTGTGAGGAGAAATAAAAAGCGGATCACGATAACATCATCTGGCATTAGCTGAGCAGCTGGCTAGCCTGCTAACTAGCTGGTTAGCACTTCTAGCAGATAATACAGTGCTGTGCAACAAGCAAAAGCTTACCAGATATTCCCTATACATGTCCAGTATAATCCCATACTGCCTCTTTATGATCGTTGCTGCAGTAATGGAAATTCACTTATTACAATGACCAATTTCTCCACTGGCACTTTCCCCATCTTTGTTGTTGATATGGAAAACAGCCAGCCTCTCCTTCATCGTGATTGGTTGGCTGAGAAAAAAGCGGTTCACGTCACCCGGCACTGTTCAGTAAAGTTGAAAAATGTTCAACTTCTGAAAGCGCTCTGCTCTGCCAAAAAAGCAGCCCTTTTTCAGAAGCGGCCGCCTTTTGTGCGCCTTGCGGCCGCTCCACATTAGATTTCATGTAAAAAAGGCTGTGGCAGTTCTGAAGAAAAAAAAACGCTATGTGCGAACGCAGCCTTAATCACACTGCGGCCATATTTGATTTATGTCATACTGCGTGGGAAACAAAATCTGGAAGACAGTGAGGCATATGTAAAGAAAGAGAACCTCAACCAGTCTTTGGACAAATAAGTTAAAATATACACCAAAATTATCGTTGGATATGGTGGAGAGATGAGCAGAGCGGAGATGTTCCAAATCAAAGACTACAGCTACTGGATTGATGTTGATCCATAACATTAGCAAATGTTAGCAGTCTGCTATGTTATATTTATCTCCAAACCAATGATGTTAGCTAATGTTAGCAGTCTGCTACGTTAGATCTGTCTCCAAACGGACTAGGTCTAATTGTGTAATTGGAGCTGACAACTAGTTTTAACAGTATCAGTTTTAACCAGCTAAAGTCACCTAACACTAGCATTTGCTAGCAGACACAGCTAGCATAAACAATTTGATTGTCCAAGACACACTACTAAGGATATGAAGTGTTAACATATTAGTACTAAAGATAAAGGCTGTTATTGCTGACAATGAATAACAATTAGGTTGGTTTGTAGATAAATATGTAGCTGACTGCTACAATTAGCTAACGTTATGGATCAACTCCAATCCGGATTCTAGGTCTTTGATTTGGACCTTCTCTAGAAGAATTTACTGAGACAGAGAGACAGTGAAATATGTGCATTATGGGTGCAGCAACATAATCAAGAATTTTAAGGAACAGGAAACCATTAAACTACTATTCCCACACTTAAAATTATTTTGGAGAAGGAACACTACAGACGCAGCAGAGGAACAAAAATACTAAACAGCTCTTAGATCTGGTTCACTGACAGTATAAAAACACATGGTGTGGATTTGAATCTACAAGCAGAGGATAGGTGTGTTTTTCCGGCTTATCCCCACCTCTCTGACTGTACCCAAGAATATTACCACAGTGGAAAACAAGTAACCTTTCTATCCATTATTATTAATAGTTTATATCCTAATTCTATGTACATGTTCAACATACAGTTAACCCTTAAGTGTAGTTAAGGTAACCATTAACCTGATCACATCTCCTGACACTGAAAGGACACAGGAGCTGGCAATAATTGAATAGTTGAATGATGTGTTGTAGGCTACTACTACACACAACTACTAACACAACTGCATATCCAACATTTCTGAACCCCCAACCTCTCCCTCTCTCCTAGAGACAAAGGTGAAACTGAAAGAGAGAAGGGTTGGTGTAGTAACATGGGGAATGAATCCGGCCATCAGTATCGATGGAAGAAAAGAAAAAGCAGAAATCTAATTTCCCTTAGTAGCGGGATGATTACTCTCACATAAAGGCATAAAGGGATGTGGCTTGAAGAGAAAAAGAGCAGTCAGCATTTTGGAGTAAACATGGGAGATGTTGCAGCATCCTAGAGGAATCCCACAGGACTTTCTCCTAAAGATTAACACAAACAGGAAACTTCGGCACCCACTAACAGCTACTGCATAAAGCCACTGGTGTGCCAAATACACCAGGGGTTTTAGTTGCAGTACGTGCAAATCAGGATGGGGGCTACAATGGAAAAGGTAGGGAAAGGTGATCTCCACCAGGCTGATAAGAACTGGAGGTAAACCCACCTTAACTCAGTGTAAAATGAACTCTCTATTTATACTGACTAGTCCATAGCAACCCATCCCTGGGACCCTGGCTGTATACTGGAGTGAGGGCAGCTCTGTTCTGCAGTATCCTCCAGTAACACACCAGCCATTCAGTGGTAAACAGGACACACCAGCAGCAATCCGCACTAGTCCAGGTCTGACATAAAGCCTGGTAGAGACGCAAACAAGCCACCAAGCTAGACATGCATGTAGCCTTTTGTGTGTGTGTGTGTGTGTGTGTGTGTGTGTGTGTGTGTGTGTGTGTGTGTAGCCTACTTACGGGATGCTGAGGATGCAGCGCCAGTGCTGCTGATGCTACACAGGACCGACAGCAACAACAACAACAACGTCAGAAGCATCTTCAACTGTAACACAGATTTAAAAACGGAAAGAAAAGAGAGAAAAGAGAAAGATAGAAATCGTCCAGGTGGGTTTCAGTCCGGTGTTCTCGGCGGGATAATGTCTGTTATTCCGGCGATACACAGCCCAGACGGACGTGCTGCTTCCTTTATTAGCAGCAGTAGGGAAAAGCAATGGCTGTCCGCCCGCTGCGCAGAGTATTGTCTCCCTCCTCTCCTGTCAACCTGCCCAACGGCACTCCGCCGGAGTTTTACCGACAACCTTCTTACAGAGCCTCAGAATAGAACGTGGTTTTGCTCCGTGTCGGCCCTCCAGCCCCAGCTGCATGGTCAGAGAGACAGGCAGGCAGATAGACAGGTAGGAGCTGTCCAGCCGCTGAACTATCGGACAGACGGACACCCCTATTTTCTGCTGCAGTTGGTACGGTCCGACCCACACGCAATACGCAGCTCAATGAAGTTAAATGAGGAGAGAGGGGGGTTCTATAGCCACATCAACAACCCCCCGAGGAAGCACAGAGGGGAAAAGGTGTGTGTGTGTGTGTGTGTGTGTGTGTGTGTGTGTGTGTGTGTGTGTGAGAGAGAGAGAGAGAGAGAAAGAGAGAGAGAGAGAGATGCAAACACACACACACACACACACACTTGCGCACACACACATACAATGGTTACCAAATACCCTTAGTGATTTATGAATGGTTTGTAAAACTACATGTCAATTTTGCAACTGTTTTCCATTATTGTAGATATTACTACTGTGACTGTACCATTATTTTATTATAGATATTGGTGAATATAGGTTACTATTGTATAGTACATGTTTTAAAAATTAATAGTCATAGTCACATATTTGTGAGTCTAAATTTATAAACTGCTGTTAGTTGTTTTTTTTGGAATTTTTCATTTCTTATACTGCTTTGGTATGTTTCTGATAAACATCATTCATCAACACACAAATTGCTGAATTCTCAACCTAGTGCTGAATTCTATGAAATTCCCTGAGATCTTGAATAAAGGCCTGATCACCTCTATATTTAAAGCAACATTCCACTTAGTTTTAACATGGGGGTTATTCGGCACTTGACCGCCATGAAAACCAGAATATAAACTACTCAGCAAGATCGGATGCAGCTGGACGAGTTTGTAGCGTTCAGATTTTTACTTCCCATTCATTTGAATGAGGCCACGAAAATAGCCTGAAAAGCGTTTCAAAATAGCATTTATTAAGATAGCGATAGGGTGACCAGATCTACTTTTATATTTAAATACTAATTTTAGTGTAAACCAAGAATAGAAATGCAACATTACGATGGACCCAGGACTGCTTTGTTGTCTTAAAAGAGGGATCTGTAATTGAATCTGTTCACCAACGTGTTAAATGTCAGTTTTCAGGCTGGAAGAGGTTGCCAGTCCATCACATAGAACTCCTGCTCACATTCAGACCTATTGGTAATTTAGAGTCTCTAGTTCACCTGGGTTTCGTGTCTTTGGACTGTGGGAGGAAACCGGAGCACAACCCTGCGAACACTGGGAGAACATGCAAACTCCACACAGAAAGGGCCCCGAACCTTTTTGCTGTGAGGCGACAGTGCTAACCACTGATTTTTTATTATTGCTTCAGTTGTTGTTGCTACTGTTTATGCTATTACGTATTTACAGTGTCTAATGTGCATTGTCTATAGAGGAATAAAGTTTGGAATTCTGGATATGGCCATACTGCATTCTTGCCAGATGCCCCTGTAGTGATCACAACTACCCCAACCACATTCCCTTAATCAATCCCTGTAAAAGTCAGTGACCACACTGAAAGACGTGGCTGGCCAAAGAAAATAGGCCTTGATTGCTCCCACTGCCAGTCAGGAGAAATAGAGACAGACAGTCAGAGACTCACATTTACCAGGCTTTATAATAAACATTTCAACATTTTAATTAGTAAAGTGCATTAATGAATATGTTTGTTCTGGGAGTTAAATTGGGAGTCATTATGTTTGGCGTCAACAGCACAGTGACATCACTGCAAGTCATGGATTAGCCTATTAAACGGTGACAGTACCCCTGGTTTTAGTCCCTCTCCGGCTCCCCCACTAGTCTGAAAAACGCAATGAAATGGGCATGAGAGCAGCAGTGGAGAGGGAGGGGGGCAGGGTGGAGCGGCTATCAAATCAATGTGATTACACAGAGTCTAACTAAAGTAAGACACTCTGATTTTTAACCCCGGAAAAAAGAGAATTGTCGATTTAGCAGCTAAAACAGTGGGAGTTCAACATATGTACTTGTATGTGGAGGTAATGTCTGGTATTATTGTCTTCTATCGCAAGCAACACCTAGATATCAGTTAACTTCTCAAAAAACATGTTTTAGTGTTTCTGACCCCTTTAAAAGTCAAAGTTTTTAACTCAAACATATGTCAGACACCACTGGTCCAATTTCGATGAACTTGGAGGGATGATAGCCTGGTGTCCAGCCCCTATGAATCGCAGTCTTCAGCACTCTTCGAATTTGCATGGCGATTCATTAGGGTCTGGACGCAAGCCTATCCACCACTGATTCAGTGACGTATTTTCTCGCCCCAACCGATTGGTTGCTGTTAGTTGTCAATCATCAGACTCTTTGACCAATCACAGTAGCAAAGCAGATTGACGTAATCTGGAGGCGCCCCATAGCAACAACAATGAATCGGCATGCAAATTCGAAGTGCTGAAGACTGCGATTCATAGGGGCTGATCACCAGGCTAGAGGGATGATGCATCTTACTACCATTCGCAGTGAACGGTCAGTCAAGAGAAATCAGCTTTATTTTGTAATTTATTTTCAAGCCTTAGCCTTTAGCATGGAGACTACTACCACTCAACATGGTGTAACCTAAGGTGGTAGGATGGAGCCTACTATCATTTAACATAGTGTATGCTAAAGTGTTTTACCATCAACGATCTATCAGTGACACATGGATGATTTTGGTGTCTATTTTCTCATCACTTAACTGGGAAGCTGACCAACAAGACAATCTACCAAAAACTTGGCATAGTGAACTTTATTGGCTCAGTGAGGCAAGGCATTGTTTTAACTTGCAGAATACAACAGATCTGCCCACAGCGTACGTCACTATTAAATTACGTCTCTATTGAATTCTGCATACGGGAGCATTTTTGTTGTATGAATCTTTTTGTTTTGGATGCGCGTCTCACATTTGATCCTGTTTTAACACGCACCGTTTTGGATCCCCAGTTGAAATAAACCAAAAGCTTGGTCATAGGATGCATTGTTATAGTCAAGTCACCAAATCTCAAGTCCATGTCAAGTCCCAAGTCCCTAATGATCAAATCTGAGTCACCAAGGTCATATTCGAGTCGAGTTTCGAGTCCCCAGCACTCGATTCCGAGTAACCAGTTTTTAAGGATGAACAACAGAGTGTTCGGCCACTAGCGACGCTAATGAGCAAAGTGGGTCCCCATACAACAACAAACACTTATCACGTGGTTTTCAAGCGCACGCATGAGCACGAGCATGGAGGTGATGTAGTACACAATATTGTGTGGAGAGGGAGAGCTTCAGGCCATGTCAGCAGAATGAAGACACACAACTGAGTTTGGGAGAGCAAAGAAACTAAAACCTAATGTTGAGTGGAGAAAACTCATGGATAAAAGGAGACACTTAATACTGGGGAGGCTTTTGATTGGTAGAGAAAAGTGACGTTAAAGAGAGCATTTTCATACCATCAATCAAATGAAAGGGGCAGAGCTTCCTCTCCAAGCCGCTGCACTCCAGATCCAGATGTAAACATTGTGAACTAAAACTTTCCGAATCCATTTGAAGGTAATACATTTATTCAACATAGTCAATGGGGTGTAATGACATATTATGTCTGTATAAGTAAAATTATTAATGTAAACAAATCCACGTTATTTACATGGAAAACTCATTCATCTTTAAGTAATTCACGCCACAAATTAAAAAGAACATAGATTTACACGTCAATTTAAAATCTGTGGCAGATGTATTTTTCATAGCCTGTCTACATGTGGGCCTATGTTTTTGATACCAGATGATCAGATAGACATTTTGTGTGACGCTGAAAAGATGTGTAGCCTTTGTCTAAGGTGATCAAGGCCCAAGTTCAGTCTAGGGGGGATTAGCAAGTTAGCCAGAGAACAAAAAGTTATTAAATATCTTAAGTTGTGTTTATTAGCAGTCATCATCATGCATAACTGAATCATTTTGCTAAACCTAACATTCAAGTGTTGTTTTACACATTCAAGTCACCATCACCAGGATATAGCATACTCCTTTTAGCAGTTATCTGGCTAACTTTCTAATCCTGCTTTGTGAAATAGTATACCTCCCAGGAATGGAGTACTACAACACTGGTAGGATGTAAAACGGCAACTTCAGAATTGCTGAGGATGGGTGCAGCGACCTCTCCTGAAAACAAATTATTTGTCATGCAGAAGAAAATATTCAAGTAATTCCTGTACCGCAGACTGCTACATGTTTGGATTCGTATACTAAGTGTAGTAAATACACAAAAATCAGTTTTTAGCCATATTTATTTACAAAGCAACAACAGAAGAACTAGATTACAGCGGTGAATTCTTATACACAGAAGGTGGTCCAGGTCCAGGCAGCAGTTCAGAGGCAGTCAAGCCCATTTAACCACCACTGTAAAACAGAATATTACAACTCGTTAATTATAAACCCAGAAACCTTAAAGCATCTATGAGTACAAAGCAAGTTCAGTTCATGGTGAGGGACTGCAGATGCTAACACACATCTAGTGTTGTACTGCTGTTGTCTGTCAGATGTCAGTGAGTTTTTGATGATTACAGCAACTTGAGTACAACCATGCTGTAATAAATATTACACTATGGTTCAGGATCCAAAATGGCTTACAGGAATGTTTTATGGGTCCTATATTAGGACCTAAACGCATTCCAATGACTGTTACCAAAGCAAGACTAGATTTACCCTGTTTAGTTAACAAATGTAAAAAAAAAACAGCGTGTGAGCGTTTACTCACACAATGATGTTGTTGATGGGGATGTGGATGAGTTTGACAAAGAATCCGATGAAGCCCATGATGGCGAAGCCGATCGCTGTTGCCATCGCAATCTTCTGAAACTCTGTGGGATGAAATGAGGAGAGTGGTTTCCCATAATGAGATCAGGAATAAGCATGACATAGAAAGGCAGGGAAACAGAATACTATGAATATTAGTCCTGTTACATCACCACATGGCCATCTTGGTAGGAAAATAACAGGCGATTGTAATCAAATGACAGCCACAGCTGATGAGCTGTGTATATGGTAAAGCACCATATTGGTAGGAAATGTATGTGACATCATGGGAATACTATGAATACATATAAATACAACATGATCAGCATCATCGACCATGGTCCAGTACCTTTCCTATCCGGTTTGGTGCATCTTTTCACCAGACGGATTGAATCCTTGACAAACTGCCTACTGGGCTCCACAAACTGCATGACTTGGTCCATGGTGGAAGGCTTTGGTCTGCATGAATAGAAACCAAAACAAAGCTCAAATTTCCAAATAAAATATTCAATATTTCTAATATCAATATCGGCAAAGGTTTTCTGTCTGCCTGCCAAACAAGTTTAAAACCACAATGGAAGTAAGGTAACTTTGTTTTGTACTAGTTAGAAAACTGTATTGCTTACTGGTAAATTGGTATAATTCAATCATGATTAGGTTTGATGATTACCTCACCTGTAGGCCATTTAAATGTATTTGTGCATTTCATTCCCTATAACATACTTTAGACATAAGAGGTTTTCATCTAACAGTATGTTCAGCCAGCTAAGAGCAGAGGCCAATAATGAGTCAATTAGCCTAATAGTGACATACACTGTAATCATTATTGTTCTCTCGTTCTCTCGTATAGAGCTCCGTTCAAAAATATGGGAAGTTAATGTTCCCTTGTTTATTGGCAAATGTACATCGTTTAAAACGTGACTCGAATCCTTTCTTCAGGATCGTTGAGAGACCCTTTTAAATTCGGCATACAAATAGTTCACCACAGAACATTAATTATAATAACCGTTGGAATTGGTTCACGCTTTATTTCCACAATCTTTTGGGCAGTAGCAAGCAGTGTGAGCGACTTCTTTGAAATTTTAAATTTCATTGTAATAAGAGCTGCTTGGAGGAACGGATACAGGCCGACTTGAAGGGTCGCTCAAGATTCATCTCAAGTCATATTTTATCGGGTATGTACATTTGTCAATACACAAGACCACTTTATAGTGACAGATTTTTGAATGAGGTTTGGCGTGAAGTTTCCATTAAGAGAAAAGAGAGTATCGGTGCTACTACTTCGCAAGCACTTTTTTTCAAGCTAAACAGCTATGGAAGAAAACATTGGCTGACTATATTTCTACATCTGGGCATTGTTAGCATACAGACAACAAATACATCCTCCAAAAAAATTAAAGCAACTATCTGAAAATAATTTACATACCTTGAAATTCAGAGAGAGATTCTTACGTTACCCTTTTCGTTACGAATCGAAGAGACACGTCGCAGTTCGAGCGCTGACGTCAGCTTAAAGTGGGTGAAACATACATGCGCACTCTGGGCAGACCCTTGAATGCTGCCTTCATTGTCTCATGTAAACTCGTACTTCCATGATCTAAGGAGGTAAATACGACTTGTGGTCCATTCACGCGCGCGTGGAGGAAATAACAATAAAATTGTAAAATAACAATAGACCCAGCAACAAAAGCAGTTTTTTGGTGGCTGTTAAATTTTATAAAGCGAGAGGTATAATCAAGCGGCACAAATCTACTATGTGCTGCAGCCATAGAATGAAGTGGAGGAAATGCGTATCACGTTTTAATTAATTTGCTAAAAAACAATATTGCAGAACAACTAAAAGTTAAACCAAGAGTGGAAACAGAAACACAACAATGCTAATTATTTATGTAGAATGTCAAACAATAACATTACACTATTATGTAAGCCTACGGAAGCATATTGCATTCACCTGAAAAAAAAATCGGCCGGTTTTTCCGAATTAATGACATAATTATCTCACAAATAAAAGTGTGGAAAGTTTAAACGTGTAGAAATAGATTTAAACAAAGAATGAATTGTATTTGTATATGGTCATGGCAGAACTAGGCATTGTATTTAGAGGAACCACGTGGTATTAATTTGAGCATTTATTGAACAGTATTCTGTTACAAAATATCGTGAGGAATCCCATTTTATCAGTTATTGAGGTGCAGGCTACTATTGATGAACTTTTGATCAGTGAGAATGAAAGTGAACAGCACAGTGATAATGACTAAAAGTATACAGTAGATGGGAGCAAAACATTAATCTGCCAGTAGACCTAGTAGATGGAGGTGTATCTAAAGTATGCCAATCATCACACAAAGAAGTAAAAAAAAAAACAAGAAAAAAAAAATCTTCATTTGGGACATCAATAAATATGAGCTGTACATTCCTGTAAGACTGTGCTTTAGTTGCCACTAAATTACCTACAGGCTGGTAAGAAACAACATAGGCTACAGTGTATTAAGGATAAAACAAAAAGGCAGTACACTAGTAATACTGTATAAGGCTTACTTAAGAAGCAATGGTTATCCCAGAAGAGCATCATGACCAAAAAAAAAAAGGTTTTGTCTCATGGCAAGATGGAGCGATTTCAGGGGAGGAAAAGGAGGGTCGTATATCCATAACTGATACAAATTTGACTACACATCCACTGTATAAGGAGGATGATAGACTGACAATTTATTGGGCAAAATGTGATGGACAACGCTCCCAGCATCATGCAACAAAGTGACTCAGATTCAAAAATATATTCAGATGAACAAGATCTTCCTGCTGTATATGATTCAAGCAACAATGCTGAGTCAGCTCCTTGGGCATCCTTTCCGATACAAGTTATTCAAAAATTTGCCCTGTGTATCTCCCTCTTAAAGGTGATGATAAAGTTTAAAGTTTAAATGTGTATCAGTTTTAAATAATCTCAAAATTTCTGTAATTTATTGCTATTAATCTCATATTTAATCACAAAGAAAATGACAAAATTACATAGCCTACTGATACACAATGATTTTTTAAAATTTTGTTTCATTTATGGGCATACAGCAATTTGCTCATTCTTGGATTATAGTCTGACTCTGTTGACTGTATGTTTGGTTCTCAAGTGATAAATCAAACTTGATGTATATTTATTAGGGGCCGGGCAGCTCTGCTGATGCCTCTTGTATTTGCCAATGTTATTCTTCTTCTTCTTCTTCTTCTTCTTCTTCCGAGGAAATCTAACTTCCCATGCATGAAAAAAATCAGCCGTATGTGCTACAGCTTTGCAACTTCAACCTCAATGTAGGCCCAAGTGTGAAGAAACTTTTGTAAACTTCAACCTAGTGCAAATTATGAAGTCCATCACTCTGTTTTTCTCAAAAACTGTAAAACTAATTAAACCTATCTCCTCCCACATTTTTGGCTCAATTGACACCAAACTTTCTACATTGCATCTTCAGACTGTCCTCCACAAAAGATCCAGCCAGATTTTTGAATTAGCAAAAATTAAGCCCACAGTGCATCAAAATGTTTTACTGTAAACGGTACTGTAAACAGCTACTGCAAATTCTCGCTAAATAAATCTCCAATGTTCATGAAAATAAATTACAAAATTTTGCTGTCATGGTAGATGAAGTGTGTAAAATTTCAGAATTTTATCTCAAAAACTTAATTTTTGACAGTATTTTGAATTCTGCCCTCATGTAAACTATTGCAGTCAATGGAAATAGAGTGTCTTTAAACATCAGTTTTTGGCTTATGGAGCAATCAATCTTTGTTAAAATAACTTGAATGAATGTCTTGAATACTGAATTTTTGACACTAGTTTGAAATCTGCCTTTACATGCATGGACAGCTGTTATCAAGCACCCTGGTGGTTGGCTAAGTCATAGTGTGAAGCCACCTCTAATTTTCCCACTTCTTAGGTAGCTCGACTTGATTACAACTTGCCATTGGTGGCAAAGGTTGTGAGTTCGAGCCCCGGGTGAAGCAGAATAAACATGCTTATGCCTACTCAGGCATTATGCTGTGTGGATTAGAAACACATGATTTCAAAGATGTTTTAATGATAATTATGGTCCGGGCAGTTCTCCTGATGGACCCTTGTGTATTTCTCATTCATCCTCCTCTTCTTCTTCTTCTTCTTCATCTTCCTCCTCAAAATGCCCGGCCCCGACACTGCTGCGCAGCAGCTATAATTGAATTTGCTTTCACAGAGGTGGTATATAGCCTAGGCTACATTTGTTTTGTCTATAGAGGGTTAGTTAAATTGTATTAAATCTAACGCTTCCATTAAGCTGTCCACCTTTCTTCATCATATTTCCCTTTTCCCAAAGGGAAAAAATTGATAGATAGATTTCTGTCTGTTGGGCTGTTGACACGTCCGTCTGTCAGATTTGCATCCGTTTTGACGGACAGAAAGTTTAACCGAGATGGATTTGTCACCATCCGTTTAGGCAATCAAGGAGGTTTTCCAAGTGTTTTTTTGGGGAAAACGGCGGCAAACACCGAGACCTTGGAGGAGGCTATAATTAATGCAGTGTGCACCATCCTGTTGTTGTATCAAAGGATTACAAATACAAAGATAAAATGGAGAAAGCCTGGCATAAAGTCGGGATGATTGTCAGTTTGCCAGGTCGTTTTTTTTAATGTTTTTATACAGTGTAACATACAAAGGACATCAGGAATGTATCTGCACATCATCCTCCTTGTTTAAGTGAATAAACTGATTCTGATGGCTCATTTTTCTCAGCAAATGAACTGGAAAAACACTGTATTCATCCACCATATTCCAAGTTAACAAGTTCATATGGTATATTCTATATTTAAAGACAGGGTTTTTGGCAACTTTCAAACACATCGTCAAGTCATAGGATTATAATAACACAACTTTTCCCACAAACTGCATGCCCCAGTAGGCAAGTTGTGTTGTCCAAGTTAAAAGAGCAGTTGAATTTTGAAGGTTTCAGTACAGCAAAATGAAATATTTACACCTTTACTGCAGCTCCCCTTACTCTCCAGTCAGCATCAGCATTGTCAGATTTAACCTTCATCTCCCATTGAAAATATATGGCATGTGGTTTACCCTTTACCCTCTAAAGCCCCAAGCTAATGCGGTCTATAGTAAAATGGCCTCTCCAGACATCAGAAGGACAGCTGATCACTCCCAGCTGATACCTAGCATCTGGCAGCTGACTTCCCACAGTTTCTCAGCCATCACATCATCTCTAGCTGCACTGGTACAACTGGACAGCTTGCAGTCACTGTATGGAAGGGAGAGAGAATGAAAGAAAGAGGAGAGGGTACATTTAATTTTGGTATAAGATTTGCAAAACATAAATATGACTGAAGAAACGGTGAACCTTCATTATTAGTTACGCTGGAAATCTTCAAGAGCCAAATTCAGCAAAACAACACATAGTCTGGCATTTTCTAATAAGCACATTGGTGTACATGCATTGCTTCCATGTATGCAATATGCTATTATCAATGTTTGCCAATGGTTCAGTTGCTAATGTTACCTAGCAAGCCATTTATTAGGTGACCGGATTTTTTGGAGAGAATTAGTGGTTCACGTGCCAGTCTATCACAGGACAGATAGACAGATGCTGACATATAGACAATTTAGAGTCTCCAGTTCACTTAAGTGAAATGAGCTGCAGTGTTTGCTTGGAATGAAAACCTGCAGACTCCTCCATGGCACAGGACTGGACACCACTAGCTTACAGGGAACATAACTTACCAGTAGTATCCCCCAGTCTGTGTGTCTAGTTCGGGCTCCACAGCACAGTAGATGGAGGTCTGGGCTCCCTGGACGATGGTCTTGGTGAAGGGTCGGACGATCTTCCAGGAGACCAGTAGGGCCAGGTTCATATGCCTCTTCAGCTCTGTACGAACAATCCCCGGATGGACGGCGTACACCGTCACTCCACTACCTGCAGGTAGTTTACACCGCCAACGTCACTTTCATCACAGTGCCATTGTCACCAATAAAAGTGTCTGATTTGACTTTTAAAGCTGTTCTTTTAATTTTGGGAAGAATTTAGTCCTGCCAGCTAAACCCAATGCGAAAAACTACATTACCATTACAAGCAAAAACCCCTTAACATCGGCAACAGATTCCGATTCCAGAAAAGAAATCAACAAAAGGTCTAACCACTGCAAATTTGGCCCACACCTAGATGAAGCATTACCAAATCAGTTTGTAAGTGGATTGAGAGTTGAAGCAATACTGAGAGAACGTTGCTTATTGACACAATTGTAATATTAAAAAGTGCCTCTGACACTGCTTTATCCATGGAATGGCATGCTGCAACACATTGGAGTTTGCTGGAAAAGCAAAAGAGGCTGGGAACTTGAACAAAGTATATAATGGGAAAAACAAGAAAAGAGAATTGAGAAAGCACTCCGAGGTGGACTTAGTGATTTGGGGGCCTTTTTCACCCTTTTCAATCCATCCGTTCTATTAACCTTATTTACAAGATGTGGAAGTAAACAAAGACTGAACGTAATTTTTTGTGGAGCATTTCCGGTTCACAGATGTTGTTTACTCTCGGCGCCGCATAAACTAAGCTAGCAAAGCAGCAGCAACATCATTTACACTTAAAAAAAAAAGAAATGGCAGGGAAATGGGAGCATACATTGTCTACCCTGCGATGGTCAGATGGTTTAACTGTTTTACATCCCTATTGGCTTTCCAGTTGGATGACATGAGAAAATGGCCCACAATATCCTACGGAGATATCTTTAATTTTGTGTTGTCACTGGGGTTCAATGGGGAAAGTATGAAAAATTACAAGAGCACAGAGACGTACCAGTACGTTCACAGTGGCAAAGTGGGCCATGTATTTCTTTATCTTGATGAGTGACCTGGTATTTCTCAAGCCCAGCCAGTCCAGCAGCCCTAGCTGCTCTGTATGGGTGCTCGATTCAAGTCTTGGACTGAAGAATCCCATTCAAATATAATAGAGAGGCTATGTTATAATATCTTTATTTTATCAAGTTAACAACTATGTAATGATATGTACATTAGAGGATTCTTCGATATCGAAGAAAATAAAAACATTTTTGGACGTCACACATGATGCTGTTAGCTTGATATGCTCGTTGTCTACAGGATGCCTTCACGTTTGTTTTCCCTCATCTCTTGTTTGAGTCTTCATTGAAGAAGCAAGCCAGTTCATCCACAGCCAGGCAGCCTTTTATGTCTGTGAGTATATTGTCTATTCAACCACCTCTACTTATTTCAAACGGAGATTCGTAAATCACCAGCAAGGATGGTTGGTGTCCGGCCGATTGCGGTGGGCTGGTCTGGATAAATGTCCGGGGCCAATTTTTGATCCCAGTCCATCCCTGCCTATAAAAATTCTGAACTTTCCACTTAACTCTGCGAATGTCATTGTTAATCCAAGGAGATGCTCTAGGTTTTAAATGATTTTTAAAATGAGCAATAGTATCCAAAGTAGAAGAGCATAACTGATTAAAGCAATTTAACAGATAATTAGTATCAGAATGACTTGGCATGTCACCTACACTGGTAAAGAGGGAGAAATATTTTGAGGCCTTATGTTCATTAAGAACACAACAATGCACAGTATGCTTTTAGGGTTTAGTAGCAGCCTGGAAGACAGCATCAAACGTAATACACAGATAGCCAGAGACAAAGAGGTCTTTCATGGCAAGATTATTTAGACCCAGACCAAGAGTAAATACTAAGTCGAGAGTGTGGCCACGGTTGTGAGTTGGGCCAGACACATTGTTTATATGTTGTATTCCTTCTTGTGCTGTGTGTTTGGTTTGTCCTCACTGGTATTTTATTTGTTCGATTTTATTTTGCATTTTTGTTGTTCTTTTATGGTTTTTAATGTGTGTGAAGCACAGTTGTTTATCTCTTTCACTTTATTGCCTTATGGATTTTATCCTATTTTTGTAACTATGTTTTGAAAAGTGCTATATAAATAGTTGTTATTATTGTTATTGTTTGTATTATTGTTATTATTATATTCCCCCTCCCTCTTTGACTGAGCAATAGTAGCTTACTTGTAATACAGAAGAACAAAATGATGATCCCAAGTAAACAGTAATAGTACGTATTGCTCCCCACCATGTTTTTTGTTGACATCAAAATGCACCCATAATGCTGGGTGGATCTGGGTGAGTTTGGTAGATGGTAAAAACTAAAAGTGAAAGTAGTAAGATTTTTCCATGCCACAGTAACCTGATTAATATGGGAGTATTGATAACCAACTAACCTTTAAGGAGCATGTGGCTTCTGTTGCTCGGTCATGTTGATTTGCCCTGCACAACATCAGAAAGATTAGACCCTACCTGTCTGAACATGCAGCACAACTCCTAGTACAGGCTCTTGTAATATCACGCCTTGACTACTGCAACTCCTTACTGGCAGGGCTCCCGGCATGTACGCTCAAACCTCTGCAGATGATCCAGAACACGGCGGCGCGTCTGGTCTTCAACCAGCCCAAAAGAGCACATGTCACTCTGCTGTTCATATCCCTCCACTGGCTCCCAGTTGCTGCCCGCATCAAGTTCAAGTCCTTGATGCTCGCCTACAAAGCAGCAACCAAAACAGCTCCCACCCACCTGAACTCCCTCATTCAGGTCTACGCTCCCTCCCTCCCACTACGCTCTGCCAAGGAGCGGCGCCTGGTGCTGCCACCACAACAAGGCCCTAAGTCCCTAGCCACGCTCTTCTCTTCTGTGGTTTCTCGGTGGTGGAACGAGTTACCAAACTCCATTCGATCCGCAGAGTCCCTCTCAATCTTTAAGAAAAGGCTAAAGACCCAGCTCTTTAGCAAACACCTTCTCACCTGATGGACTGTGTAACTGCTAAAAAAAAAAAAAAAAAAAATCTTTATCTGCTTCTATGCACTGCCTCTATGCACTGCCTTGTGGCACCTATGTCCTGTCGGACTAGAACTTAGCTTTATGGCACTTACTCTCGTTGTTCTCTCCTGACTAGATCCTTGCTTGTGTTGTATTAAAATCTCATGTGTACATCGCTTTGGATAAAAGCATCTGCCAAATGGGAAATTGTAATTGTAATTGAGTAAACAAGGTATCTTAACCAGGTTTGTCATAATCGGAGTATGAGCTTACCAGCTCATATAACCTCTATAACCCAGACCCCGGATGTTTACATGCGTCAACCCAAAACTAGGTTACTTGAGTAAGGTCTATGTGTAGTATTGAGGGCAGAGTGTTGTTGCAATGACAACGCTGTATGATAGGCCAGCATTAGACCAGAAATTACACATAGACCCTTTAAGAATGGAATTGTGGGGGTGTCCTGGGTTTGGGTTCAGACTGGGACCTTTGTCGCATGTCATCCCCTTCTGTCTCTCCACAGTCTTTCCTGTCTCTCTTCACTATAGACTGTCATATAAATGCCACAAAGAAAAATAATTGTGCATGTGAGTGTAGCCAATGACTCACCATGCCTGGCTCTTGAACAGTTCATAGTGACTCATACCCACCTTGCAGCCTCCTTGCCAGAGATCTTGTAGAGAGGATGTTGGCCAGTTTGCTCTGGCCGTAGGCCCTCCTTGAATGGTAGCTCCTCTCACTATTGATATCCTCCAGCTGGATCCGCCCCCAGGCGTGAGCCATAGATGATAGGTTGATGATCCTCGAGGGGGCGGACCGCTTTAGCAGCTCAACCAATAGGAACGACAGCAGGAAGTGACCTAATAATGACAATTTGAAAAAGTTACTTGATGTATACTGGTCAATATTTCAAAAATACACTTGTATCTATTCTCTAAAATGCTAGTGTTAAAGTGTTAAAGGTATTTAGTTACCTAATGACTTATACTATACTATATATTATACTATAATCCATAATGAACTTTACCTGAAAGGCAGCAATCATTTTGTAAAAGTATATTTCATAAAAAGTGGGTGTCACATTTTAAACTCCAATTCATTATGCTACTGAGCTATCGTCCTAATTTTTTAATTAGTAAATTATATTAGGTAAACTTCTCATGCCAAAGGTTTTTCAGAATTTTCACTTATCAAACCTGAATTAATTGAATTCAAAGTAAATTCCAGCTTTGATTGGCACAAGCTGTTTTTTTTGTGTGAAACTGATCTCACCTAAGTAATTGACTCCAAATTGCATTTCAAAGCCATCGGCTGTTTTCGAGTATGGACACATCATCACTCCAGCGTTGTTGATTAGGACGTGGAGCTGGCTCTCCTCTGAAGAACGTGTAAGGAAAAAATATTTGATTGACTGATTGATTGGTCAGTTTTTACAATTAAAAGAGTGTGCAATCAATTGTATTTTACATTTGTACCCATTCTCATTTCTACTAATAGTACTCTACTGATAATTTGACTTTGGACATGGTAATAAATCATTCATATTTGTCTCTCATCTCACCTCTGTTGATGACCTCGGCAAACTCTCTGATGGACTTGGTATCAGACAGGTCCAGCTTCCTTGAGATGACATTTGGGTTTCCAGACATTTCTACAATCTCTGCTCTGGCCGTCTCAGCCTTTGAGATGTCTCTACAGGCTATTATGATCCTCCCACCTGGATTGAAGATGGCAGAGATAGAGGGAGGGAAGAGTAATAATAATAATAATAATAATTTCTTTAATTGTATGACACTAGCAAATTTAACAAAACGTAGACTACAAAGTGCTTGACAATCAAGACAAACAGAGGGCACAGAAGCAAGGTTACACAAGGAGGACAGCAGCAAAAACAAAAAAAATATGTTGGAAGGACAAACATCATTCCATAAAACCACATCTGTAAAAATAGGTCTTAAAAGATGACACTGATCTCTACAAGAAGAAATTCCCTAAGAGTAGGAGGTCTGGCATGAAGACACAGATTTAGGAATGACCAGAGGGTCCGGTCTTCTTTAGTCTTAAACCTAGATTTAGGAATGACCAGACTTTCTCCAGATTGCTTAACATTTTAATTTTGGAGGTGGTTCTTAACTGAATGAAAGAGGACTGAACAAGTCTCTTTACTTGGGGGCCCTAAAATCTCCTTTTCTCATTTCTGCCAGCTTGCTTTATATTTGCTGATACTGTCAAGTAAATTATGGTATCATGGCAACCAAACTGTACAATCTTTAGTAAGTTGTAAAAATCGTCTATTTTCAGTAAGTTGTAAAAAAAACATTCTGGTACATCCAACACTTAATTTCAGCAAGAGGCAAGAGTGGCTAGGCTATCTGGATTTTTGGATTTCATAGGTGGGTATAGCTGTGTATTGTCAGCATAGCAGTGGAGATATGCTTGTAGTGCCTATAGTGCGACCAAGAGGGAGCATGTAAGTGAAAAAAAGATAGGACCTAAAATTGAACCTTGAGGAACTCCACAGTTAATGTATGCTGAGGATGATGAGTTTCCAATTCCAACAGAGAAGATTCGAGAGACATTCTAGAACCAATTTAATGCAATGTCCTTAATGCAAACACAGGATTTCAGGTGATCAAATCAGATGTGGTGTATTTTATTTGTTTTTTTATTTAACCTTTAAGCCAAAACCAAAGATAAACATTCGAGGCTATCATGTGTAAAACATGCTAAAACTAATACTAAAATATGTACAGTTCAGTCAGAGCTAAGAATGGAAATTTTTACCTTCCAGGGAGCCATCATTTTCTATAATAATAATCATAGTAACTGTTACTCTGTTTAAAGTGTAAAGTGTTTTTTAAAGTGTATTAACACCAAATTTATACATAGTTAAGTTTGTACAATGACAAACCAGAAAAAAGTTAAGAGTTAAAATTTTAATTTCATTATGCACTCAAAGCCTCTTTGACACTCTTTGATAGTTATGTAAATAGAAGGCTTTTCTAACAAACTACTTCCCATTTGTACAGATTAAGCCTGACCACTTGCTTCTGTTTTTGAATGGAACACATTACCATCTCTCTCATCTTGAAACAGAAAAACTGTAAAAAAAAAACAACAACAACAACAAAAACAACTACTATTGGCAATGAATCTTGCATTTCTGAGTCCATTTTGCTGTTTGGTGGTATATTTTTCCTATTCCCATGGATAACTGGCCAAATGTAGACGACGTGCTGTTAGGTTGAGATATTTCCAGTGCAGCTACAATGGAGTTTGACGCCAGAACATTTTCAGTGATCTAAAACATCAATGGTAAATGTCAGGTTTTGGTTTCAGTCCCTCAGAAACAAAGAGCAAGGCCTTCTTTCTAGACCCACCATTTTGTACTGATGTGTTCAATCATAAAGGGAGAAATCCATCATAGAAGAGGCAGAGATAATTTCTCCACCTATAGGAGCCTCAATAGACCAGAATGCAATGCAACCACAGCTTGCATCTTTGGAGATCTGTAGTCAGTATCTGTTATCAGTAGTCTGTAAAATACAATACCCTCTTTAATGACTGGTAATTTGAACATGGCAACACAGCATTGTCCTTTCTCCACTCACGTTTTCTTGGCTGGAGAAACTTACTACACTACCACTCTCTCCATCTGCATGTATACAGACAGTAGACAGCCTCTCTGGAGGTTGTTGAAAGGCATTCTGGGAAACTTAAGAAATCACCAACTGAAGTAGAAGTAGACGAGACTTCAGAGTTCAGGGAAAGTGGGTACACAAAAAAAGTTAATTACAACACTTCATCACAAAAAAACTCCTGGGATGCATTGAGCATCACAGACATATTGATGAAATACAGTGGAAGACTATCCCAGGGTGGATTTTACCTTTAACAGTCACTAACCTGCCAATTCTAGCAGCTACTTGACAGTTTGACAGTTTGTCTGATCTAGTATCTGTATGAACACAAAGCTTCTCCAGTACTGAGGCTCTGACTGGCTCCAACATCATTGGTCCTCTCTCTTATCAGACTTAAACAGCAAGTCGGCATCGGATTGAATGAAGTCAAGGTGAAGATATAGGTAGATATATTATAACTAAGAAAATAAACCACAATGTGGCGCTGCAACATTGCTGCAAAAAGACCAGGGAACCAAAACTGAAACAGTAGTATTAGCTTAAGAAGTCATTGGTGACAAATGAAAAAGAAGCAGAAACATGAACATTTAGTGAGAAATGTCAAGCAATTTGTGGCTGGCTTGTGTCTGATGAACAAAACAACAGTGTTTTGTCAAGACTGACAGCTTTAAGTCTAAAATAATTTGCTGTTGGGAAGAGAAATATCAATGTAGCAGTAAAAACCTTACTTAATGCAGCTTTAAGAAAAAAATAACAAAAAGTAAATTTCAAGCCCTTTACCTCTCTTTGCCAGGTCCAAGGCTGTCTCCTTCCCGATGCCAGTGTTAGCTCCAGTGATGATGACGGTTTTTCCATCCAGCCTGGCATCTGATGACCACTGGCCACAGAAGAGAGCTCTGGGACAAAACCACAATACTATGTAAATGTCCTGCAGGTCAGTGGCTGTTGGTGGCCCAAAGGTTCGTTTCCATGGACCAGATTAAAATATCTGGGCAGGTGAGATGAAGAAGAGACTCTTCTCTCCCTCAACATCTTGATGTACCTTTGTGCAAGATCCATGACCCTGAGTTGCAATAGAGTAGTGTGGTTGGACTGGCAGTTCCCAGGTGGGAATATGTGTAACCAGTGATGTGAGCAGAATTCACTGGGGGAACTCACCTATCCACATGGGTCCAGGGGCATGCTTCCCTGGCACAAAATGCTTAATTTTAATGTATTTTTAGAGATAATGAGGGGTGTTAAAGTGTAATTTCATTGGCTGAGTGGGTTGGCGAATGTTCAAAGCAGCAAGAGTTAGAGCTTGTGACTTTAAATGTCCAAATGTTCTACAACCACCGGTACTGTTCTGTACTTATTCTTTTCATAATGGAAGAAAAAAATGTCAACTGGAATGCACGTCCACCCTGTCAAATTCATTCCCAGAACACCATTCCAATGTGTTCTGGCGAAATGACAGTCCTGATTCTCAGCAACAGTAAGCTAATGGAACGGCTGATAGACCACTCAGCAGTTCAGAAGTGCTAACATCATGACAGGTTAAATATGACATAGATGAAAGATTTGTTTTACCAATCATCTAAAAATACATGATCTGACGTTGAATCTTCACACAGGTTACAAGTGTGCACAACATTTTCAGGGTTTTTTTCTGTTAACATCTTTCTCATGATCTCTGCCACTCAGTTTCTGGAAAACTAAACTGGGATGGCAGAAGGAGGCGATGACAAGGACAATCCACATGAGCTGGATTGAAATCCATAATATCAATAATATATATCCTACTGAGCCACCATAGCACCGTAATACAGCCAATTTAGTCAAAAAGACATGTACAGGAAATATGTGTCTGATATACAGCATTAGCAATAAAATCAGCAATTTCGAACAATAAGTGGTGTTAAAGTCTACACTAGAAATGAAAAATGGGATCAAACCTAGGAACCATGGAAACCAAACCACCACTTCTAGAAAGTTGAGCAGAATGATAGAGGAAAGGTTAAACAGACAAACAGCCTACCTCAGGGTATAAATGTTAGCCATTTGTCAGTCTCCCTGCCAACTCCGTGTTGAAGAAAGGTCCACAAAAATCAGGTCAGCATGACAAAGCTAGAGGCTGTAGCCCAGAAAACATTGCAGCTAACAGAGAGAGCAGTGTATGTGTGTGTGAGAGAGTTTGTGTGGATGTGTGTCTCTGCATTAAAATGTATGTGTGTGTGTGTTAAGTGTGTGTGCGTGCACAGTGGGCTGCATTGGAAATGTTGTATGGAGTAGTTAATCCCAGCTAATCTTCTGTTCTTCAGCCCACTGATCCACTTTGTACCAGAGTCTGCAGCATACCAATACAATACACAACACAATAGGGCAATACAATACAATGTAATGCAGTGCTATACATGAACAATACAATATGTTACAACCCAATAACAGATGTTCTTGGGAAGAACTCAAATGATTATTCCTTAATGATTGTACACCGTTAATTATCTCAAACTGGATAGTGTTTCAAAACTGCAAGTAATTAAAAACAGTTTGTTCCAATTCATCTAAGAATTCATATATGTAATTCCTAGGACAGTCAGAATATGTAGACATGAAAAAGTCCCTCAAAAGCAGTAAACTTGAACCTGTGATGCCATTGATACATAGTCTGGAGCTAACCCAAAGATATTACCCATCAAGGAATTTGCTAGATCCATGGAACAAGCACAAAATATTAATGATTTTTTTATTTGAAAAAACTGTAATACTTAAGGATTTTTAGTGAGCTACTATTTTATTTTTACTAGAGAAATTCTCTAGACAAGTCCTCTTACTCCGACTTGAACAGTGTTTAACTAAATTAACATTACTTCTACTTGAAAAAGCGTTTTAGTAGTCTTTTCACTTCTGCATTAAGAATGGGGTTTCCCAGTGACAACAGACTTCTCAGTCCAAAAGCTTTTACACAGAACTGGTTCCTTCTGACCGAGCCAAGAGGGTTGGGTAAATCCTCTGAATGTCTTAGCTGAATTTGGTCTTTTCCTCCAGTTTCAGGCCACAGAGGAACAAGCAGTAAGATAGAGGAGCTCCACTGTTACAAAGGAAAATCTCTCACTAATTTGCTGAGGCATTTGTGAAAATGATTTTTTTAATAAAATGTATATAATATCTCAGATTTTATGCTATTTTTCATGTAAAATGCCCCATAAAACTAATAAAATAGAGATGACAAAATATATAAAAGAAAGCCTCTGTAATTTACCAGCTATTTCTGTCTAAAGCAGCAGGTCAAATTTGGTGGCCATATCAACAAGTTAAAGGGTCTGTGTATAGCAGGGGTCGGCAAGTAAATTTGGCCTCGGGCCAATTTTTTCTAGGTTATTAGATGGCGGGCCAGAACATAACTAGAAACAAAGGCTCAAGACATTGGATTTAAAAAGTTACCCGTGTTATCACTAGGCTATGATGAGGTGTCTGTGTCAATGGGAGTCAAGGGATAGTGATTGGAATCTCCGATTGGATTATGTTTTGGGGTTTTTTACTTAGATGGAAAATTATCAAATATTTTGGTCTCTGCATTCTCCTCCATGAATGCAATCAAGACACATGAGAGGAAAAGGCTGACAAACAAAAACGTGGAAATTGCCTGCGCATCAAACTAACATCAATCTCACCGGATATCCAGAAAATTGTGACCGACGGGAGATGCAATTTTTCACATTAACACCACACGGCCATAGACGCCTGGGCGTTGTGAATTTATTTTTGTCATTTATTTTTCTCCTCCTTTAATAACGTTTGCTAAAAATACAGACTGCAAAGCATAATGTGGTTTTGTAAGTAATATAGACCTAGAAAAGGAGATATTTGAGTTTTGTGGCTATTTTTACAAAACCCCCTTCTCCGGCTGTGGCTGTGGTCAGGACATGTGGCACCAGCCACAGGAGCGAATTGCTCTCTCCTCTGATTTGCATTTAGTTCTTGTGCATCTGTTTAGCTGAAATACAAGTTGGATCAAACTAGTGAATCCCCGAAATGAGTTTCAGGGATATTATGGATTCACCCCACCTGCTGCCGCTGCAGATTGCACATTGCACCATGGTCTAGTATGGCTTCAATTAGACCCACAAGAAATATGACCCCCATCGGCCTGATGGTGGCGCTATAATTAAAGGTCAAAAACTAAAAGGTTTAAAGTGCTGTATCTCCAACACCGTTTGTCAGATTTACATGAAACCTGGTACACAAG
Organism: Centroberyx gerrardi; assembly: GCF_048128805.1. Taxonomy (NCBI): domain Eukaryota; kingdom Metazoa; phylum Chordata; class Actinopteri; order Beryciformes; family Berycidae; genus Centroberyx; species Centroberyx gerrardi. The sequence continues at coordinate 1,561,101 of NC_136009.1, read as the reverse complement.
TCCACCTAACTGTACTCTACAAATTTGCCAAGGACCCTCAAGGTTCACCTGGAAAATTTTTGAGATATTTTGAATTATTTGAAAAACACATTTTTAACATCTCCTACACCGTTTGTCCGATTACCACCAAAAAGGTCAGTAGCATCTATGGTCCTACGCTCTTTAAATTTTGTTTATAGATTGATTATAGATAGATCTACTGTAGTTTTGAAGATATTAACTCTTAAAGTTGTGAAGGAGGCGTGGCCTATAAACTAAATTGCGATAACTTAGACGGTCCAATCATCATGAAACTTGGACATGTTCACATATGAATGAACATGTGTGCAAAGCCATTCAAATACTGACCAATAGGGGGTGCCACAAAGGCCAGAAAACTGTATCTCCTAATTGAATATGTGAAATTGCACGAAATTCGGTACACATGTCCTAGTCAAAACCTTAAGTTTGGTCGTCATTAGTGAAAGTGGGTGTGGCCTATGACATTTTGGTTTATAACTCAAACAGAATTTCACCCATCCCTATGAAACTTGGTAATCATGCTCCAACCTTTATGTGGAACATGCACACCAATTTCTATACAGATCCAACCAGATTTTGCCCAACAGCAGCATTTTTAGTGTACAGCTAAACACAGTGAAGCCAATACGAAGTTGGATATTGACACCTTTTAACTTGCTGTTACATTCTTCAGTATCAGAACTTGATGCTTGGGGGGGGGGGTCAACAGCCTAATACGACAAAACTGACAGTAATCTTAATGCAAACTTCCACCTTTCAGCTCTAGCTGCTGTACTGACATGAACCCAGCCATCGCCGCTAGCGGCTATATTTAATTAGTTAAGTGTATTATTGAGTGTTAAAAAAATAGTTACGGTACATACCCTTTATTATTGGGGAGACAATCCCTAGAGGATTATATCCATTCATTTTGGAGTGATTAGGAGTAATAATAATATAATTAACTTTAGATTAGCCCAGAAGGAAAAATTGTATTATTTAGGGAAATAAAAATAGTTGGGACATACAACCAATATAATTGGGAAGATTAACCCTGGAGTCTTATTGTTTGATTATTGAATGGCTTTTTATTACATTTAAATTAATGGAGCCTTAATAGCTAAGCTAAATGTACCTATGGAGAATTGTCACCGGTTACCCGACTCGCTTTGCCAGATTTTTCTCCCGCTGAAGGTTACATGTCCCACAATGACGAAGAGTGAAGAGGTAGATAGCAAGTTTACTAGTTGAACAAGTTTACTCGCTCGCTTCATCGATTCTGGCATTACGAGAATGTTTTTCAGGAATGGGAGGGGGAGAGCTTGACTTTTAAACAGCTAGGGAGGAGATAAGCTAGTTTAAAAAAAAAAAAGAAAAGCTACTGAATGGGTCGAGAGGAGCTACGAGTTGGTCCGAGTTTGACTGGCCCGCATGTGTGGCTATTGGTTTATGTCATTATGTCTCAAGGAAATCTCCATATAGCACACGTTAGTTTCAGTATTGGTTATAGGGTCTGAAATCGCTTATTGCAGGTTTAATGTCTGGTGTGTGTGTGTCAGTGAGAGAGAGAGAGAGACTAGTGTGCGGAACTATCACGTGGTTCTGAGAGTGAGACGAACAATGAAAAGAACATTTGATCAATTTTTTAAAAGAAAAGACCCCCCCGTGCCATAGCAGCACCAAAATGTTGAGGAGGAGGACAAATCAGATGAAGAGTCAGCAGCAGGTGATAAGTGAAGAAAGGCAAAGAAATACACTTAGACCGACGGCTCACACAATTTACGTGGCTGAGATATTGCAACAAGCATAGATCCTGTACAGACCCATGGCACGTGTGTTCAGTTCAGTTAAATGCATTGAAGTATTGCCACATGGTTAAATACCACAAGGTACCTTGTGGTATTTAAGTAACGTTAGTGGAATTAGGTTAGGCTATTTAACCGATAACCATGTGGCAATACTTCAGTGCTTTTAACCAGTGGTGTAGTGGTGCCTGGAGAAGTGGGTATACTCTTAATTTATGCCCCCAATTTTTTTTTTTAAAGCGGCCCCATCCAGCAAAGGATAAACACCTGTGTTATAAACAGTGACATGTAAGACTACTCTTGCATATTTAGTTCACCCAAAAATGGGCCAGTAGTATTTGCACATTGTCACTTAACTTCTGCTGCTTGACTTCAGGGAGTAAGGATCATTATGAAATTAACATTAGCCACAGAAGAGGTGCAGATTTTGCAATCAATACTGGCCCACAGACTATAGGGTGAGACAACTACATAATTATGCATTTTGAGTGAACTATTCCTTATTCCTTAGTCCATCCACACATGAAAATTGGACTATTCTCTCACCTAACCCTAGCCAGTAGTTTCTTTTGTAAACTGTCTCTTCGAACAGCTGATTTGCAACAGATAGTGTAGGCCATTATAAAATTAACATTATTTGTCAAGGGGCAGTTTGCAAATATTACTGGTCCTACACAGGCCTAATGCATGAATATAAGATATATTCAAGATGAGGCAAACATGGTGTTTCAGTCAGAGATTAGTTTATTTTTAACATTCAGAATGACACAGCCGATTTTCAAAATAAAATATTTCAAAACTGAATTCTCTCTTTCAAAACTGACAATTCTCAATACATGTTTACAAACCAACTTTAGGGAAGCAAAGATTGCCCAGGTGCTGGTAACAGATTACTGAGTGTTTGTTGCATTATTATTTGAGGTAAACCAACACCCTAAACCTAACTAACCCAACCAATGAAGGCAACGAGTACTAGCCAATCAGAGGCAGAGTAGGGCGGGTCATGCCTTCGCCATCCTAGGAAAAAAAATTTGCAGCACAGAAGGGCACTCGGAGAGCGCAGACCTCCGCCAAGGTTCGTGCAATTATTGCTTGTTCGTGAGTCGGATCGGGATCCGCTCCAAAATTTAATGGGTTCTTCCTTGGCCCATGCTACACCCTTCCACGAAGTTTCATGAAAATCGGGCCAGTAGTTTTTCCGTAATCCTGCTAACAGACAAACGGCACCGAAAACATAACCTCCTTGGCGGAGGTAATGATGCGCATCAGAGGGGATTTAGAAGTGGGTATACGCAATGCCGACTGAAGTAGGTATACGCCGTATACCTGCGTATACCCTGCACTACACCACTGCTTTTAACTGAACTGAACACACGGCACATGTACTGTTAAAGTTTGTAGGGCAGCAGAAGATGAGTTATCAAGTTACTGTTTATGTCACGAGGTTACACCAAGCTGGTTGTAAGATTCCCGGGCCACACCAACACAGACACAAGGGACAGATTTAAATTCAACAATGAGTTATTTATTATAAAAAATAGTACTATTAATAAAAAGAAAATAAAAACGGTAATTCAAATTATCACTGGCCAGTGATACAGGGTAAGAAGTCACTGTCTCAAAACAATTTATAAAATCCAATGATTAAAAAGACAAGATATAAAATAGTCCATAAAATCCCAGTGGCTAGTCTACAAACACTCAAACGGATCATCCGCCTCCATTCCGGGCACCCTCTGCTGTGTGGCGAAACCACAGGGTACCGTCAACTCTGCGTCAGCATCCTCTTGGGCGACCACTCCAGCTCGCGGCTCGGTCTCTCCCCTCCTCGTCTCCCTCTGGCCTGGCCACGCAGGTACAAATAGGCCCTACGTCACACACTGGAGTTGGAATAACATGAGGAATCCTCAGTGCCAGTGCCACAGATACATATCGACATCAAAACACATTCACGCCAGTTGCATGCATTGTCTACTTTCCTTCATTCAAGGAGTGATGTGCCCATCGATATTTGTCTTTGTGGTCCAGTTGAAGGAAAGCTGCTGCACCACCACTGAGACGGGACTACACTGCGGTCCAACTGCGTTCTCACGCCTGGGAAGAGCCACAGGTGAATGTCATTTGCCTTCATCAACGGGCAGGGCTGGGCGTGGATGAATCATTGTGGTTAATTAGGGGAGAGGGAGGAGACAAGCAACAGTGGCAACATGCAATGTTTAACTCTAGATTAATCCATGCTGTTAGTGTGCACTACACAATGAAAAACAACCTCATAAACACTGAAAACCAAATAAATACTAAACACTGCAAAGCAAAATAAACATAAAATATAGCCGCAAGCGGCGATTGCAGGGTCCAAGCACAATTTGATAAGACAGACAGATAGACACACAAAACATTACAGAAGGTAGAAAGACACACAAAAACTGACATGTTGTGAATATCGTGCAGTCTAACACCAGCTTTTGTGTTGGCCCGTGACTTCTGTCAAGTTAATCTTTTCATTGCAACCACATTGCTGGAGTTGTTCACAATGGCCAAACTTTCTATTATTTGTTCTTGATGACTAATGACTTTGGAAAGGACAAGTCTGGATTTGAACCCACAACCTTCCACATGAAAGGCTGATGCTTTACCTACTAAACGCCTGTTATAGGTTTAGTGAGGAGAAACTAAAGGGAGAAGTATTGTGATACTGCAGCCTATGATTGACAGACTGGCAGGGCTAATCACTTTATAGAACATTGTAGTGCTCTCCATTAATGAATAAAACAATAGTAAGTCACATGGGCCAGAAAACTGCTGCTGCACTGCTCTCTATGGGTTGAAAGATCTGGCTACACCCCAATCAGTGATGACATTCAGGTATTTTGCCATTGACAGATTATGTCAACCACCTGCTTTGAGTTTTCTGCACTGTGTGATTTAGTGTTGATGTACTTTTTATGAAAGTTCAAAGTGGTCACAGTCCATCAGGAACTTAAACTCACAACCTTGTGGTCTAAAGACCTGAGCTTTACCACTCTGCCAGCCTCCACTTTGGTGTGTGCCACAGTGGGGAAACAAAACAAAGGGACAAGTGATAGATCACAGGCGCTAGTCCAACCCATATTGAAAGCCTCAGAAAGAATATTATAACTGTACTAGCGCGCCACATTAATCAATTTACACATGGCTTTACAGACATCATCTTGAGAGTCCAGACATCATTTGTATTAGTTTGATGAAGATTGATCAAACTATCTTGAACATATCACATTGTCAATTTATCAAACTATTTGCAGCTGCACATTTCCATCTACTGTGCGCTCAGTTTTCAAGATATCATTATAATTTTTGGGCTGTTTACTAATTAAGGTATGGCAATTTCAAAAATCATGTTGTTTTTTTCCTGTAATGTATGGTTTAGGAGGACAACACTGTGGGATCACAGTCAGTTTTTGCTATAAACAGAGGGGGGCGACATCAGAATTGGGGGTAGAGATTTATCTCACTTCAGCCAACATGTCCTGAAAATGTCAGCTCTCTAGGACATACGGCTGATTTGTAATGAATTTTTGAAGTTGTGACTTTAATACCAATGAAGATTTGGTTATTATGCAATAAGCCACGCCCACTTTAATCAATAATGACCAAATTTCATGGATCGACTTGGACATCATCCTAGAACATGTGTAAAAAATTTCAGAAAAATCTATGCAGTCAATTATGAGATATGAACTTTTTGCATTTGTAGTGCCCACTAGTGGTACAGCTCAAAATGTTTTTGTGGTTGTGTTCACGCAACACTTCTCAACATGCGTTTAAAATTTTGGCTTGATTAGATGAATGGTTAATGAGTTATGGCCAATTTAGTGTTATGGCGTGTTTCGTTAAAAGTTTATTGGTCGATAAAAGCCAAACCATTTGACCTATCAATAACCTTTATACAATTTTGAGGACGTTAGCATTCAATCACTTCCTAGCTAACATTAATGGTTTGATAGTGTTACATGATACGATAGGAAAGGCGCAAATTAATTCTGAAATATCAACGCACATCTTGGACACATTTATTTAAGCCTGGAAGTAAAACGCACCGGATGTAATCAAGCTTGCAATGTAACGTTAACTGTCTTGCTGTCTTTTCACCTGACCTCAGAAATGTTCTGGTTAAGTCAGTAACGTAATGTGACATTATGCTCACTGGAACATATTTCTAAATATGTGTCCAAGATGTGCATTGAAATTTCAGAATTAATTTACACCTTTCCTATCGTATCATGTAACACTATCAAATGGTAATGTTAGCTAGGAAGTGGTTGAATGCTAATGTTAGCTGTTGTCTAACGGCAGCTAATGGGTTATCAAATATGTTGTTTTACCTTGAAATATGGCCCGATGTCCCTCCGGATTTTCACTATCCATTGTCTTTTCAGTTGCTGATCAATCGGGAAGCGGTGAAATGATATATTCACCGCATGTTATAAGACTTGCAACCTGGAACACAGCAGTATGACATTATCCTTTTGATAACAGCATTTGAGCTTCCCACCCTGAGCGTGACGTCAGAGGAAAATGGCTGCCGTGTGAATATGGTGAATTGCAGTCACTCGTGTGGTTATGTAAATACAATAACAGGCAAGCACAGGAGGATTTGCGTATGAGGACTTTATATGAATTAAAAATGTAAACTAAATACTTCTAATCACCTTCTTGGCATTGGCAAAATGGAAATCTTGCACTTCACTCAGTGTCCTGGCAGGCAACCTGGGCTGCTGTGGTTATGTCTTCTTGGTGATGTGGCAACTCTGTTTGCCACCTTAACTCTGCTTAAATCTTTTTTACATATTCAAATCATAGACTGTAAAAAAAAGATGGACGTAGTTAGTGTGACGTCACCCATATAGGTTACTGAAGGGCTGTTTTGAAGTCAAAAGATTGGGTTCACGATCGCCGCCATGTTGACATTTTTTGGAGCCAGCGCAGCCAATGCAAGGCTGAGGGTTGTCCGCAGAGGCGCAGCGCCGCCTACTATTGGCCTGTAATTGGTAACCTGTCGATCACTGGACAGGCAACCTGTCAATCACTAGGAAAACAACCCCGTTTTATAACCGTTATATCCTGTTAATGAAGTGACTATCACAAGCTCAGAATCATTTTTACAAGCTCAACATTTTTTAGAGGCTTTATTGATCCCATACATCATGTCGGATATCAGCTTTATGGAGCACAATTTTTAAATAAATTCTCAGATTCGGTTCTAAACTGGGTGCAAAGTCCATCAAACAAGGAAACTCTGTGGGATTCCCCTTAAGGCTTATCAACAGAGTGAAGTTAGACATTTAGGTCAGCCTGCAAGACACACCTTAAAGAACGGTGGATCCTTATTTACTTAAAAAGTGTGTTCCACTGGATATCAGCTGCCCAGGATTTTAAAGTCGTAATTTGGATTCTTTTGACCCCTGTATAATTGCGAAATAAACTGTAAAACTTAAAATCTATTGGACATTTTTTTCTCTAACGTTTGTCAAAAGAGCACATTCCAGCTACAAAATACATGGAAATTTCATTCAAGTGTATCAGAATTGAATGGTCCCATATTCAAATATTTTATGAAATGCTACACTAAGCTGGGCTTCCATTTCTGAGACAAAACCAGTGTGTGTAATGCTTTATATGTATGTCATGTCATTGTATGGACCTCATGGTCACACTAAACAGAACAAACACATAATGGTTAGATTTGTTCTTTTGACTCCACTTTCAGCCACAGGGAAGTGCAACTTCTGCTTCACTTTTCTGTAATGGTTCAACATGGTGTGCAATATAAAATTCAACAATGAAAAAGGAATGAGGAATCTGATCAAAGGTCTGAATCACCAGTCCTCTCTGCACAAAGTCTTCTTCTGTAAATAACCCTGGACAGTTTCATATCTGTATGCTTTGATGGACTCTGATAGGTGACTTGTAGATGACTTGTCCACTCTTTTTTTAATTTGCTTGCTTTGTGTTCATAAGTGTTGATTTTACAGTGACAATTATATGGAGTTGACAAGTTGTTCTATCTGGATGAGTGCAGTTCTGAGATATTGGGCTAGATATAGTTAACCCCAAAATATTTTTTTCTTTTTTGAATATCACTACACAAGCAGTAACATTCAAAGATCATGAATATGTTGATATTCGTGAGATGTATCTCCCTCTGTAATTTAATCATAAATGTAATCATTCTTTTTCTCTGCATGTACTTCCCCTTCCAGTTGTCACTGACCAGCCTGGTTACCAAAAAGGATTAACACACACGCATACACACAAAAAGTGAATATGTTAATTTCTCATTTCTAGCTTCCCATCAGACACAGTTCATGACAAAATAAAATCCAAGCAGATTTCTGTCACTTGACAAGAGCAGCACTGATTGGGTTGGTTAATCATTGGCTTAGCCTCAGCAATAGCCACCCACTAGACTGAGACAACTCCGGCTTCACAACACTCACATAGCTTCAAATAGTTTCAGTCAGTATTTTCCTAGTTTGAAAGCTTTAGCGTTAATCAACAACAAGCCAGGTAAGTTTATTTGCATCATACAATGTGGTGTCATAGTCAGATAACTTTACTCATAGGCAGAAACAGACAAAACAGGTTGATTAGGAAATAAATGGTGAGGTTTTTCTGATTAACTTTTACAGACTTCATAGGTCAGGCAGAAAAGGGACACACTTTTTATTGATTGTAGGCAATTTAAATAATCTGTTACTATTTTTTTCCTCGCAGTTAAAACAGATTTGTGTGTGCTGCTCTGTTGGTTTGCATTGACTTCCTCTTTGGTTAGAGTTTTTTTTATTTATTTATGTTTCCAACTTAATGCTGTAACTGATGATTGGACAATCAAAATGTTTTTCTTCCATAGTAAAAGAACTTTCTTAACGCTGATCCAACTTTCCTCCCACTGATCCCACCCTAGAACCAGTTTTGCATAGGTTTCTTTCAAAATGTAATCCATTACAGATTACTGATTACCTGTTTAATCAATAATTAACTGGCTTTTTGAAGCTCAGTATAATGACTGATTTACTTTCAGTTAATTTTGGGTTACTTTCCAAACATGAAGTTAATCAACAATTTGTTGTGATTTTCAGACTGTAATATGATTGCCCTATTTTCATCCACTCCAGAAAGATTTCAAGTGTTATAGATAGGAGGCCTCTCAATTGGTCAGTTAGGCAGCATCATTTTGTGTGCTCTGTAATTGCGTCTAATTTGATTACCATCCCTTGTCTGCCTACCTCATCATCTGTGTCTCCTAAATCTCTTAAGATTGGACTACTTAATATCAGATATTTCGAACAAATCTTTTATTTTTAACGATTTTATATTGTCAAGTGATATTGATGTTTTTATGATTACACAATCATGGCTAAAACCAGATGTTAAAGTGGCAGCTCTTTTAAGATTATTACAAATGCTCTTGCATTCACCTAGGGTTGTTTAACGCACCTCCTTACCTAATTAAAGGGAAGACTCAGTGTCTGTGTGTAATTAGTCTATAGACCCCACAAATCTGCCCCTGGTTTTATAGAAGAATTTTCTGAGCTTCTGTCATTGATCCTGCCTAGATATGGCAGGTTTGTGATTTTGGGTGATTTCAATATCTGTGTCTGAGGATTTTAGCCCTTCCCATAATGCTTTGCTTTACCAGTTGTTGCGGTCAATACACTGTCTGCCGACTGCCGTTCAGTCGTACTGAAGAGAGTGTAATACTGTTGCTGTAACTTAATAAAGTGACTATAAACAAGACTAGGTCAAAACTTAGTATATGGCTGGACCGTGTATGGTCAATGTGCGAAATTGTGGCCAATTTGTTACAGGGATTGTCAGTGGTAGTGTCTATAATGTGAATTCCTGGATATTAAATGTTCATCTGCAATTTTCTGTAGTGGTATCAGTAATATTTGTTGTTAAAGTGTACTGAAGTAGCATATCACACGACATGGTTAAGCTACGATTGAGTCAAAAAAAAGGTAATAATTGCAGTTGCAAGAACAATACTTTCCACTCATATCTTGGGATGTTTGATTTGAAAGAGAACTTATTTTAATTCTAATTATAACTATTCTAATTATCTGTTAACCCCCCTGCTCTTTCATCTGTTTCTATCTGTGGATGTCTCTCATTTTTCTAAGACTCACTCTGTAGAGTGTTTTGTCAGAGTGATTGTTATTTGGGGTGCTTTAACTGTGTGCTCTCCCTCCTGCCTCTCGGCGCACGGAGAGCTGTTTTCTCTCCTACTCTGCTCTATGCTGGACTGTTACAGTGCATAACCATATGTTTGATTTGAAAGAGAGCTTATAATGAAGCAAATGACACTCAGTAATAGTTAATGGTAGAGTTTATTAATTATTCAGTATAGGAAAGTCAATTTTATTTGTATAGCGCCAAATCACAACACAGGGTTCCTACACCTTTTCCAAAGTCAAATTCAAGCACTTTTCAAGCATTTTCAAGGTGCATTTTCAAGCTTTTCCAGCACCTTACAGCTGTGGTAAATTACATATATATATATATATATATATATATATATATATATATATATATATATATATATATATACAAAATGATTCTTTCACTTCTTCATCACATTAAATCAGATGTTATTGTGCTATAAACAACCAAAATTATGTTTCGTGACAGCAATGCTGTAACGATTATGTAGCGACCATTAATACCAGAGATAGTATTAGTGGAAATAAACAGGATGTTTTTCTTAACAAGTATTGCTACTCCCCTGGCTCTTGCATTAAATTTAGAATGATATATTTGGGTTATCCGGTTCTTCTTAAGTTTGTAACGCTCTTTTGTACAAAGTTGTGTTTCTTATAGGAATATAATATCTGGTTTAAAGGTTTGGAGCTGTAACCAAGGGACCAGGGATGCAAACTCATGGAGAGTTAAAAAGGTGACAGATACCAGGGCAGACACAAAACTACTCAGAAATCATTCACCTTAAGTGCCCTATTTTGGGATCCTAAAGGTGACTAGTTTGCATCCCTGCTCAATGCTAAACATATAATTGAATTAACACCTCTATGACAGTGTCAAAAAAACTGAACATTATAGGCATCATAAAAGTAAACTTTATGGCAGAACAGTTGTATTGGATTGTAGTATAGTAGTAAGAGATGATGACAGGACAAGGGGGGAAATGAAGCGGAGTCTGTAACTTAGTTTACATTTCCAAACTACGTTACCGTTAACATTATTAGCTATGTCATTTAAAGGTAATGTTAGCTGTTACGTTGCATATTCCATAAATGAACGTGCCGTAATTGACATGCAATACTAGTACTACCATATTGTATCACCCTCGATCCCTCCCGAAAATCGACTATCATTTATTAGCCTGCCTGCGGCAGGCTAATAAATGGTATGTATTCGGCTTTTCAAAAGTGTTATATCCATGTCTGTGTATTTGCCTATTCTGATTCTATTTAGTACAGTGGTTCCCAAACTTTTTAAAGTCCTGTACCCCCTCAAACATTCAACCTCCTGCTGTGTACCTCCTCTACCTCCACAGACGGCCAACTCCCATATGATGTCACATTTTGCCATGTTTGTAAGCCTGCTACAAAAAGTAAGTATAACAAACATAATGTAGGCCTATATGAAGACATAACAGTGGTTGATCAGGGTCAGAGCCAATCAGAGGCAGAGTAGGGGCGGGTCTTCGCAGAATGCGGGTGGGAAAAAAAAACACTGCTAAAGATCATGCGACTGCCGACTGTTAATTACTGTGATTTTTAGTGTTAGTGTTTTTTTTATAGTGTGGGTTTATTTTTGACACAGAGACGGTACTACAGATTTTTTTTGGCGTACCCCCGACGTAACTGCGAGTGCCCCTGGGGGTACGCGTACCCCACTTTGGGAATTTAGTAAATCAGCATATTGTCGATCCTCACCCTCTGTGGTTTGTTTTTAAAGATATAACTTAAAAATTTTTCCAGAGGGGATCAATTGCATGTACCATTTTGGATTTCTCATTTTTGGGTGGATTGAATATGAAAGCACCAAGAGGAGGTTTTATTTGAAGGATATCTCCAAATACAATACATGCAACACCTCCAAATGGTAAATTGTTTTGAAAGATGTCTTTGGAAAGTCTAAAATGGAGCTGGTAGAGCATGTCTGAATTTACAAGGCTGATTTCGTCGATAATGATTAGTCGTAAGTTTTGTAGTTGTTTGCTTGCATCTCTAATTTTGTCACCCATTGATATTAGGTCATTGTTGAAAGGCAATTGGAAAGCTGAATGAATGGTCTGGCCTTTGATAATTGATGCAGCGTTGCCTGTCAAAGCCAACTTTAAGATATAAGGGTGATTTGGATCATCTCCACTGTTTCTGAATATTTTTTCTAACATTTGTACGAGGACATCAATGATATGGCTTTTACCTGATCCAGCGCCTCCATGAACAATCAACAGAGGAGGAGTAGGCCAAGGGTTTCCATGTTTTCTTGCTCTTTGGTATTGCCTAGCAAATTGAAGGCCTTTGTCTAGAACAGCTCTTTGGTCTATGTCGAAAGTTTTTGATTTTGGAGTACAGTTCATTGTCATGTTGAAGGTCAATTCTTCTAAATGTTCGATCTCCAGATTGAATCATGGTCATCATTGAACAGTCCAGAAGGATCTTTGAAAGCCATATCTGGGTGTTCTTGTTCTCCTTGTTCCATTACTTCTTCATCTTCCTGTTCCTTATTACCATCAAGATCATCACCAATGTTTGAAATGAATTGTTCAGCTCGCTCCCTGGCCTCTATCACTGTGTCCAGATGGGGCATGATTTTTTGTTTGACACTTTTAATTGCCGTTTCATTTTTGATGTATAATCATGAATCATGAATTCATGACACTTGTCAAAATTATTAGGGAATAGTTGTTGTTCGTTTTGAAATGGGTAGAAAAGTAGTAGTTCTGAGTAATAAAATTCATGGGGATTGTCAATATGTTTAAATTTATGGAACCTTGAAACTCTTGTGGATCTAAGCTTCATCCACTTATATTGTCCTGGAGTGGATGTGTATAGAGGAGGATGTACTTGGGAAGACTCTTTTTGGTAGAGATTGGATACTCATGAATTATTTCATTTTCTGAAATGATATGTTGCAGATTTGTAGATATGTTTTCAGTGTCTTGTGCATTTTCTTTATACAGATCTTGCATTATGTCATAGTTTTCTGGTGCAGAACTGCAGGGTTCATTTGAACAAATTGTGCATATGATAAGGTACTAACTTCTGTAGCTCATCTTGTGTATTTTTCCAAAATGGATTCTTTTTCAATGTAATATTTTCCATCTTTTCCTTCAACTTCAATAACTTCATTAAAGTCCTGTCTCGTGTTTTCTGAGATTTGTTTCAAAAATCTTGCTCTATTTTGTTTGAAGCCAGTGGGAACGAAGATTGTTGAAATATTAGATTGTGCAAGGTGTAAGAAAGGGAATAGTTTGTAGTAGATTTCACATTCTCCAGCTTGCCTGTTTGTCAAAAAAGCATTTTTAACAATATGCATTTTTTCTCTGAGGGTATCATTTTCTTCAGTTTCTAATAAATTCAATTGTTCCTGACTCATCCTTCATGTAATAGTCTGTGATGTAGGTGATTACTGCATAATAATCCAAACATATTTGCATGTCCATGTTTGCATTCCATCAATATCTCTTTGTAGAATGACCTCATATCCACGAGATGATAGAGTGAGAGCCTCTTCATATTTGGAAAGTTTCTCATTAAAGTTCCCCTCAAGATTTGTTGTAGTTAGAATTAGCTCTAGTCGTTCTGCTTTTATTTGATTAATTGGAATGCCTTCTATGTCTTGTTTTTTCAAATTGATGAACTGTTTGAGATCATTAGAGCTGATATGCTGCCAACTTGTATTCTGATGCAATGAAGTTATTGAGTTCAGTTATCAAGATTTCATCTTGTATGACGGTTGTGACAGGGTCGTTCAATTGTCTTTCATTTAAGATGTTTTCAATTACCATAACTTGCCCACAAAGTTTTAGATAAGTATCTATAGTTCCCTGGTGTTTTGCCACAGCTTTTTTCATGAACTCTTCATTTTCTAAAGTACTTGTGATCGTTTTCTTTATTTTTCGTGACTCAGTAAGCTTTTTTTCCCCTCAGCTCTGCATTGTTAGGATATTTAATTATTGCTGGAACTGTTATCAGAGTTTTTAGTGAGGGGAATCGTGGGAAATGGAATCTACAGTTTGGTCCTTTTTTCTGACAGGATTTTTTGAAATGGTGATGTTTGTTTAGTTCTAAGACAAGATGTCTAGTGCTGGGATCCATCAAAGAGCAAGAAATCCAATGATCAGCAAAATTGGCCAAAAGTTGTAGTAGTTGCCCATCAGTCAGGCCAGGCTGTGATTTTTGTGTTTCACAATCCACCTCTGTATCTTTTTTAGGCAGTACAGTAACACTACTTGTAATAGACACATCTGACTCAGAAGGGTTGTTGGCTTGTGTTTCATTGGTTGGGTGTGCAGCTACTTCTGAATGTGCTGATGTCAGGTTTTGATTGGCATTGCTTGTTTCTTTTTTTTTGCCTTTTAGGAAAGATATATTTATATTTCTTTCAAGCTGATGTTTTTCATTACAAGCAAAAGCAGCAAAGGCATAGCTGGGCGTGTTAGCAAATCTCCTATCAACATTTAATAGTCTTTGTTGAAAATATTGTTGCATACTAATAGGAATTTGTCTCTCTTTATCATGTAAGCCATATTTGCCATCTGGATGAAGACATGGGAATGACTTGACATCCCAATCATGCTCCTGCAAGATATTGGTTGGTATTTTACCCTCGCCAGGTGCTATTTGTATGGGTTCATTTGAGTGTGAGCAACTGATGGCAGAGTCTTCATTTGAGTAGGTTACATTGCGTCTTACATCTACTTCTGGATAGTCATTAAAGGTCCCATATTATGCTCTTTTTAGCTATTTAAAACATTTCTCAGTGGTCTTTAAAATAAGGTTATGAATTCTGTTGCAAAAAAACACAAATCCAGGCTCTGTGGGGCCTCTCCATCCTCTCAATTTCTCCCCTTATTAACTATGCGCTGTTCTGAGTGGGCGGGGATGCCATGATAATGAGGCGCTGCTCTGATTGGCCGCCTGATCGGCTGGGTGAGGGGGGAGGGTGCGGACGTGGAAAAACTCCAAAACCAACATGGCAGCTCCGTGTAGAAGAAAACTCTGTGACAGAACATGTAAAACCGTACATTTTTGAGACGGAATCTGTCAACCGAACAAGAGGAGACAGCTGCCGAAGTTTTACAGACACGGTTACAGCAGGATGTCTCTGAACGATAGGTTGAAATTTCAGTGTGTTGTTCGTACTTTCTCACCGTGCGTGTGTATGTGGTTGCGTCGGCTATGTGGTCTTTCTGGATAGCCATAGCGGACAAATTTGTATCCCATAAAAACGATATCTAACGTTACCTGCCGGAGTGTCTCGCACGGTAACTGTACCGTATGGTTTGTTTGATTCATTTTCAGCCTGACGTTCACCGGTGCCGGTGGTTTGAGGTTGTCTAGTAAGCTTGTCAACACAGTAGGTGTCGGCAGCTTTTCGCTGGCTACTTGGATAGCTGCTGTAATGTTATTCCATGAAGTGTCTTACAATTGCCGTTGTACTGGCTAGCGATAGGAAACAAATCCACACCAGACATTATGCAGTTATTATGTTCAGTTACATCAAATTGATGTGAAGACGCAAAAGAAGAACTCATCTTCAGGGGATACAAATATAGTCACGACCAGCAAACATATGGTTATGTCCCATGCTATCTACCATTTGGACATATGACTGTCGTAATTTATGCCAGTGTTATTCAGCTATAACGCTAGCGCAACAGTTTTAGAACTGTAACTGATATATTCAAATATTGCATCTCATGGAGGCCTGCTGGTCATTCCCCCTGTGCATAACATCTTACCTCTTTTAGAGTTGACACCTTTGTTTGTCCTGTACATTAGTTTGTACAGTACTCACTACTACTCTAAATTGTCTGTGCTAAATAATAAACATATAATATAGATAAATGTAATTGTCAGTGTAATGTTCCTATAAAGCTTGCAAAATTCAATAACAGTTACCCTTTCTCAGAAGAATGAATCAGCTTAATCAGTACTTAGAAAAGCGCTATATAAATGTAATCAATTATTATTATTATTATTATTATTATTATTATTATAGAGCAGTAAATTTCTTTTATGCATTATGTGCATGAATTGATTTGAACATGTGACTTTTGATAATACTTTACATGACAATAAATTTGAGTAAAATAACTGTGTTGTTATACTTTATTACACATCCATGTAGAAAAAACTTTAGCACACCTAAAAGTCTTTTAGTGACAGGGGCATGGGACAAAAGTTACTGAATAAGTAATATAATCCCACACACTGTCTACACTTGCATGGTGCTTTATTACATTTCAGTCATTGAAATGTAATAAAGCACCATATAAGTGTAGACACTGTGTGTGGGATTATATACGTTTTTCCCTTTACACACCCATGTAAATTAAATGTGAAACCAATAAGTAACCACAACACTGACTGTTCATACAGAATAAAATTATTTTATTTTAGAAAAGGCATAAAAAAGGCACATGTAAAAACATAACACTGCTTATGCAGGACCATAATGGGGTGCTGTTATGTTACAAAATCTACATCTGTGAGTGTACACACGGGAGTGTTCCACTGTAGCAGTTACTGCAGTGTAGTAAAGTAGTGCAGTATCAATCACCAAAGTGATTTATAATTTGATGTTTTTAGTTATCTGTTATGTATTCGTGGAAAACACCCAACTACAACCTGACCTCATGCCAGTTAACCAAAACAACAAAAGAAGAGACTAAGTATTCAAATGAAATATATTGACAGTATGTGTACCCTCTTCTCAGTGTCTAGCCTACAGATCCTTTGTCAGCTAGTGCCGGGGCTTTCTAGGTCACAGGGTCAGAGTAGTGTACCAGTGTGTGTGGTGCTGTGCATATGCTGTGAGCTCCCTGATGCTGCCAGCTGCGTCAGGTTCAGACTGCCTCTTGATTGAACCGAGACACGTGGCTGCAATGATGTCCTCCTTGGCTGGCCTGTCAGACTGGGCGCACAGGTCTTCTGGATGGGGATCTTCAAAACCTGGCTCACATAAGGTGCAGGGTCCTGGAAGACTTAGATGAGGTCCATCAACTCATCGATGTAATCTGTGGAGTAACAGAAACACAGAAGTCATCAGTTGTTCCATTACAAAAAAATATACATTGCATACTAGTGTGGCCTGACACTGGCAAGTAGCAAAATGTGTAGCAAAATTTTGATTCAAAAATTATTTTATACTATAGTTTATACTTTGTTATAACATTTGTATATTTATTTAATGACTGTCTGAGATGTGCTGGCCTCAGGGAATAGCAATGTTTAATGCAACCAATTATCTCAAATATTTTTGGGGATATTGCATCATGAGTAATACCTACGCCTTACAATATACTGCAATCCAGTAACATTACCACAAACTACAGCCTCAATAATTACTATGTAGTTGATTCTAAACACATCAAGAGAAATAGGACATTACAACCTCGAGAAAGGTAGCAATTATTGTAGTCTCGTTTTTCAGGTTTTCTAGTTATTTTTTGCCACAACCCCAGCTGATTACATGTGGAGGTAGATTTCTATCAAAAATATACAAACACAAAAGTATAATCCACAATTATTTTTACCATCCACACGCAAACACCTCTCAATTTGTGTTCGTAGGTATAATCCATAAATGTCTTTTTGCCATCCACACGCAAACACCTCTCAATTTGTGTTTCGTAAAAATAATCCACAAATGTGTTTTTGCCATCCACACACAAACACCTCTCAACTTGTGTTTCGTAAATCATCATTTGAATGAATGCAAAAATTATACTCACAAATGCAAATAACATTTTCAGATATGTTTCCAATGTTACATTTACAAATCAAAAGCTTGGCTTGCGAACTGGCGAATCTACATTTGTGGATCGAAGGACACGCTTGATCTGCTTGGATTTACATACAGATTTTTGAGACAAATATTCCGCTGTTTTTCCCCGTGTCGATTCACACGCAAAGCTTCTTCTTCTTCGGCGCTACCTAACACGGCCCGATGTGTGTTCGGCTCATCAGCACCACTTTTAGGACAAGTAGCCAAAATCGCACATTATCTTTAAGAAATGGATGCGCCCTGAGATCGTCCTCGCTGTCAAGTCTCTGACCTCGACACAATCGCCCAAAGTCAGCGAACGGATCGCTGTAATGGAGCACGGTGCCAGGAACCAGCAAGCTGGATGGGTATACAGCAATATCTGAGAATGTTATTTGCATTTGTGAGTATAATTTTTGTATTCATTCAAATGATGATTTACGAAACATAAGTTGAGAGGTGTTTGTGTGTAGATGGCAAAAACACATTTGTGGATTATTTTTACGAAACACAAATTGAGAGGTGTTTGCGTGTGGATGGCAAAAAGACATTTATGGATTATACCTACGAACACAAATTGAGAGGTGTTTGCGTGTGGATGGTAAAAATAATTGTGGATTATACTTTTGTGTTTGTTTATTTTTGATAGAAATCTACCTCCATAATTACAAGACTAGAGTTACCAGACTAGGTGCAAAGACAGAACGTGAAATGTTACATGTCATCAGCCAGTAACTCCCTTCCATTCATTTGGCGTTAGAAGTGAAATGTTTGCGGTGACCAGAGTCCCCGATAAACAAAGTACTGTTCGAGTTTTGCCACGTTACAGGTGTGGCTGTCTAGTAAGGAGATGTGTCTGCAAAGTGAGCCAGAGGAGCTAACCTTAGCTAACGCTAGATTAGCATGCCACTAACGGCACTAGCCCCTAACCTCGATCATAGTAGGTTTGTCCTTTCGGGACCTGGTTAACTAGACGACTGCTAACTGTTGTCGTTGTGGCCAACAGGCTTCCTCGTATTCACAGGCCCACATCTGTCTCATCGGGACTAAAGCTAAATCGCTACCCAATGCTAATCGGACTGAAATACCATAAACTACCGTAACCATTTGTCATTCTCAAGCTACGTTAGCGGACACATTTCTCCAGACAAGGCAACTGACTTAGCAACAAAGCACCATAGACTGTATTAAAAAATAAACATGAAAACAATGTCGCAAACAAGCAAATGGAACATAACTTTACACACGTTAGCAAAGCGGGACATGTTGTCAAGCCCAGCTGACCATACCCAACTGTAAATATTATCACGAAGTGGCGACACTTACCGATTGCAAGTTTGCTGTTGGGCCACATCCAGTTGGGATAAATCCATCTTTCAGGAGCAGTTTTGATGTAAATCCTGCTTTGTATTGACACTTGTTTACGAAGCAGTCCGAGGTAAAGCGGTTAGCACAAACATGCAAATTTGAACTAAGTTTACTGTAGTCAGAACGTTATTGTAAAAACAATCTTTTTATCTTCCGATGCTGGGAGGCAATGTAGAGCTTTGTGTTCAGCCTTGAAGCCAACAACGGAACATTTAGCATGTTTTGCTCTTGCTTTTGATATCTTCTAAGCTGTAGTAGCGAAGTAAAACAACAACAGCGCACAGAGGAGCAGAGGGGACTGGGAGTGGTTATCCACCTTGGAGGTCGGCGTATGCAAATTGCTCCCCTTGGGACGTCACAAGGGGAGCCAAATCAAAACAGCTTGTAGAAGCACATGTTTTCCCAGGAAGGAGGCTGGGGCAACAATGCAGAGGCATTCACGTCTCACATTCTGTGGGTTGTTAGGTTGAAGGATGACTAAAGTATATGTGTATGGGCAAAGAAAAACGTGTTTTTCATAATATGGGACCTTTAAGAAACACTGTTGGTCTGTTTGTGTCAAATTTTTGCTTTTGAATGGGGTCATTGGTCCTGTATCTGTCTTCTTCTTCATCATCACAGTCGGAAAGATTAGCGCTTTCAACATTATCATTAGAACTGGGAAGGCTACCATCAGTTTGTTTTTGCACATTTTGGTCAATGTTTTTATTATCTATATTGTCAATTTTAAATAAGGAGTTGTAACCAATAGGATCCTCCTCCAGACATCGTATTTGAAATTCGTCAAGGTCAGCAGTGAATTGGTAATAAGGATTTCCCAGATTTCTTAATGTTTGTAGGGCTCGCATGACTTTGAAAACATCAATATATTGGTCAATGTGAGTGTTTTTCATGGACTTCTTTCTTTTTAGTTGAACCTTTACAATTCTAGCTGTATCTGGTGTTCGAGGTAATGTTTCTATTGTATTAACAATATCTTGTTCAAATATGGGGAATTTAACTATTTGCTTTTTAGTTGCACTCCACCTCGACTTGGGAAGCTGGTAAACCATTTGAAAGAGAATGTTTCTAGCAATGAGAGCATTTTCTAATTCAGTTTGAGTTCTTCATAGTCTGTGATATTCACCAGTCCAAGGTTATTTATTTAAATAACCTTGGACTGGTGAATATCATAGTAGGAATTTGATTTTTCATTAGTTTTTTGCAGCAGTCATGACATATCCAAAAATCATCCTTCACTTTCATGTCTTCAGGAATTTCACCAATAGCACTGCATAATATATGTGGATGTGTGGCTTTTTCAATTATTTGATTTTTGAGCATGTCATTATACCTTTTCACTTGGTTGTAAAACCGAATTCGTCTACAACAGACACAAGCAAAGATTGGCCCTTCTCTCACATCTGTTCTGAACTGTTTTATTCTACCAAATTGGGTTTCATTTAAATAGTCAAATATCTTCCCTCTTTGTGCTGCTTTTTGTTTTGCTGTAATTAATCTATATTGAATTGGATTTTTTTCTAGGAAATTTTGTCTTGTAGCTGCTTTCACCGTAGCATGTTTGGCTCTAGTTCCTATGGGATCTTTTTCTATGTTTTTTTGTTTGGTAGCTGCCTTCACTTTGGCATGTTTGGCTCTAGTTCCTATGGGATTTTTTTCAATATTTTGTTGTTTGGTAGCTGCCTTTACTTTGGCATGTTTGGCTCTAGTTCCTATGGGATCTTGTTCTATATTTTTTTGTTTGGTAGCTGCCTGCACTTTGGCATGTTTGGCTCTAGTTCCTATGGGATCTTTTTCTATATTTTTTTGTTTGGTAGCTGCCTGCACTTTGGCATGTTTGGCTCTAGTTCCTATGGGATCTTGTTCTGTATTTTTTTGTTTTGTAGTGGCCTGCTCCATAGCATGTTTTTGTCTGAATGCGATTGGATCTTCCAGTAATTGCCTTCGCCTGTAAGAAGCCTGAGCTTCAGTATGTTTTGATTTTTGTTTTGCCCTGGCTTGTTTTTGTAAAGAATCCATGTCGTAATGGGTTTGGCATGTTTTAGATTTCTGCAAGTGTATTAGCAAATTTCTAGACTGCTTTTGACAGATCTTGCACACATTCTGCATACTTTCAGTATATTGATCAAATAGATCTGTTGTGTGGTCCTCCTTTCTTTTCTTGAGTACACTTAAGTTGTGTAATGAAAACTCTTTCCTTTTTACTCCTGCCATAGTCATAGGTGATTTGGTTTTGATATTGTTGTCATTCAAGTTGTAGGTGTCCTTCAAATGTATAGGAATTTTATATTGGTTTTGTTTAAAAGCCTCTACCAAATCAATTGTTTGTTCAATATCTTTGTCAGATACTGGAATCAAACTTTCAAAATGATTGCCATTGTGAGCTAGTTAGGAGGGTAGTATGGACTTGATTTTACTATATATTCTCCCACAGTATTCCACACCATTCTGTAATGTGCTGGTGATTCTGTAAGGTTTTCAATGAGGCAATTTCTTGAATTAATGTTATCAATTATAGATTCATATAGGCAGTTACCAGGGCTTGAAATTAACTTTTTTGATCACCAGCCAATATGGCTACTAGATTTTAAAGTTACCAGCCAATCTGAATTTCCACTAGCCAAAATGTTTTTCTTGAAATAAACCAGATTATGAGTGCCACTGGGTTAATTTAAGCATAAGCATTAGTAAAAAATAAAAGATATAGCATAATAAATCTGTAAATTACAGTTTTTCACTGATATTCATAAATTGCGTTGATTTCAAATTGTGTGGATTTCATCGATATGAGGCTCTTAACGGCGACACTCTCCTCCAAAACACCTGTCTTGGCTTTGCTTGATTGTCAAGCTCTGGAGGTCGCTCTTCGCAGTTTTCGTGGTCTTTGACACTCACGACCCGATCGCCATTTGGCATTAAATGTCCTAATTTTCGCCTTCTCCCCTCCTTTGTTTTCATTTTTATCCTACTCTTTTCCAAGGAAAGTAGCTATTGGCTGCTCAGAAAGTCGCTAGAAGTCGCTAGATGACGTCATACGATAATTTGCATATCAATATATAATACTGCACTTGTTATGCACGCCGCGTCGTAGGCCGTTTTAATATAAGTGCTGACTCCGCCCACCCGGGCCAGTTTCGGTGTACGCCGGTAGAAATTACAAGTGGACCCTATCCTACAGTCCCTGCTCTCAGTGGAGGGAGGGGGGCTACGCTCGGCTACGCTGCGTGTGGGAAACGGTGTGATCGTCAGACCTCTCTGGATTAGACAAGCAAGTAGAGAAAACCGGCATCAGCCGTACCAATTTATTGCCAAATGCTTTGGGATTCAACACATTAACATTGCTTCCCATGGTCAGAAAAAGTCGCCAGATTTGTCGCTAGTCGCTTTTGAGAAATAAAGT
Organism: Centroberyx gerrardi; assembly: GCF_048128805.1. Lineage (NCBI taxonomy): Eukaryota > Metazoa > Chordata > Actinopteri > Beryciformes > Berycidae > Centroberyx > Centroberyx gerrardi. The sequence goes on along the minus strand of NC_136009.1, from coordinate 1,538,526 downwards.
CGCCAAGTTGGCAACACTGCTATGTATACTCGCGGTCTCGCGCAATCGATTCTACCACACAGCCTGCTTCAAATATTTAGAGCTTGGTTCATCACCAGCCAAAGTGACTAGTAACTTTACAATGTTACCCGCCACAGTAAATTTTTACCCGCATTTGGCGGGTTGGTGGGTGTTAATTTCAAGCCCTGGCAGTTACCATCAGCCTTGTTGGGGTTGCCACTTTTAAGCTGGATATTATGTTTGGCACCTACAGAAATAGCAATGCGAAATATAGAACTGTCCTCACCAGCACCTCCTATTAGTAACTTTGCTACTACTTTGTTGTGTGTAATTGATGTTGGTGGTTCCTGTGTGTGTGTTAGCAGTCTAACATTCTGTTTGACAGTATTCTCCTTCAGACCCACTACATCCAAAAGCTTGCCAATCCCACACACCTGATCAACAGAACTTCCTTCTTGGACATGTAGTGTTGTTCTTGTGTTGTCACTCTGTGTGTGAGGTGAAGGCTCATGAACAGTCTTGATTGGCAGTGGATGACCACAGGATCACAGGAACGTCAACTCCCTGTCAACATAATTTAACAGTGTTAAGTCATTTAATTCCAAATAAGTGTTATACAGTGTAGCATAATTTCATGTAGGAGGGAAAAGTACCTGGCAAGGTCATAAACCACATGAATTTGCAAACATTCAGAATTGTACCTGACAAATGTCAATGACCATCTCTTCAGCAGTTTGTGCAGGTAAACATGGATGTTGACCCGGATGCGCCATTCTTTCATCTAGAAACATGTAACATTGGGAAGAAAATGGAAATACTGAGTACTTGTATATTTGTATAGTATTACTGATTAAGTTATTATAGTCACAACAGTAGTCACCTGGAGCTGGAACAACAGAACTTCCTTCTTGGACATGTAGTGTTGTTCTTGTGTTGTGAGGTGAAGGCTCATGAACAGTCTTGAATGGCAGTGGATGACACACAGGAACGTCAACTCCCTGTCAACATAATTTAACTGTGCTAAGTCATTTAATTCCAAATAAGTGTTATACAGTGTAGCATAATTTCATGTAGGAGAGAGAAGTACCTGGCAAGGTCATAAACCACATGAATTTGCAGACATTCAGAATGTGTGTCCTTGAAAGAAATGTACCTGACCAATGTCCATCTCTTCAGCAGTTTGTGCTGGTAAACATGGATGTTGATCCCGATGCGCCATTCTTTCATCTAGAAACATGTAACATTGGGAAAAAATACTGAGTACTTGTATGTTTGTATAGTATTACTGATTAAGTTATTATAGTCACAACAGTAGTCACCTGGAGCTGAAAAAGTAGATATGGAAGGGTGGCAGATTGGAGGTTGAGGACTGGTGTATTGTTTTGTGGCGTTGTGTTGGACATTTGTGTGCTTGAACAGGATGCCCTCTGACTGGAACAGGATTGACTAGGTCTTCTGGGTCAGGTAATGGTGTCAGTGTCTCATCATCTTGGGGCAGAAATGCAGGCTCCTCAACAGGCATGAAAGATAATGGGTAGTACATAGGAATAGCTTCACCCTGTGAATAGAATTGAACAACGTTAGATGATTACGTGTTGCAAAACATTAGTGCAGAATTTGTGTCAACATGAAAGATCTGAATTTGTGTCTTTGCAAGAAATTTACCTGGCAAATATCAATGAACATCTTTTTAGCCAAATGTGCTGGTAACCATCGCCGTCTATACTGACATCTCCTTCTTGTATCTAGAAACATGCAGAATTAGTAAGAAATGGAAACACTGAAAATGGAAACACTGAGTTCTTGCTATTTAATAAATAGCAGTGATCAAAGTAAACATGACTGGGTACATGGTAGTAACAAATAATCTTAAACATCGCAACAGTAATCACATGGAGCTGAACAAGCATATGTGGAAGGGCGGCAGGTGGGAGGCCGGCTTTTGGACTTTTTGGACTTGGCTGTATGGCTGAGGGCTGTAGTGCTTTGGTTTGCAACGTTTTGTTCAGCGAAGTTGGTGCACAGGACGCACTCTGAGTGGAGCAGGACTGACAGGCACGTGTAATACAGAGTATGACGTCTGCCATATCAAATTTGCCAGTATGTCCATCCCGTAGTCATCACTAAGGTGAACACCATCCTGACACGACAGTTGCCTGTATTAAAAACAAAAGTTATGTAAGTATATGTAAGAAATATTAATTACAGTACAGATACACATAGACAACATGACAAAATTTGGTTTGCTATGATACAGTAATAATACATGGAGCAACATGAATTACAACATATTTTGCATACCTATCACATAATGGAAAGAAAGCTTCTGTTGAGAAGTAGCGGACATTGAGCTGAGCAGCCACTCGATGGTATTCTTCTTAAAGATGAAGTTGGTACTCCAGAGGAATATCTCCATGACGAATAGGAAAATCCAACACAAAAAGCTATAAAGAACAAACAAAACAAGTGTTACATCACAGTAGACAGAAGTTTGTGCACTCTCAGAATGTAGGGGTGTATACGTTTATCACACATTGGATTAGAAAGCCTACCTGGGGCCAGCGATACAAAGCAGCTTGTAGAAGAGATTTAAAATCTTTTGCGGCCATCTCAATGGTGCAGCTGGAGTTCAAGTTGTTGCTTGGAGCAAGTAGGCAAACTACATCAGAAGTGAGAGGAGGGTCATCAGCGTGGTATATTTCCCTTCGCAAAGCATCAGCGTCTCCTCCAGGTGTAGACATGAAGCCAAAGCTGAACCGGCCCTCTGGCATGGCAACATAGCCGTCCACAAAGGATCTCAAATGCGAGTCACCAATGACAAGGACAAACTGGAATAGAAGATAACATGTTGTTCATCAATGCCTAAAAAAATATTAAAATACTAATGTGTTTTTCAAGCTAACACACTGGACAAATAAGTAATCAGAGCATCTTTACAAAAGTGTCAGAGAACAGTATAGTCTTACCTCTTTTTCGTTGGATCGCATTTTGTCTGGGTAAACAGTCTTGTGCACATAACCACTGATCTCAGACAAAGGCCACTGCAAGACCTTATGGCGCAACCCATACACTGCCATGGCTGTAATGGCTGTAAAAAACAAAAAGGGACATTACACATCAGGAAAGAATTGTACACATGGCGGCTAGTAACCGTCGGTGCAGATACTGCAGCACTTACTAACTTACAGTGCTCTGTTTCTATTAGACTGTATCTGCCTATTCAAGATCAATATGCGGCTGTAGTTGTTGCAAGAGAGATGTAAATACTGAGCAATCACAAGTCATGCTACTGACTGACAAACTCCTAAAATTGTGTTATTGTCTGCTCCGAGTTTGTCTTTGTGTGTGTGTGTGTGTGTGTGTGTGTGTTAAATGTCTCAGCCGAATTGTATTTTGTCATAAAATACAAGTCCCACAAGATGGCAGTAGCTACATTTGAAGTACCGTATGGGAGCCGTGCAAGTCACAGAATTTTACACAACACGATCCTGCAGATGTTTCACAATAAAAGCCTTGTCGCTAGAGGGCTTTTAATTTGAAACGGATACAGGAAGTGGCGGCATTACCAGCGCAATAACAGCGTAATATAGTAACAAACAACAGAACAAACGGTTTAACAAAATAACGTTACATTACTAATACTGATGAGTCAATGCATAAGCGGCATTTTATTGTTGTAGCTGCTAGAGGTGGAGCTAGTTTGAACTGCTTTTTAAGGCTCACAGCCCGATTTTCTGCAAAATGAGTAGCCTACTTCTTCCAACACTGTCAGTGTCACCGAAATTACTGGGATTTTGGGAGCAAAATCCAGCCACATTGTTCATACATGCTAAAGCACAGTCGTTGTGTAACATTAACTTCAATTTCTGGTAAATGTGTAACTAATGTACTAAGTTAACTTAATGAAGCATTTTAATCACCGACATGTCGACTAACTTAATGCAGTCTCGCCGTAAATGCGGCCACATTGTTAACGTTAGATAAAGCACAGTCAGTGTAGCCGAAATTACTGGGATTTTGGGAGCAAAATGCGGCCGAAATTAGGGTGTCGAGAGCAAAATCTGGCCACATTGTTCATATAAGCTAAAGCACAGTCGTCGTGTAACGTTAACTTCAATTTCTGGTAAATGTGTAATGTACTAACTTAATGAAGCATTTCACTTACCTTGGAGAGATAGACAAAATGGTCTGGTCAATAATTTCAGAAGTCTTTAGTCTTCGGGTGTTACATCCAAGAGCAGCAGAATATTCCGTTGTGATAAATTGGCTGGACCGTGTATGGGTGTGCCACGTGCCATGGCCGACCAATGGTGTAACTTCATCACTCACTCAGTCAGTCAGTCAGTCAGTGAATGACAGACATTCGCGTTTATTGGGCTGGCCCCGCCGTTGCAGTCCAGCCAACAACTAAATCAGTGTTAATATTACTTGCATCGGACATTTCCAACTCGTCGGTGGAACACCAAGTACTGTTAATGAAGAAGATCAGCCGAGACGAGTTTATTTCAGATTACTTGAGATATTTGGTCACAGTTAGCTAGGTTAGCTAGGGGGCTAGCCAACGTTAGTTAGCTGCATTTTAATATAATTCATGCTACAGTGCATCTTATACTGATATATTTGGCCGTACAACTTCATAATTGCACAGATTATCTTACATAACATTATTGATTCTGATTTGACACAAAGTTGTTAACGGACTAATTCATCGGTAATCGGAGCTGAGAAGAACTCTGTAGTTTGCCAGTTTTGCAAGCCTGTATACTGAGGGAAGATGGCAGTGACAGTCTTCTTTGAGTGACTCATGAATTATAAAGTAATCTATATACATTTTACGTTTTGCAATTTCTAGTGCTCTGACATGATGTGTTTTATCTGTCGGATGTCTGTTGTTTTGATCAGCTGAAGAAGAAAAGCGTGGATGAGATGTCACAACAGCATATCAATGAGTGGACAAGAAGTAAACATACGCTACGTTTAATTCTTTCAAATCTTCCTCTCCTCTCCTCCATGGTGGGACACACAAACACACAAACCGCTCTCCAATTATAGTAGTGGGATAAAACAACCTCTTCACTCCTAATTAAGAACTTATGATTGGCAGCAAATGTAAACAAACAATAAATGAGTAAATAAAATAAAGTGCCTAAATGAGGATTAAGTAGCATAATGCCTACAAGCTCACAGTGAGCTCTTGAAAAATAAAACAACATTGTGTGTAGGCAAAATAATTTTCAAAGCTGCTTTTTTAACCCTCTAGACCCCAGTAGAATTCTAGAATGTTGCTGCATTTCCTTGCTCACTCCAAACAAACAGCTATAACTCAAAAATAAAAAGAAATTGACAATCATCCATGTAAAAAAACACAACTTCCCCTTTAATTTGGTACCAAATACAGGGCGTCTCCTTACTTCAGGGTCAACATTCACAGTATGACAACAAAACAGATCCTTCCTATCTTGGCTAACAATAAGCTTTCAAAATACATACAAAACCTCCAGTGCTTCAACCCACACAGTAATAAGATCAGACAATAATAGTCGCCAAACAAATAAGGAAAAAGTTGCCAAACTTATATGGAGAAAAGTCGCGGCAACCCGATCAATCCTCCGTACCAACTCTTCAGCGCACTGCCTCCCGGAAAACAGCGCCTGTCTGCGGCGGTGAGAGCCAGGTAGGTCCCGCTGTTTAGTGAAGGTGATCTTGTGTCTTGTTTTATCGAACAAGAACAAGCGATTTCGATCGAAAGACTTCAACTCACAATGTCTTCGTAACTTGCAGATTCTGTCTCACAGCACAATCTGACAGCTTCCAGAAGGTTTTAAAAGCGGTTACGCTTAGCTGGCGAAGCCATTTTTACCGCTGGAGGACAATTAAACCCGGGGAAAATCAAACGTGTTAGTGTCACCATATATATATTCCGGTTCCGGTTATCCAGTTCCGGTTCAACTGTGAGGATGACCACGTCGACATGCCTACACACTGTGATGCAGAAACACAATGGGAGGATCCATCTGTCTCTGACCACAACTACACTTCAAAAACACCACTCCACCTGAGGCCCCCTACATCTGATATGGGAACACAGTGCGTTGTGCCGGCTGCGTTGTACATAACTCTGCTGAGGAGCAACCACCTTTGTCAGCTCTACACAGGGTTTCATTGGATGCATTCCATTCTGTGGCCGAGGACCTTACCAAAGGGTACAACAACAGCTTCCAGCCACACCCCTGGGATCAGCTCCTGATGACCCTGATGAATCTGCATCTGAATTTAATGCAGGGGGACCTTGCTGAAAGGTTTGGCATCTCTCAATCTGTTGTAAGTAAGGTGATTTCGTACTGGCTTGACCTCATGGAGGAGAAAATGAGGTGTTACCTACCATGGCTTCCCAGAGAGACAGTCCAGGCAACAATGCCTCAGTGTTTCAGAGAACATTACCCAAACACAACGTGTGTGATTGACTGTTCAGAGACACCCCTTCAAAAGCCACGTAACCTTGACTCGAGAGGTGAGTCCTACAGCCATTACTACGGCCAGAATACCATTAAATACCTTGTCTCAATTGCACCATGTGGACTGATCATGTTCATCTCACCAGCATATGGAGGAAGGTGTAGTGATAAATTCATAAATTCAGGGTTCCTGGAATACCTCCGTCCAGGTGATGAAGTCATGGCCGACAGAGGCTTCACCATCAAAGATCTCCTCTATGAAAGGAAGGTGAAACTTGTCATTCCAGCGCTCACCAATAGAGGCATGTAACTCTCTGAAGAAGACACCACCAACACTAGGCGCATCGCCAATGTACGGGTCCATGTTGAGCGGGTCATATGCCGGCTGAAAAACTTCAAAATAATTTCTCAAACAGTTCCAATTAACCTCGCCCCTAAAATTGACAAAATTTTGAGAATTTGTGCAGCCCTGTGTAACCTTCGTGGTGATATCATTTCTGATGTAGAAGATTAATAAGAGTGTAAATTTGCCGTTAAGGCGCGCTCCACTTGTGGAGACAGACTGAGCTCCACTTCTGGCCATACATTTTGGTGTGTTTTTGCTAAATAGTGTAAATAGTTATTTTTTTCAAACCTATACCATGTGACAAGATATTACCTGTTTGGAAATAGTTCTTTTTTACAAACCTATACAATGTGACAAGATATTACCTGTTTGGAAATAGTTATTTTTTTTACAAACCTATACAATGTGAGCTCTGTAGATTAACCTTGTGATTTAGAGGAATAAACTCTTGTGATTTGAAGAAATAAGTCATGTCGACAAGTTTGCAACTTAATTCCATCTTGGTTTATTACATATAATAAGAATTCAATAGTGAAATATGATCTGTACATGAAGGGCAGTAGGAGGCTCCCGAAAACACACTTCCCTTCTTACAACATATTATACAACTAACATTTACTAAAAAACACATCACAAACATATCTCTTGTTCAACTCTCATCACAACTGATTTAAAATGGTTACCTATTATCCTATCCTAAGTCCTAATTTTTCCCACCCCAGTCAAAAAAACATCAAACATTGATTGACATATGACACAGAGGGGAGGGGGGGACGTGATACACATACACACATACATACATACATACATACATACATGTAGACAGACACAAGGGGGCAGACAAGGTCAAGTGCAGGGGAAACGGCACAACAATATGTTGAAATGAGATGCCTGTTCTTGCCAATGTTGACTCCTGAGAGAGAAAAGAGACAGTTCAGTAGGTGACAACAAATATTCACTCTTTACAAAGCTGCAAGTATCTTGCGGAAAGCAACAGGCGGCCTGCCTGAAACTCATCTGACACATGAGGGAGCATATACTTAAAATAAAAGGCTTTAAGTCTAGCTACAGTCTTGGCACAGAATTGCTCATTGTATGGGACTTGTAGCAAAACTTGCTGTGATGGAGCCCAGATGAGCAGCTTACAGGCCCTCAGCCCTGTGCAGAACATGCCAAGCTGCACTTGCATGTAGAAGCCCTGTGGACCATTTGGCTGCAGCTGAGGCGTCCCCTCTACCATCTTCACGTCGTACCTCTGGCTTCTGATCAGGTCCTCCAGAGACTCATTACCCTTAAGGAGAGGACATTTGATCTCCAGCAGTTCCTCCGAGTTCAAAACTCCATCAGGGCTTGCTGACAGCCAGGGCTCACTTGCACACACGACTGTGCCTCTGAGGCTGACTGCATACCCGCAACCCTCTAGCCACTGGGAGGCCGATGCCTCGCTTTCTGTACCATGGTGAGTTGCCGCATTCCCATGGAACCTGGGGTAGAGGTGCTCTCTGATGTAGTTTTGAGGGTTGCCTCTGATGGGGACCTTCTTTGCCGTGCTTGCAGTGATTCTTACCTTACGAGAGTCATGCCACAAGTGAAAGGCACTCTGCTCGAGGGTTACGCGCTCCAATGCTGTACATTTGTTGGGAGCAATGGCCACAAAAGTGTCATAAAACAACATACACCTATGGCAGATGTTGGTGCCATCATGGTCAGCATGTGGTGAGGATGCAGGCTGTTCTGGCTCCTGTCCCTGTGCAGCATTCAGACATTTGTGCAGAAGGCTTGACACGGGCAGTTTAAGATGTTTGAGACCCTCTCTCAGCTCATCCTGGGTGTAAAATGTAGGAGTGGGAGGCAGAGGTACATGGATGGGCCTTATCTCGGGCGTCAGCAGCACATCAGTGGCTCGGTGGTTGATCTCCAGCAGTTCCTCCGAGTTCAAAACTCCATCAGGGCTTGCTGACAGCCAGGGCTCACTTGCACACACGACTGTGCCTGGCGCGGTTGATGTTCATCAACCGCTTCGGGGCAAGGTTCCTCTGGGTCCCCACATTCCAGAGCCGCTGCTCATCGGTGCAGGCAATGCCAGTAAGCCCACTGGACACTGCATTTTCGACCTGAGACCAAACGTATTTAGAAACAGTATGAGCTGAGAGATATAGAGACTGTATATGAGATATATACAGTATGAGCATGTGCAGCAGTTACGCGTAAGCACTGCAGGTATAAGCATAAGTATAAAATATATAGTGCTGGTGTAAGTACAAGTAATGCTACTAGTAGACATTATATACAGAATAAATAGCTGGAGGTATGATATGAATACGGTGTATACACTATGGACAAGATATGTACAGTATAGACAGTAGTATAGATATGAATACACTATAGGTCAGATATATACAGTATGGACAGTAGTATAAATATGTATTGGTATGTGAGAGCATAAATAGTGCAGGTAAGTGTATGACATATAGTGGATGAGTTTATATACTCAAAAGATAAAAGACAATAATTAAAAACTTTCACAGTTGTCTTTATCCAAAATCATATAATCATTAATATTACACTTGATGTTTACCTACCTTTTGCATATTCCTCATATCAGGTGATAAAGAGTGATTCGACTTAATATTACACTTAATGTTACCTACCATACCTTACTTTTACCTTACCTTTTGCATATACTTACCTGGACTCCATTCACTTACCTTGCTCCACTGTACCATTAAGAGATTTGACAAGATACTTAACCTACAGATGGTCATCAGTTCAGCAGCTGTGTATATATCAACAAACACATGTTAATATACTTATGTTTATATATTTATGCTAACAACACAAACAAACTTTGCAAGATATTAATTATCATGAAACGTCAAGTACAATATACATAATAATAATAATAATGTGCATGATAGATATGAGTCTTACCTTCCATAATATTGAGGCTGCGTGACTGCATGACCTTCCCAAGCCAGCGATGCACGAACATCCAGTAGTCTCCACAGATCCCAGGTTGGTAACTAGCACCCACGCCGAGTGGTTCGGGCAGCTCGACTGGCTGGGGCTCACATCTGCCTTCAAAAAGATGAAATCGCCCTCTGTGTGTAACAGTACATGACCCACTTTCCCGCTGTGTAGATATTGGTAGGCTTCGGTACTTTCGCCATCAACTCCTTGAGACAGGATGAAATAATTGAATATGTCCCCATAAGTTACCTCTGGCCACTTCTTCATATCGTCTACCCACGTTATGACTGACGACGGATGGGACAATATAAGACCATCTGACCTTCTTATGTTGTTTTCTGTGTGCTCCCATTTTGAAACATTTGATGTGTTTGTCATTTTAGCTAGCTACCGAAAGTTGACCGGATGTTGACAGTGACAGTTTAGTGGAAGTGGGATGACAAAATGCGGAAAAAGCGAACTATTAAAAGTGGGCGGGGCGGAATAAGGTGAATAGGTGTTCCGCAGGGCTCCATATTGGGACCTATTTTATTTAGTTTATATATTAATGATCTGCCTCTAGTATGCTCTGATGTTAAAGTCCAAATGTATGCTGACGATACAGTCATCTACACCCATGCGAAGACCAAAGAACAAGCTGCAGCCAAACTGACAGCTGCCATGAGCAAAGTGTCAGATTGGCTCGCTTATTCTTGTTTAACTCTTAATATGAGTAAAACTGTCTGTATGTACTTAACCACAAGGAGAAATAACTCAATTGATCCAGACATCCTGTTTAATGGAGAGGTCATCACTTCTGTGAAACATTTCAAATATTTAGGCATTGTAATTGATTCAAACTTGTCTTTTAAAAAGCAAATTAAAAAGGTTGTAAGCAATGCTAAATTTAATCTAAATAATTTTAAATGCATCAGACATCAGCTGTCCTTATCAGCAGTAAAGCTTTTTGTTCATTCTATGATTTTTCCTCATTTGTCATATTGCATTACAACCTGGTCTCAGGCAGGTGTGACTACACTTAAGCCAGTGTACTCACTATACAAACTGTATTGATATGTTGTTTTATGTAATGCCTGAAGAGGGCGCTCTAGACTGTAGTATTTAAGGAACTGGTTCTCTGAGTAAAGTTGCTTTTGAATGAATGATCTTGGTGAGTGTGGTTGCTTCAAAACATGGTACCAGGAGTGGGGTGATCAAACAAACCCTGAAAGTGTTAGATAAAAAACCTAGGGATTACCACTGCAATATTCTGAGGAAATATAATTTCTTAAATTTTGATAATTTTTTATTGTATTCAGATGCATGTCTGATGTATACAATTGTCAATGATCTTGCACCTCCTCCCTTAAAAGGATGTCTGACTACCCCAAACAGCAATGTTAGGGGGACTAGAGCTTCAGTGAGGGGTGACTGGGTACCACAGTTCAGAAAGTCAGCCTTTGGTCAATCAGCTTTTTCTGTTAAATAGTTGGAAAATGGAATCCCATACCTTCCAATATCAGACGGTCCGAAAGCTTTGCAGCTTTTAAATCAAACCTAAAGATCTGGCTTAAGTCAACTCAATCATGTCACCACAAATGATTGCCTTGTATTGATATTTTTTATTCTGCTATAGTCACTACTATACACTGCTTTTTTATGTACATTGTACTGTGTTTTGTTATTGTATAGCATGTCCTGTGATTGTGTGTGTTGTTTGCATTTCCTGCCCAGGGATAACATGCAAATTAGCTGGAAGCTAACTCTGGTGCAATTTCTTTTAAATTGTGCATTGCCCCTGTAAAATAAACAATAAAATAAAAATGGAGCGTGTGCGGGGACAGCAAACAAGAGGTTACATCAGGCCTACAGTAGCTGAGAAAAAAGACAAGAGGATATATTTCAGTTGCTCTTTGAATCGTCGCAACCAGTAATATTATTACAGTACTTACAAAAGTAACTGTAATGTTATTACTTGATTTAAAACAGTAACTCGTTACACTACTTCGTTACTCAGATAAGTAATAATATTACGTAACGCGTTATATTACGTAACTCGTTACGTGATTTCTTAAAGGATAATGCTGGTGTTTTTTAATGCATTTCTTACCGTCAACAAATCCTATGAAAATAACAAAATCAACAATGCGTTTGCTCTACTCCCGTTACTTTCCGACTTCCCACATACCGTTTTTAGCCGTCAACCCGGAAGTCATTGGCTCCAATTTAAGCTAAAAACCTTTAAATACAGCTCACAAAGACATAGTTTCAATTTTAAATATAGCCGCAAGCGGCGATTGCGGGGTCCAAGCACAATTTGAAAAGACAGACAGATAGACAAAACATTACAGAAGGTAGAAAGACACACAAAAACTGACATGTTGTGAAGATCGGGCATGGAGTCTATTAGTTACGGCTTTACACCTGCGTTTGTGTTGGCCCGTGACTTCTGTCAAGATAATCTTTTCATTACAACCACATTGTTGAAGTTATTCCCAACGGCCAAACTTTCTATTACTTGTTCTTGACAACTTCGGAAAGGTCAAGCTTGGATTTGATACCACCACTTTCCACATGAAAGGCTGATGCTTTACCTACTGAGCCAAAGTACAAAGTATTGTGATACTGTGGCAGACTCTATAGACATTATTCACCATAATCTGTGGTTTGGGTATGTTTAACACACACAGTTATATTGTGTGCTTCTCAGGGTTAAGGAGACACGGTCCCTTTAAGAAAGTTTGTTTTTCTGAGTCTGACGTCTGCTCGACGTATGTTGTGTTTTTGAGCGCGAAGTAAATTGTCTTGCTCTGTGGTTAAAATAAATGACACACAAGTTGGTGTATTCAAAGAGAGAAGTTATCCGTCTCAACTTTCCTGCCACTTCTACACTGGTGACCCCGACGTTTGTCTGCTGGACGTTTCCAGTGACAGCTCTTCATGAACATGGCGACTAACGCAGTTTCCCTCAAACTACCGGAGTTCTGGGAATCGTCGGCCTCGGCCTGGTTCACCCAGACGGAAGCGCAGTTCGCGCTTCGGGAGATCACTGCGGACGGCACAAGATACTTTTACGTGGTGTCGGCCCTCGGGAGTTCAACTGCATCCCGAGTGGTGAACCTCCTCAAAACTCCCCCGCTGCAGGATAAATATGAAACACTCAAAGCCCACCTGTTGAGAGCTTTTGAACTTTCCGACGCTGAGCGGGCTAGCCGGCTCTTCTCTCTGCGAGGCCTCGGCAACAGCAAGCCGTCTGAGCTCATGGACAGGATGCTGAATCTCCTGGGTGGGCACAAACCCGATTTCCTCTTCGTCCACCTGTTCCTGCGACAGCTGCCTTCCCAGGTACAGGCTGCCACCGCCATCACTGACTGCCATGCTCTGGCCGAGGAGGCTGATAAATTTTTCTGGCTGGTCAACAACACTGCGCGGCTGCGCTGCTTCCTGCCCCAGCTCTTTCACCACCGCCCGCATCGGGAGTGGACATCCTGGCCGGCGGACACGGCCCCCCCATGGTAGCCGCTAACGGCAGCCCCATCCGCACCTACGGCACGAGGTACTTGGCGCTGTGTTTCGGCGGACAGCGGTTTGGCTGGGACTTTGTCACGGCAAAAGTGTCCGTCTCCCTCCTCGGCGCGGATTTCCTATGCGCCTATGGACTGCTGGTGGATGTCAAACACCGCTGCTTGATCGACGCTGTCACCTTCAGTTCATACGCGTGTACACTCAGTGGAGCAGACTCCATCAGACTGTCTAGCATGCTCTCCACGAACGAGTTTCTCCGTCTTCTCGCCGAGTTCCCGGACCTCACGCAGCCCACCTTCTCGTCATCCACCGCCAAGCACAGGGTGGAACACCACATCGCCACCACCGGCCCCCCGATCTACGCCTGGGGGGCCGGCGCCTCGACCCGGCCAAGCTCGCCATCGCCAGGACGGAGTTCGAGACTATGGAGCACCTCGGCATCATCCGCCACTCCAACAGCCCGTGGGCTTCACCCCTCCACATCGCCCCGAAGCCCAACGGCGGGTGGCGCCCGTGCGGCGATTACCGCCGTCTCAACAACGTGTCGACGCCGGACCGCTACCCGGTTCCGCACATCCAGGACTTTTCCACCCACCTGGCGGGGAAAGTCATCTTTTCCAAAGTGGACCTCGTTCGTGGATACCACCATGCCCGTCCACCCGCTGGACGTCCCCAAAACGGTGATCACCCCATTCGGACTGTTCGAGTTCCTGCGCATGCCGTTCGGCCTTAAGAACGCGGCACAGACCTTCCAGCGCCTCATGGACTCGGTGCTACGGGACCTGCCTTTCCTTTTCGTCTATCTGGACGACATCCTCGTCGCCAACACCTCCAAAGTGGAACACCTGTCCCACCTTCGGACTCTCTTCAAGCGGCTCAGCCAGCACGGGCTGATCGTCAACCCAGCCAAGTGCCAGTTTGGGCTGACCACCATCGACTTCCTTAGTCACCGCATCACCAAAGACGGGGCAGTCCCCCTCCCGTCGAAGGTGGACGCCGTCACAAATTTCTCGCGATCAAGTCCCTGCAGGAGTTCCTCGGCATGGTGAACTTTTACCACCGCTTTATCCCCCAAGCTGCTCGACTCATGCGACCCCTGTACGAGGCTCTGAAAGGCAAGGCCCCCAAACACGCGGTGGACTGGTCTGCGGAGAGGGACAAGGCGTTTACGGACGCTAAGACTGCTCTGGCTAATGCCGCAATGCTGGCGCACCCGTCTCCCACGGCCCCGATTGCCATCACCACGGACGCTTCGGATTATGCCGTCGGCGCAGTGCACGAGCAGTGGGTGGGCGGTGCCTGGCAACCGCTCGCTTTCTTCAGCCGCAAGTTACGGCCCAGTGAACGGAAGTACAGCACCTTCGATCGGGAGCTCCTCGGCCTCTCCCTCGCCATTCGACATTTCCGTTTCCTGCTGGAAACAGCGTTCCTGCAGTTCCCGGCGTTTGTGCCAGGAACTGGGTCGGGTCATCCGTCCTCCTCCACGTTGACTTTCTCTGTTATGGTGAATTCTGGGGGGATGTATGTGGCGGTACAATACTGCAGTTTATGATTGACAGATTGACAGAGCTAATCACTTTATAGAACATTTTAGTGCTCTCCATTAACGAATAAAACAATAGTAAGTCACATTGGCGATTTTAGACTCTTTTTAGGGGTGCTCAAGCACACCTAAATTTCATCTCAGCCCCTCTAAAAAATAATAATAATTAAGCCCTACGGACCCGCCGGTACCGGGTCCACGGCGCAGTCCATGTTTGACGAGCTCTCGCAAGTTCAGTTTTTAAGCTAGAACGGAGCTTCCGGTATTAGCGGAAACTAGATATCCAGACGAATACGTAGGAAGCGGGCGTAACATAGCTCCAAAGTCGGCAAAGTTTTTGACAAAGGTAAATGGGCATGACTATATTCAAACAGGTCCCTTGACCTCTCACATCAAGATATCTGAATGAAATTGGGTTCATTAGAACCGCAAGAGTCTTAGCTTTACAGCCATGTCTGACATATGTCAGCTACATAGGGTATATGAGCTCCAGGGTCCTAAAGATACAGTGTTCTGCATGCAGTGATATGATGTTATTCTCGCCTTTTTTTCTGTCCCTATTTCTGCACACTGTGGTACCTAAACAGTCATGGAATTGTAGAAATTGGGTATGGCTACAAAGCTGAGACTCTTGTGAATCCAAAGACCCCAATTGCATTCATGTGTGATGAAATATGGCCTCATAGTAACCATTTCAATGTGATGACAGCATTTTTTAAAACCTGACCTTACTGTATAAAATGACCTATTGTGAGCTCTAGGATAATCACAGCCTCATGAAACTCTAGACCCAGAATCTAGACACCTAGACCATTCAGAAAATGTATGGGATGTCCAGGTACATTGAAGAAGAAGAAGTGGGTTTTACTGAGCCATTTTCAGAAAATAGTGCTTGTCATCCAATCATCAAAATTGGCAAAATCGCACAAATCTCCAATTTTCAAAAGTTATTGATTGTTTGAAGTTTTGAAGTTTTCTAAAGTGTTTTTTCAAGGTCATAAGGTCTTCAGGTGGTCTTTTGGGGAGATTTTAACTGATGCACTTTATTATTTTAGTTAAAGTAGTCACAATGTTTCTTATTTTGATAGAATTGGGCTTTATGGTATATTTACAGTACATTTATAGACAGGGAATTGAAGCATTGGAACAAACCCTCACTCATTGGAAATGTCTGTTTTTCCATAGATAGATATATGATTTTTTTTTTTCAAGAAAACAGCCAGGTTCAGGTGAGAGAGTAAGGTCAAAATGACGTTACCTGACTGCATTGCCTACAGCAACCCAATATTCAATTAGAATAATGTTATAAATTGATATGGATCAATTTATACCTCTTATTAGATTATAAATACTCTGTTTGGTTGTTATATTTGCCTTTTGGTTGACAGCACAAAGAGGGAGAGAGGAGGATAGAGAGGGAGAGAAGGAGAGAGAGCAGGATGGAGTCGTCACAGAGAGAGAGAGAGAGTGAGAGAGAGAGAGCGCAAGAACCAGGTGAGAAAGTGGACAGGTAGTCAAGACCACATAGTTATAATGCCAAGGCAGCTTCTGTTTTGCCCACATTCATTAATTGCTTGATGATATGGTGGACTGTCCCCATGTGGTTCAGAGACTGAAACAATGTTTTGTTCATTTCTCCTCATATCTGCTTTGCTATAACTTGATCTTTTACTTACTTTGGAAAGTTCTGGTCATTATGATTGAGTCTTTGCCTCAGGTTTTATTAACTAACTGAGGGTCCTCTCTAAAACAGGTGTATTATATTGAAATCTATGATTGTTCATTCTGAACCATTATTATTATACACTACAATAGACCACCCAACTAATTAGGTTGCTTCTGAAGGTAACATTGTGTACCTAATTGAATTGAGGTTTGCAGTACTTTTGCAAACAGCATATTCAATTTTTCATTTTCTTAAAAAATATTTTGTGGTGTAAAACTCATGTTACTTACTAGTAATTCATTAAAAGTATTATTGTTGTAAATTAAAATATCATATATAGAAAAATATGAATGTATTCATTGTTATCCAGTGAAATTAATGATTTAGCAGGGGGGTTGAACACTTTTGCAAGGCACTGTAGCCTATGCATGTCACATTCTCATTAGGAGCTGAGCCCCCCCTAAAGGTCTGATCCTAGAATCGCCCCTGGTAAGTCACATGGGCCAGAAAACTGCTGCTGCACTGCTCTCTATGTGTTGAATAGAGAATCTAGCCACAACCCAATCAGTGATGCCAATCAGGTATTTTGCCGTTGACAGATGATGTCAAACACCTGCTTTGAGTTTTCTGCACTGTGTGATTTAGTGTTGATTTACTTTTCATGAAACTTCAAAAATGGTCTCATTTCATCAGGGACTTGAATTCACACTCTTGAGGTCCAAAAACCTGAGCTTTACCACTCTGCCAACTTCCACTTTAATGTGCTATGGTGGGGAAACAAAACAAAGGAACAAGTGATTAGTCATAGGTGCCAGTCCAACCCATATTGAAAGCCTCAGAAAGAATATTATAACTGTATTAGTGCCCCACATTAATCAATTTACACATGGCTTTACAGACATCATCTTGAGAGTCCAGACATTTGTCTTTAGTTTGATGAAGATTGATCAAACTATCACATTGTCAATTTATCAAACTATTTGCAGCTGCACATTTCCATCTACCGTACGCTCAGTTTTCAAGATATCATTATAATTTTTGTTCTGTTTACTAATTATGGTATGACGATTTCAAAAATCATGTTGTTCTTTTTTTGGCTTGATTAGATGAGTTATGACCAATTTAGTGTTAGGGCGTGTTTCATTAAAGTTTATTGGTCGATAAAAGCCAAACCATTTGGCCTATCAATAACTTTTATGCAACTTTGAAAGAGGATGGTCCCAAGATTCTCCACACCAAGTTTCATGTGAATTGGATGAACGGCCTAGGAGGAGTTGCGAAAAAAGTGTTTCTTAAACAATTCAAAATGGCTGACAATACAATATGGTGGACATTGAAAGTGATATGGGTTGGACTCGGCACCTTCCAAAGAATCTATGGACACGATAATTTTCAGTCTACGATACATGGTTCAGAAGTTATTGGCCAAAACATAAAGTTGCTTGTTATAGCGCCATCATCTGGCCAATATGCGTGGGCTGCCTTGCCTGAGTAGTGGGGGGCCATAGGAGCCCACCTGCCAAATATGGTTGCTGTAGGACTTACGGTTTCTGAGCTGCAGACACTTTTAGGGGAGAAAAAGAAAGAAAGAAAGAAAGAAAGAAAAAGAATTCCAGCAAAAACAATAGGTTTCCAGCACTACGTGCTTGGACCCCTAAAAATTGCTAACTGTTACCATGAAAAGTCAGGCTATTGTAGTTATTACCAAATCAAATTCAAATGGGAACAAATTCTTCATTACGCCGGGAACTATTTTCGGTGCTACAGAACTACTTTCCTGAGATCGCAAATGTGTTTACGGTCGGCTTATTAAGTTGTTTGAGGAAAAAGTCGGCCGGCCCAGTGCATTGTGATGATGAAATATGCTGCCCAGAGCAACAGCATGGCTCTGTGACGTGTTTAATACTTTTTTTAATACAATGGAGTTCTATGGCTGCTGGGACATGGCTGTATTGGACATCGGCTACACGGATGAGACTTGTTGGCAAAATAAATTCATTGCTGATTTTGTTATTTTCATAGGATTTGTTGACGGTAAGAAATGCATTAAAAAACACCAGCGTTATCCTTTAACCTCAATTTAGCACGTGCTCTCACTGTCCCACTCACTCCAAGGGTCACACTATTGACTTGGTGTTATGGCTTAGCAATTTAATGTGCTTAGATGCTTACATTTCTGGCCACTATTGTACCCTGTTTTATATGGCTTTGCCTCTCTGTATTATAAGCTCTTGTAATCAAACATGGTCTAGAATTTTTAACTCCACCTCTGCTGCTAAATTCACTATTGCCTTTAACAACTTTCTAGGTAATTTAGAGCCCTCATCCTCTGCTGATGAGTTATTAAATAATTTTAATAACAGCTGCGTCTCCATCTTAGATGATATGGCACCTTATAGGCTCAGAAAGTCCAAACCTCTTTGCCTTGGATAAATGAGCATATTCAAGCATTAAAATGTGATTGGCGCAAGGCAGAGTGTCTCTGGAAGGCCTCCAAGATTCCCGCTCATTTAGATAATCTGTGGATTTTGATGAAACGCTATAATGCAGAGGTTAAAAATTCCAGATGTGCTTATTTTGCCAACCTCATTGAGAATAATCATTCCAAGCCTAAAGTGCTGTTTAACGTTGTGAGTCGTGCCATCGATGCTCCCTCTGATCCATTTAATCATGCTTCTCCTGAGAGATTTCCCAGGATTTCTCACTTCTCACAGGATTTCTCACTTCTTTACTCGGAATGTTTCTAATATTAGACAGCAGGGGAGACATGGTTTCCACACACCTTCTCACAAGTTGAGGCAATCTCATCACATGTGCAAAACTGGAGTATTTTTGTCTATTTACACGCTTACAACAGTCAAAATGTTAGTGATAAAATTCTGAAAAAAAGCACACATCATTCTGCTGGTTTCGGGTGTATTGTCAGATATTTTGGTGAAGTTTGATCAAACATTTGGTGAAATAGAAAATGATGTGCATACAGTATTAATTACAGTAAGATACTAAATATCACTGCAGACTCACAGTTTGACCGATCTGAACACCATTTGACACACTTGATATCTACCATCTAGAGAATGTCTGTGTCAATTTTGGTAGCATATGCATGAAGACTTGTGGAGATATAGATGTTAATTGATTTTGCATATTTTGAAAAATATAGAGTGACGGACTTCTGAATTGACCATAGGTTGCAGTGAGGCAAACTTTTGTCACAATTCAGTGGATGTGCTGAAAAAATGTCAGCTCTGTAGGACGTACAGGTGATGTATTTAGATTTTTTGAATTTTGGAATGTGAAATGTCTAGAAATTTAGATTTGTTGTAATAAGCCACGCCCACTTTAATCAATCATTATAAAATTTTATGCACCGACTGAGTCATGACCCTAGATCGTGCAAACCGAATTTTGTAAGAATACATATAGCCGATTACGAGATATAAACTTTTTGCATTTATAGCGCCCACTAGTGATGGAATTCCAAATGCTTTTGGGGGCATGCTCAAGCAACACTTCTCAACATGTGTTACAAATTTTGGCTTAATTCGATGAATGGTTAATGAGTTATGGGCAATTTAGTGTTATGGCGTGTTTTGTTAAAGTTTATTGGACGATAAAAGCCAAACCATTTGACCTATCAATAACCTTTATGCAAATTTGAAAGAGGATGGTCCCAAGATTCTGCACACATAAGTTTTGTGTGAATCGGATGAACGGCCTAGGAGGAGTAGCGAAAAAAGAGTTTCGGACAAAATTCAAGATGGCGGAAATTATAGTAGACGGAAATGGGCGTGGCCTATGCATAGATCGATGCGGAATGACCCAAGGAATCCAGTGGGAAAGGAATTTTGATTCTACGACCTACGGTTCAGAAGTTATAGGCCAAAACGTAAAGTTGCTTGTTATAGCGCCACCATCTGGTCAACATGGGTGAATGGCCTTGCCTGAGTAGTGGGGGGCCATAGGAACCCACCTGCCAAATGTGGTTGCTCTGGGACTTACGGTTTCTGAGCTGCACATACTTTTAGTGGAGAAAAATAATAAGAAGAATCCTTACAAATACAATAGGGTTCTAGCACCTTCGGTGCTGGGACCCCTAAATATAACAAAGAAGACGTCACCTCATTTTCACCAATTTATTTTTTGGCCATGACTGCTACATATGTATATGTATGAGACATATGTATATGTATATATATATATATGATGCAAGATAAGACCCAGTGGGTTACCACAATAAGTAAACTGCGATACCTGAATACGCATCGGTCAGTAAATCCAATCTACAACACAGACTATAAGGAAAAACATATATACACACACATACACATATGAATATCCTACGTATACATGTACAAACATAACACATCTGTGCAAGACAAAAAGATATATGCCTACACATAAATCATTAAAATCAGAAGATAATGAAGATAATGAAGATAAATAGGCCCCAAAAAGCAACTAAATATCATTGGGTTGCTCCTGGACAAAAACATTCAAGATATTCAATTCAAATTGGGGGAAGAAAAATAATCATAAAGGCCAGTAAGGACATTCAAGACACTCAATTCAAATTAGAGAGAGCACCTGAATGAAAAATCATCATTGAGGCCAGTAAGAACATTCAAGACATACAACTCAAGTTAGAGAAAGCATTAGAAACGAGAAATCATCATTAAGACCAGTAGGACACATAGTATTAAATTTATCAATCCAAAACATCTCTCTCTGTGTGAGCATTTTTGGAAGGTTGCCCCCTCTGGCAGAAATGACTTGTTCAAGTGCAACAAATCTCAAAGAGGAAGGTGGACCGTGTTTAACCTCAAGATAGTGTTTGGCCATTGCGTAATCCATGTTGCCGGTGCGTATCGCAGTTTTATGTTCTGAAATACGAATTTTTAAAGGCCTTTTTGTCTGACCAATATAGGCCTTACCACATGGACAGGTAAGCATATATATCACATTTGTGGATTTGCAATTGATAAATTGTCTGTGAAAATATTTGCGTCCAGTGAGAAAAATATTTACAGTTAGTGGTGTTGTTGCACTGGGCCCAGCTCCCACATCTATAATTACCATTAAGTGACAGCCAAGTGGTGCATTCTGACTTTTGAGAAGAATGGACTAAGGTGTCTTTGATTGTACGCGCTCTTCGGAATGTTACATGCAGGTTTTTTTTTATTATTGACTGGAGCATCGCTTAAGTCTGCAAGATATGCCAATGTTTAGAAATTATATTTTTTATTGTACCTGCACAGTGATTGAACTCGGTGACAAAACAGAGTCTCTCATCGCGGTCCACCTTCCTCTTATTTGACATTAATGTAGAACGTGGGGTGTTTCTTGCGCACTGAATTACAGTTTGGGGGTAGTCTCTCTCAGTAAATCTCTGGCCCAATTGTTCAGCCTGACATTCAAATTCTTCACTGGTAGAACAGTTGCGCTTCAGTCTTAGGAACTGCCCTACGGGACTGTTACTTTTAAGATGAGAGGGATGATTACTTCCATAATGGAGAATAGTGTTATGTGTCATTGGTTTACGGTAGATTGTTGTCTGAATCTTGTTCATGGAGTCTAGAAAATTAACAATAGAGGGGCTACATTCCATGGTGAATTTCAGAAATGTGGTGGTATTATTTAGATAGGTTACAAATTTATCCAACTCTGACTGGGAAGATGTCCAAAACAAAATAATATCATCAATAAATCAGTTTATCAGTTTTTACTTACTGTGGTAACCCATTGAGTCTTATCTTGCATCATCTATAGGCCTATATGTATATATATATATATATATATATATATATATATATATATATATGTATATCTCTTTTCTGTGTATTATACACTTTTTTCTTTTTTGTAAGTGGCTTCGATTTAGGGCACTGCCCCCGGCCGGTGCAGCTTGTTACACTGATTTGTGCAGTATATATAGAAAGCGTTGTGACTTATTGTCTTGATGCTCTGATGAAGGTGTAATACCGAAACGCATTAGCAGTCAAGGCCAAAAAATAAATTGGTGAAAATGAGGTGACGTCTTCTTTGTTATATTCTTTTTTATTATTATATTGGTGTGCTGCTTTCTTTCAACTCAAGTTTCTAATACAATCAGTCCTTTTATTCTGCAAGCTATAAGTGGTTCACTTTCCACGGTTACTGTTCCTATGTTTTACAAAAATGCTCTGATTCAACCTCTGTTAAAAAAGCCAACTCTTGATCCTAATGATCTTAACAATTTCAGACCAATCTCAAGACTTCTCTTCCTAGCAAAGGTCCTTGACAAAGTTGTTGCAAATCAACTTCTTGAATGAAAACTGTTTGACAGATTTCAGTCAGGTTTTAGGGCTCACCACAGTACTGAAACTACTCTCCTTAGGGTTATGTTATCTGACACAGTTGACCATGCTATACTCCTTGGCTGTCTTGAGCACTGAGTAGATGTCTCTGGCTCAAGTCTCGACTGGTTCAAGTCCTATCTACTAAACAAGGACTTTTAGTATGGGTATTGGCGACTCTAGGTCTTCCACTTCAAAACTGCTCTGCGGGGTTCCTCAGGGTACGGTACTTGGTCCAATTTTATTTTCCATTTTCATGCTGCCTTTAGGACATCTCATACACACACAAAATATAATTTTCCACTTTTATGCAGATGATACACAGATCTATTTAAGCTGTGACCGAATTAAAAACTTCAATGAAATTATCTCTCCTAAAAACTGTCTCCAGGACATCCATATTGGATGTCTCAAAACTTCGGTGAAAATGTGACTGTGTCAGTTACAAGCCACCATAGCTCAGTCACTTGTGTAGGAGGAGACAACTCATGCTGATGTTGCAATTCCTACTGGCTCTATGGTCATAGTTTACTTAATACCCCTTTAAGTCTAAAAATAACTAATAGGCTTTGCGCATGGCTCAAACTCTCAGTACATACTAACGTCAATCTCTTGTCTCTTATTTTAGAGCCTGAAGAGAAGAGAGGAACAAGAGGAGGTGAAAGGAGATGAGGAGAGGAGAGCTGAGCAGAGAAGAGAAAAGAGATGACAAGACAACTTAACTAGACCAATCAAGGTGAAATGGAAGTGACTGCTAGATCTGCGGTGCTGAACAACTCCACCGCCCTGCCTGACACCTACAGATGGGCTCTGCTCTCCATCTATACCCTGGTGTTAGTGGGAGGCAGCATCAGCATGTCATTGATGATTAACATCCTGCAGTCCAACGTGAGGTCCGTCACCACCACGGCTGTCATCAACCTCATCATTGTCCACATCCTTTTCCTCCTCACTGTTCCTTTTAGGATCTACTCCTACGTCTCTGGGGACTGGCGGCTAGGTCAAGGCTTCTGCAGGTGGGTACTGTAGAGCAGTTGTGGTATAAATGAAGGTATATGGAGTAAATCCACCTTTTCCGTCTGGGTTTATACCATAGACTGTGAAAAAAGATGGACGTAGTGAGTGTGACGTCACCCATTCTGAAGCCAAAAGGTTGGGTTTATAATCACCGCCATGTTGACATTTTTTGGAGCCAGAGCGAAGCCAAGGGTTGTCCGCAGAGCCACAGCGCCGGCTACTATTGGCCAATAATCGGCGACCTGTTGATCACTGGACAGGCGACCTGTCAATCACTAGGAAATAACCCCGTTTTATAACAGTTATGTCCCGTTAATGACACTTGATCTAAGGCCATTTTTATGAGATAGGAACTGAATTAGATTGTGGATATCCATACACATGGCATTATGTGCATTTATGTGTGATTCTATTTTTCTAGTTTACTATATAAGATTATTTTTGTATATTATTTGCGTGTATATTTGTGAATATTTATTTGGTAAAGAAAATGTAATGGGTTTGACTGTATTGAATCTTTGACTATGGAATTGCCTAATGGTGGTGTATTGTAAGGGTCACATGACCAATGACCAATTAAATTCCTCTGTACCCACATCCTCCGTTTCAGAATGGGCTCCTCAGCTTCTTCTTCAACAGCAAGCAGAGCAATCACTAACTTTCTCTTGTCCAGTTTTAATTTCAACAATTTTATCCCCGTTGTTACTTCGGGTTAGCTAGCTAACGCTAATTAGATAGCTTGCAAGCTGTAGTCAAACGTGTTGTATAGCAACCAGAATGATAGCCCTTTGACCTCTCTGTTACTAGTGACGCTCACAGATGCAGGAGAAAAAAAAGTCCTATCTATTCACAGCCTTAAGTAGTACACCCTTTTTCACAAGTAATTTCATATGAGATGTCAACTAATTCAAATGAAAGAGCCACATGTAACCTGTGTTTGCTGTGGGCCCTTACTAGACTTGTTTATATAATGCTTCATCATATGAAACATATGTGAGATGTCTCTAGCTCCTTAAAGGATAAGGCCGGTGTTTTTTAATGCATTGCTTACTGTCAACAAATCCTATGAAAATAACAAAATCAACAATGCGTTTGCTCTATTCCCATTACTTTCTGACTTCCCACGTACCGTTTTTAGCCGTCAACGCGGAAGTCATTGGCTCCAATTGTAAGCTAAAAACCTTGAAATACAGCTCACAAAGACATAGTTTCAATTTTAAAAATCGTTAACTGTTACCACGAAAAGTCAAGCTATTGTAGTTATTACCAAATCAAATTCAAATGGGAACAAATTCTTCATTACATCGGGGACTATTTTCGGTGCTACGGAACTACTTTCCTGAGATCGCAAAGTGTTTACAGTCGGCTTATTAAGTTGTTTGAGGAAAAAGTCGGCTGGCCCGGTGCATCGTGATGATGAAATATGCTGCCCAGAGCAACGGCATGGCTCTTTGACATGTTTTAAATCGTTTTTTTAATACAATGGAGTTCTATGGCTGCTGGGACATGGCTTCATTGGGCACCGGCTACATGGACGAGATTTGTTGGCAAAACAAAATCATTGCTGATTTTGTTATTTTCATAGGATTTGTTGATGGTAAGCAATGCATTAAAAAACACCGGCCTTATCCTTTAAGAGAGCAGAGGTTTCATACCAGTAATTGCTGTTCATTGTTACAGGGTGGTGAGTGGTATGATCCATGCCCACATGTACTTGGCCTTCATGTTTTACATCATCATTCTGGTGATCCGTTACCTTGCATTCTACAAGCAGAGTGACCGCATGGAGTTCTACCGGACACTACACGCGGTCGGTGCTAGCATTGCTGTTTGGCTTCTAATGCTGATAGTCGCTCTCCCTGTGGCAATCCTGGAGTATGGGTCGACGGATAGCGACAACACCACATCAACAGACACGTACCAGTGTTTCCGTTTTGGTGGGGAACTGAATGAGCCAGCAGTGGCTATTTTCAACTACATCCTGAGCAGTATCATCATCATTATTACCTTGGCTTTGACCTGGTGCCAGGTCAGTGCCTGCTTTTACTTTTTATAGCACTGCCTGTCTGAATATGAATCTTCATGCTTGCTTTTATACCCTGCGCCTGGTACAGATTGTATGTTTGGATATAGGCTGGGATAATGTCCCGACAGTCTACTTAAAAAAGTTCTCTTCTATTCTAGATCTGGATACTAGCCCAGGTCTACAGAACCCACGGGAACCTGACATTCTCCCACCAGGAGTTCTGGGCTCAAGTGAAGAGCCTGTGCTTTGTGGCAGTGTTGGTAGTGTGCTTTGTGCCGTACAACGTGTTCAGGATCTTTTATGTGAAGAACATGCGGGACCAGGCAAGTCTGGAGGGAGTCAACGAGGTCTTCCTGGCCGTCACTACTCTGAGCTGCTTGGACATGCTGACTTTTGTGGGGAGGGGATCCAACAGCCCCTGCCGGGCTGGGCACTGCAGCTGCCTCTTATGACGTACAGCAAAATCACCAGCTTCTCTACCTTACAATTGGATTGCATCTGAGTGGAATGAAAGACTAAGTGGAGTGAAAAACCAAGCATTTGTAGCTGAATATGTTTGGAATATCTAAAGAAAAAAGTTCTGCCTCCCCTCCGCCTAGCTCAAGTCTCTGTAACTTTGGCAAAGTATGATGGACTTGTCTGTGCTCTTCTTCTTTGGTGTTCATACCAGTTAAGAACACATGAAGAAAGAGCTGAATATGAGAATCAGTCCAAACTTCATTTTGTTATGCTAGGCTTTCCAAGCATAAGGAACTGCAAAATGATACAGTGCTCCATATATTACCACTATGCAAATAATGTATGTTAATAGAAGGATGGAATAGGAGAGAGTGGTGGCTCAGTGGTCTAGGGTGCGAACCATGGTGAAAATGGTGAAAAAAAAGAAAAGAGGGGGGGTGTCCCGGTGGCTCGGTGGTCTAGGGCGCG
The DNA here is from genome assembly GCF_048128805.1 of Centroberyx gerrardi. Lineage (NCBI taxonomy): Eukaryota > Metazoa > Chordata > Actinopteri > Beryciformes > Berycidae > Centroberyx > Centroberyx gerrardi. The sequence continues at coordinate 1,511,737 of NC_136009.1, read as the reverse complement.
CTCTATGTCTGTGACGCCTTTGGTTCGAATCCGGCACAGGACTTTTGTCGCATGTCATCCCTCTCTCTCTCTCAATATTTCCTGTTTGTCACTACAACTGTCAAAGGCGGGGGAAAAAAAGGAGAAAATAAAGGATGGAGTCTACACACTGTCATAATGCTCCCTTCTGAATCACCAAATTGATTTGTAATTTGATATTTTGTACAGGAGGCATTATAGGGGTGTGTCCCAAGAACAGGCATGCAAATTGTTAAACAATAGCGATGTTCATAGGAATAGTCTTGAACAAGGTGGTCTTGAAGTACTAGATATTGATACTAAATAGTACCTTAAAGTAAATTGGTAATTAGTCAAATAGTCAAATTTTCATAAACAGGTACTTTTGGCTTGGGTTTTAGCTTATAAACACATTTTTTCCCATCAAAACTCTCTTGCTGTATAAATAATATTGGTGTATGAAACAATCTGTTCGTAGGAAAAATTAATGTTTTAAAGAATAGATACAGCAATAAACAGACGAGGAATACCTTATCAGACTACTTTTCCACATGCAAGATTCTCTATATAAAGATATACAGTGGACCAAACATTGGAAAATCCTAAATAAATATTGTATAAGCAGCATATTAAAGGAAGTTGCATTCAAAATTTTAAATAATTTATCCAATATTGTCTATATGATTTCTGTGGAATGGAAAAAGAAAGACAGACAACATTGTGGTCAACAACTGACAACATCTTCAGTATATTTTTATAGTTCACTGATTCTTGAAACTGGGTCAAACCATGTCTTAAAATTTAAGTTAAGAAGTTAAGAAATTTGATCAAATATTTTTATAGAACAAGTCCTTATCTTTAACTTTAGATCAACACTGATCTATTTAAGATCTATTAAATGTATTATTATCACTAATGTTTAATATTTATTCAAATCATTCATGTGTTCTGCACAGGAGCCATTGTGTTTTCCCTCTGTTGTCCTACTTCAAATGCATGAAGCTAGTTCTAAAGCCGTGTGACCTTGAGGCATAGAAAGTAAATATTGTTTGTAAATATTGTTTAAAATTTACTGCATTTGGTATGATGTTCATTCTCCTCTTTCAGTTGATTCTTATTTTTAAACTTTTAAAGAACCTTTTAACCTTTTTTTGATATATTTGAAATTGTGATCTCTTGTCTGAGCATACGTGGTTTAACAGGTACAGGGCTAACATGTAATCACATAATTTACAAAAACCATAATATTATACAATAAATAGTGGATATGTGCAAAGGGCTTCAACATGATTACCTCTTATAAATTTAAGTTTTAACATTAAAATTGTATTAATTTGTCACCATGTCCATTAACTGGACATATTATTTCAGTGAATGGTTTTGATACTACGATTTATTCATATACCAATTATAGTGTAGTATATTTATTGTATATTGCATATTAATATATCAATAATCTAAACTTGATTAATAATCTATAATTAATCATTTGACTCAGATAAAGATATTAATTATTTTGTCCAGTCGCTTATAATGGGTAAAATTCATACACATAAGAACAAATGGTCCCAGACATTTTTTTTGCATTTTATAAATGAAATGAAAATGTACGGCACTACTTTGTATAAAATACGAAAGAATAAGAAAGCTATGTATGAAACGCCTGGCATTTTTAAGTTATTTTATTTTCTATACCATAATATGTATAGTTCTTATATATTCTATGTTTAGAAAGAAAGAAAGAAAGAAAGAAAGAAAGAAAGAAAGAAAGAAACGGTTAGAAGGGCCTACAGTATAGTACAGTAGAGTTGTGTAGTGTTCTTTGGCCGCAAGCGGAACCAACGTTACACATTGGTTTCCAGACGAACAGGTATTCCGTGGACTATGACTGGGAAGTGCATCTTTCCAGCTTTGTTGTGGCAGTGACAGAGTAGAATTAACCTGCCAATGGGCGCTGGGTTTTAAAATAAATTGTTCAACTTGTTCGTTTAAAACATTACCGCAATTCTGTTGTTTATCCTGGTTTGTTTTATCCGGAGAGCTGAAGGAGGAAGAACTCCCACCATGGTAAGAGAGAGCTAACCTATTAGCCTGCCTGCTAATGTCGTCATCCAGTTAACGTTAGCGTTAGTTTAACCAGCTTAGTACGTCGTTGCCAGCTACCTGGCTAACTAAAGTGCTGGTTCTATAAAAGCAAAACAATCTTAACGTGAATTCACATATGTGCCATCTAACATGGAGCTGATGGCAGGCCGTCACAGCGCTAGCTATTGATAAGCTAGCTGTCAGAGAGCAACAGTAGTATCGCTGTTGGCAGGCCTTGTCTGTCTGTTAGACTGAGTTTAGTTGATGGTTTTCAAACTACCAACCCATACTGGAGATAATCTGGTTGCTTGCTTTAGCATGCTGGGAAATTTTAACGTTAACTAGTTACTGTCAGTAGCATTGAAATTTCTACGAGCAAAGAAGGTTACTAGAAGCAGCTATTGTCTGTGAAATTAAACGTAAATTAAAGCTAGATTTTACACAATTGCAGCTCAAAATAGCTGGCCTCTACTTTACTGGGAGTAGCTTATAATATTTAGAGAAAGTTTGCTTCAAAATATTTACATTGAGAACCAAGACGAAGGATAAATACTAATTATCTCATAACGTGATGAAAGCACTGGAAAACGATCTACAGTGATGTAAACCAGCAAGGGAATGCAGGAAATAAGCATTTTGGCAAATAGGTTGAATCTACAGCAGCTAAATAAGTGGGGATTGGATGCTCTTCTCTGTTGATTTTTTTGTAACACTTTATTTCTCTTTTTCAAAATTATTACAATCACATACTGATAGTCTATACAACTATGCCAAATTATGTCACCCAAACCACAAAACAAAGAGGACACCCCTGACCTACACCCACACGCAATAAAAGGGCAAGTAAAAACATACAGAAAGGGGAAGGGAAACGATGTGTAATTGAATGAATAAAATAAGCAGTTCATATTCCAAAAGAAATTTATTTGTGTAAGTTCATCACTGAAACAGTTCAACTTCCAAGATCTGTTTGCATACATAAACCATGGTAATTACGTGGTAGGGTCTAGTTCTAATTTCTCAACATAATATCAGTTGAATTTCCCTCTGGGATTAATAAAGTTCTTATGTATGTATGTATGTATCTATCTATCTATCTATCTATCTATCTATCTACAAGAGAGGAACGGCTGCCAGGTAGAGCCTCTTACAGCAAATATATTTTCCAGTTGCAAGAATTGCATTAGGTCTCTGATCCAATGTGCATATGAGTGTGGTGCCTCATCCCTCTACTTCAGTAAGACCAGCCGCCTAGCGATCAAAGAGACAAAGGCAATAGCAATTAATTGGTGTCTGGGAAGTTTGATTTCCTTTGGAGCTATGCCAAAAAGTGCTGTCAAAGGAGATGGGCCAAAAGGTTGGCCAAAGACCTGTGAGAGGAATCCCCAAAAATTGGTCCAATATGGATGGAGCTTGCAGCAACCAATCCTGAAACTAACGTGTGCTATGTAGAGATTTCTTTGAGACATAATGATATAAACCAATATCCACACACGCGGGCCAGCTGTGTTCCTGTTTTCACCTCTTTTCTAAAGCTTGTTGTCAAATTCCGCTCTGAAACGAGGCTCCTCCATTCAGTAGTTTTTAATTTTTTTAAAACTAGCTTGTCTCCTCCCTCGCTGTTTAAAAGTGGCCTTCACCCCCTCCCATTCCTGAAAAAACTTCTCGCAATGGTGGAATCGATGAAGCGAGCGAGTAAACTTGTTAAACTAGTAAACTTGCTACCTACCTCTTCACTTGTCATTGTGGGACATGTAACCTTCAGCGGGAGAAACGCCTGGCAGGCGTCCGTAGGTACGGTTAGCTTAGCTACTAGGCTAGCCGTTATGGACGGTGCTTTGCTAGGTTTGTCCTTAGGGGCCTCTGTAGAGCAGTAGTTTTGCTGTGCTTTATTTACAAACGTGTTGCGGTTTCTGTCACCTTCTAGTGGTTAGAAAATCGCTTATTCCGGCTTTAACTAACTCAATTCCACTTTTACCTAAACTACATTTATTTACAAAACAACATGAACACTATTCCTATCCTGAGTCATAGCATATTTGAAAACAACATCATGAAAACCAAATAATATGGGACCTTTAAAGTGGATTCTGATGTATTACAGTATGTTTCTGTATTCACCATAGGTCTGTAGGCAGAGGGGACCCCTGATCACCACTTGAACTTGGGGGGTAATCCAAGAACCCCTAAGCTTTCATCTTTACCCCCCTACTCCTTCTATGGAGGACTGAGGTTTCAGAGCCTCATTCCAAGACATTGTAAAGCGGACTGAGTGGAAAGGGCAGCCATCATGTCATCCAACAGGAGCCAGAACCCCCATGGGCTGAAGCAGATTGGCTTGGACCAGATCTGGGATGACCTGAGGGCAGGAATACAGCAGGTTTGTGTACTGGTGATGTCATGTTGGCTTTGGTTTGATGTTCATCCCTGGGTCAATTCCAGTTTTGTTCCTAGGTAGCCCAAAGACCTCTAGATGTTTCTGTCATTCGTTTGCATTCACTTGCATCTTGAGTCCAAATTCAACCTTTTCAAAACCTTGGAGAAAATCTTGACCACATACCTTGAGGCAACAAGTGGTAAGCTTCAAGATTCTCTCTTGTAATTTGAATTCTGTGCACATCATGATGAATTACAGACTTGATCCATTCTATAAGTGAGTGTGAAAGTTTTAAATGAACACAGTACCTGATTCTACACAAGGAGTAGCATTGAAAATGGGTAGGGTGACATATTTATTATTTTGGCTGGCAGCAATTATTCTGGGCAGGTAAATTATTTTAGTTTACCAGTCCTTGGCAGGGGAGGTTAAAAAGTTATTTTTTGACAGAGAAGAATGCTTGTGCTGTAGGACAAATGAAGAACGAAGCCATGGTATGTGGTCAAGTTTTTAATGGGTCACACACAAGTCAGTGTTGAATGGTTTGCGACCGAATTTGTGCTTGATGCAATTAAATGCAAATTGAGTGACATCTTGAGGCTGTTCGAGCTATGTCCTAGGGCAAGTTTCAGTGCTAAAATTTTGTTTGGATATTTTTTCTAAGAGGGCCACATTAGACAGACTCTTTTTTTGTGAAGGGTAAGTATTTTTGAGTGAAAATTGCTATGTCTGACCTGCAATTCATAGTAAGTGGTGTGTGTTATGGTTTTATTCAGATGTATGATTTTTAATCATTCATTCATCCATTTATTCATTCTGTACAGCTACAATATGCAAGTTTTCTCCCTCACCACCTATTGTACTCTATAAAAGGTGACATCACCTGGCACCAAAGATTAGAAGTATTAGACGGCAATTTCAGTAGCATGGTTTAGTAACTCTTTAATTTTTTTTCTTGAACTAGGTCTATACCAGACAAAGCATGGCGAAGTCACGCTACATGGAACTCTACACGTATCCTTTCAACATCTGACTAGGAAGAAAGTAAAAAAGAAAATGAAAAATGAAAAAGAAAAAGCAAAAAGGAGTCCTGTGTTCTGTTGTGTCCTTGGTGTCCTGTTGTGTTACTGGCTTAAGTACAAGCTTTTGTACAAGTTTAAGAGGCTCATTCATAAAATTCAGAATAGCGGAACAGAATAGTGGCGCGCCAAATCTGCAACCCAGTAATTCATAAATTTACCACAGCTGTGAATACCGTAATGGAGCCACATTAGCGCTGGTTAAGATGTAACATGTTAATTAAGCTTTACATATTTAACACCTTGTCCACGCCTGTGTGCCGCATAGACATGTCAGAACGAGGGATTTTTTAAAAAATATTTTCAATTTATTTTGATGGGCAAACATGTATTTTTACAATATACCATCTGGCCAGAGCAGGTGGAATTTTTTGCGGCAGGTGTGCTTTTATGTATTGCTTTCACAAAATGCAAATGATCAAAATGGGTAGGAGTTCGGGGAAAATGTTCACGCTGATAACGTCCTGGTATTTCACGTTTATGAATGAGAAAACACCCTACCGTGACGGTATCTGCCCCTAACGTCACGCTAAACCTGCCGGTAAGTTTTATGAATGAACCCCTATGTGTGAATGAAAATTTGAGTGAAAACTCTTAAAGGGAGGGCCAATTAAAATATGCTATTTCTCAAAAACCAACTGTACCAAAACCAACCAAAACTGTAAAAACCAACACAAACTGCGAGAATCAGCTTCTTGTCCATGTTGCCTTTTCCAGGCGAACTATTGTTTATGAGACAAAATCATATCGGTAGAGAAACAAGTGTGGAAATCTGATCAGCTATTGATAGCGGATGGTCGCAAAAAGTTCATCCAACTTTTCTGCACCAACAAGCTTGCTGACCGTCCACACATCAGCCGAGCTGCTCTGGCCGCTCAGCTCTATAGGAAATGAAAGCACTTCTGACTTGTCGATCGTGCTCGCAGTGCGAATGCACAGTAATGTTGAACAGTTGGCTGGGATAGTAACTGTGGTGCTTAATTTGATCAAGAAGTGTGACTGAGATGAGAAATCTTCCACTTTCAACCTAAATGGCTTAAATGAACGAGGCCATAGATGGTAACAAACATTCTTGGCTTTATTTCTGCTGTGTCTTATTACCGAGATCCTTGTGGCTGCAGTTAATTTCCCCTGCTTCTGTTTGTTAGCCTTTACCCAATGTCCACCCAGACATGTCTATAACTACTGTACCAGTGTTCACCAATCTAACCAATCACGGGGGGGCGGACCCCCGCCATCCAAGCCTTCTAAGAAATCCCCCACCCCTGGTGGGGCCCAGTTTGTTGGCTTGGAGCTCTACAAGAGGCTGAAGGAGTTTCTCAAGTCCTACCTTATCAACCTGCTCAAGGTAAAAATAAAGGAGAACGGCAGTGTGGCTGTGGGAGTAATTCTTTGGGTAGTTTGTAGAGAAAGATTAAAGGAAAAATCCACCCTCAAACACTTAAACATTGTTTAACAAATACACACAGTGTCATAGATCCGAAGCACCCCACACAGTTCAGCTGTATTGCGGAGAGGAGGCCACTGAATGATCCTGCTCAGTGTGTTGTCTGTAGACATTACCATGGCTCCTAACGGGCACTAGGGGCCAGATAGGCTAACTGTGAGGATGTGAGTAAGTGATTTACTTTGCAGGTCCATGAGTTGCTTCGCATCTAAAAATACAACTATTGTTCGTGATGTACCTTGCATTTCTAGGCCCCTTTTTGTTTTTGGATGGTGTATTTTTCACATTGCTGTGGATAACTGGCCAAACATAGATATGACGTCAAGTCAAGATATTTTCAGTGCAGCTACAATAGAGTTTAAGAGAAGAAAATATGTGAGCTATCTAAAACATCAAGAGTAAACATCATGTTTTGGTGTCAGTCCCTCAGAATCAAAGAGCAAGGGCTTCTTTCTAGAGCTGCCATTTTGTACTGACGTTTAAAATCATACAGGGAGAAATCCATCATAGCAGAGGTAGAGATACTGATTTCTCCACTGACAGTAACCTCAATAGACCATAAGGCAATGTAGCCACAAGTCATGTTGTGTTTTGAGTACGGGGTGTGGCTATAGATTTTTCTCGACTGGAAAACCTCACTTTCTTGCCATCGCCATTGCTCTGTCACCCACAGTTGAATGGAACAAGTTCAGGCATGTTCTCTGGAGGTTGTTAAAAGGCATTCTGGAGAATGTAGGAAACCACTAACTGGAGTAGAAGTAGATCATGCAGGTTGAGGAAAAGTGGGTACTGCAAAAAAATAAATTACAACATTTCATCACAAAATAACCCATGGAATGCATTGAACGTAACAATGTAAGAGTATCTGAGGGTGGAATTTTCCTTTAAAGTGGCAGGTTGGTTACCAACAGTGCTCAGTACAAGTGACCCAATCTGTTTTTATTGCTATATTCTAGTACTATGGAAAACACATTTCTGTGAGGGTGTAAAATTGTAAAAATCTAATATGCTAATGTTCAAACCTGTGTTAACACTGGTAAATATTTGTTTACAATTTTTCTCATTTGTTACTCAGAATTCATTTAAGTTATTGTCATGGGTCCCTTCAGAATTGATAATATTTTGCCTACTTACAAACTTCCATCCCTCTATCACACCACACCCAACCCATTCCTTCTCTTCGTCCATCTCCACTGCTCTCTCTATCCCTCCACCCAATCCTACTTTTTCTTCCCTCCCTTTGCCTCCTCCTCCCTGGTCAGGATGGGGAGGACCTGATGGACGAGGGGGTGTTGAAGTTCTACACCCAGCAGTGGGAGGACTATCGTTTCTCCAGCAAGGTCCTGAACGGGATCTGTGCCTACCTCAACCGCCACTGGGTCCGCCGGGAATGTGATGAGGGACGCAAGGGCATCTACGAAATCTACTCGGTGAAATGACAATTTCTTATTCCTCCTCTTCTCTTTCTCTCTTTTTCTTTGTGTTCTTTCCTTTTACCCTTTATTTCATTTCACTTTGCTTATGTTTTTCTTTCTTGTCTCATTTTCTTTTTTTGTTTTGGACAGATTTCTTTTAGATTAATAATATGTCTTGGCAATGATTTCTGGCATTTACAAAATTACCTGATTGCTAAAATGTGGGCACTATAGCACTTAAGTGGAAGGTGCAATTCAGGAGAAACAAGTTCCTTACCTGTAAGCTCTTTCCATTAGATTTTGCAGAATCTAAAGCTGCACTATGCAATTTTCAAGTTGGCGGCCCCAAATGGCAGCCAGAGGTAACTTCATCAGAAATTCCACCGTCCTTTGGGGTATCTTGATAACTTGTATTTAGTGCTGGGCGATAAAATGATATCGATAATTATCTCGATGAAATTTTTCTACATTTCTAAACACAACCAGCTCAATAACTTTTGATGATGACCATAGCAAAGTTCCTCATCCTTGAAAGTTATTTTCAACTTGGGCCTTATTGTCCTAGTTTATACCATCATGACTATTGATTGTGTTCAAAATTTCAGCACTTACTTCACTGTAGGGCTTGATGTAGCTTCAGTTACCCGGGAGAGCTGCTGTCTAATACACTCACACAGCGCAATAACTCCACAATATCTCCAACCACTCTCCAACCATTGAACCCAAAAGTGATTAAAACATCTCCTTTCAACACAGTAACACTCGCACTGCAGTTAAACACAACTTCAAATAGTTGCGACTGAACAATTATCATGACATTTTCAGCCATATCGCCCAGCGCTGCTTGTATTTTACTTTTTCTTTTAAAGATGCTCATAAAACATTTTCCAGTCTTCACTCTCTGTGTGAAGATTTTCCACCGGTGTCCATACTGATACCAGAATTTAATTTGGGAAAATAGGGTGAATCTATGGAGTGTCAATGAGGGGAGGTGGGACGTTCTTTCTGTTCCAGCCCTGTTTCATGATTTAGGTTAATAAGACAGCTAATTGTTAAAAATCTTGCCTAGTGCAGCTTTAAATTTAATCCCTGAAAATGGCGCTCTATCCGTATCAGGTACCAAATGTTTATGGAACGCTTGTTAACTTTCTTTTCTCCCCGTTTAACTCCTTGTTAATTTTCTTTTCTCCCCGTTTAACTCCTTGTTAATTTTCTCTCTCCCTGCAGCTTGCTCTAGTGACATGGAGGGAGTGTCTTTTTAGGCCTTTGAATAAACAGGTGAGTCAGCGCTAAAACTCAAGATCTGCTACAGCTAGTATGGCTGTTTTGTGTTACTTAAAATTATGTTACGCCTACGTTAAAAATGTGGAAAGTGATTTTACTGAATTAAAGTCATTTTCTGTGATGTCTAATCAGAGCAATCATTGCCTTATTTTTGCTCTATTGTCAATTAATATCCAGTTTCTGTTGTTTTTTTCCAACTGAGCTTTATGTTGTGATAATTTCAATGAGTATGAATTTTGTGTTTTGTGTCCAGGTAACCAATGCTGTACTGAAGCTGATTGAGAAGGAGCGTAATGGAGAGACCATCAACACCAGGCTCATCAGTGGAGTGGTTCAGTCATACGGTAGGATACTGGTTTGAATAGATGTTACAAATGTTGTTTGTAATGTGTTTCATGATGACCCTGATGAAGGCCACAAGCCGAAACGCGTTGGTCTAACAATAAAGTTGTTCTTTATACTACAAGTGTTGCAGGAGGTTTGACCTTTTTAGACCTTTTTCCCTTCTCCATGCACCTTGGAAGTAGGTGAAGTTGTACCAGAAACCCCGAGTGAAAACATTTAAATTATTTACTTCCTCTTGTCATACAAGTTTTGGTGATGTTAAGATTAAACTCCTCTCAGATGTCATTAATCTTGTAATGATCTTTTTAGCCTGATTTCTCTCATTTAATCTGAGAAAGGACACTTTTACCCCATTTCCATCCACACCACTTTATTGACTTTTTCGGTGTATATCATTTCCAATTCCTGTTGGAGTAATGTTTCCAGAGTGGGGTTGGTGGTGTTATCTATTTGAGTATTCAGTTTATTTATCTCTTCAATTCATTTATTCTTCTATAAAAGAGCCTGTCTTTTATTCCTAGAGGCCCATTTAATTCAATGTTCTCCGAAAGCATTTAAATGTGAGGATCAGCAGATCTGACATTATGGAGAAAAAATAATTTATAAATAGTTAAGTTTTTCCTACAATTTTGCATTTTCTAGGATTGATTAAAATTCCGATAACCAGGCCCTTTAGGATACTATATGAGTCTATGATCCAATCGTGAGTAATCATAGTCGTTTGTGACACTAGAAACTAAAGTATATGAAATTAAAAAATAATGTATTTGGCTTGCGTGCCTACTTCTTCTCCATGTATATCTAATTGCATCTGGTTTTTCAATTTCCAAATATCTGCTAAATCAAAATTTATTTCGCTGATGATCTAAAACTTTTTTTCAACACCTGAAAAGGAGAAAAATTAAAGAGACACAATGTGTAATATTTGCTTAATTTGAGCACAGTGAAAGATTTTTTCCAATGCACAACTTGATTCGAGGGCCAGGGATTCTGCACAGCACCAGAATGCTATGTCAAGGAAGCCTTCCTTTCCTTGCCTGCTCTTGTGATCTGGAGCGGTAGTCAATATTGCATTATTTTTTTTATTAATCCTGTCTCGCTTTCACCTGTCCAGTGGAGTTGGGTCTGAATGAAGATGATGCATTTGCTAAAGGCCCCACGCTGTCTGTGTACAAGGAGTACTTTGAGTCCCAGTTCCTGGCTGACACTGAGCGCTTCTACACCAGAGAGAGTACCGAGTTCCTCCAACAGAACCCTGTTACCGAGTACATGAAGAAGGTGGGTGGTCTGGCTGCTTGTACACATCTGTGAGCAACTTGGTTGATGGGTCACTCTATTCTGACTGATTATGATTGTGGACAGTGTGAGACGGTCTTATTGCATCTACTGTATGTAGTGGTCTGCTGCTAGTTTTGAACTGGCAAATCATGTATTTTTTCCTGATTTTAATGAGTTAACAAGCATCCAAGCATCATTTCTGAGACATTTATTCCTGTAGAATTTCAAATAAAAGTTTTAGAGAACTGGGAAGCTTTGACTCGCTCAAAAATCACATATGTAGGGAAACAATGAAGTGTCACCACCGCAACATCACCGCAAATCCTGCTAGTTGTTAAGTAGATAGATGCATAGTAATTACCTAATTAGTCCTTGGTATTGTCCAGTACTAAAAGGTTAAGCAGTCAGAATCGCTATTGGACCATCTGTTGTTTCTGTCTTACCAGGCGGAAGGCCGTCTTCTAGAAGAGCAGCGTCGTGTTCAGGTTTACCTCCATGAGTCCACTCAGGATGAGCTGGCCAGGAAGTGTGAGCAGGTCCTCATCGAGAAACACCTCGAGATCTTCCACACTGAGTTCCAGAACCTACTGGACGCTGACAAGAATGAAGGTATGGGTCTTAGGGATACGCATTTTCAAATTTTTTTTTTCACAAATAAAATGGTGACATGAAGTTTTGAGTCGAAAAGTAAAAGATATATATATTTTTTCATAGTCACACTGATTTCTCTCAGTGTGGGCAATTTATCTGCTCCCGCCGACACGTCCATCTGAATTAGACAAATGGTTAAGAAAATCTCAATGAAAATCACACCAGTTGCTTGATCAGATTTAAAAGAAACTGAAAAAAACACTATGCTAGCTTACTTATTCCTATGGGTGACAATCCAGTTGGACGCGTGCCGGATCGAATTATCTAATCAGTTGAGCTCGGGCTTTGTCCGTTTCACGAACGTGGATTAGGATTTGATTAGTCAATCCCGCATTAAATCATCTCTGATAACTGTACACAACCCCTCTGCTACAAAGGGGAAAGCGCTGTTTCTGTTGCTGTGTCTTTAAGGCTCATGAATATTAACGACCCCTCTGTTCTGATTGGTTAACCGTTTCAAGAGTGAAATGTGAGACACCACAACCCATTAGAACAGGCAGCTACAGGTAGGGAAAACTCTCCGGTAATAAACAATGACAACCGCTCAACCGCTTTGAAAAAAATGCTTTGTTAGTCTATTATTTCTTACAAAAATGATAATGAGCGAACCTTTGTGACGCCACAAAGTTATGGAAGTCCACACGGCTCGTTTAGAGGCTTGCTTTTCTAATATGGATTGTGTGGATTTAGGTGGCTACCGTGCGTTTTGATACTTTTGCGATGTTTAGATAGCACATCCAACTCTATAATCAAAGATGCAAGGGAAATCCTGTTTTACACGATATGGGACCTTTAAGTGACAGAGTCAATGTACTTTTACAGTCACATGGCCAGTAATGCCTCCTATTCTGATATGGCCAGTATGCCACGGTCTATTGCTCCTCTCGCATGGCCAGGCGAGTGTGGAATGTGGATTTTCTATTCATAAGGAACTGGAGGTTGAGAACTTGTGCAAAGAATCTTTAGTATCACAGCGCATTATTGTTGAATATGTTAAATATTTTAGAAGACTAGTCTACATTACTAGTAGCCGTTAAGTATAACTTTTTTTTTGGACCAAATTTTTATTAATTTTCAACAAAAAACTGCAGACATACAATCAGTTAAAAAGGTAAACATAACATAGCAGAAATATGATGTGCAAAAGAGGTTGACATTTTATACTAAGTACAGCTTAGAAAAAATAAACAAATAAAAATAACATTAAAAATAGTAGTAATAGAAATTAAAATAAATAAATTATACAATTCTAATAATAATAATATTGGCAAAATAAAAATGTATATATAAAGATGTACATGTGCAAATACATACATAAACTACATACTCACATACACACACACACATCCATACACACAGACACACATGCGCACACACACACACACCAACACACATACCTTCGCCACCCAGGTAGGCCTATATATATAGAAATAAATTAAGTCAAAATTTCAAAATGATAAGCCATACTCTCAGTATTGAAATCAGCTGCTAGCACCATATCTCTGAATTCACCCGTGGCAGTACACTGAAAAATGTCTGCATAGTAACAAAAACAAACTAAAGAAACAAAACCAGAAAAGAGAACGGTCAATAAGGAAAAAACCCACCCACTCTTCCCCAGGACCAAAAGGAAAAACACAAATCCATTGCATTCAGTTCAGAAGATCTTTAAGATCCTGCACTGCTTGGGTCCAAAGCCTTATGGTTCCCTCCTTTGCCCCATGGATGCGCGCCGTAGACAGCTCAAGATAGACTACATCTAGAAAAGTCAGCACCCACTGCTGCAGAGTTAGCGCGTGTGGCGGTTTCCATCTGGTAGCCACCATCTTTTTAGCGGCCGTAAGACCGGACAAAAACACACGCTCTTGAGATTTTTGTAAGTTAAGTTGAGAGAGCTCATTTAAGATCAGCACGGACGGGGCCAGGGGCACAGTCACCTGCAACATAGCGGAGAGCTTATCCGCTACCAGCTCCCAGAACCGCGCCACCCTCGGGCATTCCCAAATCATGTGGTAAAAGGTACCAATTGTACCCACAGGACACAGAGTGCATTTTGGGTCAGCCTTGACCTTCATAATATAAAGCTTGCGCGGAGTCATATATGTCCTGTGGATGAAATTGAAATGGATCTATTGGTGATCAGGGCACCTGGACGACTGCCTTACATTGGCCCAAACCATCTCCCAGTCAAAATCTGGCTCCAGATCAGGGATATCAGCTCGCCAAATAGAGTCTAGCGACAAGGGAAAACACATTTTCTCTAATATGTAACCATAGACTTTAGTGACCAGCCCTCTTGTGCCCCCAACCCCACATAATACTTCGAGCAGTGGATGCGCTTTAAGCAGAGCACGCCAAGGGACCCCGTAGGTCTTCATGGCAGTCCTTAATTGCAAATAAAAGTAAAAAGTGGAACGCTGTAAATTAAACTGAATAGACAAATCCTCAAAAGAATGCAGGCCATTGTCTCCACAAATGTGCTTAAATTTGCGAATACCCCTGTCGTACCATTGACGACATTTACCTCATTTAATGGGCCGCTTGCCAATCAACAACCCATCATTATTAAAGATAGGAGAACATGGATTCCAGTTAGATGACACACCACACACTTTCGCTGCTGCCCTCCAAACCACAATCAGCTGAGATATTATTGGGCCAAAGCGATGTTTGCATTGGCTTGCGGTTGTGTTGGAGAACAACACTTCGTACAATTTTAATGGGAGTACCAAGAGCTCCTCTAGAGCTCGCCATGCAACCTCAACTGTGTTATTGTACCAGCTGGCCAGAGGACGGAGTGTGAAGGCCCAGTAATACAACTTAAAATTAGGGAGGGAAAGCCCCCCCCGCCAATCTGTCACGCTGTGTTGTAGATAGTTTGAGACGAGGGCGCTTTACTCTCCAAACAAATTTTGTAATTGCTGACTGCAGTCTGTCCCAAAAACGGAGTGGAGGTGGTAGGGGCAGCATTGAGCTAACATAATTGATCCGGGGAAGCACGTTCATTTTAATGATTGAAACCTGAGATCTGAGAGAGTTCGGCAACGCAGTCCATCTATCAAAATCACGGGTGACTTTAGTCAGAGAGACCTCAAAGTTGGTTTTAGCAATGGTCTGCAGAGATGAAAAAATCTCAATACCCAGATATTTAAAGTGGTTGACCACTGGTATAACTGAAGGCAATGTTAAACATCTCATGGGTTCATTCATGGGTAAAAGTGCTGACTTTGCCCAATTTATCTTATAACCCGATATGTTACTGAACTTTTTAAAGACAGACAATGTGTTAGGGATTGACTGTTGGACATTGTCAACATAGAGCAGGACGTCGTCCGTATACAAAGATATGTGATGTCGGGACCCGGATATGGTGATGGGTGTTATAGCATTATCCTGGCGTATTGTCTGGGCCAGAGGTTCCAGAGATAGTACAAAGAGCAGCGGACTTAGTGGGCAGCCCTGCCTGGAGCCCCTGGCTACGTTTAATAAAGAGGAGCAAATCCTGCCCGTCAATACCATTGTAGTCGGGTTTGCATACAACAACCTAACCATGTGTATGAAGATGGACCCGAGGCCCATAACCTCCAACACTGACCAGAGGTACTGCCACTCCAGGCGGTCAAACGCCTTCATGGCATCTAGCGAGAGCACCGCTGCAGGAGAGGGAAAGCCGGAAGCACCATTAATTATATGCAGTAACCTCCTGACATTATCCGATGCCAGCCTGGATCTGACAAAGCCAGTCTGGTCACAATGAATGAGTCTGGTCATAAAAGGTTGGAGTCAGAGCGCAAGAGTTTTTGCGTAAATTTTGATATCAGCATTCAGGAGGGACAGAGGCCTATAATTTGCACATTCTGTCTGGTCTTTATCTTTTTTAAGCAGGAGTGAAATTATGGCAATATTTACGTCTCTTGAGAATGATCCCTTATTTAGTGAGAATTGAATCATGTCCAAAAGTAATGGGCCTAGACTGTCCCAGAAGGTGGTGTAAAATTCTGGGGGGATACCATCCAGACCGGGGGATTTACCCCTACGCATGTCCTGCGCTGCCTCCCTAAGTTCTTCAATGGTGATAGGAACGTTCAGTGAAGACGAATCTTCCTCTGACAGCTTAGGCAATCGAATGTTGCCCAAAAGGTCATCACATGCGCTCCTGTCATGGACGACCTCCGAGCTATATAGGTCAGCATAGAAGCTGCGGAACGTTGTGTTAACCTGCGTCGGATCAGAAAGAATACAACCATTACTTGCTCTAATGACGTTGATGTCTGATAGATGCTCATTGGCTGGGCCTGGCTCCATTAAAGTAATAATTTTGCCGTGTTCTGTGTATTAAAAATTCTGCACGTCGTTTAAGGATAGCATTTATCTCTTTTTTAACTAGCTCACGCTGAAGAGCAACACCATCATCAAAATTACGTTGTAACGAATCGTCCAAGTCCGCGAACTCAGACTCCAGCATACGAAGCCTGGCTGATCTAATTATCGTAAGGGTGGATGCGTAAAATGTAGTGTTGTTTCTGATGAAACCCTTTGTAGCATCCCAAAGTATCCTTGGGTCATCAACAGAGCCTTTATTAACGTTAAGGAAGTCTTTTAGTTGGGCCGTAAACTGGGACTTAAACGATTCATCGCGGAGTAGTGTGGCGTTAAAGCGCCACCTAGGGGCTCGTGATGGGGCGGCACGTAATGAAGCCAGGCAGACCACTGCCTTATGATCAGAGAGGGTAACAGGCAACAGTCCCACATCCTTAATTTTATGGAATATGTCCTTAGAGGCAAGAATGAAGTCAATTCGTGAAAAGCTTTTATGTCTTGCTGATAGGTGGGTGAAATCCCTGGCAGTGGGGTTCATAATGCGCCAGAGGTCCACAACCCCCGTGTTAGTTGCCCATGCCGAAAGGCCTCTGAAGTCAGTCTCTGATCTAAGCTTTCACTCTGTCCAGACCTATCGATGGAGTGATCCATTACTGCATTAAAGTCAGCACCAATGATGAGTTTAAAGCCTGTAAGGTCTAAAAGAGATTTAGTTGCAAGATCATAAAATTCCTTATCGAAGGCATTTGGTGCATAAATTGAAGCAAGTGCAATATCCCTGCTTTCTATACGAATTTTTGCAATGGCTATTCTGCCTTCGTTGTCTGACCACGTACCCAATAACTCAAAATGCAGGTTACGACGACAAATGATAGCCACCCCTTTAGATTTATTCATGGCCGAGGAGTATGCAATCACCCGGAAAAATTTGCTAGACAGGCGATTCACATCTCGCCTGACTATGTGAGTCTCCTGTAGCAGGGCTATTTGGACTCCCCTTTTACGAAGGCGGTCCAAGATAGCAACACGTTTCATGAGATTATTTAAATATCTCGCATTGAAGCTGAGAAATTTCAATTGAGCTCCCTCAGCCATGAACAGTGATAATAAAGATCAAGCCACAGGCCCAGCGATGAGGACTGCCATTGAAAATGAGAAAAAGGTAAAAAAGTTGAGTGCACTACAAAGAAGAGTAAACTGATGTACCCTGGTCCTTAAGAAACCCACCCATCCCCAAACCACAAGAACAAACGAACATAAAACGAGGAGAAGATAGGATGAACCCATATCTATAACTCCAGCGGAGAAAGCCCAAGAGATAGGTTCCCCAATAACTGAAAAAACAACAACAAACAAACCAACCCTGTCTTCTTAACCTAGCTTAATGAAAAACGAGACTTCCTAACAAAAAAAATGCTTTGTCTCCCCCCGCCCCTCCTTGAAAAACTAAGACAGGTAGGAGTAAACAGTAGACCCCCACAGAGGAACTCAATCACAAGAAAAATAGATTATCAATTAAGACAATAATAATAACGAAGTAACATAATAATAATACTGAAAATAAAATAAAATAAAAATAAATAAATAGTGAATAGATAAGTAATACTGTAAACGTATTGAGTTCCAGTTTGGGGACAAGAACTGGTATTTCACTCACCCTCAGTCTGACATAACAAGAAATGTGTAAAGTAGAGAAAGTTCAAAGATCAACGGTTCTCCTCCAAAAAAGCCTTGGCATCCTTTGCGGATCTGAATGACTTCTGAACACCATTCACCTTAAAAGATAAAATGGCAGGGAAACTCATTTGAAAACGAACACCCCTCTGGATGAGTTCTGTGCAGATTGGGTTGAAGGCTCTTCGTGCCATCCGGGCAGCCAGCGGAAGGTCAGGAGAGATGCGGATAGACTAACCCTCGTATTGGAAAGTCCCTTCACGTCTGGCTGTGGACAAAATCATGGCGACATCCTTTGAACGGTGGATCTTGGCGATGACAGGGCGGGGCCGACCAGGTGGAGGAGTTCCCAATCCCCGGTGTACACAGTCAATTGCGATGAAGGTGACTGGCAATCCCAGTAGTTTGGGGATAAATTCCTCGAAGAATTGTAAAGGAGTACTTCCCTCAGCTGACTCCTTAAGGTTAAGAATTCTTATGTTGTCCCGCCTGGAACGCCCCTCTAAGTCCGTAATCTTATCTGTCAGCTCCGTGATAAGTTTCCCCATCCCATCCAGTTTTTCCTTCATGGGGCAGGTGTCGTCCTCCAAAGCGGAGATGCGAGCCTCCGCGCCTGTCTGACGTTCGGCAAGGACATCGGAAGCCGCGGCAACCTCCTCCACACGTTTAAAAATAGTGTCAACTTTCTCGTCCAATCTAGCCTCGAATTTGGCGAACACATCATTAAACATCTTTTGTGATCGCTGCCCCTCTTCGGCGACCACCTCTGCAATGTGTTTAAGCAAAGCTTCAGAGGAAAGTCCAGGTTGTGGAGAAGTCAAATGGCCACCATGTTCGTTGCCAGTAGCAGAGTTAGCGCTAGCGCTAGCGCATTTTCCTGGTTATATCACTAAACTGTCCTTGTAAGTTTTGTGGACTGAGGTTAGTAAATTAATTGCAAATTAAACAATACGCTGGGAGAGACACCAGCACACAGCCGCTCACTCTAGCGCCATCCCGTTAAGTATAACTTAAATTCACTTGGCAGTGTTCTCTCTCCTCATCTTTCTTCCCTCCCAACAACCCCCCCCCCCCCCCCCGCTCTCTACTCATTTTCTCACCTTTTTCCTCAAATCCCTCTCTACCTTCTTTCTGTCCCTCATCATCCTTTTCCTTCAGACTTGGGGCGAATGTACAACCTGGTATCTCGGATCACCGATGGTCTTGGGGAGCTGAAGAAACTGCTGGAGGCTCATATCTACAACCAGGGCCTGGCTGCCATCGAGAAGTGTGGCGACTCCGCTCTCAATGTAAGAAAATAGCTCTCAAGACAGGAGAAAGGCAGTAGTAATTGTTGAGGAATCTGCAGTGTTTTTTCCACTCCCGTTACGTATTTATTTGCTCAGTACTAGTACTAGCTATGTCAGAAATAACAGATAACTCAGAATGTGTTCATTGGTCAGAACTGAGTATTCAATAAAGCCGTGTAATAATGTTCTAGTGTCAGCTAATATTGGTCATATTTCATGCTTTCATCTGAAGCCGAAAACAAACAAATGCACTTGACGATGTTCTAATGTACCAACTAATGGTCATACTACCACGATGGAGACTTATACATGTTAGAAATAACATGTATGATATTCTAATGTACCAACTATGGTGGCCGACAGGTGTAAATGCACTACAAGGGCCCAAAGCAATTGCATATAGAGCAATTGCACCCATCCGCCACCGTAACCATACAACCATACAACCACAGCAGAGACTTACACAAGTTAGAAACAACATATATAACATTTCTGGAGGTTGTGGTGGACAAATATTTAACGTGCACTTAAATTGAACCATTCATCAGGCTGATCATGCCAAGCCAATGTCATTATTTATTCGACAAATGCATTTCCATCACTATTTATTGCATATTTTTTTATCAACAAAAACGTTTCCTCTTCAAGTGAGTGTAAAAGCTTTTTTGATATTGAGAAAATGTTATTGCATTTTGCTGTCTCCATGGGGTGTCCCGGTGGCTCAGTTGGCTGGGGCGTCCTGGCTTTGGATCCAGTCTGGGATGTTTGTTGCATGTGATTCTCACTCTGCCTCCAATAGAGACAAAAACTCCATTCAGCTTTTCTAATTCGACACATCATAATTTGCAAAAAATACTTGGATAGAAACCTGCTACTGTCTATTTAGTTAACTTATTTTTTACTAACTTCCTAATTTTCTCTCTGTTGTTATTGTCTCCTCCTTTAGGACCCTAAGATGTATGTCCAGACCATCCTGGACGTCCATAAAAAATACAACGCCTTAGTCATGTCAGCCTTTAACAATGATGCTGGCTTCGTAGCTGCTCTGGACAAGGTTAGCCTGCTCACGCCTACTCTGATACTATCAAGACACACAAAGATTTGCATGCACAGAAAGTTGGATATTGAGTGGTGTGGAACTTTTTAAGCCTCCATGATTTAGTCTTTAGAATAGTCTTTGTTGCCTGGCAGAATTAGCTTATTGTGTCAGGAAGCATTGGCGGCTGTCAGGGCAATAGTGGCATTATTGTGTGCATATGACTAATGCAACCTTTTTAGTATTTATGTATTTATAGTTTTATTTAAATAAAACAAATTGCAGGAAACTGACAAATAATGGAAACATTTTATTTTACTAACGAGTTAGTTGTAACTGCACTGTATTGTGTGAATCATTGTCTTCCAACATCCGCAGAAAACATAGTGACAAGGATTTCAATATCTCCAGAAACGTGAATTCAGCTTTGGTAGCATACTTATTCACACCTTGCGACTCTCATCACATTAACCATCCCCTCGTTCTGTCTCTCCCCCAGGCCTGCGGTCGCTTCATTAACAACAATGCTGTGACCAAGATGGTTCAGTCGTCCAGTAAGTCACCTGAGCTGCTGGCCAGATACTGTGACTCCCTGCTCAAGAAGAGGTGGGCTTCCTGTTTGTTTATACAATCTAACATAAGATTACACAAAGCTTTAATGATCCGTGCAGGGAAATTGGATCATTTCAGCAGCACAGAACAGTTTACATCAGTATAAAACAAATATAACATATTGAAGATTAAACATACAGTGTCTTCGCCATGATAATCTAAGACTCCTTCTAGCTTGAAAGATTTCTTGCTATGTTAACTATGGAAAGATTTACAGGTTAAGAAATGTTAACCTTTCAGATAACATACCTCATCAAAGAAATGCTTATTTGCACACAGGTGAATTCTGCCAAAAGTTTTGTCAGAACATATTGCTTTAGATAACTTAAGATCGTCCATTTTCTCTGTTGTGATGAATGTGTTGCTTTGCTGTAATTGCCAGCGTCACAAATTAGGGAAATACATTTTACAGTGCAACGCTGTAGATAGTTACAGCTTTGCACACAGAAGGGGTATCACTACCCAAAAGTTTGTAATTGCTGTTATTGTCTGGCTTTCCAGCTCTAAAAACCCAGAAGAGGCAGAACTTGAAGACACTCTCAATCAAGTGGTGAGTTATAGAAAAGAGAAATTAAAGGAGTTGTGTACTCATCCTAAATTCAGTACAAGAAAACAGATGGAGCACTATGCATTTTGACCCACCTCTCCCCTTCATTTTCTTGCCTTCCATTATTTTCTGCCTTTTTGTGTTATCGTTTGTTTTTTGTATGACAGACAAGATGGTAACCCTAGCCCACGGGGAACAAAAACCTTCTTAAAGAGTAACTTAACACCAAACTCAAATCGGTGTAAAGCCTGGCATCTAAAGGCATGCTATTGAAATTGCCACCTGCTATTGGCTATTTGGTGTTTAGTTACTCTTTAAGCTGATCCTTTATCGTAGATTTTTATATTTTCATTCTGACTGAATACAACTCCTCCATCCCTTTGTTAGATGGTGGTGTTTAAGTACATAGAAGACAAAGACGTCTTCCAGAAGTTCTACGCTAAAATGCTTGCCAAGAGGCTAGTTCACCAGAACAGCGCCAGTGACGATGCCGAGGCTAGCATGATCTCCAAACTCAAGGTGTAGTACATTTATGATATTGTTGTTGCAGAATTTTTGTTTTATTAGATGGAGAGGAGAGAGATGGGGAAGATGGGGGAGAGGGTTTGGAGGACAATACATAAAACATGTCTTGACTCAGATTTAGACCACTGATGTTGCAAATACAGGTATAGGCCAGGGTTTAATCTAGGCCACACCATTGTGCCAATCACCCTCTAAAATATCAAATGTCACGGAATTTGGTTAGTGCGTCCAGTAAGTTGGCGGTTAGTGCTAAGGTAAACTGATGATGCTATTACAGAGCAGTGTCCGAAATTAACTTTTTGACTCACCGGCCAAGGTGGCTGGTAGATCCGGCCAAGCATATTTTTTACCGGCCAAAATAATAAATTGCCTTTTTGTGTCACATATACATATATATATATATACATATATATATATATATATATCTACACATTCGTTTCAGTACATTTCATTGAGATAATAAGGTATTATTATCTTATTATTATCTTATATTAGCATTATCCGATGACAAATGAGTTGTTTCTGTTTTTGTCTTTGGCATACTGGCGACACATGGAACAACTCATCACCACAGCCTCCGCATCATACTGTAGCCAGTCTCTTGAAACTCTGTTATCTCCCATCCTCCATTTCTCACAAAACTTTCTTTTTGTATGTGCTTCCGCTGCTTCATCCTCCTTTTCGTCAGTGGCGGTGGGTTTTCGTTTTAAAGGTTGGCTTATTCCTTGTAAATATCGCCACATAATAGCTATTTAGTTAGCCTAACGGTAGCTAGCAGCAGACCGGCGGCAAGTGACAGTGGAGTAGCTGATGTCCTGTACGGTAAACAGTGCCGCTAAACTAGGAGAGCTTGAGACGGTCTGTGGCTGGCGCTCCTGTGTGTGTGTGTGTGTGTGTGTGTGTGTGTGTGTGTAGGAGCTCAGCCCCGCCCTTGTGAAACTCCGACACAGACGTGATCTCTCTCTCTCTCGCACTCTCTCTTTCTCTGTCTCTCGCTCTCTCTCTCTCTCGCTTGCTCTCTCTGCGCGCCCAACACCAAAACGCGGTAGAGACTCTCAGCATAGTTTTTTATTACATGACTATTTTGGTACAAACATTTACCCGCCATGTGGCGGATAGCCTTCCGAGATTTACTCGTCAAACGGAAAATCTACCCGCATTTGGCGCTTGGCGACTGTTAATTTCGGACCCTGTTACAGACGCATAATCAACAGTCAAACAAGTGGAGTGAATTGAGACAGTTTAGAGTTCCAAAAAGGGCAAAAAATTATTATAAAATTATTCTAAACAGCATAATCCAAGTGTTCTGAAGGCAAACAAGTCTTCAGAACACTTGGATTGTGCTGTTTGAAGTAATTTTATGGTCATGTTTTGCCCTTTGTTTTGCCCTTTTTGAAACTAAAAAAATGGCCAACATTCACTCCAGTTGTTTTGGAGAAGGCTGGTACGGAGCTGCACCAGCTAACTCGCTGTGTGTTATATTGACATACAAGCTTCACTGGTGTTTCAACTGACATGAGGGTGAGTAGATAATGGGTGAACTATTCCTTTAAGCGTTAAGGCTATTCCGTACTTGCGTCCACAGAGCCACAATGTCATGGCCTTTAGCGTGGAGCCTACCATCACTCAACATATTATATGCTTAAAGGAATAGTTCACCCAAAAATGAAAATTCTGTCATTATCTACTCACCCCCATGCCAGTTGACACTGGTGAAGTTTGTTAGCCCACATAACACTACTGGAGTTTGCCAGCACAACTTCGTAGCAGCATTCTCCAAAACAACTGAAGTCTTTGAGGACCTATCTTTACAGTTCCAAATATAACAAAAAATAACCATAAAATTACTCCCTACAAGTCTTCTGATCACTCTGTGAGTGGAAAAAATTATATATTATCCATTATTTAGTCTTCCTCCAATGTATGTAGCGTCCGCATTACCAAACCTCGCGAGGCCACCATGGCCGCGCAAGGTTTGTGTGTGCAACCTGGAGCACCAGAGCCAATGATATACTGGGGACACATGGTTGACTTTGGTGTCTATGTTTCCATCCAACGACTAAGATGACCAATGGGACAATCAACTTTCCTTTTCTGTCCAACAGCAAGCATGTGGCTTTGAGTACACCTCCAAGCTACAGCGCATGTTTCAGGACATTGGAGTCAGCAAAGACCTCAACGAACAGTTCAAGAAGCACCTCATCAACTCCGAGCCCTTAGACTGTGAGCACTACTGGTTAACAAACCTTAATCAAATTTAACACAATGATTACAAATCATTCCAAACAGGCAGTAAAAGACGAGAGATATTGTGGGAGATGGAGTTGGTGTAAAGGAATTATGGGAAGATGAATACATGAAGTAACAGATCTTTTTGTGTGTGTGTGTTTGTGATTGTGTGTGTGTTGTAGTGGACTTCAGCATCCAGGTCCTCAGTTCTGGTTCTTGGCCATTCCAGCAGTCCTGTACCTTCGCTCTCCCCTCAGAGGTACCGACAGAGTAACAATTACTACTAACTGTATTACTGCTACATTCTGCAATGTCTGTTCCGTTTTTCTAATTTCTCTTCTGTTCACTTCCCCCAAATCCAAACTGCAAATCGTCAAATCCAAACAAACAAATCCAAACTGCAAATCGTCAAATCCAAACAAACAAATCCGAACGCTCTTCCCTTCTTTTCTCCCATCACTCCTTCCCCTCATCTTCTCATCTGCCCCCTCTTTCTCGTTGGTCTTAGCTGGAGCGAAGCTACCAGCGTTTCACAGCCTTCTATGCCAGCAGACACAGTGGCAGGAAGCTGACCTGGCTCTACCACCTGTCTAAAGGGGAGTTGGTCACCAACTGCTTCAAGAACAGATACACACTGCAGGTAAACACACACACACCGCAGGTAATCACACATGCCTCTTAAAAATGATGTTTTACATTAGGTGGGTTTCTATCCAAGTATTTTAATGTAAACTGTGATGTGTCAAATTAGAAAAGTTGGATGGGAATGGCAACGTGATAAAATTTTGTCAATACTTAAAAAAAAAACGTTTTTATGCTTGCGTGAAGTGGAAGGTTTTTTTTGCCAGCAACGAAATTTCACGATAAATCATATTTGTCAAATAAATAATGATGCAATTTTTGCCATGAATGAACAATGGTTCATTGTCATTACACAACACTTCAAAAGTGGCTTTGGAAGTATCTGTCCACCACAACCTCACAGCAATGTCATATATGTTGGTAGTATAAGGTGTGTAAGGTACCCATCTTTGTTGTATGTTGGCCAACATTAGCTGATACTAGAGCTGGAAGATAAAATGTTCTCGATCATTACATCATACAAAAACATTTGCCACGATAACAATGATGAACTTTTGGGATTTATTTTCAATAAAATAATTTTCGATGATTGGAAGATTGGGTTTACGATCGCCGCCATTGTTGACACTTTTTGGAGCCAGAGCAGTCAAAGCAAGGCTGAGTGTTGTATGCAGAACCACAGCATCGCCTGGTATTGGCCCGTAATCGGCGACCTGTCAATCACTGGACAAGCGACCTGTCAGTCACTAGGAAAACAACCCCGTTTTATATCCCGTTAATGACACAGTTATTTTGAATATCGCCCTAAGGATACACATTAGAAGAAGTGAAATTAGCTACTGAGACCATAACGTCTTTTTAATTTACCGAAATTTACCAAATTTATATTTTTAGCAAGAAGTTGGGTTGTGGTCCCATTGTCTTGCATGGAGTTTGACCGGGTTTGGGTTAGGGTTAGAGTAATCGCCGCCTGCCGCCACTTCTGTATTGGCTTCAAAATTCACCCGTGGCTTTGGCCGCTTGAGAGAGAAGCTTACACAAAGGTTATGCACCTAAGCAAGTAGCACACCATCTGGTATTTGGCTAACATGTCTGCTTTTATCTTTTCTCTGCAGGCATCTACGTTCCAGATGGCCATCCTACTACAGTACAACACTGAGGATGTCTACACAGTCCAACAGCTCACAGACAGCACACACATCAAAACTGTGAGTGCACACACACACACACACACACACACACACAGGAAACAGCAGTGTCAACTCATAGAGTAGATCAAGTCAAATTTATTAGTATAGCTCTTAATCACATTTACAGTCTCATTGCCCACATTAAAAGAATAGTTCACCCTAAAATGAAAAACTTGTCATTATCTAAGTTTGTTTGTCAATATGACACACAGCGAGTTAGCTAGCGCAGCTCTGTAGCAGCCTTCTCCAAAACAAGTGGAGTGAATGGAGACCGCTTCTTTAGAGTTCCAAAAAGGGCAAAACATGACCATAAAATTACTTCAAACAGCACAATCCAAGTGTTCTGAAGCCAAATGATTGCACTGTGGGTCCAAAAGTCCAATACTCACCTCATTATCTCCTAGATTTTCCCCACTCACAGAGCACTGGTCGCCCTACAGTGATCTGGTGGAAGAGTCTTTCTGTCTTCATGAGCTCCTCGTCAGCTCGTACTTCCGAGTTTTACAGTTGTAAATACAACCCGTCATGTATTCAAGTACTTTTTAGTCAGAAATAACAAAATGGACCCTGAAACCAGAGCAGCCTTTTTTGGTGACTATTTTGAAAACCAAGTGGTCTCTAGAGCTACTTTGTGCTGCAACGGCAGAATGAAGAGGAGAATATTCGCATCAGTTTTGTAATTGATATTTAATATGTTTATTGGCTTAAAGTTGTTATGCATGGCACCTAAAAGTTAAACAAAGAGTGAGAATGTTGGGTAAAATGTAAAATTGTATTTACCACTTTATTGGGTCGTTCAAGCAAACTCTATCCGCAACTACAATATTTCCGACAGCATTTGAAAGCAACATCTGCTTGCTACTGTAGTGGCGGTTGGCAAGGTGCAGAACAAGTGCGAAAAATCTAGAGACAATGAGGTAAATGTTGGACTTTTGGACCCACATTGCAATTGTTTAGCTTCAGAACACTTGGATTGTGCTGTTTGGAGTAATTTTATGGACATGTTTTGCCCTTTATGGAATTCTAAAGAAACGGTCTCCATTCACTCCATTTGTTTTGGAGAAGGCTGCTGGAGATTGAGAGTCAACTCATTGGGCCTCATGCAAGAACCACTCGTACGCACAGATTTGTTCGTAAATCACTCGTACGAGCGATTTACGAGAACTTGCCGCATTCACCAATTTTCTCGTATTTAGAATTTTCTCTTAGGTACGAACAAAATTTACGAGTGGTCCAGACCTGTCGTACGAGTCACGTACAATCAACCTGCCGTTCTCCAAAGCAAAAAAAAAACTTTGTTGTTGACTAATGGGTTGCTTTGGTTGACTTATTTCTGATAGTAGGACTTCAGTCTCAGAGCTGGTAGACTTCTCCTTAGTCTTCCGTGTCATTTTTATG
Source organism: Centroberyx gerrardi (assembly GCF_048128805.1). Lineage (NCBI taxonomy): Eukaryota > Metazoa > Chordata > Actinopteri > Beryciformes > Berycidae > Centroberyx > Centroberyx gerrardi. The sequence continues at coordinate 1,484,377 of NC_136009.1, read as the reverse complement.
AATGAAGCTTCCTGACATATGGGCCAGACGCCTAACCTTATATAGTATTATAGGGGCGTCAATTATGCTAATTGACTATTCTCGTGAACGCACGTTCATTTAGAACAGGTGGAATTCATCATGTTTACGCAGGTCATTTACGACTGTTTTCTGAAGATACGAGCGTTTGGTGAATCTGACGTGGCACACTCATACGAGTCCACCTCACGAAAAAAGTACGAGAAATTTACGATAAAAATACGAAAATGTTCTTGCATGAGGCCCATAGGGCTGAAATGATTCCTCGAGAAACTCGAGTAACTCGATTACTAAAAATCATCGATGCAAATTCTTTGCATCGAAGCTTCGTTTAATCCATATAACTATATACACGCTCAGTGTTTCGCACGGATGATTATTACTGTTGCACAACGCGCTGGAGAAAGAGAGAGAAAATAGCGAGGGGCGAAGAGAAGAGACAGGCCAGAGAAAACGACAGAAAGTGTCCAAAGTTTCGGATCCAGTGTTGCCAACTTGGCGACTTTGTCGCTAGACTTAGCGACTTTTCAGACCCCCCTGGCAACTTTATTTCTCAAAAGCGACTAGCGACAAATCTGCCGACTTTTTCTGACCATGGGAAGCAATGTTAATGTGTTGAATCCCAAAGCATTTGGCAATAAATTGGTTCGGCTGATGCCGGTTTTCTCTACTTGCTTGTCTAATCCAGAGAGGTCTGACGATCACAGCGCTTCCCACACACAGTGTAGCCCCCTCCCTCTGCTGAGAGCAGGGACTGTAGGATAGGGTCCACTTGTAATTGCTACCGGCGTACGCCGAAACTGGCCCAGGTGGGCGGAGTCAGCACTTAATTTTAAAACGGGATGAGATGAAGGCTAGTAAAGAATGCACGTTAATTATGGCTATATGTAATGGCTAGTTAAGAACATAAATCAATATGGTGGCTAGTTATGATGTCCCTAAGTTAGCTAAGTTTTGCTCAAGAAAATAACCACAGAAAATAAAATGCTGCAGTCAATTTGTGAAAGCCTGAGCTTCATTCATGTTATTATTATGATAGTCACACACACATACACACACACACACACACACACCCCACACACACACACACACACACCTACTCCCCTCACAGTGATGCATAAAATACCCCAGAAAGCAAAATATCAGGTGGTGTAAGTAGCAATTGGAGCCTAAAATGCACCAGTCCAATACAGCAGGTATATTCAGTTTAGTTTGATTGCAGTGAGTAGGGTCAGCAGGTGTAGGGCAACCCTTCAACATAGTAAATAAATGTACATTAGCCAGTCTTATGAACTTGTATGATATTTAGGCCTAGTAATAAATATCAATAATAATTATTATTTCACCTTGTTTTCAGTAAATCACAGTGTCGTATGGACAGCTTCGTGCGGACAGCTTTTCTCTTTTGTATATTTACTATTGCTCTAAGCAAAAGTATTTCTTATCCGATTACTCGATTAATCGATGGAATAATCGGTAGAATACTCGATTACTAAAATAATCGATAGCTGCAGCCCGAGAGGCCCATTGACTCCTTGACTCCTTGGCAGTCTATTCCTGGTCAGTGATTGAGTCAAAATGATGTAGAGACCACTCTTTGGCCACACAATTATCGAGTTTCAATGAAAATCTATATCTGACCTGGCAAAAATAATTACTTGTACAAGCTAGATAACACATTAAAAACGCTTGTGAGAAGTAAGAGCAGTCTGCTTGATTTAAAGGAAAAATCCACCCTAAAACACTTTAACTTAAAGATCGATGTACCTTTTTATTTATGGGCCCAATTTATTGTTTGGTGGTGTATTTTTCTCATTTACATGGATTACTGGCCAAACGTAGACGTGATGTCACCAGATATTTCCAGCACAGCTAGGATGCCATTTAATAGGAAAAAAAACGGTTTAAGCGTCAGCTTAGCTCCCCTCGGTGTAAACCTATACAGTTAACAGAATGGTGTTGATGATTAGATTCTTACGGCGCGTTCACACAGGACGCGGAACAGCCGCGGAACGGCCCCGGAACGGCCCCGAAGCGGAGGCCGCTTCCTTTCGCCGCCCATGTTAATAGGTCAGGTCGTTCACACTGGCCGCTGTGCGGCACGGAGCTCCGCTTGTGGCTCGCGATCTGGAGCGCCAGTTTCGGCGTCTAGTCTATTTTCTCTGCGTGCCGCGGCGCGCATTTCACAGGAAAACACCATAGGAAACACTATAGATGGTCATATCTCCATTATATCACCACAGAAGCACAAATATATTAAATGATCAACTTACCAGGGCCTTCACTGTTGTTGTTGATGAATCCATCTGCACTGATGCAAGTTTTAAATGCAATACATTGTAGGATGATGATCTATCTGGTTTTGAATTATCACTTGCCTTTTGAAAATTGCATCTGTTATTGAATTACCACAAAAGTAAACAAGGATACATGTTTAGGTTTGTTTATTTATAGGCTACTTAATTTATTTAGGCCTATATGTCATTATTTAAAGAGATAGAGAGAGAGGGAGGAAGAGAGAGAGAGGGAGAGAGAGAGAGGGGAGAGAGAGATATCTAGGTCCCCTAGGCTTTCCTAGATCTGGGTGACAATGATGCTGCTAATGTGGCTGCTGGGGTTACGATCGCCTCTTGAATATTGCCTGTTTGGAAATTGTTCAGACATATATATTGACCACATTTTTTCTGCTTTCAGGACATCTTGGTTCAAGTTCTTCAGATACTGTTGAAGTCTAAACTCCTGGTAGGTCTATACATCCACCACTGTCAGCTGATAATAGCCAGGTGTCATTTTTCATAATGGCCGGTTATGGCACAGGTTATGGCCAGTTGTGCATACAAAGATGAGAACAAACACAAATACTCTTGTAGCTGCTTGAGCTTTTCAGTGCTCATCTCCGTTCAGCAACATTTAAGCAGGAGACACATGGTATTGATAATGTCATCTCCAAGGCTTGGTACATAGTTAACACAAGGCACTTATACGTTAACGCAAGTTGGCGACATACCGAGCTCTCTGCTTACGTAATACACGTACGTCAACCAGCTCCCTGGAGCCTGACTGAGGTTATAAACCACTAGTCTGGAGCCAGTGATCCAGAGCAGGCTTTAAAGGATAAGGCTGGTGTTTTTTAATGCATTGCTTACCGTCAACAAATCCTATGAAAATAACAAAATCAGCAATGATTTTGTTTTGCCAACAAGTCTCGTCCATGTAGCCGGTGCCCAATGAAGCCATGTCCCAGCAGCCATAGAACTCCATTGTATTAAAAAAACGATTAAAAACACATCAAAGAGCCATGCTGTTGCTCTGGGCAGCATATTTCATCATCGCGTTACACCGGGCCAGCCGACTTTTTCCTCAAACAACTTAATAAGCCGGCTGTAAACACTTTGCGATCTCAGGAAAGTAGTTCCGTAGCACCGAAAATAGTCCCCGACGTAATGAAGAATTTGTTCCCATTTGAATTTGATTTGGTAATAACTACAATAGCTTGACTTTTCGTGGTAACAGTTAGCGATTTTAGCAATTTTTAAAATTGAAACTATGTCTTGATCCATGAGCTGTATTTCAAGGTTTTTAGCTTACAATTGGAGCCAATGACTTCCGGGTTGAAGGCTAAAAATGGTACGTGGGAAGTCAGAAAGTAACGGGAGTAGAGCATCATAGGATTTGTTGACGGTAAGCAATGCATTAAAAAACACCAGCCTTATCCTTAAAAAATAGCTACTGTAGAGGAAAGTATACTTTTATTTATTCTCAATCACCACTTAAAGGAAAAGTTGAAGCAAGGAGTGGACATGTATCCTTTAAGAATGCAAGATGGGAATATTATTCTATCATGTCACCCATGCAGAACTTGAAGAACATGAAGAAAGGCATTTCCAGTCATTTCAAATGTCAGCATCCAAATTTGACAACCTCATTCATCATATAGTGTCGCTGATTAGCCATGACAATCCAGTGGCTGGCTGTCACTCTCTCAAGTTCTCAACTTTGACCTGACCTAGCTGACTAGGTCCCTCTAATTAAACTAATATACCATCAATTGTCAAAATGGCTCTAAAGAGGTTATTCATGAATTTATTTATGCACCAGCTGTTGAACCACTTTAAATGTTTTTGAGTGTTTTCTGTAAACAGCTGTGTCAATGCAAGACAATTTCAGTTCCTATAATATGGTCGCTGCACGTTGAGATGTTGAGTGCTAATTTCTGTGTGTTTTATTCTGGCTATACTAAATATTGTTTCCTGTTTTCTGTATGTGGAGGTGTTGGAGGATGAAAATGCCAATGTGGATGAGGTGGACTTCAAACCAGACACTCTGATCAAACTCTTCCTGGGTTACAAGAAGTAAGTCCTGCCTAACCTTACTCAGGTTTGGCTTTTGTCTTTTTCTGGTGTATATGCATTTGGACACACAAGTGCCATATCCTTGACTGGGCTTGACATTAACGGTTGTCCGCTTGTCCAGGACAAGTAGATATTTTGGTCGGACAAGTTAATGTTGTCTCCAGTTGCTCGACCGGACAAGTGAAATAAATGGGTTTGAATATTGTAACTACAGTATTTATTTGAATATGGCTGTCATATTTCTGAATGAGAGTGAATGTCATTATGTATGGTACAGATTAGAGCAGAGTAATTACACTGTGGTATGTACCAAGGAGGTTAATAGAACTACATGGACCTTGCGATGGCTGTGTTAGAGTTAGGGTGGTTAGTAACCTCCAGTTAGCTCTTCAGTTAACTCAATAAGAGCTGTTTGTCAAAGGCACCATGAAACCATGAAATTAATAATATATCTCAGGTATCTTTGTGATTGTGAAAGATTATTTTGTGATAAAATGTCATTGTAATAGGCAGCTCTTGTTTTTATTGATTCAGCATACACTGTATTGTGCATTGGTGATATGTATTTTTGGACAAGTGATATATGCTTTTGGACAAGTAAAAAAGTACCTCAAAAAGCTTAATGTCAAGCCCTGCTTGAGATAGAAATTCCTGCTTTCTCCCCATTATGTCATGCTTTTTGTGTTTGATTCATATCCTTTCTTTGCTTTTCATACTATATAGATACATATACATGCAATATAGTATGTTGTATCATGGGGTATAATGCTAATAAAAACTAGAGAAATACATTGTCCACAGAAATGTGGAATGTACAGAAATTCCACATAAAATCTGAAAGCAGCTGCACACGTGCTTGCATCAGCTAATGCTGGAAGTTTTCCCAGTAGCAAGTGTACAAATGGGTACTGGCTATAATAAAATCTTTAACGGAATGTATTTTAAGTGTTCAAAAAAAAGAATCCAGAGCAGCTGAGGTAAAAGCATTGATGCTATGATGTTAATGCTGTATGTATTTCATAGATTAAGCTTTATCAGCTGAAGATGTCACATCTCACTCTAGTAAATCTGAACATTTCTTTATTCATTTCTATGGAAAAAAATAAGAATAAAAGTTAAATATCTTAAAAAGCATAAACAGTGTAAAAAATAGTTCAGTACATCTGCACATCTCCTAAAGTACCTGAACATTTCTAAAGTTGTAATGGAGTTCCCAGCTTAAAGTAAAGGTTAGAGGAATCTGGGTCAGGGAAGTGAACCAGAGACACTCTGCCTTCTAGTACCCTTGAGTGCCCTTGAGGAGAAGCATCACAGGTGAAAGTGGTGTTTTTGGCTGAATTGGTCAATTTGGAGATGTAATATTTTGCTCCTATAACTGCTGTGGTGTCCATAAAATATAAAATTATCAAAAATAACTATAAATAGTTATACATTTTGTATTGCATTAAGTACACCAAGAACAAAATTAGCTTAAAAAAAGTGGCCATTTTCTCCAAATGACATCTTCCCTGTATCCAAAATAAACTTGTAGATATGGCCATCAAATTTGAACTGCTGCTTCTTAATAAAAATATAGGGATTTTTGCAATAGAGAATAGATGTTGTAACTCCAATGCAAATTCAAATGTTTTTATGAATTATGGCTAATTTGAATGTTATTCACTAAATTACTAAAAGTCATGAAACAAAAAGTTTTTCAACATATAAAATTTCATTCTGATAGGATGAAAGGATGTTTTTTCACCATTGGTGCCTGACCTTAACCTCTAAGCACTGTAGTGGAGCTGCAGTGGCCAACAGTGGGAGACTGACTGTACTGGGCAGCTACCCTAACCCAGCTGTAAGTTTGAAGCTGGTGAAGTCAATAAAGGTTGTCTGTACCATCTCACCCCCTAGTAAGAAACTGCGGGTGAACATCAATGTGCCGATGAAGACGGAGCAGAAACAGGAGCAGGAAACCACTCACAAGAACATCGAGGAGGACAGGAAGCTGCTAATCCAGGTGCTGTCTGGTCATCCGTGGTCTCTTTCCAGTATTTCAGCAGTTTAGCCACTTTGCTTTGTGCTAGGATCACAGTAGTACCTAAAAAACAAAAGAATCGCGCATTCCGACAGGGCATGAACATATTAGTCAGCTGGCCACATGGGCTAGTATTTCAGAATTTTACCACCTAATTTAATTTCTTAGGAAGAAGTGAAGCCGTTTTCAGTGTGGCCGGAACTATCAATTATGTTGTTTTTCGAATAATCTATCAAGTCTTACCTTGACTATTCCAGTAATTTATTATCAAGAACAAAAACTAATTTAAATTGGTCAATTAAATTGACCAAGCACAAAAGTCCCATACGGTGTAATCTGTCAATTCAGTGTGATAGGCCAGTAAACCAAAAGTATTCAGCTTTTCAAAATGTAAAAAAATAAAGTAGACATATTGAATGAATTGAACTGTATTTAGTAATGGAACAGTAGGCTGCAGGTTCTTTTACCACTGATTTCTTAATTCATCCATAGAGGCCATACTTCCTTAATTAATGGCGGACCGCTTATGGATGAGATAAGTGGCAAATCACAATATACGGGTTATTTGAAAACAGAAATAATTTTTTGATTGATGAACTGACAGACTTACCAGCCACACTCAAAATTAACTAGTGTTAATGTCACACCCTGGCTTGCCATTAGTCAATGATCCATCAGAGTGCGAGATGTCTTCCAAGCGTATTCGAACTGTATGATGTTAGAAAGGAAAGAAGTAAGAAATGTGGGTACATATGGCAGTAAGGGGTACTACAGTTATTATACTAATTTCCTGATGATATTATTCTTCCCCTGAGACCTGAATGATTTCTGAAAAAAAACACTGTAATGACCATATTGTCTCCACTAAGATGTTTAAAATTGCTGAATGTGTGAATTAGGCTTGGGCCGACATTCGATATTATTGCAATCGCGGGAAATATGGCGATTTTCACCAAATATCATGATATTTCCCACGATATCGAATATCGCATTTCAGCTCTCCTCTCCTTTCTGTCCCTCACTACCTTGTTTCTCTCTCTTTTCCCTCTCCCTACGTCTGGCTCTTTCTTGCTTTGCCCCCCTTTCTCTCTTCCTTTCCCTCCTGCCAATATTGTGTTCTCTGTCTTCTATCCCTTCTTCCTTCTTTCTGTATTTTTCTCTCTCATTCTTGTGTTGCGTCTCGTCAGGCTGCCATTGTGAGGATTATGAAGATGCGTAAAGTGTTGAAACACCAACAGCTGCTGGCAGAAGTCCTCAACCAGTTATCCTCTAGGTTCAAACCTAGAGTCCCTGTTATTAAGGTAGAAACACACTGAAACTGATGTACACATACTATCCTAGGCAAAGTAGGCCAAATCATTCAGATTTGTGTAAAGGCACCAAGGTCGGTCTACATGAACCTTTTGATAACCTGAATGTTTTCAGAATTGCAGCCACGGGAAAGATGGTACCAATCGACTGTGGCGGCCATTTTTTTTTAACCAGCAAATGGGTTTTCCTCTATATCTGCTGACCTGACCATGAGGGGATTGCACCTGCACCTCTGCACCTGTCTGCTCAAATCACTATCATAATTTGTCAACAGACGTTTCAAAAGCAAACGTTTTTATGTTCTGGGTCCACAATTTCCTAGAAAGGAACTGTAACCAAAGTCATTATTCATATAGTTATGTAATATAGTTATTTGTTGAATTCCTTCCTCTAATTTTTTATTTTCTATATAACTACTACATAATTTAATGGTTCTGTCTTGGGAACTCCAAAAGAAATGACCAGGTACTTACCAATCTTGGAACCCATCGTCTATTGGTCTGACGACGATTAGACTCTGAGGGCAACAGCCAATATTTCGGGGTTTCCGGTGTAGCCAGCGGACATCCGGGCCAAGACTTCCTCTTCCATGCGCCGGTCATTGTTTACAGTCCGATTAGCAACTTGAGACGCAAGAATGGAGTTGGAGTTGAGAGACGACGTCTCACATGCAGATATCTGTTTATAGAGATTAGCCGAAATGTCGTCTGGACCTAAAACACCTACAAAAAGTATTGATGTTTGTGTATTGTACTCAACTCCAGCTCCATTCTCACGTCTCAACTCAACTAATCGGACTGTAAACAATGACCGGCGCACGGAAAGGGAAGTCTTGGCCTGGATGTCCGCTGGCTACACCGGAAACCCCGAAATATTGGCCGTCGCCCCCAGAGTCTAATCGTCATCAGACCGATAGACGATGGGTTCCGAGATTGGGTACTTACCAACTACCAACTACCTTTGAACTCTTTCTCTATTTTCACTGTAATTAGTACATAATGTAATGGTTATTTCCAGGAAACTTCCTAAGAAATGAACAGTTCCTTTCTAGGAAATTGTTAGGAAATTGCGGACCCAGAAAATAAAGCGTTACCCAAAAAGCTTGTGGTTGTTGTATATTTGTGAATGTGTAAAAAGGATTTGTAGTTGTTTAGTAACTTTTGCACACAGAAAGATTATACACAGACAACTCAATTCTACACATGGCTTGCTTTTTTACCCAAATTTAACCATATGCCTCATTGTCAGATAGAAAAATTTTTTTGCAGCGACATGCAGACCAACTTTGGTGCTTTTACGCAAGTCTGAATGATTTGGGTACATTTAGTTTGGATTCGAATGTTTCAACCTTGATTCCCTGTTGTCTGCACACATAGGAATTTCTCTAATATCTATGAATTTACTTGTTTCTATGGAAGAGGATTAGGGCCACAAAATGTGAACTCTGAGTTTAAAGTCAGAATTCTGAGGTTAAAGTCAGAATTCTGAGGTTAAAGTCAGAATTCTGAGAATAAAGTCAGAATTCTGACTTTAAACTTAGAATTCTGATAAATAATGTGAGCATTAGTGCCACGTGAAATACATTTTTCACATGTGGCACTAATCCTCTTCTGTATGTTTCATATGTTCTCAGCATCTTTGGTTCCAAAAGTGAGATTGCATTGTGCCCGTTTGTATTTTCTGTGTCAGTAATTAACCTGTTTATCTCAGTAGATCTGTTTTGTTTTCCAGAAATGTATCGACATCCTGATTGAGAAGGAGTACCTGGAACGAGTAGATGGAGAGAAAGACACTTACAGCTACCTGGCTTAGTTCAGCCTCCTCCTCCTCTTTATCCCTCCATCACACCACCTCATTTTTTGTTCTCTTGGGGTTTTTTTTCATTTCTTTTTCCAGAAGTCATTTCCACGAAGAAGGACGGGGACATGATTTCCACCATACCTTCATCAGTGACGTCGGCAATGCAAGCACGAACGGATGTATTAACATTTAAAAAAAATACAAATATAGAGTCGGAGAAGTGGCGGAGGGATCTTTGCCGTTGATGTCTTGAGAATCGCCACGACGTGATCAGACGTGAAGCCCAACATCCTTTTAAAACTCAGCAATGGGATTGGCTGCTCTGTGGCTGTCGGTTAAATCCCATCAGGACTGCTCAGGATCACCTCCAGATATCAACATGTTTTAAATCTGTAAATAACGCAGAGGTCTCTCGCAGACACTACCCCCTCTATCTTTATCTTAAAAAGGCAGAATAATCCCCCAGCCAAAAATAAAAGCCCTTACTGGATCCAGAGTGGGGGGAGTTTGCATGCTACCGCCTACCCGCATTTTGACGCAAGACGTCTATGAGTCGCTCGCTTAAGTTCCGCGACGACTCGCAATCGGTGTAACTCAGTCGGGGACAGGAAATAGCACAAGTGGAAGAGACTCATAGGTAAATAGGTGAAGCCATGTAAAGAAGCTACACTCTACTTGTTTGACAGTCAGCGGGTCGGTCAGTCTAAAGTAGCACATCCAGAGAGAAGCAGTGAGGAAGCCTAGAAGACTTTTTGTAATCCATTCAGTTACTTTTCCAGGATCGGTTGAACTTTCCGTATACACTGGAACCAAAAAACGTAAAGATATACACCAGACTGGCACCCTGAGACGATCCAGTGTTAGCGTATTCATAATTTGCAGCTAATAGTGTAATATTCCTGTTAACATTATACATTTCCCATTCATGTAATAAAAGTTAACCTAATAACTTTTTTTTCCCTGTTAACATAATTATTACATCATTGTGTAAACTGTTACCAACCAAATAATCTGAATGGAATGTGTAGCGAATTCTGACTTGTTACTACATTTTGTTCAGTTATTACATTTTTAAAACCTGAATAATAAAACACAAAAATGCAATTGTAAGGTTGACAGGAAAAAAGTTATGTTAATGGCAAGCAACTTTTATTACATCAATGGGAAATTTAGAACATAAACAGGGTTATTAAACTATTAGCTGCAAAATTGTATTATGTTAATGGGAATTATAGTGTTACCAGTTGTAAGAGCCAGGACTGAGGTGGTAGGAGACTGCTGTAAAAGAAGGAAGGATGTGTATTCTGCTTCATTACCTGCTCGCAGATTCGCATTTGTATAGTGTGGTTCACTTTTTTTAATGTGTGGTAAATAAAAAGTAAAGGTTTCTGTATTCTGTGCCCGTCTCTTGGTCTTTACTTCCTCACAGGCTGAATGTTGGCAGTCCCGTTGGATCACATGACCATTAGCCTGATCCAGTTGGGTTGGGTGCCAAGCAGAGGTGTGACCAAGTCGACTTTGCTCGAGTCCCAAGTCAGTCTCAAGTCTTGAGGCACAAGTCTCAAGTCTAAATATAGATTACAAAGGCAAGTCTAAATGTAGAACAAGTCAAGTGAGAACAAATAAATAGTACAGTATCAATTTAATATCTTAAAGAAAACGAAATATCTAGGACTTTTCAATGCAATATGGTTTTAATAGGATACAAACTTGGTAAGAGCATCATGAGTTTGATTTCTATAATCAGTTTCAACTTCAATAAATTCAATCATTCCATACAAATTCAGGAAACAGAATTTAAATTCAGTCATCTGCTGGAACAAATCACTTTCAATCTAAGTCATTTACACAAACACAAGATCTCAAGTCAAGACTTTAGAAACCTTTTCAAGTCGTCAAAGTCAAGTCTCAAGTCTTCTCTTCATGCATCAAGTCAAGTCTCAAGCAATTAAAATTGGGACTCGAGTCCAAGTCATGTGACTCAAGACCTCTGCAGTGAGAGCTAACTGTTTGAAAACTGGTTCAACTTCAATATCCAGAAATTCTGTAATGCAAGGTCAGTAAACTGCCGCAGCCCCGGCCAGTTGGTGATGCTTTAAATAGAATGAATCTACCGCATCTGAATATGTGGGGATGGGATGCTCTTCTTTGTTGGAGCCTCACTTGTGATTTAGGCTGATAAGACGGCTGTATTTTACACATAAATTTGCCTCTGTAGCTGTAAGTGTGCATAATCCACAAAATCTGTGGGGTTTGGGGTTGTGATAATGTTTATTAATATTTAATATTTGCAAACATCTAAAAAAAAAAACAGCGGGAAAGGTCTTCCAAAGCCCAAAGATATGTCAAAACATAAACAGGAGGTACCTTGAATGCAAAAAGTAGCGGCTCTGCACCAAGACTGGACTTGCTGTTCATAAACAAATGTATTTTGATCATATACTCCACTACAAAAATGCTCTCTTAATAGCTAAAACCTCCTATTATGCAAATATCATCAGTACAGGTGAAGGGAATACTAGAACTCTCTTCTCCACAGTGAAAAGGTTACTCAAACCACCTGAAACCAATATGAACAGTAACCTTTATAATGAGCAATGCTCTGCTTTTTTGACGTTTTTCAACTCCAAAATTACTACAATTCATGAGCAGCTGGCCTCTGCTAACATTATGCAGACCGACTTACCATCAACAAGCGCCATGAAGCTGTCCCCATCCACTGTCCTTTGTGACTTCAGTCTTCCAACTGAAAATCACATCACTGTATCCCATCAGCTCCTCTTGGATCGTCTGGCCAGTATTGGAGTTGGGGGCACTGTGTATCAGTGGTTTGCCTCCTACCTTGCAGACAGGACACATTTTGTACAAATTCAGAATTACCGGTCAGAAAGCTCCATAGTTCACCACGGAGTTCCACAGGGTTCAGTGTTGGGGCCACTCCTGTTTATTATTTACCTCCTCCCTCTTGGCAATATCTTCCGGCACTATGGTATTAATTTTCACTGTTATGCTGACGATACGCAGCTTTATGTTTCCACTAAGCCCACTCACACTCTCCCCTCCAGTACCCTCACTGCTTGTCTCCATGATTTACAGATATGGATGACAAACAACTACCTAAAATTCAACAGTAGTAAAACTGAACTATTCCTCATTGGCTCTAAATCTACACTCTCAAAAACTAATATTTGCTCACTCCCCATCGCTGGAGCCACCTTACCTGTCTCCACACAGGTTAAGAGCCTTGGTGTTATCCTGGACAGTACCCTTTCTTTCTCCAGTCATATAAACAATATCTCCCGGATTGCCTTTTTCCATCTGCGAAACATCTCCAGACTGCGCCCTGCTTTGACACAACACTCCACGGAAGTCTTAGTCAACGCTCTGGTCACATCACGCATTGACTACTGCAATGCGATCCTGGTAGGCATCCCCAACAAACTTATTCACCGACTCCAACTCATCCAGAACTCTGCAGCACGGATTATTACACAATCAAAGTCCACTGAACATGTCACTCCCCTGCTGATTCAATTACACTGGCTCCCTGTGTCACAATGGATTAACTTTAAAATCTTATTATTAACATTTAAGGCTCTTCGTAATCTATCCCCTGCTTATCTCACAGACCTCCTTCAGACTTACACTCCCTCTCGCTCCCTGCGGTCTTCATCAGCAGGTCTACTGGCTCTACCAACCATCAACCTCAGCACAATGGGTGCCAGGGCCTTCTCCTATGCTGCACCCAAACTTTGGAACTCCCTTCCCCCTCACATCCGCATATTGGACTCCATTACAGAATTCAAAACTGCTCTTAAAACCCACCTTTTTAAACTAGCTTACTCACTTTGACTGCATCGGCTGCATCTTATTTTGTGCTGCGATATCGATTTTTTTTTTACTCATTTGCTGAGCTATGCTCTGTTGCTTGTTGCATGTCTTGCTGTTGATTGTACTCATGTCTTATTGCTGTTGCTTTGTTGTTTATTGTATGTTCTATTGCTGGGCTTATATGATGTAAGGTGACCTTGAGTGCCATGAAAGGCGCCATCAAATAAAATGTATTATTATTATTATTATTATTATTATTATTATTATTATAAGTGAGCAAGGGGTGAACAAAGAAAAGGCTTATATACATGTAGCTATGCAACGTGTTTCAAGCACAAAGCTCTTCCTCAGGTAGTATTGAATAGGAGTGGAGGAGGACCCTAGAAATAGGAAAAGGGGAGATCACCTGAGAGAGTCCCAGAATGCGTTACCAATAGCCACAGTATACAAATGGTAAATATAAAGATGTCTGCATAGATATGCACATATAACAAAAAATCAGAGGCAACATGAGAAATATAGTTCCTCAAGTCCCTCCAGAGAGATAGCGCCCACGTTAAAATCCACTGGGCCTCTGCTTTGACGAAGACACGGTTACACAGACAGTCCATGTTCCATAAAATGGGTAGCAAGTGGGAAAGTGGTGTCCTTCCTGTTTATACTGCTCTTATGTTCAATAATAATTGTCTGAAGGGTGTGAGATGTCTTACCCATACAGTATATACACTGCAAAAACTGACAAACTTGTTAAGTTATTTCATCTTGTATCCAGACTTAAGCTTATTATTATTGGGGGTTTTTTGTGTGAAATTATCTTACTGCACTGGCAGATAATTTTACCATTTTCAACAAATTAGATTTTTTTTTTTCACAACAATGTAACTTGTTTCAGGACCTTTACTTGGTAAAAGTGAAATTGTCTTGGAGAAGGTTTCTTGTTTTCAGAGTTTCTTCATTGTTTTATGATGATTTCTTGAAAGAAGTCATATTGGCATGTATCAAGTGAAAAAAAAAGCACTTCTGTTTATTTGTGCACTTATGTGGATCATTAATAAACGCACTTTTTTCATTCAAAGTACTTTACATCTGTTTATTTTTTATTAGTGAACATGTCCCAGGACAATGCTTAAAAAGCACTGAAATAAACCATCCCATAGTGGAAGATGCTGACCAGGCATCAGTGATTAGATCCCTTCCATGGTCTCCTTTATTACTAAACAATATATGCAGTGGGAATGGAAAATAACTGGTAATGTGTTGATCTCAATCCATAATGAAATATCATCAGACAAGAATGGTCTGTTTTGTTTGTTTCGAAGTATTAAGATGTCTTAAATCCAGTTATTAGGGGTCTTTTTTTTTCATAGTAATGACACCTTGTTAGTAGTTCTATAATATCCTTTGTATCTGAACACAGTTAAACATTCTGTCCCCTAATCTCCTGGTGTCCTTTTTCTTATTCTGCTCATCTATAGTTTCACAACTTTAACTAGCTAAGTTGGCTGTATGGTTTTTCCAGCTGTGTTTCTTTATTCTTTTAAATTGGTCTTAAAATTCATTTCCAGGTAGCATTAAAGGTCTTAAATTGTCTTCCTGAAATCCTGTAGTTGAGTCCAAATGCCGACTTCATGTTTTAAAATGTAGAGCATTCAGATGTAGCATACATGGTAAGTATCACATGGGCTCAGGGGTTCAGCAGCTTTCAACATTCATACACACTATTCTTCATTCACTTCTCAGGCAAGGGGGGTGGCCATTTTAATTAGAAAAGGGATCCCCTTTCTTTTGGAACATGTAGAGAAGGATAATGGTGGCCGATATGTTTTGGTTAGAGGCTTTCTGGCCGATGAGCCAGTCACCATGCTTAATGTCTATGGACCAAATCAGAATGAACCAAATTTCTTTGTGAATCTTTTTCTCAATATAACTTGTCCCCCCACTGAGCTTATCATTGGAGGAGATTTCAATCTGGTTTTGGACCCAGCCAAGGACAGATCCTCTTCAACCTCTAATTCTCTATCCTCAGCTGCTAGGGCCCTTAAAAAAGAACTAGCAGATCTCAATTTAATTGATGTGTGGAGGGAGAGGCATAAATCTCTTCGTGAATACTCCTTCTACTCACACGTACACAACAGCTACTCCCAGATTGACTTCTTCTTTATCCATGCAGGGAAGGAGTACATCATCACATCTTGTGAATATTTAGCTAAGACACACTCAGATCATGCCCCTCTCCTACTTCACTTGGCCAAACAGGACCAAAACAAAAAACCTAAACGTTGGAGGTTCCCCACTCATTTGGTCAATGATGAGGACTTCATCAAACTAATCAATGAGCAGATTGATTTGTTTCTCACCACAAACACAGGCTCTGCCTCCCCATCCATAATCTGGGAGTCCTTAAAGGCTTATATCAGGGGTTCTATAATTAGCTATTCCTCTTGGAAAAAGAAACAATATCAATCCAAAACAACGTCCCTAGAGATTGACATCAAATCCCTTGAAAATGAACATTCTCGCTCTTAAACACAGGTGACTCTTGATCAATTGATTGCCAAAAGGGCTGAATACGATACTCTTACAACACGGGAGGTGGAAAATGCAATGGCTAGGTTGAAACAGCGCCATTACGAACAGGGTGACAAGTCAGGGAAATTACTAGCTTGGCAGATTAGAAGGGAGGAAGCCACCAGATGTATCCCTGCTATTAAGCCACTAGATGGGAGTGACGTGGTCCGCAACCCCAGGCACATTAACCAGGCCTTTACAGAATTTTATAAATCCTTGTACTCCTCACAGGGTGAGAAGACCCATGATATGTGTTATTTTCTAGATGGTTTGGATAGTCCAAGGCTATCAGGAGAAACACAGATCGGAATCAAAAGGTGTTAGACGCCCTGGCTAGGCTCCCAGGGGGGAAAGCTCCTGGGCCTGACGGTTTCCCAACTGACTTCTTTAAAACATTTGCAAGTAAATTAATCGACCCCCTTCTAGACATGTTCAATCACGCAATTGAAAACAATCAATTACCCCAAACTTTGGAGCAGGCCCTCATCATAGTTCTGTTGAAACCAGGGAAAGATCCTAATTTATGTGGTTCGTACAGACCTATTTCACTTTTGTCATGCGAATATAAGATGCTTACTAAAATTATAGCTATCCGGCTTGAGAAAATAGTCCCCACACTGGTTGATATGGACCAGACCGGATTCATCCAAAACCGATCCTCATTCGATAATGTCAGGAGATTTCTTAACATAGTGCATTGCGCTAAGTCCATGAATGACCCAGTCTTGGCTATCTCACTAGACGCAGAGAAAGCCTTTGACCGCGTCGAATGGCACTTTCTCTTTGCAGTCCTACGTAAAATGAACTTTGGCCCGAATATGTTAAGTATGATTCAATTACTGTACCTCAATCCCACAGCCATGATCCAGACAAATTCAGACATATCATCCCCATTCCCCCTTTCACGCGGCACCCGACAGGGGTGCCCGCTTTCACCTTTACTTTTTGCGTTAGCAATTGAGCCCTTAGCCATCGCAATAAGATCCCAACCCTCCATCTCAGGGGTCAGGGTTGGGGATGCGGACCACATCATCTCATTATATGCAGATGATATAATCCTGTTTCTAACAAATTTAAACTCCTCCCTGCCAGCCCTTACAGCTTTACTTTCCACATATAGTGGAATATCGGGATATAAAGTTAATTTGCAAAAAAGTGTGGCCCTACCCCTTAACCCCTCAGCTGAACAAATTCCACGGGCAAACTTCCCTTTTCGATGGGATGCTCAATATATTACATATCTGGGTTTAAAGATTCCTACTCAGTTAGATAGAATCTTCTCACTTAATTACGACTTATAGTTTAAGAAGGTGGAGAAGGACCTGGACAGATGGAAGCAGCTACCTATCTCTTTGATAGGGCGTGTGAATTGTATAAAGATGAATGTGCTGCCTAGATTTCTCTACTTGTTCCAAACCTTCCCATATCGATTCCAAGTAAGTTTTTTAAGAATTTGGAAAGTGTGATATCTAGATTCATATGGAGGGGGAAGGTACCCAGAATTAAAATTAAAACCCTATATAACACTCCTCGGCACGGCGGACTGAAGCTTCCTAATTTTGAACTTTTCTACTGGGCTGCTCAGATCAGAGTTATCTGGTTTTGGCAGACAGAGATGAATAACCCCCCTGCTTGGAGGCAAATAGAGCAGTTCCACGCAGCAGATGTGCCGCTGGCTGGCATTCCTTTTATTCAGTCATATCATACTTTGAAGAATGGCATGGACAACCCATTTATAAATCATACATCCAAATTATGGTCAGTTATACAATCACGTCTCAAAAGTGTAAAACCATTACATAGTAACACCCCCTTCCATAATAACCCTGCTTTACCATTTGCACTACGGGATGGTCTCACTAAGATGTGGCATAACATGGGGATCAAAACATTTGGAGACCTTTATGAAAACAACGTACTTAAATCTTTTGAACAGCTAAGTGGTGCCTTCAACCTCCCCACTGCAGATTTCTTTAAGTACTTACAGGTCAGACACTACATTAGCACACAACAGGGCGGGCATCCAATCCCTTTAGATTCTCTTCCAAATGATGAGATTTTAAAAGATATTCAACACCCCAGGGGTATTGTATCCTTACCTTACAGTAGAATGTTGGACCTTATGGCAAATAAAACTCTAAAATCTAGGGCTAAGTGGGAACAAGATCTTAACTTTACTTTTGAAGACTGTGACTGGGATGCAATATGTGAGGGAGCCCAAAATTTCTCTTATAATAGTCGCCACAAGCTTTTGCAGATCAATCTCATCCATAGAATTTATTTTACACCAGAAAGACTCCACAAAATGAACAACACCATCTCAGAATTCTGTCCTAGATGTAAGATAGAAACAGGAAGCCTTATTCATATGTTTTGGAAATGTATGACATTGGAACAATATTGGGGTTCTATCCTGGATGCATTCAAAAAGATCACAGGAGTTGAAATACCTTGCTCTCCAAGATTGATTTTGCTAGGGGACATATCGGTTCTGCCTATTGATAAGAGGGAAAAGGTACGCTTCATTAAACTAGCTTTGATAGCTGGAAACAAATGCATTGCTATATCGTGGAAGAGTGAAGATCCCCCCCCTGTCTCCATGTGGCTTAAAGAAATTGCCTCATATATGGCCTCTGAAAAAATAATGTTCAATCTTAAAAAAAAAACCTTGTCTTTTTGACAAATGTTGGAGTGACTTTAGGTGGTATCTAGAAAACATCTCACAGTCAGTTGGTTAAGGACTACTGATGGTGTAACAACAGGTATCTTTTTTTTCTTTTTTTTTTTTTTTCTTCTTCTTGGTATAACACACTTGATAAAATGGTTGTACTCACTGTACTTCTCCACTGTTGACGTCTTGCCTTTTATTGCTTGTGCTTTACTGAGTATACTGTAACCCCCCATTTTTATTTTCATTTATTTATTTAATTGAATTTTTCATGGCGTATGTGTTGGGTTGGCTGGGAAGGGGGCTGGGAGGGAAGTGACCAGCGAGGATTGGTTTGGGAGGGAGGATTTTGGTAATCACTGTATTTTCCCTGTCACAAATGCTGTAAACCAAAATTGAAAATGTCAATAAATATATTGTTTAAAAAAATAAATAAATAAATAACAACATATTATAATACAATGTGCAGATCACACATTAAATATTGAAAGACTGCTCTCTTAATGTAACAATGCAATCGCCCTTCATCTCCATAAGATATTGTGTTTATTTACATATTTTTAAGGTACTTAAGTTATGTGGTCATACAAGAATAATAAAATCATTATCTACTAAAAAAAAAAAAACATTCATACACACCATTAACAGTAGGGATGTGATTTATGTGTATGCATGTTGACACTCCCACCCCATTCTATTTCCATTGACCATCTTTTGATAATATTTCTACCTTTTTGTTACGTAACAACCATCATAATGGGCTCCAAGACCTGTTAAAGACAATGACGACTGGAGCAGAACTGTGTGTAGGCTATACTATTCATGACTTGCACTTTGCACTAGTTTTAAAATGTTGTCTATTAGACCCATAATAGTGTCTATTATGGGTTAGTGTTATGTGTTTGTATTTTTGCGGATTGTATACTCTACGAACCAGTAATCCCTTAAAATACTCTTAATTCACCCTTGAATTCATGCAAAATCCCCTTAAAATTAATTAAGGATGTTATTAACAGAGGAGACCCCATCAAAACCTCCTTAATCACCCCTTAATGTTTGACTGCTTACTTTCTAATTTAATGTAAAATTCAGGGAGACAGGGACTTTCCATTAATAACTCATTAATAATCCTGTAAACCATGCACAAAAGGCATAAAATCCCTTAATTTCTAGTGTCTCTGTGAATCAACCCATGAATAAATCCCTTAAAAACCCATCATACCTTACTCTTTTAAAGCTGTTCTTTTTAATGGATAATTAATGTTTATGTAATGAGAAATTATGTATGTTTCTAATTGTAACCTGCCAAGGGACTGCAGCTCTAAGATAAATCTGGTACAATATATCAAATGGTATTTATGTTTCACACATGGTCCACAAACACCAATATTAACAAAATCATTTAGATTTTCAGAAAAGCATGTATGTTTTACTCTTAAATACTCTATCTTCATACAACTTAGTGCTGCGGACTGGCTGACAGATAGATAGATAGATAGATAGATAGATAGATAGATAGATAGATGTGTGTATAAATACATGTGGGCTATGTATTTTGGTGAAGGTGTCCATGCCTGAGAGACTAAAGGCAGTGGGTCTAACTGGTCAACGAGAATTCTCTAGATTTAATGGGCCTCATTCACAAAACGTGCGTACGATCAGATTTGATCTTAAAGTGTACTTACGAACGTTTCCACGAACATTTCGGCATTCATCATTTTTTTTCTTACCTGAATTTGTTCTTTGGTACGATCAAAATCTACGTGTGTTTGGAAACATGCTTGGGGCATTACGCATGAAGTGGTTTCTGCTTAAAATGCCTTATTCATTAAGGGAAATCTATTAAAGCAGTCCCAGACCTCATATCAACAACAAAATGTGTTTCAGGCCATTTGTAAGCCTGGTGATAATAACCATACTAACAAAGCTAGGCCGATATGAACAAATTCATAGGCAATTCTATTCAATTTGAAACATGAGTGATTAAAGTGATTAATTAGTATCGTATATATATTATCATATTATATTATTATATTATTTATTGATCAATAAAGTTCTATCTTATCTTACCACAGGAGCAATAGATGTGCGCATCAAAGCACCGTCTCCAAACGCTTTCATTTAAATCGCAAACAATAACACACCATAAACATTCAATTAATTTGTGACGCCAACCTAAACCTCCTACATGTGGTTTCCAGCTGTCCAGGAGGGATCCACGACTCGTTGGTGCTGCAGAACAGCAGGGTGTCGTGCGTCTTGACCAGGTGCTGCTGGAGAGGCACGGCGCATATAGGACTGAATGGAAGTTAAATTAACCAGAGTCTCAAGACTAACTAGTTTGTCTCTAGGTGATAGAGGTTATGCCTTGACCACATTGCTAATGACACACCTGATAAACCTTCAGACCCCTCAGCAGCGATTATATAATTATCATACGTGCACTCGCTCCGCCACAGAGCGAGCGCAGCATACTGAGCTGGAAGGCTGTGGTGAGTTTGGACACCGCAGGAAGAAAGCTCCTGTCAATAGCTACAGTCAAAACCAGCAATATTATTATAAAGCCTAAAGTCTGAGCTTACCATCAGATGGAGATGCTGCTTGAATTAAACCAGTGTCCAACTCCGCTGATGACTGGACACCTGACAGCACAGTCTCCATATTATTTCCCCAAACATTTTGGCAGCGCCCTGCCCTCCGCCTGGAGCTAATAAACTGCATCTATTTGGAGTTACACTATCGCCCTCGCTTTTTAGATTCTAACTGTAAGTCAAACCGTTTCTTTTTAATTTAATTCAAGGTGTGTGTTTCTGATGTTGCAGCATTGACAGCGTCAGTAATTTCTTGCCATGTTTTCTTTCTCAGTTGCTGTCACTCCACCGCTTACACTTTTAAAAAGTATATATATATTTTTCTCTCACTCCCGAATACAACACTTCTATTTCAGAGTTTGAATTTTTCTTCTTGGGTCTGTTTGCCATTCTCCACCACTCCAGTAATGCTTTCCATTTGCGCACGACCCTTCAGACAGCAGACCTTTTATGGAGTTGCCAGGGCGTCTACCTATGCTAATCAGCATCAACAGGCACGCGCATCCAATTAAGGAACAAGTGGCATTCATCATCAGATACACCTGGAATAGCAAAAATCGAGACTCTGCGCATGCTTCATGAATCCCACGTTGGTTTTGCGTAGGCATGTTTCTTAAGAACAAAAGTAAGAACAATTTAAGAAAAGTTTCGTGAATGAGGCCCAATGTCTTGTAGATTAAAAGAAAGATGTCATCAGGGCCAATGGCACGTGGCTGTCAGGCCAATGGGCGGAGCTCCGAGTCCATTAGAGGACAGAACTCACCTGTGTTAAACACTTTGTCAACAGTAGAGTTACACACCGCTGCTGCCATGGATCCTGAACAGACTGGAGCCACCGGAGTCCAACTGAAGGACGAACTCTCTGAGAAATGTCAGAAGTTATTTCTGGAGTTTCTGGAAGAGTAAGTATGTTAACAGAGGTCTTGTTGGAAGATATGCATTTTTGAAATGAGAAACAAATGAATGCGAGGAACTCCGGGGATGCGTTCCGATCTCTTGTATGGAGAGCACGTCACACCAAACTACATTCAAAGTCTGGCAGTTCAGTGTTGCCTTGCTTCTCGGCAAACGTACATACCTGGTAGAACATGACTTAAGACCTTTTATAAGTCATCAGTATCTTCTGATGTATTCGGTATATAGGCAAACCATAACCCACCAAGCATTACTGCATTTCAACAAAATTTAAATGTTAAGATTTAAGAATTGGGTCACATTGCTCGCTACCGCCCGCCATGGTGTGTTTCGGTGGAAAATGTTAACAGGTGAACTGGTTCTAAACGTTTTGTTTTTTTTCTAAATAAATAATGCCCGGTGTATTGGATGCATGCCGAATTGAAGAGCGTGTCCTAACTATTCATACAACGTCAAAATGTTGTACCAGGTAAGTAGCCTACCGTTGCCGATAAGCAAGGCAGCATTAAACTCCTAAGATTGAGAATGGAGTTTGGTGTGACCTTTTTACAAAAGCACGGTAGGCTAAGCATCGGATAACTAAACCCAACACCAACAATTGGCAACCATGATCCACGGAGACACAAGAGTCTGCTCGTTTTCATTCCAACCAAACGCTACTGATTTAACACCTTCAACTAGAGAGGAGGGACTAAGCAGTGAGTGAAATCAGCTGCTGTAGTGTTTGGTTTGGTATTTAAAACATGCAGATTCTTGGATGGACTATGGTTGGACATTCCATGGCGAAGTCCCTGCATCTAATATTTACAAAATGTTTAAAGTCAGCTGATTTCCAATACATTTCTGACTGACATCTGATATCTTAAGTATAATACATTATTAGATGTAGGTCACCGAAGCATCAGCTCAGTGGGAACATTGGTCTTGTATGCTCCCATAACCTATGTGAAATCTTAGATTTATTTCCAAAATGGACTTCTGCCATCTTAGGTCTCAAATTTGGGCTCACTATGGAGAGTACCACACCTGGCTACTGTTTCTCTCCCTCCTTTTTCGTCTTTCTCCAGGTGTTCCTAGTTACCCTAATGACCTGCAATGTTGGTAAGGGTGGTGCCCATGTAAGGAACAAACAGCATAACTTGCTGTATTCGCTTGTTTTTGTACTGTTATGTTTCCCCTTTTCTTTTCGGGAATGGGGTCCAGATTTTATGGCTTAGTTTGTTAGTTTAGTTTTCTTATAGATGTTTTAGTTCTTTTCTTATAGTTGTTAGTTTAAAGGAGCACTCCGTTGTTCATCATTATCTCTATGCATTTGCCATCATCGTCAGCATCCAAAGCGCCTAGACAAAGCAGCAGATTAGGGCCATTCCATGTCAGTTCACCTGAAAACAAAAACAAGGTTTTGACACCCACTGTCTCAGATTAGTTTGTAACCTCTGATACAGTGTCAGTAAGAAGAAGGGTTCCTGGCACTTTTTTGTAAAAATGTTCTTTGGTTGCATACATGTTAGTTAATTTGGGCTAAGGTTGGCCATTTTGATTTCTGATGGTTCCTTTAACTGTCAATTTTAAAACTCGGACTGATTTGGACAAGCTTTGGCACAATTAATGATTAAGGTACAAGGAATCCAAAACTACAACCAAAAGTCCCTCATGGACCCCACCGTTTGAATATTTATAGAGATCTGAGACAGTGTGTGTCGGGCCTTGCTGATTTGATATGGAATACCCAATTAGTACCCTTTATAATAGTTGTAGGCTATTTTTCAATGTTGCTCGCCTCCATGTTTTACAGCTTCTTGGTCTCACAAACAAAGGACCAGAGTGAGCGACACTGCTCCTGGTAGGCAGGCGACACTCGCAAGACTCACCGCTCTGCTTCTTTTGCTGTTGGCGGAGGCTTGGGTGTATGAGATGGAAGGGACCGTGCTGACCAAGGCCAAAATTATCTAAAAAACGAACTAAATCAACTAAAAAGTAACTAAACCCCAGATCCAAATCTGTGTAAAGCCTGACATCAAATGCTAAAAAGCATGCTACTGAAATGGCAGATGAATAGCAGATGGCCATTTCAGTAGCATGCTTTGCAGATTTGGGTTTTGAGTTTAGTTAAGAGCAAGTTATGCTTCTGCGTCAAAGTAGAGTTGAGACGTTCGGTTCCGGAAGGAATTGAACCGAGAAATAGTCACGCCCATGTCTTCACGTCTCAACTCTATTTCTCACCATGAATTCAGTGACATCTGGTAGTCTTTATAATTCAGAAATGAGGTGTCCTACAGATGAACATATCTGCAAACCTCAGCTAGTCTCTCTTCTGCTCCATGTTGTCTTCACTATTGGCGGACATCAACCAGATATAGGTAGGAGGAAATGCGAAGCAGGCCAATCTCAGTTCTTGCTGTCCATGTCGCACTATGCACAGTTATTTTTGGAGGAGCATGTAAGCTACAGCGGCAGCCTCTGCGGGCGATGCCAGCACCGTAAAGACCGATGGCGTGGCGTTGACACAGAAGTAGAAATTACCTAGCCTGATATTCAGATTCAGATTGCCTCCTTGTTAGCCGTTTTCTGTATGTGGGGGGGGGGTTGATTTTCCCCGAACCAATCACTAGTGACTGACGTATCCGGCCGCTCTGACATTATTTTCTGATGTTGGTGGTTTTTGACAAAAATGTTGTCTTTGAAAAACCATTGCACGAACGGTTCAAACTTTAGTCCTGTCCACAGAGGCACTGATTGGCTCCATTTGTTTTTCCGAGCTAGACCAAACCATTGACTAGAGCAACACTAGCCTTAGCCTTTTTAATTTTTAATGGTTTTGTGTTTTTGCTTTTTTACACATCTCACACATCAGTAGAGTGCTTGTGGCCTCCATAAATGAAACTCTACTGTCCAGCATATCAAATCTGCATACCTGTTTTAAAGGAATAGTTCACAGAATCCAAAAATGAAAATTCTGTCATTATCTACTTGCACTCACGCCAGCTGAAACACAGGTGAAGTTTCTTTGTCCATATAACACACAGGGAGGTTGCCAGCACAACTCCGTAGCAGCCTTATCCAAAACAAATGAAGTCAATGGGGACCAGGTCTTTAGAGTTCCAAAAAGGGCAAAAGAAATGCCTTAAAATTAAGACCTTTATTTACACCATTATTTAGCGCAAATCTTCACTACAGCCGTCATTTTCTAAAACGCTCATGCTTGAGCGCACCCAGACTTCGCTGGAATCTTCCCCGCTGCGGTGTTTAACTTGTACGCATCAGCTACAAAACCCTTCTCCATAATCAGGTTTTGAGGTCATAACACATGCCATAACCTTGCCTTTATACACAGCAACCAAAACCTTGGTTTACCCTGCAGGTTTCAGAGCCCAACAGGTGAGTTGCTGTACCTGCCCGATGCCGAGGAGCTGATCCGGCCTGAGAGAAACACCCTGACTGTCAGCTTCACCAACATAGAGCATTTCAACCAGCAACTGGCCACCACCATCCAGGAGGAGTATTACAGGTAATGGGATGGTTAGTTGGGTCAAGTAGCCAGTGCCTCTATCAATAGGTTTAATTATTTAATTGAATGTTTGGCTTTTTGAGGTTGACTGCATCGTGGTAGAGTAGGGCAAGTGAAAACACCCTGCCTGATGATTTTTCCTTCTTGCACACTTTGGAAAATCTTTTCTAAAATGTAGATTTCAATCAGAGACACTTAACGTCAAAGGAGTTTGGACCATTATAGCACTAATGGTTATACAGTTGTATTTGGCGGAAAAGGCTCTGCTCTTGAGGATGCTCCCCAATGAATCCAAACGGCATGCAAGAGATTCTGCGGGGAGCGCAATAAACCCCCCAAGGTATAGTAGACGTATCATTAATAATATGAAACTAACATAAAACCAGATATAATTCAGAAATCGCTTGCACAAGCATCCTGGGAACTGATAACAGGAGGAGATTGGGGTGGTGGAAGGAGTTTGCATCGACTTGGGTCAACAGCAGCAGTGGCATGAATGAACGGCAGTGTGAGCTGGCAGATTATAAAGACTGCCTCATTGATTTGTTTGAATGTGACTGGTGATGAGTCAGCTTGGATTGGACAATTGATAACCAATCATCTGATTGCGTGCACAACTTCAGTGTTCTGCCTGAACTAACGCAATGCTCCATTTGATTTGAAATTGGCATTTGAAAACTGCACTAGGCAGTTGTGTTAACTAGAGAAAACTATTCATGTCAGCCTGCTAGTGAAAGGTCATGGGATTATTATAAAAAATTTTTGTAAACTCCCCTAGAGAAATTAAGCAAGCAAGGATGTTTATTGCTTGGCAACACGGAACTCATTTTTTGTTGGCAGAGGGACAATTTAAAATGAGTAAATTAAAACCCAAAGCTAGTGTCTTTTTTTTTTTAATGTTTGATGCTACTCTAAAAGTTTTGTATAAAAGTAATAATATTCTGGAGGTCGGGCATTTTGTCATTCCCATGACTGCAGCACAGGTGACCATAACTCAATATAGCACAACCTCTATTGTTAATTCTTTCCATCATCTCCCAATATATAAGGGGTGGCATCTTCCCAGACAGGCCATTTTCTGCCTGCCCTACCCTATTGTGGGTTCAATTCTGGCTGAAATGCCATAAAAATAACTTAAGAGAACTTGTCCAGCTCATCACTCCTTCAGTTAAAAAATGGTGATGTAGCTTGCCAGAAACGTTTGACAAGATATGCCCCTGTCTGTCCAGCCTTAGTTTCAGCCTGTCTGTATGACTGCCTGTCTCCTACAGGGTCTATTCATATTTATGTCGGGCGGTGCGCCACTTTGCCAGAGACCATGGCACCATCCCTCCATCCAAAGAGTTCTACGTGGCGTTTTCTGACTTCCCTTCTAGACAAAAGTATGTTTTCAATACACATCACAGAAAAACATTCATCCTTTGATATATTGCTAAATAACTAACATTTAGACCTGCGATTTTGGCTTTGCAATACTGTAGCATTATTAACACTGGGGTTCAACAGATATGGGTTTTTGAGGGCCAATACTAATATTTATTGACTGAAACTGATAGATCATATTTTGTGTCGATATTCAATGGCTATAAATGTGTCAATTTTCATGCCTGAAATTCCAAAACCAGCCAAGTATTCAACATTTCCCCCAGGTTTTTACTCTGAAATGGCATTTAGACCATGGGACACTAAAACTTTCCATTGAAACCCAGACTAGTTTTAGAGTTAGTAGCTCTGTGAGGCAGGGTGACTCACCACACTTTCACCTTCTGGAACTGTGGTCAGGTAGGAACCTCCATCATCCAAAAAAAAAAGCAAATATCAGCCCCATATGTCATATATTAAACCAATATATCGTTCTTACCCTAACTGACACCAGTGTACCTCCTGCCCAGGATCCGGGAGCTGTCTACAGCTCGTGTTGGCTCTCTCCTCCGGATCAGTGGCCAGGTGGTTCGGAGCCACCCGGTCCATCCTGAGCTGGTCAGCGGTACCTTCCTGTGTCTGGACTGCCAGTCGCTCATCAAGGAAGTGGAGCAGCAGTTCAAATACACCCAGCCGTCTATCTGCAAGAACCCTGTGTGCGCCAACCGCAGAAGGTTCATGCTGGACCCCAACAAGTCCCGCTTTGTCGACTTTCAGAAGGTGGGTCAGTGTTGACCTTTAGCCTTAGAGGCCCTGTGTAGTTCTAGAGCACAGTACTAAACCTGTCATGGTTAAAGATTTTGCACTAGCACTGCCAGGATTGTGAGTTTGACCCTGAAAATGGATGCTCTTGCACTATTGTAAGGTGCTTTGAATAAAACTGGCCACGAAGGGCATTTATTTTGCATACACATCCAAGTGTACATGAGGAATTTTAGTTTATAGACTGTATTAAAGTGAGACCTTTTGATGTGTGCTGTCTGTGTGTGTGTGTGCGTGTATGCATATATGTGCATTTCCTTCTCTCCCAGGTGCAAATGTAAAGCCGAGGTAAGCTTGTAATTTGTCACAACCAGGAGTAGATTATTGCCTTCTACCTCACTTGCATCCATTCAAGTTTCAATCAATACATGACAAACGAACGCTAAAATGAAAGTTTGTTTCACCCTCTCCCAGGTACGAATCCAGGAAACTCAGGCAGAGTTGCCCCGGGGATCGATCCCGCGGAGTGTCGAGGTGGTTCTGAGAGCAGAAGCTGTGGAGATGGCCCAGGCTGGAGACCGCTGTGACTTCACCGGGACACTCATAGTAGTACCCGATGTGGCAGCACTGACTACCGCAGGTAGCTATTTTGGGAAAGCATCCATGTAGAAACCTAACTTGGATTTTAGAGGAAAGAGGGGTGGGTGAGAGCAGGTTTGAGAGTAAACTAGTGGTGGATGTGGCTACAAATCCACAGCAACCATCCTCCACAGGGTGTACGCTGGATTTCCAGCGTCGCTGTTAAGCCTCAGCTACCTGCTTCCTTTCATATTCCTTTCAGCAGTCTGTGTACTTGATCACAGTGCTAGTTCAGGCCTTAGACTGTCGTTGATCATCTATGTTGGGACTGTAAGGGTGCATCCC
Organism: Centroberyx gerrardi; assembly: GCF_048128805.1. Taxonomy (NCBI): domain Eukaryota; kingdom Metazoa; phylum Chordata; class Actinopteri; order Beryciformes; family Berycidae; genus Centroberyx; species Centroberyx gerrardi. The sequence goes on along the minus strand of NC_136009.1, from coordinate 1,455,747 downwards.
AAAGCTTTTTCACTACTCCTTCCTTCCCTCCCTCACTATCACTCCTCTCCTACCAGGAAGTAACTGGCAAGAGACGAGGGGAGGAGTGGAGTGGAGTGGAGTGGAGGAGAGCAGGGAGCGAGGGAAAGTGGAGGCCATTTGGGCCAGTTTATTTTCTACTCCATCATCAAAAATAGACATCTGCTATTGATGAAGTGGCCCTATCATAACTGATGTAGCCCCAGTCCATAATACGCCTCATAGCCAAAGTTTTTATGCGCACCCAGCATGAAATATGAATGTCATATTCATACTCTGTCTGTGCTGCCATCCTGCTGATGTTAGTTTGATAATTAACATAAGCTACAGTACAACAGGTTTATGTAGTACACCTATAGGCATATTTAACCCCCTCTTGGAAAGGAGTGGAAATTTTAAACAAATTGCCTACCATGTTTTGTCAGTGATGTCATATTCACTCAATTGCTGCTTCCAGGGACTTTGACACGTGACGTGGTTATGCCTCCTTGTAGATTTGTTTTACAGTGCCAGTGACACCACAACTTAAACTTGCCTGGTAACATTGATACCTCTGTGCTCTAAACCTCTTATCACATCCAGTCATAAACCCCGATTCTGCTCTTTCTTAGTTTTGTATCATACCATCTTCCCAAACTTTTGACAGGCTTCTCTGATCTTTTTGGAACTGCCTCTTCGTCAATGTCGAATCTTATTGGAACTGCCTCTTCGTCAATGTCAATTCTTATTGGAACTGCCTCTTCATCAATGTAGAATCTTATGTCTTAGTTTCTCCTTGACAATAAAGATGCTTCTTGATTTGCATTGCATTTGCATTTTTTTTTACTTCCCTACTACTCCATTTCAGGTTATCATTGAACTTGCCAAGCAGCCCATTTGTACAGGGTGCTGTTGTAGTCACAGTTGTAATCGCCTACATAGGCCTTAATGGGCGGGTGGCAAATCTCTCCCTGCTGCCTTTCCCCACTTGGATGCCCTAATGATTTCCCCTATTTCCATAGTGAATGGAAATAATTCTTGATTGGTTACATGTTGGTGACGGAGGAATTTAAGGTATCCTACAGTCGCTCTTGATGTAATTGGCTGCGGATCACTTTCTCTCTATCCATCAGCAACTCGTTCAGAAACCAGCACCAGAGTGACAGGGAAGGAGGGCTTTGACACTGATGGGATCCAAGGATTGAGGGCTCTTGGTGTCAGGGATTTGTCCTATAGACTGGCCTTCTTAGCCTGCCATGTCGCTCCTACCAACCCACGGGTTAGTGTACACACACACACACACACACACACACACACACACACACACACACACACACACGCACACACACTCCTGTCACTTGGTAAATGTTTCCTCCAGGACTTGTGGGGGTGGGGATTTGCTTTATGTACAAGGTTTACAATAAAAACACAGAATTACTAGAAATACAAAAGCACAATACAACACACAAACTCATAAGAAACTATCACAACATATACCAGAGGAACATGCATGAATAGATGAGACCAGACAGTCGTCAATATAATGCAGGACAAGGTCACTCATCAGTGTGAAACACACAGTTTTTATACAGGCATGAAACGCAGCATCATTTCATGCGAAAATCAATCTAACTGCAGAGAAAAATGAGGCCCTGGTTCTTTTACTCTTGTTTAGGCCTCTAAGCATCAACTCAAACTGCCCTCTAAGGAAGGCTCTTCATGTGAGGACATTTGGTCCTATCAACCCACTGTGTGTGTCTGTGTGTGTGCACATGTGTGTCAGTTTGGAGGTAAGGAGTTGCGTCAGGAGGACCAGACGGCAGAGAGTGTGAAGAGCCAGATGACTGTGGAGGAATGGGAGAAGGTGTTTGAGATGAGCCAGGACAAGAACCTCTACCACAACCTGTGCAGCAGCCTCTTCCCCACCATCCATGGTAAAACGTTTTTTTTTTTAAAGCTGCACTAGGCAATATTTTTACGTAAAAATCCAGCCGTCTTATCAGCCTAAATCAGGAAGTGAGGCCGCAACAGAGAATTAGTCCCATCCCCACTAATTGAGATACTGTAGAGTAGTAGAGCAACCTTATTTACTCATATTAAATTCTGGTGTCCATATGGTCACTGGTGGGAAATCTAAAAGTCTCCTAAGCAGCAGTGAGGCAGCGCTCCGTCCAGAGAAAGCTACTCACCAATGACGGCTGAACCGATGTCATCGCACAGGATGAATGAAGTCCTTCAAACTTTGAAAAATTCAGTTAACCCTTTGCTGCCAATTTGTGCAGCCAAAGTCTGAGGTTGCATAGTGGTGCATTAATACTACAAGTTGGCATCTCCAGGTTTTGTGGTAACTAGAGATCAGAGTAAAAATACAGCCTGCCTGTGCCCTGCTGTTCTGTCTTGCGGTCTCTGTGACTGTCCCAGGCCCTGTAATCAGCCACTCCAAAATCTCAGGGTGCCTGAATCTTAACAACCAACCAGGACAGCTCTCTGCAAGTAGGCGTCCCTACCTGTCTGTCAATCACACGCACACATAGCTCAATCTAGTTCTGACCAGTTTGTTTATGATTTTTGGTACCCGTTTGGACCTTTTACTCACCTGTCAGGATTGTTGTGACTCCCGCTGACACATTTTCTTTCCTCTCTATCCTAGGTGTGCACTATTCACTCTGGTTGCACAGCCTGAGGAAGACCCTTGTGGTTGAAATGTGTGGTGTGTTTCTTCTCTGCCCGAGTACTCTGTTTTTCCTGTACTTTCTGCCTCATGTGAGATGTACCTCACTGGTAAATTTGCTGTGTTTCAGTGTGTACGTATATTCAAAGTATACCCATTTTTTGCGTCATATTCAGTGATGCTCCTCTTTGTTGATTACTGGTCTGCTGAGCCTCCTTTTTGTAGTCCCATAATTTTTCATGAACTGGGTATAGGTTAAATGAGTATTGTTATATCAATCAAGTGATGGAGAGTGGCAAAACAGAGTTTTATTTATATAAACATGTCTCAGAATATTACTTAAATCGGTCTTGTTGCGATGAGATAAAACTTGTGACCCAGTAGGGAAACTGGGTCATTGTAGCAGCAGCCAAATTCTGATTCCAAACGCCACTTAAACTCATAATAATTGAAATCCCCCTCGTCGGTGTCTGGTTGCCAGGTAATGATGAAATCAAGCGAGGCATTCTGCTAATGCTGTTTGGTGGCGTTGCCAAGACGACCATGGAGGGTACTTCCCTGAGGGGCGACGTCAATGTTTGTATCGTCGGAGACCCCAGCACGTCCAAGAGCCAGTTCCTCAAGTATGTATTTACACACAACACTACTTTGGCCTTGCCTTCACATCCCACCAAATTTCCGCCTGCACTTGGTTCTTAAACATCCTCCATCCTCCATCCTCCATCCATTTTGTCTTGTTTTGTGTAATGACAGCCTTGTACCATCAGGTGGCAACTTTGTCCTATCCTGTGTCCTTTATGTGCTGTCCTGTCCATTTTTGTATCTTCTCTGTATAATCTACTGTATGTCCTGTACCATTAGGTGGCTATTGTCTTGTCACGCTACATCTTTGTATGCATTTAGCATGAGCTCATTTTTATTGGATTGGCACTATTATTTGTTTGGGAAAAAAATTGCAGCTGCGTAAGTGTTTCTTTCCAAGCTTGTAAATGTAGCCTAGTCCATATTAGACCTGCAAACGTAACAACATCCCACAAACGTAATAAGCCACAAACGTAATACAAATCTGCAGCTTTTAATGTAATAATACCACTAACGTAATAAGTTTCCCACAAACGTAATAGCAGTTGCCAACCACAAACGTAATACGTCATTTCCCGCAAACATAATAACTATTACGTTTGCAGGGATTTGTTACGTTTGCGGGAAGGTGAAAATCTTCAGCTTTCAAAATTGTAATAACTTCCCACAAATGTAATAAATCACTAATATAATGAAAATCTGCAGCTTACACAAGTTGCTAACTCTAAATGTCTTCAACAGCCAATGACATTTTCTTCCCACATATTCTTGTCCTTTAGGTTCTTGACTGTTTAGACTGATCAAGTGTTGTGTATACAAATGAGCAATAAATCCCAATCATATTTATTCCAGATTTCTTCAAGGTTTTACTACAAAGACAAATGCAAAAAAACACAGGATGGGCAAAAACATTGTAAAGGTTTATAACCAATCATAGTAACCCTATACAAAAGCTTCAGTATGAATTTGCTCAACAATTAAAATATTTACAAGTAAACAACGCAAAGTATTGTTTTAGTAACAAGAGGTCAGTAACAACTGGATATAATTTATCCTCACTAAACACAATAGTAGCCTATGTTTGAACCATGTAAATAAAAGATGTCTGCATATTGTAAGCCAACATATGTATTTTGAACATACATACATACATCTTTCAATCTTTGAAATAACGAAAACAAAACATTTCTTAAAACTTCTGAAAATTAAAGGCTTGCAAACGATTGACTAAATGAATCTGAATTCCACCGTATCTAACAGAAAATTTCCAAGATAAAATAAAAGGATAAATAACATGTTACATTTACTTCCAAAAAAAGTCTTTCACCTTGTAGTGCCCAAAAGTTAAGTGTGTCAGAGTCATCCAAGCTCTCATCCACTTATTATTGTTTGAGAAAAGTTCTTTGATACGTTGCGCTAAACCGCTGTTCCGACCTGCTGCTTTGTACAGTTTCAGAACACTGATATCTGTGTCATGATTTTTGTCTATATCAAGATGTTCAGACAACGGATGTTTGATATAGATCCTGGGAAGGTGTCTTCCAGTTCATTCTCTGAACAGTGGAGACACTCTATTGAATGTGCCAATCATGGACATGTCCAAATCCAGGGTGTGTCTTATAATCATGGACATAATTTCTTCTGGAAGTGTCAGGATAGCTTCTTCAGAAATGCCAAAAGCATGATCAGAAAGGCCTGCATCTGCTTCATCACTGTGGTCTTCATTGCCTTGATTAGAAAGTTCAGCCTCTGTGGTATCTGTCTCAAATTTGATGACTTGCGACTTGCGTGACCATAAATAACAGAAGACTCATTAATTGACTAGACTAAGACTTCAGACTGATGACCCAAAAGGAATTTATTTATTTTTATTTTTATTTTTTTGATTGATAGCTATAAAATGATGAGCTATTGCTCATCACTACAAGCGCTACTTAAACAGCTACAATCACTAACACCGTGTCCTAACGGCAAGTGACACGGGCGAGCGACAACTGTTCAGAGAATTACAAAAATCATGAGTTATCAGTGTTATGAAACTGTACAAGCTGATCAAAACTGGTCAGAACTGTGGTTTTACGCAACTATCAAATAATTCTTTCAAACAATAATAGGTGAATGAGAGCTTGGATGACGCTTAACTTAAAGACTTTTATTTAAAGTAAATGTAACATATAATTTATCCTTTTCTTTTGTCTGGGAAATTTTCAGAAATGTTTCCTTTTCATTATTTCAAAGAATGAAAGACTGTTCAAAATACATATTCAAGTTTTTGGCTTTTGATATGCAGACATATTTTATTTAAATGGTTCAAACATAGGCTACTATTGTGTTTAAAGGGATACTCCACCCAAAACATGATTCTACCTCATTTTCACTCTCTTTTGGACCCAATAAACTCATCCAGACAGTTTTTAGAATAGTTAATTCTTTCTAAAGGTTGAAGATTAAAGATTCTATTCATTGTTAGCAAAACGTTAGCATGTAGAAGTTAAACTATCTTATCTTTATAAAGAAAAAACGATTCTAAAAAATTAGTTTACTGGCTCCAAACAGGAATGAAAATCAGGTAGAATCACGTTCTGGGTGGAGTATCCCTTTAATGGGGATAAATAATATCCAGCTGTTACTGACAATCAATACTTTACATTCTTTACTTGTGCATAGTTTAATTGTACAGCAGGTGAGTTTGTACTGAAACTTTTGTATAGGGTTAAGTATGATTGGTTGTAAATCTTTCATTGCTAGAGTGACATGCTACTGTTTTTGCCTCTCCTGAGATTTTTTACACTTGGCTTTGTAATAAAACCTGGAATAAATCTGGAATTAATATGATGGGGTTTAATTGCAACAACACTTGATCAGTCTAAACAGGCAAGAACCTAAAGGACAAGAATATGTTGGAAGAAAATGTCATTGGCTGTTGAAGACATTTAGAGTTAGCAACTTGTATAAGCTGCAGATTTTGATTATATTAGTGATTTATTACATTTGTGGGAAGTTATTACAATTTTGAAAGCTGAAGATTTTCACCTTCCCGCAAACGTAACAAATCCCTGCAAACGTAATAATTATTATGTTTGCGGGAAATGATGTATTACGTTTGTGGTAGGCAACTGCTATTACGTTTGTGGGAAGCTTATTATGTTAGTGGTATTATTACATTAAAAGCTGCAGATTTGTATTACGTTTGTGGTTTATTACGTTTGTGGGATGTTGCTACGTTTGCGGGTCTAACAGTCCATAGCCTAGATATTTATTTCAGGCAACATGATGAAACCTTGAGATTCAAACCAAAGTCTCCCACTTTGGTCTGCACTACACTGGCATTACCACTTCACTATGTCGCCATACTCACATGACCATGATTATGCAGTTGATCCCCTCTTCAAGACACCAAAAACTGGATTAATCAATAATTCTATGAACAAATTCTTCTAAATGATGTGATAAATAGTGATCAAAATGCATTGGTAGACTGTCAGACTGTCAATTGGCGTATTGTTTTCTCAACACATGCAATTTTTTTTATTGCATTTACAGAGTAAAAAAAGTAAAAGTTCAATTGAGCCCTGCATAATAAAACGCAGGCAATTTTGAAAAATCAGCTGTTGGATATCTATGCTGCAATTACAGCATAGATATGTATTTTTTTCCTCAACCATGTAAATAATGGCACTAATCCATTAATAGTTGACAAGACTGTAGCCACCTAATGGTACAGAGCACACTTTAAGGACCAGACTCTAAATTACACGCGTCAGGACACAAAATGATCTAACCCATAGTGTCTGCTGTACATACATTAAGGGTGTCTACTGTACATACATTAAGGGTGTGTGTGTGTGTGTGTGTTGCCAGGCACGTGGAGGACTTCGCCCCTCGTGCGGTCTACACCAGTGGTAAAGCCAGCAGTGCTGCCGGTCTGACGGCTGCTGTGGTCAAAGATGAAGAATCCCATGAGTTTGTCATTGAAGCAGGAGCCCTTATGCTGGCTGACAATGTAATAACACTGTGTGTGCATGTGTGTGTGTTGATGTTTGATTCTGGGTAGGGTATGGTAACTGTTTTATATCTGCTGTTTCTGTTTAATATGCTGTTGGAGTAGCGCATAACTGTGGTTGTGATTTTCCCGTGTTGGACTTAGGGCGTGTGCTGTATTGATGAGTTTGATAAAATGGATTTGAAGGACCAGGTGGCCATTCATGAAGCCATGGAGCAGCAGACCATCTCTATCACCAAGGCTGGAGTCAAGGTCTGGACACACACGTTCTTCCTCACTCACTTTATTTCACATACTCTGACACTGCTCACTGTTTGACTTACAGGCCAACATAACCCTCTATATTAATCAGTGATATTACTTTTTAGTTATATGAACCCTACTCCCCTTCATTTCTAATGAGACTACTGGTTTTCAGCTGTTTTGCTGGTATTTTATGTTCCTGATCAGATGGCTCATTACTGCCTGCTCCAGCGAAGAGTTGACAGTACTACCGGGATACAGTAAATAAGATGCTGAAATAGTTATTGAAAAATTGAAATATCTGATTGTAAGAGTTGCATTTTTTTTATTTTTTTTATTTTTATTGCCTGGTTTATTTTCAGTTATCAGGAAATGCCTCATTTGGCAACACATCCATTAGAGGTAATATTGAAATTGTCATTCACAACATCAAGGGTTACATAAACATTTCAACAGTTACCTGCTAACTACTTGCCCAGGAAATTACAAATTTGTAATCTGTTTTGTTTTTTTTCACAAGTCCCTCAAATTTCTCCACAATTTTGAGCTGTTCCTGCAGTTTGTAGCAAAAACCCTCACATCCCTAAAGCTCAATAAAATGTACTCTCTACACTGAGGCTTGTCAACAAGCACATCATTGTATTTATTTGACTTGCAGTGAAAATGATCTGCAAAACAATTTGAATTATGCACATCCAAATTTGAAAGACTAGTTACTCAAATAACAATTTGTCTGATCATGTCAGTGCCAGGTGATGGACGTAGCAAGCCAAATCAAGACCTGATATATTCAAATTGGTTATTCAACATAAGTTATAACATTTGAACATAGACGCAGACAAATACTGGTCATGGAAAATTATGTTGTGGAATAGTCCAGTAATTTGATTAGCAAGAACTGATCCAGGAGTCACAGCAGTGTTTATCCTCCAGGCCACACTGAATGCTCGTACATCCATCCTGGCTGCTGCCAATCCCATCGACGGCCGCTACAACCGGTCCAAGTCCCTGAAACAGAACGTCAACATGTCTGCCCCCATCATGTCCCGCTTTGACCTCTTCTTCATCCTGGTGGACGAGTGCAACGAGGTAGGACCGTCCACACATAGCTGTCGCAGTGGCTTTACACATCAATGAATGTATACAAATGTCTTGCCTAACAAACACAGCTTGGTACTGGGACAGGACAAAGAATCAGGCATAATACAGATAATATAATACAGATACATAATACAGATCCAGAGCAGTCGATTTAAGATAAGATGAAAATAAGATGAAACCACTGATCCCTGTGGGAAAATTATAAAAATAAGCAAAAAAATTGTAAACCAATGAAAGCAGTAGACTATATATAGTTGTGGGGTTATGTAAACACATAATACAGACAATTTCAACAAGTTAAGTAGACTGTAAATATAGTAAGTATGGGAAAGAAATGGATTACTAACATGTTTTTCTCAAGAACAACAACCTAGCCTAATATAATGAATGCATATAGCAAGACAAACGCATTACAACAGTGAAAAGTAACACTGGGGCTGAGGCTGGAGAGGACTGCTGGAGGAAAATTGCAGATGGTGTAAATACATTAATAAATAGACTTATCACTGTCCGTCATTAAGGCACAGTGAACATACTTTTCATTGATACAATATTGTGTCATCACATTGAGGCTATGAAAACAATTCCTATTCAGTCAGCCTCATGTTCCCCATGGCTACAGTGATGGAATATGGGTGCAATCTATTGCATCAATTACTCTCAGGAATCCTATGAAAGAATTTTATAGGATTCAGCACACTAAATATGCAAGATTTCATACACTATTGTTCAGTGTTAATCACAATAGTCAACTAAAGTAAGCTACCTGCTACTAGAAGCCCTCTTTTATGTGGGCAAATGACAGATGGGCTGGAAATGCTACAATCCTTGTGGAAAGTAAGTGGTTATTTATTTATTATTATTATTTTAATACTCTAGGAATGGTGATGCAATTTTTCCAGAGTTGATTGGCTTTTTTTAAGTTATGGTAATGTACCTCGCTTAATATGAGCCACCATTCCAGGTTGGGTTATTAGTATATTGGTCACAAGCGGTCATTGTTGTGGTGTTTCAAACTGCTTTTCCCAGCGATTAGGGATGGACAATTCCACATTTTTTGGAGTCCATTCCAACTCTGACTCCTTGTCATGGAATTGATGGACACTATTCTAATTCCAAATGTAAATCAACACAAAAGTTTAAGCTGTATGCCAGTTGGCATTCAACCAATGAGCCTTGAATTTCTTCCTCCACCCTTCCCACTTGTGAAATGGATCAGAAGGCAATTGAACACAGATTAGTATAGATAGGCCTAAATCAGAATGAATTAATTACAAACATGTTTAAATTAAACTGTTTTGATTCCAGAGTTTGGAGTCGAAATGAAAGGAGTCTACTCCAATTCCGTTAATTAGTAGAATTGATTCTCAGAATCGACTTGATGGAATCGAGAATCGATTCTTTTGGAATCAACTCTCCATCCTACCAGCGATCACTTGTCAACAGTGTCACCAGTACTTCGTCTTCACTGGGCTGGCAGCAGCTACCACACCCCCAAACAAACAAGCATACCCTGTTCTACTGAGACTAAATATTTATTTAATGCTCTAATATATTTAATGCGCTGTTTTTTTCAAAGTGTTACCTGGGGGCCATTGTAAATCAATGAGAATGACGTCGCTAACTGTTAGCATGTGGCGTGGGTACCGATCATGAGGGCTAACGGATGATGAGCGGTTAATGGGCTGTTGCAGTGATGAGGTTGAGGATATTACTGCCAAGCAGCACGACCCTGATGGAGAAAAAACTTATATAGTCTTTGTAGGTGGCGTATCCCTTTTTTTAAATGTTCTCTGTACACAAGGTAACTTAGTGCCACAGGGTAGTGCCACAGGGTTCCCACTAGTCATGGCATTCCTGGAATATCAATATCAGAATGTCACTGAAAAATATTAACAAGCCAGGAAAACAGAACATTTTTAGGTCGTGGAAGTGCTCTGCCTTAGTTATGGAAAGTCATGGAATTTAACATCAGGGCCACAATGGGACCCTGGTGGTAAGTGTGCTGGTGAATGGACTGTAGTTTACCATGGGTTTTGTGTCCTTCCTCAGGTAACAGATTATGCTATAGCCCGTCGCATCGTGGACCTCCACTACAGGAACATGGAGTCTGTAGAGAGGGTCTACTCTACAGATGAGATCCAGAGGTACATCCTGTTTGCCAGGCAGTTCCAGCCCAAGGTCAGTCTGCCAATTTTTATTTTGGCTTGGGAAGTGGACTCAAAGAAAAATTCAAGGTGTCATCTGTGCCTTGACTATAAGGTTCAATTGTAATCTGACTTACAGGGTGAGGGAACATTTTTGTAGAAGGGACCCGCATTTGGCAGCATCCAATACTGTATCATTAGTGTAATAATTATGCTTGGCTCTTACTTGGGCCCACTGTGGGTATGGGCGGGTATCAGCAGAGAGATTATAGGCTTAAGGCTTAGGTAGAGGGTAGGACAGGGGAACAACACATGCATAGGGCGAATTTGCATCATTTTGCCACACAGTGTAGGGTAGGCTTGGACGATATTTATTTATTGATTTGTTTGTTTATTTCAGGTTTTTTGGGGGGTATTTTATTTCTTCTAAATTACATCAAATTCCAAGCTTCTTCTTCTTCTTCTTCTTCTTCTTCTTCTTCTTCTTCTTCTTCTTCTTCTTCTTCTTCTTCTTCTTCTTCTTCTTCTTCTTCTTCTTCTTCTTCTTCTTCTTCTTCTTCTTCTTCTTCTTCTTCTTCTTCTTCTTCTTCTTCTTCTTCTTCTTCTTCTTCTTCTTCTTCTTCTTCTTCTTCTTCTTCTTCTTCTTCTTCTTCTTCTTCTTCTTCTTCTTCTTCTTCTTCTTCTTCATCATGACCATTTGGTATAATTTGCTCATTCCTGCTATTTCCACAAAACGGGCTGATTGTGGAAAAGGGAACCCACTTGAATTAAAAAGACACATTTTTCTCTTCAAGTATGACTATTTTTGTTTTTTATCCTCCCACTAGTAGATTTTAGGTTTGTAAGTTTAAAAGCTTGTACAATTGTGATCTATGCAACACATGGTGGCGATCTTATATCGCGGGGAATATCGCAATATAATATCAAATATAGCTGCAAGTGGCAATTGCGGGGTCCAAGCACAATTTGAAAAGACCGACAAAACAGAAGGTAGAAAGACACACAAAAGCTGACAGGTTGTGAAGATCGGACACACACTCTATTAGTTAAGGCTTAGCACCAGCTTTTGTGTTGGCCCGTGACTTCTGTAAAGTTCAGCATTTCATTGCAACCACGTTGTTGAAGTTATTCACAATAGCCAGACTTTCTATTAGAACACATACCGCTTGTGCTTGACAACTAATGACTTCTAAAGAACAAGCCTGGATTTGAACCCACGACTTTCCACACAAGAGGCACACACTTTACCTACTGAGCTAAACGCCTGTTATCAGGTTACTGAGGAGAAACTAACTAAAGGGAGAAGTATTGTGATACTGCAGCCAATGATTGACAGACTGACAGTGCTAATCACTTTATGAACATTGTAGTGCTCTCCATTAACTAATAAAACAGTAGTAAGTCACATGGGCAAGAAAACTGCTGCTGCACTGCTCTCTATGGGTTGAAAGGTCTGGCCACACCCCAATCGGTGATGACATTCAGGTATTTTGCCATTGACAAATGATGTCAACCACCTGCTTTGAGTTTTCTGCACTGTGTGATTTAGTGTTGATTTACTTTTCATGAAACTTCAAAATGGTCAAAGTCCATCAGGGACTTGAACTCACAACCTTGTGGTCCAAAGACCTGAGCTTTACCACAGTGGGGAAACAAAACAAAGCGACAAGTGATAGGTCACAGGTGCTAGTCCAACCCATATTGAAAGCCTCAGAAAGAATATTATAACTGTACTAGCGCGCCACATTATTAATTGTGAAAACGTAAACTTGATTATTACAGCGTCACCTTGAGGTCAATGAGTGTCATTATATGTGCCTGAGTAGTGGGTGGAATTTGCAACCCACCTGCCAATTTTTTGGTGTTTCTAGGTCTTACAGTTTTTGCTGCACAAACACTTTTAGCAGAGAAAAATCATAATAAAAAGAAATTTTCACAGGGTCACAATAGGCAACCTTCGACTTAATATGACGTCAATAAGCACTTGAAAACATACCATATGCATGAATTGCTGCATTGTTGGCAAGTAGTACCTGGAGATTCGCACTCTGGACCTTTGTATCCCCAGAAAAGGTGACTTACTGACTGCGCCACTGGGGAGACATGGTTTCCACACACCTTCTCACGACATCACATACAAAACTAGGGTATTTTTGTCTATTTAAACTTAAAACGCTTACAACAGTCAAAATGTTAGTGATAAAATTCAGAAAAAAATCACACATCATTCTGCTGGTTTTGGGTGTATAGTCAAATATTTTGGTGAAGTTTGATCAAACATTTGGCAAAATAGAAAATGATGTGCATACAGTATTAATTACAGTAAGATATTGAATATCACTGCGGACTCACAGTTTGACCAATCTGAACACCATTTGACACACTTGATATCTACCATCTAGAGAATGTCTTTGTCAATTTTGGTAGCATATGAATGAAGACTTGTGGAGATATAGATGTTAATTGATTTTGCATATTTTGAAAAATATAGTGACAGACTTCTGAATTGACCATAGGTTGCAGTGAGGCAAACTGTTGTCACAATTCAGTGGATGTGCTGAAAAAATTTCAGGCCTGTAGGACGTACGGGTGATTTATTTAGATTTGTTGTAATAAGCCACGCCCACTTTAATCAATCATTGCCAAATTTTATGCACCGACTGAGTCATGACCCTAGATCGTGCGAACCGAATTTCGTAAGAATCCATGTAGCCGATTACGAGATATAAACTTTTTGCATTTATAGCGCCCACTAGTGATGGAACTCCAAATGCTTTTGGGGGTGTGTTCATGCAACACTTCTCAAAATGCGTTTCAAATTTTGGCTTAATTCGATGAATGGTTAATGAGTTATGGGCAATTGAGTGTTATGGCGTGTTTCGTTAAAAAAAGTTTATTGGTCGATAAAAGCCAAACCATTTGACCTATCAATAACCTTTATGCACAGGACGGCCCCAAGATTCTGCACACACAAGTTTCGTGTGAATCGGATGAACGGCCTAGGAAGAGTAGCGAAAAGAGTTTCGGACAAAATTCAAAGTGGCGGAAAATCTAGTAGACAGAAATGGGCGGGATTCTACGACCTACAGTTCAGAAGTTATAGGCCAAAACGTAAAGTTGCTTGTGATAGCGCCACCATCTGGTCGACATGGGTGAATGGCCTTGCCTGAGTAGTGGGGGGCCATAGGAACCCACCTGCCAAATGTGGTTGCTCTGGGACTTACAGTTTCTGAGCTGCACATACTTTTAGCGGAGAAAAATAATAATAAGAATCCTTACAAATACAATAGGGTTCCAGCACCTTCAGTGCTTGGACCCCTAAATATCAGCCCAAGCCTAGTGTAAGGTGGGGAAAAAAGTTGAAAGGGATTATTGGCCTCGGGGATGTTTGCAGCTCACAAGTACGACTGCACACGTCCACCTCTCTGATATGTAAACTAGGAACATTTATCGATGCATTTGTATGATGACCACCACCCCCTGTTCCCAGATCACGTCGGAGGCTCAGGAGTTTGTGGTGGATCAGTATAAACGACTGAGGCAGAGAGACAGCGGAGGGAACACCAAGTCGGCCTGGAGGATCACTGTGCGCCAACTAGAAAGTATGCTGAGACTATCCGAGGCTATGGCCAGACTATACTGCTCTGATGAGGTATACACACCGACACACATGATAGTTGTAATCCTATGTTTCCCATGTCCTTCATTTATTTTATAATCTACGGTTTCCCAGCTTTGTTTTGGACCCCAATTGTATCCCTAGACATAAAAATGAGACGGAGGGGAAACTCCTCATCACTATAAAAATACTGCAATAATATTTGATTATTTTCAAATCGGTCAGGGACTTTTGGACTGTGCAGACAATTGATGTGTGTTTGATGTTGGGGTCACTTGAAATGCAAATAAGGGATCCCTGTCTTAATCATTACTGTGTGGGAATTGGTAATGATTGCTGTTACGCAAGCTTGGAATTATAAGGTTCTGACTAAAAATTGATCCACATATTATTTGAATGTTACTTAATGTTGGTGTGGTAGTGTTTTTTTGTTTTTTGTTTTTTATGAATAACATTTTGGGGTTAAATATAAAAGAAAGATGGAAATCTCTATCAGAAACTGCATTTGTGAGGAGTGAAACAGATGAACAGAGGAGAACAGCAGAGAGGAGTGAGACAGATGAACAGAAGAGAACAGCAGAGAGGAGTGAGACAGATGAACAGAAGAGAACAGCAGAGAGGAGTGAGACAGATGAACAGAAGAGAACAGCAGACAGGAGTGAGACAGATGAACAGAAGAGAACAGCAGACAGGAGTGAAACATGAACTGAGAACAGCAGCCACATCAATTAGAAAAGGAAGACAAAGGCAGAAGCGGAGACAATGAGGGTTGGGCATCAAGGGAGAAAGAAGGCCAGGAAGAGGGTGTCCAATCATCCTCATGGAATTCTGTAAGATGCAAACAACAGTGCACCAGAAGTGCTACACAAATATGTGCAGAAAATGCAATTATCTTACTTTAGGGCAAGTAACAGCTGCCAAACGTATGACATGCTGCTTAGTGTATCACTGAATTGATATAGATGTTGTGCTGTAAATTGTTTTAATACTTTAGGGTTGGAAAATTGTTAAATTAATATGAAAATAACTTAAGTAAATGCAATTTTACATAATGTTGTTTTTCTGGACTCTGACATAAAAAAAGCACTATACCAAAATTGATTTATTTTGATGCAGTGTAGTCTTACTGTGCTTCAAAACTGCCTTGATAATAAAATTATTCCATTAAATCATTGTAAACAGTTAGATAGAACCTTATAGAACCAAACCCAGATTGACCTTACAGAATTATAAGGTCCTATCTCTGTTTTCAATGTCTAATTATCCTAATATCTTGATATGTATTGTATTCAAATATACCATCAGGGTGCTGGCCTTGTTCAGCTACAAACATAGATTTGACTACATAACAGTTAACAGCCAAGTGGCATGTCAAAACGTTGATGCTCTGGCCCAGAGAACCTCATGATTAGTGAATAAACGGCCTGTTACTACAGTTACTCCTAAACTATAGTTCAGGACCTCAAATTGGTGTGTTTGTGGTGAGTTTCAACATGACAACATCAGCAGTTTGAGAAGACAGGGTCCCAGGATTAAAGTTGAATTTCCTCAGATTGGTTCCTGTTTTACACTGTTCAGATGCTTCCTAAATGTATGAAGGAGGTTTTTAATTAGCCACCTTGCAGTAGTAATGAATGACTGTAAATTCTACTACTTTTTTTTTTTCTCCAATGGTTACTCTCAGGTCCATCCCAAACATGTGAAAGAGGCTTTTCGTCTCCTCAACAAGTCCATAATCCGGGTTGATTCTCCTGACATCAACTTCGACCAGGAACAGCAAGATGACCAGGAGATTAACGGTAACTGGATGGACTTAATTATGCGAAAGAATACTTTTTACTGTAACATAGAAGCAAAATGCATAATGGCACAATATGTCACCAATAAAAATGCTACTACTTTATCAGAAGTGCTCTAAATATAAATGTATTTCAATATATGAGCTACATTGTATTTATGCAGTTTCTTCATACTGAAGTTGGGACTCATTACATTTAATCTTTAATTGTTACATTATCCAGTCAAGACAAGCATACAGTTGACAGTGCTGTCCAGCTGGCCCCCGCCCCAAGCACACATTTATTCACAAAAACAAAATTCTACTTTTGACTTTTGTAACTTTAAAGGCATAGTTCACCCAAAAATGAAAATTCTGTCAATACTTACTCTACCTACAATACCTACCCGATATTTGCACCATTATTTAGCGCAAATCTTTACTCCCCACACCTGGCGCGTTCACGTGATTCTTCCCCACTTCGTGTTTACACTCCTACGCATGGGTCTACATCACACAAACTAAAAGAACTCTACTCAAAATGCCTCATTCGGATCCAACGTTACCTTTTTGGCCTTTGGCCCGTTACATACCTGTTGTAGCTTACCTCCCTAGTGCCGATATATTTTAAAAATGGTTTGAGTGTGTGCTTTTCCTGGATGTTTCAACAGAGAGATGCCTGTAAGATGATAATGTTGTGCATGGACCTGTGGTTGATGATTTTATAACTTGGTGCAATGATTTCTACCTGTCGATAAATGTGTCTAAAACTAAGGACATGATTATTGATTTTCGAAGGTCACAGCCCAGTATTATTCACACTACAATCCAGGATAAGGACGTTGAGATTGTCCCTGATTACAAATGCGTATCAGTGTTTTATCGAATCTGTTCTTATCTACTGCATTGTGGCTTGGTTTGGTTGCCTCACCTCGTCCAGTAAAAATAGGCTGGCAAAGCTTGGTGGGTGATCGGGGTGCAGCAAGCCCAGCTTCAGGACACCTACAGTAAGCGGGTTATCAATAAGGCCCAATTCATTCTTAACTGTCCTGACCACCCACTTTATAAGGAGTTTGACCTCCTTCTCTCTGGCCGCCGTTTCAGGATGCCAATAACAAGGACACAGCGTGCCAGAGCTTCCTTTATCCCTGTAGCCATTGACAGGCTTAATCTGTTCGCCTAATTTTAGACTCGCACACCCTTATATTATTTATTATTTATTGCCACAGCACTTTACTCGATTTAATTTTGTTTTTTATTTTGCACTTCACTTGCAGTGCATTAATATTGGATCTGGGTATTATTTCCCATTTTAACTTTTCAATTTCTAATTCAGTATGGTAGGAGTGTCTTCATCTTTTACTTGATCTGTTAATTTCTATTGTATATTTCTGATGCTTGTTGTTGTCAATGTTTTTATGTGACCTGATGTGTTTTTAATGCCCGCTGCAAACCAAATTTCCTTCGGGATAAAGTTGAAGTTAATCTTTGAAGTTAATCTTGAAGTTAAGACTCCATGACCAGGCAACATTAAAAGAGTCATGGGTTCTGTGGATACATGGATAATTGCCTGCGCATCTCATCGGATATCCAGAAAATTGTGACTGACGGGAGATGCAATTTTTCACATTAACACCACACGGCCATAGACGCCTGGGTGTCATTTATTTTTCTCCTCCTTAATAACGTTTGCTAAAAATACTCACTGCAAAGCATGTGGTTTTGTAAGTAATGTAGACCTAGAAAAGGAGATATTTGAGTTTTGTGGCTATTTTTACAAAACACCCTTTTCCGGCTGTGGCTGCGGTCAGGACATGTGGCACCAGCCACAGGAGCGAATTGCTCTCTCCTCTGATTTGCATTTAGTTCTTGTGCTTCTGTTTTGCTGAAATATAAGCTGGATCAAACTATTGAATTGCATTCTTATTTCATGAAGACAATGTCATTATTGTATTATCGTTAAATCATTTCATTTTCAGCACCAGGCGGGTGCTGTCCACAGCTATTGATTGTACTAACCATTTCAGCACCACATGGGCGCGCCGCCTGCCTGTTCAGTGAAACGCAGCCGTCATCCAGCCTCATCATAAATTAAATGGCCTATAACTTGAGCATTTTTTAGCTTTATTAAAAAATAATAATAATAATAATTAAAAGAATTCTAAAATAATAAATTGGCCACCCATAAATATGGGGGGCCAATTGTGCGAAAAAAAAATAGATCTGATCACAATGTGGACAGAATGGAGACGATGAAAATGCATATAAATGCAAAGGGCATGATCGGATTTTTCATTATCTAGCTAGCATATCTGGATACAGATGGCATTTTAATGCCAAGTGTAAACGGGGTCTTTCACTGGACTTCAGTCTAACGTTAGGGTAATTGGCCAGGAAAAACTGGTTATTTGGCTCGGCCCATTGAGGTTTAACTCAGCCTATGAGATTATTTTTGTCTCTGAGAAATGTTTTTGTATAACTAAAACTCCTGCAACTGGAACATGGTTGAAAACCACTACACTAGAGAACATACTGCAGTGTGCAGGACAGTACTATATGAAAAATGGACTTAAAGGATAAGGCCGGTGTTTTTTAATGCATTGCTTACCGTCAACAAATCCTATGAAAATAACAATCAGCAATGATTTTGTTTTGCCAGCAAATCTCGTCCATGTAGCCGATGCCCAATGCAGCCATGTCCCAGCAGCCATAGAACTCCATTGTATTAAAAAAACGATTTAAAAACACGTCAAAGAGCCATGCTGTTGCTCTGGGCAGAATATTTCATCATCACGATGCACCGGCCGGCCGACTTTTTCCTCAAACAACTTAATAAGCCGGCTGTAAACATGTTTGCGATCTCAGGAAAGTAGTTCCGTAGCACCGAAAATAGTCCCCAGCGTAATGAAGAATTTGTTCCCATTTGATTTGGTAATAACTACAACAGCCTGACTTTTTGTGGTAACAGTTAGCGATTTTTAAAATTGAAACTATGTCTTTGTGAGCTGTATTTCAAGGTTTTTAGCTTACAATTGGAGCCAATGACTTCCGGGGTGACGGCTAAAAACGGTACGTGGGAAGTCGAAAAGTAACGGGAGTAGAGCAAACACATTGTTGATTTTGTTATTTTCATAGGATTTGTTGACGGTAAGAAATGCATTAAAAAACACCAGCCTTATCCTTTAAGGGTGCACTTCGGGTCATTTTGATATTGTGTCCTGTTAGTGTTTTGTTTTTTTTACCTTCTCAAATGCACGCCGACTCTGTGATAAACGGCCAAAATGGGATCATTTGAGATGCCTCCTTGTTGATTTAGTTCTGGAACTTCTGTCCTTCTCTCCAGACCAGAATGACCTGCCAGGAGCAGAGGGAAATGGGACCAATGGGACCAATGGACATGCAGGAGAGATGGACATGGAGCAGCAGAAAGACAAGGCTGTGGCTGCTAAGCCGGTCCTGAAGATGTCGTTTGCAGAGTATCGTAGAGTTTCCAACCTAGTAGTCCTCCACATGCAGAAGATGGAGGAGAGTGAGTCGGAGGCTGACAAAAATGATTTGTTTCCTTCCCTTGCAACATTTCTTTTTACATCTCTTGTTGACTTTCGCATGTTAGGTTAAAGGGAAGAGTCATTTCTTTGAGAAGTTGAACCTAAGAACTAATCAAGCCCTTTAGTAGATTTGGATTATTTAAATGAAATGTTAAGGATCCCTGTGGGGAAATGGGGTGTGGATATTCAAAGCAGGACATTTAAGTGTAAGAAAGTATTTTTGCATCTGCATATTTGGCACCAGCCCTATTATTAGTAGTAATATTAATTGGGAATGACATTCCTCTATTTCTATGTTCTTCCATAACCTGTAGCAATAGTTAGCATAAGTAATGGAACTGTTTGAAAGCAATTATTCAAGTACAATTCAGAGAATTGTACTAACATTGCTGAGATGCTAATGAGAAGCTTCAGCCAATTTATCAGAAATCAGTGTGAAAATGTCTCGAATTTCCTAAGAAGCAGCTTGCTCACTGATCAGATAGGGCTCTAAAAATCCAGATGTGTAACAATACTCATTTTAGACAAATTCAATTTTGTTTGCAGAAAAAGCAGGGGATAGTGAAAGATAGTGAGAGGGGTTGATGGTGCAGCAGTGGAACAGCTGGGATTCACACACACACACACACACACACACACACACACACACACACACACACACACACACACATACATACATAAATCTGCAGAGCCTATCCTGTTGCTGGACTTTTAATAATTTTAATATCAGAACTGCTTTATTGACCCCAACCCTAAGAAAACAGACCTACTCATAAATTTCTAATTTTATTTATTTAATATCATATTTGCTTTTAATATACTTCTTTTTAGATACTATCAAAAATTTCTATTCTATTTTTTTTTTTTTTTTTTAAATATACTATTATAATTTTTGTGGTATGTTTAATGTGGCCGACGGGAGCAACCTGCTAAGTTGAATTCCTTGCATGTGCAAAACAAGGCCAATAAAGATTCTGATTACCAAATACACAAAATGTACAAGGAATTAGTCTCAGTATCATGACAGTGTTGACATGGTAATAACTGAACTACATTGAATGAGGACCTCTTTTACATTTACTTTTTTTAAATTTTTTTTGGGGGGGGGGGTTTTAGCTGACACTCTTAAGAGTGGCTTAAAATAAGTATGGCATTAGAATAATTTCTTTTAATTTCTTTAATTTCCTTTAATTTCTTTTTCTTTTAATTCCAAGATCACCATCATTACAAACAGCCAATAGTAAGGAGGTCAAGGGTCAGTGACAAGTGCTAGGAAAAGAAATAAAAATAAGAGATGCAATGCAAGACATCAAGACAGTAGTCCATACATGTTAGGCTGTCCATGGCTTTTGAATAAGATTATGCTGTGTTTGTCTTTTCCCTCAGTGGATGATGAGTGCTGTCTGAAGAGGAGTGAGGTGATCAACTGGTATCTGAAGGAGATGGAAAGTGAGATCGAAACGGAGGAGGAGTTGATCGCAAAGAAAAACCTGATAGAAAAAGTCCTCCACCGACTCATCCACTATGTAAGGATTTCAACAAACGTTTTCGTAACTATTTTGGGTCTCATTGACTTGACTTATGTCTGTAGTGACAGAGTAGGTGACCACTCACTGACCACATTTACATACGCACACAATGCAATTGTAACACGATTAAGACAATAATGCAAAAAGTTAATAAAACACTCGCACTACTATGAGACCTGCCTACATCCGATTTATCCATGGCGTGAAATTTGAGTATATTGAGTTATTTTAAGTAGCATGAGCTTGTTAGCAAGTAGAACATTAATTACTCAGGTGATGCGTTCACATCATATCGGATTTGACGTAAATATGAACTCAGATGGCACCCAATAACCACACCATGACGCCTAAAAATGCGGGTCTCTATGACAGGTTACCGAAACTCTGTCCAAAAAAAAATTACTTGTGAGTCCATGTGACTTTGGTCTAAGTCCTGGTTGGTTTGTAATTTGGCAGTGTGAACGAAAACCAACCCTAGGTGTGATCACACCCATAGTTTCCCATGCTGTTTGAGGTTTTTCACTCCACCAGGAAAAATCCACAGGGGACCCACTGATGCACAACATAGAATATGTTAAATTCCTGGGATCTTGAGACCTTGTATGTTTTGATCTGGAGATGAAGTCTCTGCAAATGTGTTTCAGGACCACATCATCATTGAGCTGACTAAGACTGGGCTGAAGAAGGCTGGAGACGGAGAGGATCCAGTGACGGAAGAAGACCCCTTCCTAGTGGTCAACCCTAACTATATACTGGACGATTAAGTGTTGGTTTGTCTTTTGATGGGTCAGTCCTTATACTTGTACTACTGTCTCGTATATACATTTGCTGACCCATAGTACAAACTATCTAATCAGGATTTTCCTCATCTTTGAATATGCAAAGTTCAGTGTCAGACTTGGAATTGTGGTTATCATGTCTTGTTCTTAGGTCAGTTTGCGTTGGATGCATTCATTTGCATACATTTATGTGAATTGATCTTGATGGAAAAGCATCATAATTGTATGGAATTAAAGTACACCAGCTACTTGAGTAAATATCAAATAATTTCAGTAACTTGTGTGGTGTGATGATTGCTGTAATAGTCCTTTAGACTGAACACCAAAACTTGGTCTTAGGTCTTGAGACCAAACAGACAAACAAAGTGACTGGCTGTTTGATTGCCCTCAGTGATGTAGTGGTAAATAATCATTAAGGTAAACTATGACCTCCAGTCAGTGATCATCATAGGGCAACAATTATATTTTCAGAAAAGCATTAGTTATAATTCCCCCCCCTTTTTAAAAGACCATATCCTTCAGTATACCTCACTGCAAACATGAATTAATAAAAGTCAAAGTCAAATCCTTATAACTAAAACATGAGTTTGATACTATTTACCATCATGTATACTATTCATTTATGTCAGCAAAAAAGTTAAACTATTCATCAAACTAGAAAGTTGCGTTTCCTGGAGAAAATGTGTGGGCTAGCTGTAAGTGGGTGGTTGCTAGGTGATTACAAGTGGTTGCTAAGGTGGTGACTAGGGTCTTACTTAGTGGTTGTAAGTTGAGTTGATTACTAGTGGTTTCTAAGGTGTTACTAGGTGGCTGCTAGGTGATTACTAGTGTTTGCTAGTTAATTACTAATTACCCCATTTTGATGAGATTTTGTCTCTCAAACCCAAATCTGAGAATATTTTTAGTGTTGGATATGATTTTGTCCACAATTCCATGACTATCTGTATTGTAGGTTGAGAGACAACAGTAAAACTATGATCAAAACGGTCATTATTCTACATTCTCTAATTGTGTTAACTTCTTGTAAATGAAATATTGCTGAAGTTTAACAATTCATCAATTTGCTGGGGACCCCCTGGGACCCCTTCAAGGACCCCGGACCCCACGTTGAGAACCACCGTTCTAGGTGATTTACTAGGTGGTTGCCTGGGTGTTTTATAAGGAGACTGTGTGTGTCTGTGTGCATGTCTGTATGTTTGCATGCATGTGTGGGCGTGTGTATGTTTGCAGTTGCAGCAACTACCTGCAACTCCATTCTTCCCCTTCTCTCTATCTCTCTCTGACTCGTCAAATGGAGATTGAGAGATGGGGAGAACCCTTGTGTTTGTGTGCCTGTGTGTATGTCAGCTCAGCAGCACACCTGGGCCTTGGCCTGGGCAATTAAGGCATCACCTCCTCTGCTCTGAACATTCTATGTGACTATGTAGGAGGAGATGGCACTCATGTTTTGAGGGTGAAAAAAGAACGACATAGTGGGCTTGCCTACAGCTAGCCCACGGAGGGTAAATAAATGGGTTTACCCCTCCATGGTTTACCCTCCTCTACATCCCCGTTTGCGGTGTTGGTCGTGTGGTATAGTGACCAGCAGATGGCGCCCTTATACATTTTTTCCCATCTCTACAGCAGTGTTAAGTGGACGTGTGTCAGTAGGTCTGGATGAACGGGACTGACACAGCAAGATCGCCTAAACGTCATTGAAGCTTTATGGCCCCTATAGTAGCACTAATAGCCTACCCAGATGACGTAATTAATATCCGCTTAAATTAATAATAATAACCTCTTAAATGAGATGATGTGACCTACTCAGCAGCTTGTTTAGGCCTATGTTATTTCCACATCACCTAAGATTTGTTTTCCAACATTTAAATGTGTAGGTGCATCTATTCAGTTAGGTTGTTGCCATCATAATAGGGATGTAGTGGAGGGTAAACTCAGTTTACCACCTTTTTTATTTGCAGGGTAGAGTAACTGATTTTGAATCATCACCCTGGATAGTTTACAATCCGTTTTAGTTACAATTACATTACTTAACTAGGCTACTGTTTCAACTCTTGAACTTTGAAACGTATTAAAAGAGTCTTCAATTCATATTTGTGGATGTAAACCTATAATGGAAGCTGTTGTAACGAAATTTGAGCAACAACGGATTTTCTGTCGGGTTTCATATCCTCTTCTAATCCATACCATACCTGGATTGTTGTCCAGGTATGGATATGGATATCCAGGATATCCAGTTTCCATAGTCGGAGAAAGTAAATCACAGGAACATTCCAGAACAGGAAATAACAGGAAAATAACATTCAAAGCGTCATAAATATCACTACGAGTAGATAGCCATCGGTGTTTTTGTTTCCACGAAGGCAAATTGACAACGAGTAACTCTCCTCCCTCCGCTTAACACAACAGACGTCTAGTCAAATTGTGTAGTAGCCTACAGACTGCAGAACTACGTAGTCGGTCAGTATAGTGTAGCAGTAGTCTGTAGTGCTAGCTAGTCGGTCAGTGTAGTGTAGTAGTTGTCTGTACTACTAGTTAATTCGTCAATGTAATGTAGAAGTACAGTCTGTAGTACTAGCTAGTCGGTATAGTACATACAGTCTCTGGTCCTGCTGGCTGCTGAATGAGTCCTGGTCCTTTGGGTGTTAAGAGGTTGGAGGGCTCACCCAGACCATCCAGTTAAACAAGTCAAACTAGACCAACCAGTTAACCCAGATCAACCAGTTAACCCAGACCAACCAGTTAACCCAGACCAACCAGACCAAGCCGCCACCTGGACCACAAGCTAGTTCACCCTGCTGGAGTATAAAAAGAGCAGACCAGCCTCAGCATCTCTGACACAACTCACCACTGGTGTACTGAACTACACAGAGCAGCCTCAGCATCTGACACAACACTGGACTCTACTGTAGGCTACTAGGCAAGAGGCTCTCTTCAATAAGTGGACACTGCAACAGAATTTGGTGAGCTGCTTTTCATTTCTCTGTTTGTTTTTTTAGTCCAGTGGTTATCAAATTGGGGTCCAGGGAACCCCAGGGGTCTTTAAGGGGCTTTCCTGGGTCAAATAATTAAATTCACTAGATGTTATTCCACTTAGAGAATGTATTGTAGTCTACAACTATTCCAATCACTATTATCTCTACACATACAGTTTTGATAGTTATACAATTGAATACTACATAAACAACAAAAGCTCCATGGCCTATTGTATGTATATTTGAGGTCAATGATTGCCTTTATAAGACAAATGTGGAAGCCTAATATTTTTCTAGAGGCGACCACACTGACCATGCAGGCCTACTATTTACTATAGCTACCTACAACAACCTACCTACTGTCAACAACAACAACATGCTGGGCTGCTTCATAATTTCTGTAGTTATTTGGAAAAACATGAAATGTGCGTATTAGGCCTATATCAGTTGGACGTGAAATTGTTTGCATTTTGAAAATGTCATGATTCATTACACTTAAGTTGGTTAATTGTGTGAATCCATTTGTTTCAGGTAATCAACTGTGACGTGTCTGCTGTCCGATGATGATCCCGCCGGGGGATTGTCTGTATGCAGGAAGGAAGAGAAGGAAACCCATCCAAAAACAGTTGAGTACCCTTCTCTGAATAGTTAATTCATCATATAAGAGTTGAAGATGAATGAACCTACAGTACCCATCAAAAGTTTGGGGATTGAACACCTGATTGAGCCATTTTGATCTAAAGGCACATGCTTAAATGCTTGAAATTTGTGTCTTAGACAAATATAAATAGAGAAGTTGATGCCTTTTGTATGAATTTCTTTCCAAAGCCTTTGCCTTTCCATCAAGGCAAAGGGCGGCTACTTTAAAGAATCTAAAATATAAGATAGTTTTGATTTGTTTAACACTTTTTTGGTCACTGCATAATTCCATTTGTGTTAGTTCATGGTTTTGATGTCTTCACTATTATTCTAAAATGTGGAAAATAGTAATAATAAAGAAAAATGTGGTGTCCCCAAACTTTTGACGGGCAGTGTAAATATATTTCTCTATAGAATTTACTTAAAAATAATTTCAAATATGCTTGTTTTGTGTTCTGTTGCTAATTTCCTGCTAAATCTGCATATCATATGCAGCTCGATCGCCCTGTGTCTGATTAATTTCATTATCGGTTCTAATGCTGGTATTATAAGCCTTTGGGTGAGTTTGGTTGAGTACTTGCCAACAAACCTGTTGCGCAGATGGTGTGTTTTTCCTCTGTCAGTAAAGCTTAATGGCAGATAGATTGTGCAGCTACAAACATATCTATTATATCAGCTGTAATAAAGTATTGATAGTCCACTTTCTGTAATATGAAGAGCTGTAGACTTTGAGTAGACACTTTAAATGAATGAGGGTGGAAGTACCTGATTTGCTTTCATAAATGTATAGAATCAAATTCTGGTTTATGAGTTTAGTGATTAACTTACCAAAATATCATTGCCCAGTCTGTCATGCCGGAGCAAAATTCAGATGTAAAATGTGTACCTTTACATGTATATTGCTTAATGATTGTAGTTCAGTGTAATTTGTTGGCACAAAAATAGTTTGCACAGCCATCATCACGGAAAGCACAATAGCAATGTTCAGAAAAACATTTTGTTGTTTAGGTATAATTTAGGTATTGAACTGATATCGCCATCATTTTTCAAGTTGACTAGGCTTTCATTTTTAATTCAATTTTTAATTAATTTTTAATTTAATTCATAGTAGCAAAAAAGCACTGTAAAATTGACAAAAGATCAAGTGATATAATTTTCTTGAAATAACCACACTTTTATTGAGTTAATCAAGTTTATTTCATTTACGTTTATTTTCTTTGCAATCAAAATGTTTGAAAAATATGAAATTGCAGATATGAAAAAAATTGCAAATGTTTTTTGTCATAAAAGGAATTCTAATTGCATTGTAAAATACACATTATTTTACTAGTTCACATGCAGTCATTTTTTATTCATTCTGTGGATGGGAGTTTCATGCTGGTTGTGCACTATCACATAATTAAATCTGAAATGTCTAAATAATAATAATGAACCATCCTCTACCTTTGGATACCTAATATGGTTATTCATAAATGAAGAGGATATATATATTGTAATTCTAGGATGATCCCTCAAATAGTGTCTGTTTCAAGTTGATTTGTATAACTTCACGTATGTCTGACCTGACTACAAATTGTAATTCCACTATGGTTACTGTTTAATCCGTCCTATTTATTATTACCTGGTGTAATTTGCACAGTCTTGCACTACTCATAATACTTTGAATCTTCCAATCCACTGCTGGACTGGATACTCAGTATCCCTCTATCACAACTTTTATTCAACTTTTATTGTACTGCAACCATACTGTGTATATACGTATACTGTGTGTATATGCATGCATACATATATACATACATGCATACATACATACATACATACATACATACATACATACATACAGTATAGGGTTATCTGTATAGTTCGCTGTCTATTGTATGTCCTGCATTATCCCCTTGCACTAAATGTGAGGTCGTGCTGTCCTGTACCATGTGTGGACTTTGGACAGGTTACTGTATTTGTTGTTGCTCCTCACCAAGTCAAACTCCTTCACATTTATTATACCTGGTGAATAAAATTATCTGATTAACACTGATGGAACCAGAGTCCACAAGACACAAAATGACACAATGTTTTGTTTTTGTTTTTTTTGTATTGTAGATTCGAACTGAATGCCTTATTCAATTATGAATGATTCTTTTAATTCTTACCACACAGAAAACGGCTAACATGGAGGCTGAATAATGGAGTGGTAACGAAATGGCCATTCAGTCTGAATATCAGACTAGGGGTGTGGCTCTGTCGACATGCTTAGCATCACCCATGTTGTGTTGGGCCTCATGTCTAGCCCACGGTACACAAGCCTGGCTCAACAGCAAACAGGCTGAACACAGTTGTCAAATTCATCTGCCAGTGGCTTTTGGGTAGTGAGATGCTAAAAATGCCATGATGCTACAGTTCTCTACCTCCACTGGTTGTTTCTCTCGATGTGGACTAATATCGTTTCCCCCTTTTCTACCCACCCCCTCCCCACACCACACACACACACACACCTCTCTCTCTACGTTGCCTCCTCACCAGGAAGCCCTCCTCGGCCAGTGTGAAGACCAACCCGTCGAAGCGTCACCGGGACCGGCTGAACGCTGAGCTGGAGCGGCTGGCCGGCCTGCTGCCCTTCACCCCAGATGTCATCTCCAAGCTGGACAAGCTGTCAGTGCTGCGCCTCGCCGTTTCCTACCTACGAGTCAAGAGCTTTTTCCAAGGTAAGTAGGGATGGAGGACAGTAGTGTTGTCACCAGAGGTGGGGACTTGAGTCACATGACTCGGATTCGAGTCAGACTTGAGTCACAATTTTAATTGCTGGAGACTTGACTTGATGCATGAAGAGAAGACTTGAGACTTGACTTGACTTGTGGTGACTTGATTTTGACTTGTACTTTGATGACTTGAAAAGGTTTCTAAAGTCTTGACTTTGAGATTTGTTCTACTACACAGCTGAATTTAAATTCAGTTTTCTGAATTTGTATGGAATGATTGAATTTATTGAAGTTGAAACTGATTATAGAAATCAAAGTCATGATGCTCTTACCAAGTTTTTATCCTATTAAAACCATATTGCATTGAAAAGTCCTAGATATTTAGTTTTCTTTAAGATATTAAATTGATACTGGACTCTTGATTTGTTCTGACTTGACTTGCTGTTCTACATTTAGACTTGGGACTTGACTTGAGACTCATGCCTCAAGACTTGAGACTGACTTGGGACTTGCGCAGAGTTGACTTGATCACACTTCTGGTTGTCACAATGCCAGAATTTTTACTTTGATACCAGTACTGCATTTAATATTTAAAAATGTGATACTACTACAATACCATAGCAAAAGCGAAAAAAAACAAAATCTGCACATTAACTTGTTAAAAATGGTCACACAAAAAATAATTTCACATTCAGACCAATATGTTTGTTTTTTTCTGCGAGAGGCTTATTTGATTTACGCAGAACAGTGTAATGTTTAAGGTCTTGGTGAGCTACAAATAGCGGTGTGAGATTCAGATGTTTCTTTAAATTTGTAAAAAAATATTATTTAAATTGCTCCAATTTCGCACATGCATAGTATGATAATATTGTAATTTTAAACAGATGTATGCATATATGAGATGAATTCCTTCCTTCTTCATTATCTTTGTTATCAGTTCAGTGGTGGTTGGAGCCAAATGCTTGTGTACAACTTCTAGGCTGATATCTATTACATTGCAAAATGTAAATTAGTGAAATATGTAATTTCATGAACTGATTTTTAAATAAAATATCTTGATAACTAGATCTAGTTTTTGTACTGTATCTTCATTGTTATTTTATACATAAAAAGTCACCAGAGTGCAGGAAATAAGGTCAGTTTAGGTGGACTTTTTCTTATTTTAACTATTACAATCTGCATGACTACGCCCTGTGGAGGTGACGCTGAAATGGAATTTCAGCATGCAGAACACATTTGGTGAATGTATCCAGTGTTTATAAAATTCAATATTGAATTAATATTTTGCAATGGTTACCATGACAAAACTAGATGACAGAGGGAAGAGTGGAGGAGTGGTGTGTTTGTCTTACACCAGTGGGTCAAGAGCTTCTGCTAGTGAGGGAAAGCTCTGCGTTTTTCTGTCTCCTATGTGTCAAGAACTTCTGCCACTGTGGTGTGGTGAATGTGTGTGTGTTTTGGTGGTTGGGTGTTGTGTGTGTGCGTTGGGCTTTGGTGGGTGGGTGCTGTGTGTGTGTGTGTGTGTGTGGTGCGGCAGCAACCTATAGGTTAGAGAAGCTTGTGACCAGAAGGTCGCTGGTTTGAGTCCTACAACCAGCTGGGAAAATGTGGGTGGGGAAAGTGAATAAGTAACATTCTCCCCTCCATCGATGACCATTGTTGAGGAGCAAGGCACTGAACCCCCAACTGCTCCAGTGGAGCAGCTCAGTGGAAAATAGAAGACTGTGGTTGTACTGGTCAGCTCCCAGTGGCCAACAGTGGAAGACTGTGGTTGGTTGTACAAGATGCTGTAATTAATTCTCCAGTGAAACAATACAAATCATCATTAGGTAATTTAACTAACGCTAAAACTCTCCATTGTAAAAATAACAAATAAAATTCTTAAAGGTTTGATGCCTAGTATTCAATAGTAGGAAAACACTGGTATATGCAGCTGTACTACTGGGACTTTAAAGCAATTAATAGGCCATTTTTGCACTTTGGCAGCCCCAAATGGCAGTGAGTGGTAACTTTTTTGGCCAGTCTGCAATCGCTGGATTTCACTCTCGAGTTTTGATTCATCATTCCCTGTGGCCCGAGTGTCCATACCCATCACCAGAATTTAATTTGAGTAAATAGGGTGAATCTACAGCATCTCAGTTAGTGGGGATGGGAAGCTCTTCTCTACTGCAGCCCCACTTCCTGATTAAGGCTGATAAGATGGCTGGATTTTTACATAAAAATCTGGACTAGCGCAGCTTTAAATACTACAGTACAGGAAGGGATGATCAATTTACATGCCAAGCGACAGGACAGAGGAAAGGCTAGTCTAGTCTTGTTTATTTATATAGCCCTTTATCATGCTAGTATAAGCATAACACAGCATTTTGCATATAGCCACATCAGCTTGTGTTCATCAATTCATCGCTGCAGGAAACCAGTTCTCTAGCAAATAAAAGTGACTTGTTCCAGGCTGAAAATATTTTATAATTGATAGCATCTAATGTCAATGAATGGGGAAAAACGATACTAAGAACTATACTTTTGAGTCGAATAATAGGGTTTTATAGCAAACAGTGGCGAGCATGAAACATAGCATCTTTTAATCATTTTCAATGCTCAGATGGCAAGAATCATACAACTGTATTTTCTCTGTGCTGTATTTATTTATTTACACTTTTTTTTGGGGCAGAATTGTGGGCCAATAACCTCCTTAAGTTCTTCAATCCCCCGACTGAGTGGATTTGTGAGGTGTTGAGTATGTTCAGCACTAGCTGAATTTATATTTTTCTCAGGGGTGTTTACTTTCAGAGACGGTAACAATTTTCTCCACACACATTCACCCTCCTTTCTGTGTCGATGACAAGCTTATATCATTTTGACCAAAATGAAAATGTAAAACATGTGAGAGGAACCTTGATATTTTCTCTACATGTGAGCTGACCTCTGTCCATGATCTAGTCAAAGACAGCCTTGGTAACCCGGAGAACATGTGATGGATATACATACACAAGCCCTCTCCTGGCTCAACAGCACACAGGCTGAATACAGTAGTCAAATTCATCTGCCTGGTGGCCTTCTGAGTTTTTTTTCCCCTCTGTCATTTTCTAGTGGCTTGGAGGGTGGAAGGTTGGGTAATGAAACAGATTAAGAGTCAAGGTCATCCACTCAGTTAACCGATGATTGTTGTCACTGTGGGGATTAAGAGGAGCTTTTTGACCTGAATTGGCGACATGTCAAATGTGGTGTCAACCAGGCTGATATTTATGTCGGCATACAGAGAGATGATCAGTCCAATCCCATGTGCCCTCTGGTGTGGAGGCTGTCTTGTAATTATCTCTGATATCTACAAATCCAGAAATGACTTATCCTCATGAACATGAACAACTATTTTGGGTACCACTGGGGAATCTATAGCCTTTATAAACTTTTTGGTCAGATGTCGTGTTATCAGTGTTACTGGTCACATATACCCAATGGACATTTTCCTGGTATAAAATACTAGATATTGGGAGAAATCTGCAGGCGCCTGGATAGAGTCCAGCTCGAAACTGATTTTCTGCTTAAGGCACATTTCTCCCTCGAGTTTAAAATTTCAGTTGGAGCAAGCATCTTTTTACCTCAGTTTGCGCCTAGAGCCAAGTTGTGTCCACCTCACTCCATTCGCCTCCTTCCACTGACTTTACATGTGTTCACTCCAACTCCAACTGAACGTAGGGTTGGAGTGAGAGGAACAATGAGTTACAGTGAATCTTTCTATTTTGTGCATTCAGCACCTGTTAATTCACTGGGACAACAGATATCAAGAGAAATACTGTTTAATTGACACACCTACTTTTCCTTAAAGGAATACGCAGACTTTTGGCAAATAAAATATTGAATCAACTCTGATCGTTTGTATGTTGCTTTTCAGATGATGCAAAGCTAGCTGGTAGTGCTCACTGGTAGTGCTCATGTAGTGCTCACATGAGATGTTCAACAAGCAGGTGTCCACATACTTTTGGCCAGGTTGTGTATCTCCTGTGTGCTATCAATCATATTTGACATCAATGGGAAACTCATTGAAAATTGATTCTTGATACTTGACTTTCAGGTCAAGTATCAAGTTGTGTAGTGTTTGTCTCAGTTTGGCCACCGTAGTTCTTGTGGGCATAACTTCTGGTTCTGGGAGAGACGGGGAGGGAGAGGGTGGAGGTGGGATGAGCTGGAAGTTTCTTTACAATCTGTGTTGTATTCAGTGGCTAGATGTTGGAAATTAGTGAATGTAGTTTTAATTTTCTGAAAGATATTTTCCTCTCCCTCTATTTTTCTCTCTCTCTGCCTCCTCTGGTATGTGTCTGTTGTTGTCTGGTGTCAGGTCAGTAATTGTACAGATTGGGCTGTCACTATAACAAAGGCCGACGTGACTGACCCCCTACCGCACCAGACAGTCCAGTATGATGCTCAACAGGAGCAGCTGTGTGTGTGTGTGTGTGTGTGTCTGCCTGCCTGCCTGCCTGCCTGTGAAATCCACCACTGAGGTCTTTGTTGGCCCAACACTATTGTTGAAGCCTTGTCTAAATCAATTAAGCTGGAGTTAAGGGGTGTGTCTGTGTGTATATACATGCCTGTGTGTGTATATACATTTGTGTCAGTGTAATTTTGGAGGGATATTTACAGGGTTCCTACACAGGCCTGGAAAGTTTGGAAATGTATGGAAAAAGATGTTGGTAATTTCTAGCTCTTGAAAAGTTTGGAAATTGCACAAAAGTTTGGAAAAGTATTTGTTGCTGTGAAGAATCATTTTCATCTATAAAGTGATATGGCAGAGTTAGTAGGGGGAAGATGACTGTAAATCATATTCAACACCAAAATCATCTAACAAAGAAATTAAAGTCTAGAAAAAAAGTATGGAATTTTGAAATTGAAACTGTGTAGGAACCCTGTATTTAAGGCTTTGTTCAATATTCATGATGTTGGTGTGTGTGTGTGTTGGTGTGTGTGTGTGTGTGTGTGTGTGTCAACAGTATATACACTCAACTAGCTAGTACCAGGGGGTGGGTCCTACCAGCAGTGTATGGCTGTGTTTATCCTGCTTTCTGTGTGCAGTTTGCATGTTCTCCCAGTGTTTGCATGGGTTTGCATGGGTTTTCCATGGGTGTTTGCTCCGGTTTCCTCCCACAGTCCAAAGACATGCAAGTCAGGTGAATTGAAGACTCTAAGTGGCCCGTAGGTGTCTATGTCTATGTCTGTCTATGTTGGATTGGCGTTTCCCTGCCTTCCACCCAATGCATGCTGGGATAGGCTCCAGCCCCCCGTCACCCTGAACAGGAATAAGTGGGTATAGAAAATGGATGGATGGATAGTGATGGATATGTAAAATAATGACGTAGGCTTGGTGTGATCAGCCGGGCGAATGGTTCAATCTCATTACACAACAGTTCAATAGTGTTCATGAGTTGGTACATGAGAATATCACAAAGTGCATTTGTTTGTTTTTATCTTCAGATGAAAGCATGAATTAAAGAACAATAACAATTTGCCCAGTACCAATCAGTACTAATCAATTCTTGAAAGACTCTTTCCGTTTTTGTGGATGTGTTGTTTTTTGACAGTCAGGAAGCCGATTTATTCACTTCAACCCAGCTGAAGGAAACAAACCTAATTCATATTTTATTTTTGACATTTCAAAAGTTTGTGTAAAATTCATGGGACAGTTACTGCAAAACGTAAAAGGCAGACAAATTCCAAAATCCTCTCTCTCTCTCTCTCTCTCTCTCTCTCTCTCTCTCTCTCTCTCTCTCTCTCTCTCTCTCTCTCTGCGTCAATTACTCTACCTATTCCTCTCACTTTCTGTCTCTCTGCTTTTATAAGGTATTGACAATGTAGATGGGTGTACAGGAGGCTGGAGTTATGTAATCAGATTACCATAATCTCATTACGTGTAAGGCACTGCTCCCCAGTCCTGGCTATGGGCCTCACTTGTTTTTGAAGGCCGATACTGTTACCAATATTTTTTTATTTAAGATGCCAACATTTAATGTTGATTTTCAATCTGATGATATCTTCAAATTTTTCCTTTTTCGTACCAAATAATTCTAAGCATTCAGTGTTTCCCCCAGAATGTAATTGTTGTCGTGGTGGAAAAGCATTTAGACCATCATGGAACACAAACTCTTCATTGAAACCCAGACTAATTAATTGTTTTTAAAGTTAGCAGCTCTTATGAAAAACAACAAGTTTGTTACTCTTCCTTTTATGTTCCACTTTCCCTACACTTTAATGGCACGAGTCTGCTCACTGAATCATGGATCATGGCTTTTGACATAGTTTTCTCTTGGATTTAAGAGGGGCAACATCAAGAGCAGCCAAACAACACTGTTGAAAAAGAGAGATAATAGTCCAAAGTAGGGAAAATAGGTGAAATGCAGGTGTTCCAAGAAAAGTTCAGGTAATTCAAAGTGCAATGCAGTAATGTATGTGTGTAAGTAAAATTTTATATAGTTCAAATCCAACCTCCTTACAGTAACATGAAGTGATAGGACATAGTATTAGACTGTCCAACATAGTCCTCACTGTTGACTTTGTCTTTGAATGTGTTACCTCAGATTTCTCTAGAAGATTCCCAATGTTCTTCCACATAAAACTGTTTTCTCCAAACTTATTATGGATGTATTCTGACTGGCCTGCACAACAACAAAGAAACCAATAATATTCATATTCAACTCCTTCAAGAGGGTATTCATATTTTATTTCACTACTGTATGTGAGCGTCACAATAATGTTTTATCATTGTGTTCATGGCTTTTGAGCAGGTTTTAGTAGAATGTGTACAAAACAAAATATACC
The DNA here is from genome assembly GCF_048128805.1 of Centroberyx gerrardi. NCBI lineage: Eukaryota > Metazoa > Chordata > Actinopteri > Beryciformes > Berycidae > Centroberyx > Centroberyx gerrardi. The sequence goes on along the minus strand of NC_136009.1, from coordinate 1,420,637 downwards.
TCTGAATGTGAGCAGTGCTCAGTACCTAATATTTTCCCAAACAGCAAGACATTCCATGCAACTGCTGGCAACGCCCAGCAAAAACCTAGTTTTGCAATAATATCCATTTTTGCAGAGTTGAGGAGAATTAGTTTTTTTGTAAATTCCCATGTATGATTGCCCCTATACAATATGTTGTCATTGATTTGGCTTGGTCTATTTGTCAAGTATGAAAACCTTGCAGCTCCAATTTTTTATTCTTTCTTTTTCTTTTCAGGCTTAGGCTGCATCTAGTTTTTATTTTGCTTATGGAGTCATTATCTTCGGCCCTGTGAAACGCATGCAAAATGTTATTTTAAAAATGTGTGGTTTTAAAGTTTAGTTTAAAACGACTGTTTCATTGCCCCTGAATTCTAAAGCCTGATAGTCTTGATAAAGCTGTAACAAATTGGCTTCCATGTCAACTCAAATCTGTTATCATTTTCCAAGATTTCATCGGTTAGGCATGATCACATGGTGGTAGAACCCACACACACACAGGCCCTCTGTCACGCAGGTCAACTATTAGAATGGTTAGGCCCTCATTGATTAAATATGCTTGATTACACTACAACCCAGAGACACACACACACACACATATGCAGATATGGATACACACATGTAGCGTGTGTTGACATGAACACAGACACCCCTCCTTATTCCTGCAGGGCAGGTGTTAGTGGGGTCCATCAGCTCACACAATGGAAGCCATCAGCTTGGGTGTCAACAGAGGCTGCGACCTAATTGGTGGTGGAAAGAGCTGCCACGATTGTCACGATCATGGCCATGCTGTCCTTTGTTCCTGTGTGGGATGGCGCCACATGTCTGTCTGACCAAGCCTCGCTTCCACGACATCAACATTAGGCATTTTTACCACAACTAATTAATTTAGTAATTTACTAACCTCTAAAGTGGGGGTTCTTAATAATGATCAGTGACATTTTCAAAAAAATAAATACTCTACGCTACTCTATGATTGATTGATAGAGCACAATAGTGATTCAACCTATAGCCAGTTCATGAAAGCTTTTACATGTTGTTCTAAACACACGGCATCTGGTAGGTTTTTCCGGGGAACAATCCTCTGGTGCACAGGAAGTGATTCATCTTACATTTAAGCTACAGTTTGTTTGGAATAAAAGAAGAACTTGGTAGTTGGCATGAGCAGTGATAACCACCATGGCTGAACAGACAAAGAAAAGAGTGCCACCTCCAGAAACTCAAACTTAAATAACAGAAAATCTCTGGGAAGTGCAGTGCAAAAACATCACCGCAATGACCGCTTGGCACAAATTATGGCAACAAATTTAAAAAATCAGGATCGCGAGCATTACCCCTTTAAATCTTTTCAGCCCAGGATCCACGTCTGCCATTACTCCCCCAACTTACCAACTCATAGCTTAAAGGAATGCAAGTTTATTAAAATCAACTTATCCATTCCACTTATCTATCCAGTGATGAGATCATAGACACCAAAATCATCCATACGTCCCCAGAACATTGTTGGCTCCAGTGCCACATGCTAACAGTTGTTGCTAGCATACACTATGTTGAGTGATAGTAGGCCACTAGCATTATTCTCAAAAGTGAGAAGACTGACTTTTTAGTGCTAGAAAGTTGTTGGACGCTTTTATTATATTGCCTGCAGATTCATACATTTTAAAAATGAAATATTATCTCAATATACAGTAACTGATGTAGTCAGATTTGGGAACTATTTCAGGTGAGCAACCAAGTATTCATCCGATGCATCATGATTTTTAGCTGTACACAGTCTCCCATCATCCACCACCTTTGTTTCCTATGGAAATAGGGAAAGTAGTCCTGCTAGTTCAAAACGCCTACCTTATTTTTCTGAATTTTACCAATCTCCTACACAAAACAGCCAGACTTGGCTGCATAACATTTAACATTACGTACCATTTAGCTTTAGAGCTGCTACGAGTTCTCATTTTCTCTCTTTTTGAGATGATGTGGCCTACTAACATTGAACAGAAAGTGTATGGTAAAGTGTTAGCTTGGACCACCGGAGCTAACAATCTACCGGGGGAACATGGATGATTTTGGTGCTTATGTTCTTATCACTTAACAGTTAAGTTGACCAACACAGCAATCTACAAAAACCTGATATATTCCTTTAAGGCAGGGTTACTCAAATGTTTTCATGTTAAGGACTCCCAAATTGACCCACATTACCCCAGATGCCCCTTTTTGATCTGATTTAGTCCACGGACGCATATGGGAACATTTTAGTTGCTGTTGATTTAGTATTCAATTGTAAGTGGGGAGATAATAGTGGTGAGAGTGGAACCTATGATTTAATTTTTTAATTCTTAAACATTCTCTGATTGGGATAACTGAATTAAAGTGTGTGTACTGTCCCTTTAAGGCTGTGCTTGGTGGCGTTTGGTTTGCGTGACTGGAACAGACTGAGGTTCTGACCTCAGCCATGCCATGAAAATGATCTGCAACACACTGCAGACCTGGCAGGCAGACAGAAGGGAGGAGGAGGAGGAGGAGGAGGAGGAGGAGGAGGAGGAGGAGGAGGAGGAGGAGGAGGAGGAGGAGGAGGAGGAGGAGGAGATGGGAGGGAGGAGAGGGATAGGAGAAGAGGAGGAAGGAGAGGAGTTGAGAGGAAGAGATGGTAGAGGAGAAGAGAGGAGATAGAAGAGCATGAAGGAGGGGATAGGAGAAGGGAAGAGAGCAGAAAAAATCAAACGGGAGGAAAGAAGGAGTGAGCAAACTAAGAAAAGAGATGAAAAGGGAGGCAAAGGGAAAAGAGGAGGGATGGGAGGAGAGAAGGACAGTGTCAAGGGGATATAAGAGGAGAAAAGAAGATTGGAGAGGAATGACAGTGAACAAGAACAGGAGATGATACAGGAGAAAGAACAGGAGAGAGAAGTAGAGAACAGGGCTTCTCCAGCAGGTTAAAAAAGATTTCTGTGTTCTTTCTGCAGTAGTAGGTCTGAACTGTACTAAACAATATATGAATGATGTTTAACACATGCTATTTTTAGGTAGACTCTCACCACACATGTACTCCCTATCTCTTATTTTGGGGGAGAGCGGGGTAAGATGAGCCAGAGTCGGAGGTGGACGACGTGACATCCGATATGTCATCCACCTCCGATATGACAGAGGTTCGTCCCTGACCACAGCAAAATAAAAACATTCTGTAAAACCTGCAATGACATTATATCTTCTTTGCACATTTTATTTATTCATGTATTTGTTCAGTTATGTTTTTTGTGAATTCATTCTTCATTTGAAGGCTGTAATGTAGTAGAGTTTCCCCTAGCATTGAGTGGGTGTGGTGGATCACCCTGCATTAGAGAGTTTTGGTGCCCCATGATGGTCTAAATGCTGAGGCTTTTCCACCCTGACAAGAATAAAATTGTGGGGTAAACACTGAATACTTGGTAATTTTGGCATGGAAAAGGTCAAATTTAAAGGTCAAAATGTTGCTTATCGGCGTCTAAAGTATCAGTATTGACCCATACTGGTCGAACCCTAGCCATTGTTAAATCAGTGGTGGTGATACATTCCGGTACTAACAAGAAAGTGGAATTATTGCCTTTACAATCAGTGGATCCAATGATCTGTTTGCTTTCATTTGGGACAATATGGAGTGTTTTGGTGCATGATCTTCAGTTAAATTTCTTCAGGCACAATCTGTTCATATTAGCAGAGTGAATGGACTTATGGTTGGCATGTGGACTGCTTCTATCCCTGTCTCATTGACTACGTTTACATGAACTGCAATAATCCGACTATTGACCTTATTCTAAATAAGACAATATTTCGATTAAGGTGTTTACATGAGTTGCTTATAGAATATTCCATTCATATTCCCGTTTACATGCTACAGAGCATAGTCCAATTAATGACTGAAGACGCACGCCCACATTACGTCCGAGTTTCCCTCCGGAATTTAACCTGAAACTCTTTCTGTCATGTTGCTACCGTGGAAGGGACAAAATGTTGGGACTTCTTTTTACCGGTGGCAGTCATCTTTTCTTCTGTAAACAAGTTGTGCAACACTCGCTGGAAGCTAGAGCATGCGTCGTCAAGCAGTTGGATTGCCATACGTGTCGCAAAATGCTGCGAAAACTCCGATAGGACGTCATAGTGCGATTAAGGTGTATACATGTCTACAATGCACGTCAATGAGCACGTTTACATGGACTGCAATATTCCAATATTAACCCGATAAAGACAATACTCTGAATAAGACACTGCCATGTAAACAGCATTTTCTGATTACCTTAACCCGAATAAGGTCATAGTCGGAGTAAGCAATAGTCGAATTAAGACGTGGAGCATTCTGATCTTAGTCGCATTATTGAAGTGCATTGTAGACATGTTGTCACTGACATATCTTTCTGTTGTCAGACGACTGCGCAACTATAAAAAAGTGATTCAATCGAGGGTCACAAAATGCTAACTGGCTAATGGTAATTTCTGTATTGTTAGCATTTTGTGACCCTCGTCTGATAACAGAAACAGAAAGATATGTCAATGACAACACCTGTAAAAAATGAGACTATATGAGAACTAAAACAAATGCTTCCACCCCATATTTCAGGATGTTGACTTTCAAATTAACTGGTAAGAATGCAGCTAAACAAAAGAAGAATGAAAATTATGAATATGGAAACAAAATATAACAGGGACTGTGATTGAATGTTTAGAGCCTCGTCTGTCTACTTAATTCTTGCACAACCCCTGGCTGTGAAGCCACACCTACTCAATATTCCATCTATCCAGGCTGCAGGAAAATACAAAATCCAACAAAATTTACTTTTTGTTGCAAGAAACAGTTTTATGAGCATAAATGTACTTAGTACTTGTCCTATGTGGCTGGTTCCATCGCAGCCTTGTTGAAATGGAAGTCTTCGTAAATGCCTGGTCACATGACACATAGTGCTTACCATTACTAGGATACAGGGGGTAACTCAACTTACCCACTGGCTCATCTTATTCTGCTCTCCCCTAAAATAAGCGATAGGGAGAAGATAGAGAGATAGTACATGTGCGGTGAGAGTCTATAAACAGCACATTTCCTCACATGTTGATGACTGACATCTAGAGGCCAGGACACATCCCATGGTCAGCCAATCCCTGCGCCCCATTTCTCACAGCTGTCCAAACGGACAACAGCCTTGACCTTAATCAGTCATTAGTCAGTCAGTACATTTTGAATTTTAAGGCAGCTGTCAGACTGTGAGGAATGTAGACAGTTGGTTGAAATATAGAAAATAAGATTGTAAAAGGTGGTGTCGTTCTTGGTAAGTGTGCAGATTGAGTTTTGAATCATTTGAGCAATCAGTTGGTAATAAATAAAGGCTACAAATCTGAGTAACCATTTGATGCCATATGGTACATCTACGGTTCTATTTAGAACTACGGCTGGCGATATAACCTCGAATCCATATCACGATATGTTGTCACATTTACTTCAATAACAGAATATTATTTAATTTATTGTTATTTCATTCAGATTTTTTACCTTGGTGCACAAATATTGCATTCTCTTGTCATAGCCCTCTGTCAACTACAGTCCTGCAATAATCAGCCAATCATTTACCATTGTCAGAAGAAGAGATCCACTCTACTATATTGCTACACACCAGTAGGTTGGTTCTTTAAGTATCATATCATAGTAGCCTGTTTGGCAAAATGTTTTGTTAGCACTGCCCAATCTTAATAAAGCTGGCAAAAATATTGTTGTCATGGATAAATCATTCACTGCAGTTGCAAATGCACATTGTGATACAACACTGGACGAGCGTGCATCACTGACTACAAGGTGAGAGCACTGTTTTGTTGCCATTGGGACTAACACTGCCTAGATCGTTTTAATTGGAAAATTTGGAAATTATTAATAAAAGTGCACAAACAATGTAAAGCCAGAGTACTATTCTCACTGCCAATGGCTCCACAATTGGCCAATTTATGATGGTCAAGTTTCTGTTCCTTATGGACAGCCGACAAAATTGGTACTCTGTAATGGATGTGATTTAAAATGTAGTGAAGTACAATGCCTCAGTAAAAACATACTTAAAGGAATAGCTCATCCCCCTCTGTTCCCCCTTTCCTGACTCTCTTTCAACTGTACTGCCCAATAAAGCAGAAATTCTCTGAAAAATGTGACTATTAGCAAAAAGGTTTCTTAGGGGTTGAGGTTAGAATTACGATTGGGTTCAGGCAGGGGTAAACCAATCAAGTTGCATTAGGGGTAATGGTTAGGTGTATAGCAGTAATGATTAAGGTTATGCTTTAGGAGATGAAAGTAAATTAATGGAATTTCCTCACTAGTATAACACATGGTTTTGTGTGTGTGTGTGTGTCTATATGTGTCTCTGTGTGCATATGTGCTTGCTTTAATGTGTGTGTGTGTGTGTACATACTTGTGAATGTGCAATCCTTTGTATGTGTTTATATGTGAGAGGTTAAGTTGGCTTGACAGATAAAAGTGTGTGAACACTGTTGGGGCCAGAACATGCAGTAGGCTTTTAACCTGAAGTGCTCAGGCCTCATTGACCCCGTCAAGAGCTATTGGGAGAGCGGCATACTATACACACACACACACACACACAGGCACACAGTGTCATCTTGCTAATGAGACACCAATTTCCTGCCCCATACCCTGATATACTCCCTATCTAGCTACCACACACACACACACAAAACTGCAAGCATGATAGCAATGCTCTCTGGCGGAATTATTAGCTCCGCACACTTTAGGAGTACCTTGGTTGCGTTTTTCTGCCTACCGTATGTTTTGCATTTGTTCATCTACATTCCATTTAGTATTCATTTCATTATCACATTTCATCCAGTCATTTCTGAAGAAGATTGCTGCCATCATACAACAAGAAAACTGACAGCAGTCTCTGTCTTCAAATATTTATGTAGTTCTTTTTGCTGCATGGCAACACTTAAGTTCACAGTCTATGTAAAGTGGAGAGCACTAGCTAGTTTAGTGACGAAGCTCCTAGCACAATAAATACTGAACACACAGAGGGGAAATTGCAGCCAATATTTTGGTTGTACAATGGTAGCAATCCTTTCACTGCACAATGTTGAAGTGGTAATGCTTGAGATTCTCATTGTTTTTGCACTGCACTTCCCAGAAATCACTTGATTGATTACCCAGAGATCAGTGTGGCTAGTGCTGTGATGTCTTTTTCCTTGGATTTCCTGTTGATGAAGTTTCTCTAGGTACTGCTCTTTGTAAAACGCATCACTTCCTGTGTGCCAGAGGATTTCTCTCTGGAAAGACCTACTCAACACTTGACAATCACTGTTGCCAACTTGACAATGTTGACGCTAGATTTAGTGACTTTTCAGGCTAACCTTAACCCTGGTGACTTATTTCTCAAAGGTGACTAGCAACAAATCTAGCCATTTTTTCAGACCATGAGGAACAAAGCATTTGGAATTCTGTATGACTGATGATAATTTGTGCTACACAGCGCATAGCCCCTGCCTCCACTGAGAGCGGGGGGCTGTAGCAAATATTTGTCTTTCATGAACTGGCTATAGGTTGAATCACTATTGTGTTATATTGGTGATACAGATCAGCAAAACGGATGTATATGACAATTTTGCTCATTATTCCTTTAAGTTCAGAGCTCCTACAGAGCTTACTTGTCAAAAAGCAAAGTTGTTTTACTTTAACAGTGGATGGGTGGATGAATGGATGCAGGGATGTTGGACAGACAAATGGATAGATGGGTGGATGAGTAGATGGTGCTCTGAAGGCTGCCATTGTTTGTTAGTTGTCAGTCATTGTGTCATTGTGTGATACAGCCAAGTTACAGACTTCACTTCTCCACCCACTGTATTGTCTCATGAACTCTTTCTCTATACCCTCCTTTTATTCTAACCCTGTAACGTGTTAACACACGGAGGAATGCAGTCTGGTGAAAGAAGAATGTTTCCTCTCTTTTTGTAATGCAGTGTGAATGGCCCACTCTGTCTGAGCTGGTTATTCCTCTGGTGTTGCCAGCTTTACGAGACCTTGCGTGATGTTTTGCCGGAATTGAGAGAGCCTGGTAGAAGGGCTAGATTTGTCCCATCTGGCGACCTGTAGTTCAGGGTCAGTGGTTTGTCACCCCATTGCACCCAAAGGCGCCGGGTTTACGCAGTATGCCCTGCTTCAAGTCAACCACTGCACGGATGGGAAATTCCAATCGAAATATTTAAAGAGTTTGATTTAAAAATGAGAGATGTCCACCTTCTGAAAACAGTGACAACCACTATGGAAATGATTGCTGGCATGAAAGTAAAACTCAAGTTACTAGTTATGTGAAGACCTTTGCTGTTACGTTTCAATACTTGGGGAATATTGAGCAGTGAACATGTTATACAGCAGGTTGTATTCAGGAATTGGGATTTCCTCATGATTCAAATTGAAAAAAATCTGGCATATAAATATTGTAAGCCACAAATCTGAATAAATGCAGTATCATTAGCAAATCTCCACAAAGAGGGGAGTGTGTGTGCATGTGTGTTTGTGTAAGACAGAGAGAGCCTTATAAGTCACGCAAGCAGGACTCCAAACTGTCCCTCCTCTTCCTCACTGAAGCAGGTGTATCCTGTATGCGTGACGTGAGCTTTATACGTGTGTGAAGAGTATCTGTGTTTGTGTGTGTCTCCATACGCACGCAAGTGTGTGTGTGTTGCATCAGGACCCATTGTTTCACCTCCAACATCACACAACCAACTCAACCACATGAACACACACCCCTTTCTCCTTAACCCCAACCCCCAGGGTTGCGTGATGAAAATCTGGAATTTGTGTGTTTGCCAGAGGGAGAGAGAGAGGGAGGGAGGGATGGATGGATGGATGGAGCGCTGGGAGTGTGGTGGATGGATGGAGGAAAGCCCAGCCCCCTTCCAACTAGAGTGCACAGTAATGAGATCATTGCATGGATTATCGTGTCGCTACGCCCCACAACTGATCTGATGAGAGCTGGAGGGATGGATGGGTGGATGGAAGGAGCAATGGGAGGGTAGATGAAGGCACGGGGGGAAGAGAGGCCGGCTAAGAACTGGTATTTCTGAAAAAGATCTGTTTGTCAAATAGAAATACCATGCAACATAGCCAGAGTCAGATTTTAGACCTGGGGCCTCATTTAGAACATTCATTATGGGCTCATAAGTTGCGTGTCCCAATTAATTGCTACAAATTCAAGGTGTTAAGTAAGTTATAAAATAATGGAGATGCTGTGTCAAGTCGGTGTGTTCACTCTTTCCAAAAACAGAAGGCACAATTAGGATATCTGGGTCTGCCGCAGCAGTCTCATCTTCTTGTAACAGTGGCGGACTGGCCATCGGAGAGAGAGAGAGAGAGAGAGAGAGAGAGAGAGAGAGAGAGAGAGAGAGAGAGAGAGAGAGAGAGAGAGAGAGAGAGAGAGAGAGAGAGAGAGAGAGAGAGAGAGAGAGAGAGAGAGAGAGAGAGAGAGAGAGAGAGAGAGAGAGAGAGAGAGAGAGAGAGAGAGAGAGAGAGAGAGAGAGAGAGAGACCCACCCCTCACGAACGGAGCGTCAGATGAGCCGATCAGACAGCAGTATTTTGGAGAAAAACGTTACAAAATGGATAAAAAAATTAAAGGCTTGTGAAGCTGAGGCATCCTTTACCTCTGTCCTGAACGGAGGAAAAGGACACTGGCCTCAGTGCCTCTCTCTACATGCCCACCCCTTTACCTTTTAATTGTTTATAGTTTATTGTTATTAGACAACTTTATAGTTTATTATAATTTATTGTTACCTGGTGTTGGTTAATTTAAATATTTATTGTTGAAAGTTACCAAATTAAAGTGATAAAAATGGCAATGGCAATCCCTGACTGATTTCATCTGTAATGATATAGATTATATCGCCTTTTCAAATACAGTCCTTTATCATGATGCACTAAATGCACAGCAGCCTGTATCTGTTGTGGTATCCTCACAGTGGTCTGCTGGCGACAAACCGTATGTAGTACTATTTTACATACAGTATACTGTATAAGTAGTGACACTTGAGTCTTGCTGTATTCATGTATGCATCAGTGGGGTGGGGATGGTGGAATATTTGTAGGCTGGATGTGGGCCGGTCTGGGTCAAAAAGTCCAGGGCCATTTTCTTGTCCCAGTCCGTCCCTGTCTTGTAATGTCATGTGGGTGTCACCCTCTTTTTCTGGCACAGTGCCACTAATTAGGGTTTCCCCTGTTATCGAGGTGAAATGTCCATCAAGGGAAGAGAGGTCCGGTGTCCCCTCACCCCCACCAGTGGCACTGACACTCATGTCGATGCATAGCAATGTGCTTCTTTGTGTCAACCATTATATCGGACCATTTACTACTGTACGCACACACTACTGTGGTTGTTGCCACTCAACAAAATTTGCTTCATTGCAAAATTGCTTCATCAATGTTTAATTGTAGGAGTTAAGGGAGCGGAGGCTATAAGCAGAGTGCGAATTATACAATGACAATCGGGGGGGTCAACTTTTTCTCCAGGGCGTAAAGGGAACCCAGTACAGCGCAGACGCGTGCTTCAGTAAACTGAAGTCTTACAATCCTTACAGCGTCTTGCTTGTTTAACGTAATGTCTGCAGTCTGTAGATGATGATAAATCAAATCCATTACACCAGCTCATGGGGCACGTACCACACAACAACTTTTGTAGTCAGGGGTCACCAACAAAGTATTCTCTACATAATTGGCAGGGGGGGTCTGGGGGTCCTCCCCCAGAAAAAAAATAGTAATTTAAAACAAATTTCCTGCATTTCTACACCACCTAACCTCTTGGATTAAGTCAAGAAACAGCAACCCTGTATAATGTTAACCAAAAATGTAAAGTTATGTTATATTACTAGATTTCATCATTGAGGTGCTTACATTCATGACTTTGCATAGGCATACTAACCTAAAAACCTATTATGGAATCGCGAGAAAGTTTCAGAGCGACAGACACAGAGCGTCCCCGTAACCACAGTAACTCACTCTCACTCCTGCCTGCGTGCGCACGGCGCGAGAGGAGGGAGAGACGCAGAAGAGCCGCTGACTGAGATTACTCTTAACAGCATGCATGGGAATAAATTAGGCCTACAATATAATAGATTTGTGTATATTTCTTCTCGCTTTCCCCCGATGGTCTGAATAACTCTCTGCTGCACGGTGCTGCTCTGTCTCGTCTGTCCGTGCGCTGTCAGTGTCTCTTTTCGCGCCGCGACGTTATCAGTGATGAATTTGTTTTTCACTGCGTAAGAAAATGGATTTGTGGCGTGAGAGCGTGTGCAAGTGTCAATTGCGTGAGTCTCACGGTCAATACGTGAGAGTTGGCAGCCCTGGCGTCTCCATTGGCTTGTGCGACGCACGCGAGCATAGACTTTAAAGCCTTGTTTGAGCGAGGCAGGCAGACGAGACGTTCAACTAACGTCAAGGTTAAGAAATGGTATGGTCCACTTTAGGGGTGTCTGAAATCGTATTACAAGATTCTTCTAGGCATGAATATGGGAAATATATTGTAATATTTACGATTACAAGTAAGAAGGATATATAAATATTTCGACCCCCCCGACCTGTTGTTTTTACCTCTTTTGGGGGGGTCCAAGTCTTAATTAGGGGGGTCAGACCCCCCCAATCCCCCCCGTAATTCGAACCGTGGCTATAAGGCTAGTCATTCTGACAAAGAACTGTACAGGGGAAAACTATTCACTTTATTTATTTACCCCCGCGTTCCATGGCAACGCGGGGATCAGCGGAGTACTTCCGATTGTGTTTGCACTTCCGGTGGTCGCGGCGCGAATCAGCGGAAGTTGTTTGGTAGTAGTGACAAGTTTGATGAGAGTCTCGACTATTATATATTAGCTAGCTGTCCAACGAAAAATGACGAGTATAATATGTTCAGTAAGAGGGTGCCATAATAATTGGAAGAAACGAAGGGAGTTTTTAGAGCAGGAATGTTTTGAACATCGACCTCAGCTGCGGTCTCAGTGCACTTGTGGAGCCGCATACGACCTGCATCCACCTCCGAAGGAGGACGAAGCTCTACGGCTCTGGTTGAAGGCTTTGAACCTCAAAAACCCACCCAAACGCCCTTTTGTGTGTTCCTTCCACTTTGTGGATAAAAAGCCAACGACAGAGCATCCCTACCCGGAAAAGTGGCTTGGCTATGAAGCTCCGGTGAAGAAACCACGTCGGGTGCTAGCCAGGCAGTCAGGTAAGTCAAATTATCAAGCGCCTCTGTTTGCACGGGTTGTTTGTTGAAAAGTAGGTGTACAGTTTGTAATGATAACAACAACAATAATGGCAAAAAGCAAAGCTGTATCATTTAAAGTTTGTTACCAAATTAATTTAACATCCAATTTAAGCATTCAGTAATACTAGGCTACAAATTATACTTAAAAAACGTTAACACCAGGAATAACACGTTAGTAGACGTCCTTACTGCATAAGTGTTCAAATTGTTTAACGTTACCATCACAGACTCATTCTTGCATTCCCTCACCATGTCACACACAGTGCACAGTCCTTTGCATTGATTTGATATGAAATGGATACCTACTTCTGAAACACCTTGCATATCTATGGCAGTCTGTAGGACCAAACAGGCTAATAATGACCACATAATCTGGCAAAGCACAGATCAGATCATTTGCCACTTGCCATCATTGTGTATAATTTGCTAGTTAATGAAAATGTTTCATTTATAGTAATCTACAGTGGGAAAATTATGTATGTTTATACATATTGTTAAAGAAATACAATTTAATATTTTACTAGATGACAATGCAACACCCAGCATGGAGCATGAGGCTACGGATCACCTGGATGTGCCAAACTCCCAGAGAGATGTCGGGACCCAGTGGGAGGACTGCACACTTGGTGATCACAGCTACAGTTCAGGTCTCCCCCTGATGCCTTTGCCCACCACTGCTGACCAGGGAACACAATGTGCAGAACCTCTCTATAAGACTCTGCTTAGGACCGAAGCTCTCTCTCTGCTCCATACTGGCTTGTCGCTTGCTGCCTTTTATTCGGTGGCTGAACACCTCATACCCCTCTACAAAGGTAGCTTCCAGCTCGACCCAACAGACCAGCTTCTGTTGACTATGATGAAGTTGAGGCTTAATCTGCTCCAGGAGGACTTGGGTGAAAGATTTCGTGTGTCCCAGAGCGTCGTTAGCCGAGTGTTGAGCTACTGGATTGACCTCATGGAAGAAAATATGAGAGACTACATTCCTTGGCTTCCGAGGGAAACTATCCGTGCTACAATGCCCCAGTGCTTTAAAGAACACTACCCAGACACAACATGTATCATAGACTGCTCCGAGACCCCCCTCCAAAAGGCCAGGAATCTTGACTCCCGGGCAGAGTCTTTTAGCCACTACTATGCCCAGAACACCGTCAAGTACCTGGTGGCAATTGCACCCTGTGGCCTAATAATGTTCATCTCCCCAGCTTATGGAGGTAGGAGTAGTGACAAATTCATTACATCTGACTCTGGGTTCCTGGAGTACCTGCGTCCAGGAGATGAGGTCCTGGCTGACCGAGGCTTCACCATCCGTGATCTGCTGTGTGAAAGGAAGGTCAAACTCACAATACCGGCCTTTACTAAACGAGGGGCACAGCTGTCTGAAGAAGACACCACCAGCACAAGGAGGATTGCTAATGTGAGAGTTCACGTGGAGTGCATTATATGCAGACTAAAGCACTTCAGAATTATTTCACAGGTTGTGCCAATCAACCTCGCACCAAAAATAGATAAAATTCTGAGAATTTGTGCTTCCCTGTGTAACCTGCGAGGTGACATGATACATGAAGATGCTGAGTGAGATGGATTGGAGTTGTCAACAGAGCAGCAGCAACAGGATCAAGCCTGTGTCCTCATCTCCAAACCTTTTGTATATTGTGTAACTAACTCTACAGTTGTCCAAACTTGTATATATTTCCATTTATTTGGTGTATATATACTGTATATATATTTCCATTTATATCATTATCTTGTGTTCTTAAACTGTCCAGTCTGTCCAAACTTGTATATAATGTACATATTTCATTTTAACCAGGCCAGGAAGTGTAGGGATGAATAGCCATTTTCTTTAAGTATATTTTTCTCCTGTTTGTTTTTGTTTTATTTAGGATAGTATTATAAGGATAGTATTATTAGGATTAGAAACAAAAGACATACAAACACATGTACAATTATAACAAAGTTCATTGATGGCAACAGCATTCAACAATGAAATTACTTTTTTTTTTTGTAACTCATACATACAACTAGCCACTCAATGTGATAAGTTGAGCATTAGAAAAGGGGAAAAAAACAACAGCAGTGACAGTAATTTCATCTTCATTCATGTGTGAATGCTCAAGTTATCAATTGAAAGAAAAATCAACGCACACCAGTGTCCTAGTTTGGTGCTGGTAGTGGCAAAATAACTACAGAAAAGGAGAAAATACTGCACACTCAAAAAACAGCACCATAGAGAAAGATTTAATGTTCATACCAACATCAAGGTGGTGATCGAAGGCAACATGGCCGAAATATTGGTATGAGCATTAAATCTTTCTCTATGGTGCTGTTTTTTGAGTGTGCAGTATTTTATCCTTTTCTGTAGTTATTTGAATGATGAATGGAGCTGAAATTACTGTTAAATTGCTTACACCTGTTAATTCCTTTCAGCTCCCCAGAAGTGCAGAAGGCATAGGGCCTTGCATTGGTACCTGCATTAGGAAGAGAGAGGGTGAATTAGAGAGCAGAAATTAACAGTGGGTTTGGATCTAGCTTTCACAAAGCTGCATGTACCTATCACTCAATGACAACCTGCCTGCCTGAAATTCATTGACAATATGAGGCAGCATATGTTTAAAATAGCAAGCCTTTAGCCTAGGCACAATCGCAGCACAGAAATTTGCATCATATGCAACACTGATCAAGGCTTGCTGGGATGGGGTCCAGATGAGCAGCTTCGATGCTCTCAGCCCTGTGCAGAACATGCCCAGCTGCACCTGCATGTAATAGCCACGTGGCCCGTGTGGTTGGAGTTGAAATGCCCCCTCCACCATCTTCACATCTGAGGTCTTGCTACTGAAGAGGTCTTCCAGAGACTCAAAGGATTTTCCCAAGACTGGACACTTGATCTCTAACAGTTCCTCGGTGTTCAACACTCCATCAGGGCTTGCCGACAGCCATGGCTCTTCTACGCTGACCACAGTGCCTCTGTGACTGACAGAGTAGCCACAGCCTTCGAGCCACTGGGAAGCTACCAGCTCACTCTCCTTCCCATAGCGTGTAGCTGCATTCCCATGGAACCTTGGGTAGAGATGCTCCTGCAGGAACTTCTCAGGACTGGCTCTGACTGGAACCCTCTTGGCTGAGCTAGCAGTGATCCGAATTTTACGAGCATCATACCACATGTGTGAGGCACTCTGCTCTTTGGTGATCTGCTCCAGTGTTGCAGACTTGGTCAGGTCAAGTGCAATGAAGGTACTGTAAAATAACAGACACTTCTGGCAGGTGGTGGGAACATCATGCTCACCATGTGGAAGGGAATCTGGCTGGGATGGCTCTTCTCTTGGCTGAGCGTTGCAACATTTGTAGAGCAGGCTTCCTAAAGGCAGCTTCAGGTGGCTCAGGCTCTCCCTCAACTTCTCATGTGAATGAAATGCAGGGGTGGGAGGCAGGGGTGGACATTGTGGCCTTACATCTGGGTGCTGAAATTGGTCAGTGGCTCTGTGGTGTGCAAAGCTGATGTCCACTAACCGCTTTGGGGCAAGGTTCCTCTGGGTTCCAGCATTCCAGTAGCGTTGCTCATCAGTGCACGCTATACCAGTGAGTCCCTGGGACACAGCATTCTGGACCTGAGACAGAGAAAAAGACATTTATTTCAAGTAACAATGAAGTGGTTGGATCAATATACAGCAATATACAGCAATTCTAAATCTTTCAGATTCAAAGAGGCAGACATCTGAATATCCTAATAATAAACTTACTTATTGGTTCCAAGTGATATGATTAGACTTATACTTACTGTGACATCTCCAGCCTATTTCTGTATGGCTGGAGAAATGGACCCCAAACCTGTGCAACTGATTACTATCATTTAGAAATTGACAACTCAAGAGACATTACTGAATATTACAGATTATTCTGAATGAGTCCAAGAGCTGAAATGACAATTTTTTATCGTGTAAGATTTAGTAGCCAGGATACCTGACTACTAAATCTTAATAACTTTCTTAATAATTTTGTTGCAGGTGGAAAAAGAGTTTCATGAGGCACATCAGGTAAAAAAGGACTCCATGCACAAAGACTGCATTGCAATACATCACATTTAATAGTTGCTTGCTGAGTGTTCGGCTTCAGCTTAGTGAGCAACTACTACACATGGTGTATTGCAATGAAGTCTTTGTGCATGGAGTCCTTTTTTACCTGACATATCATGTTTTGACATAGAGAAGATTTGACTTAGCTCACTTACCTTGACTCCATATTACTTACCTTCTTCCTCTGCCAATATGAGATTTGACTGGAATACTTACAGATTCTCCATGATTCTCATTCTCGCAGTTCTGTGATACACAAATAGCATGTTAGCACTACCCACATTGCAAATTCAGTTTTATTCTATTGTTTTAATATGAACATGTTTTTTATACTAATGGTATAAATTGTAGATTATCACATTTTCAGTTTTGTGATAGGCTATTTGAATTGAAGTAGCTGCAAACAATATGCTCCATCACATGGGCCAATTGTCTTCCTGTAATATTCTATTTTCTGGTTAGACCAGACTAAAAAAAACAAAAACAGCTGATCATTTTTAACCTAATGTAGCCACATAATTGTTTATTATAGTAAGACTATCAACTAATGTGACTTGAGTTTTTACTTTAAAATAGGGTACATATGATCGACAACAGGATATGTTACTCATCATTGTAGACAAAAAAACATATCCTACTTTCTTACCTTCCACAAAACTGAAGCAGCGTGGCTGCAGGACTTCCCCAGACCAGCGATGCAAGAGCACCCTGCTGTCTCTACTGCTCCCAGGCTTGTCACCAGTACCCAGGCGGAGTGTACTGGACTGCAGGACTGGCTGGGCTGAACATCAGCCTTCAGAAATACCAGATCGCTTACTTGGTGGAGTAATACGCGGCCCACTTTACCACTGTGAAGGTACTGGTATGCTTCAGTGCTCTTGTAGTTCTTCATAGTGGCACCATCTACTCCAAGGGACAGCACGAAATAATTGAATATATCCCCGTAAGTTATTTCTGGCCATTTTCTCATGTCATCCTCCCAGTCGCTAATGTTGATCGTTGAAGGGTGCGGTACATTTACATCGTCCAACCGCCGCAGTGTAGAAGATGTATGCTCCCATGTGTTGACCACGTTATCCATGTCTGGTAATTTACCGCAAACCGACGTGTTTAAACTGTAAACAAAGTTTACTAGCCGCAAGCTACATCTGATTTTACCGATTCAAATCACTTCCTCATTCCGCCGGCGTTTGAAACGGAAGTCGGAACACAATGGCGGGGCTACATAAGGTGAATTGAATTAACAGATAGCAAGAAGAGCTGTTAGTGCAGGGCGACTGTGTTTACAGACCGGTAGAAACACTTTCCGTGATGATTTGTTATATCAGAGATATAATCAATGTTTGTAGCATTTCCAGGCCATTTTTTAAAAACATATTACTTTTGCCACTTCAGTGACCTAATTTCCCCACAGGGATCAATAGTTTAATCTTATCTCATATTAAATACGCTGCTCTGGGTCTGTCCATGTTGCATGTGAGTGGCTATTTGTTACAAACCCTGCCTTTTTTCATGTGAATGAGCTCATAGCTGGATAGGTAAATCCTGGGTTGACAGAGCCAGTTGATAACCAACTAGGTGAGACCACTTGTCTGGGATCACCAATGTTAGGTTTTGTGAAGCCAGCTAATGCAAAGATAGCCTGAAAATGTTGAACTCGCGTCGTGCAACAGGCCCACCACCAACCAACCAACCAACCAACCAACCACTCACAACCACAATCACAACCACAACAACGTTGACATTGTAAGCATTTTAAAAGTGAAACGTAGTGTCACAATTGGCAAAGTTATGATTATCATTGAAGTGAGTGCAGGTCGTTATATTATACTGAGCATTTTGAACGTTGAATGGAGTTCCTACTGTATACAGTGGTTGAGTTATTAATACAATAGTAGTGAAATTAAGCTGCTTGACTTCAATTTATTTTTTTAACTCATAAACTGTAAATATTTTCATTATGCATTAGCTCGGACATACTTGATCAGCATGTGATACACAGCAATTTGAAAGTTGAATGAATTTCTACTGTATACAGTGGCATCAATGATAGTGATTGATTGAATTTACTGCCATGTTTTTTTTTGTGTCTCTGTGTGTCTAGGCATGCCTATGTGAGTATGTGGATCTTTTTATGCATACCAATGTTAGTATGTATGTGTGTATGTGTCTGTGTGTTTGGCACTACTGTGTGCTTTCTATGAACCAGCCCGGTTTATCAGGACCGTAATCCTCAGCTGCTTCCCACCAATCAGGAACTGGCTGGGGAGCGTGACCGGAGAGGATTTTGTTGTCACGACTTTAAAAATCTGCATCTCTCCTACATCACTACGACTCCCAGCAGCCCTACAGCTACAGCACCATCGCGTGTTCAAGTGTGTGAGTGTGTGTGTGTGTGTGTGTGTGTGTGTGTGTGTGTGTGTGTGCACACAGCTACTGTAGGTTTTTCCATTTCTTAAAACCATGTGAGTGACATTAGAAGCAGACCATGAGTGGTTTCCTGGTAACCCATATGTAGTACACAGTAATCCAGCCTTATATTTGACTCGAGCTGAGGTGCGAATCATAGTGCAGCAGACAGATCAGTGGCTGACCATGTGGTTACACCAATTCCTCCCCCCACATCCACACACGCGCATGCATGTATGCACACATAGTTTTCCATGATGCAAATTCTCAGAATAGACTTTTCAAATTCTATGATTGTGTTACATTTTCGTCAACATTTCACAGTCATTAAAAAAAGTCTTTAAAAGTGAGAAAGGAGTGAAAAATAAGTTGTATCCCTCAACAAAAGTGGAAAAACATGCTTCTTATGCTCGTATGAGTGCAAATACAAGCACAAAGCTGAATATCAGGTTGTACAGTTCTGCCATCAGAGGCAGCACTATGCTGAGTCCTACTCATCTGAATTCTCTAGCTAAAGCATCAATTAATTACTTATTTTTCCAAATGTATCTAGAATTACATTACTGTGTTTTTTACAGTGACTTTCTGTGATTTTTACACATCAGATTACTGTAATCCTATTACATGTAATCTGTACCTACCCAACCCTGGTATAGCTACATTTGCTGGATCGGACCTGTGAATGGTAGTGGGGGGTTTCTCTGGCGTTCCCTCATCAATATTTAACGTGTTGTTGTTATGTTAGCCTTTTTAGGCTAATATGGCAAGGCAGGGCTCTGCATGCCATGCAGCACCACACACAGCAGCACAGATGCTGGAATACAGCCCAAAATGTTCAAGTAAATGTGTTTATTACCTGGGACTGCTCCACCTAGATAACATGATGCCAGTCTGCACTGATAGTCAATTATTTCAGTTCTCTCTCTTTCTCCTCCCCCATCCTCTCTTTTCTCTGCCTTTTTCTCTATTTTCTCGTCTTTCCTTCTCTACCTCTCTCTTTCTGTCCCATTGTTCTTCACTCTTTCTTTCCCCATCCGTTCTCCTTTATCTAGCTATCCAGGAGAAGTCCTGTAGGAAGGCCATCGCTGAGTCCGCAGCACCTCTGGAGGCAGTCCCCCCGCCGACCCACCTCGACCCACAGAAGCCCAGCCTGGCCCTGGACATCAGCTTGGCCGAGAGCAACCTGCTGCTGGAGGTGAGAAGCAGTGCTGGTGGGCAGGGGGGTTTGTCAGCAGGGAAAGTTGATCCCAGCTTTTGGGCGACTCTGGGTTCCTCTGCAACCACTCCCCTATACTGTTAGTGTAAATAAGTATTCTTCGTCATCTAGCTTGGTTAAATAAAAATGTTTTCTTAGGGCGCATTCACACCAAGCATGTTTAGATCGGTTCAGTCGAACTCCAGAGTGTGTCCTTTAGTTCAGTTTGTTTGGGCAGGTGAGAACGATACCATTCGAACTCTGGTTTGCACCAAATAGCTGCACCGAGACCGCCTGAAAAAAACAGTATTGGTCTGATTCCAAGCTGTGGTGGACTGTGGTGTGGTTTGTTACATGTGGGAACGTAATCAGACCAAGTACAGGAAACAACCCCAAAACATATGGTTTCATGAGTACATTGTTCGTTGATCCATATAGTTTTGTGGGTATAAGGATGGATATTGACATCTGATAGCCAGCAGTTGGAAAGCCTAGCTAAATAACTAAATGGACTGACACTCATATTCATTCATACATTTGTCTGTATAATATCACATGCTTGTGCATTGAATTCACATTTTACAACAGTTTGCCCTCTTCCCACAATCGGGGGACAAAACAGACAAAACCACCCCTAAGCAACACAGATATGAAACATTATGGAGGAAACATTTATTGTTATTATAATCAGTGTTGTAGAGGAAATCAGAGGGTTGGTAAACTGTTGAAATGAGTATATCTCTCTCTCTCCTCCTGCTTTTCCTTATGTTGCCTCTTTCCCAGGCTCTGACCGGCTTCACCCTAGTGGTCAGCAGTGATGGACTGATCTTCTACGCCTCCGCCACCATCATTGATTACCTAGGATTCCATCAGGTATCACCCAATCAAGACAGCTCGTCAATTAATCAATTAAGCAAAGGCATCTGGACAACAGCATGATTGTCCTGGCCTTGGATTGAGGTCGGAAAACTCCTATGACCCCAAGATTCACCATTCAGAGGACAAAAAGTCCTTTCTGTATAAAGTTTATTATAAGCCATGAAATTTAATAAATAATATTATTTAATTTAACCCAGTTTATATGGTGATGTAGTAAGTGCGAGGCCAAACCCTTTGGCTCATGAAAGCAAACACAACAAACACAAATCGAGATGTTTGACCTAACAGCAGAAAATAGACCATTGTGTAACGCACAGAATGTCCCGTGTGTATGTGTATATGCGTGCATGCATGCATGTGTGTGTGTTTTGTGCTTATGCAAGCGCTTGTGCGTAAATGTATGCTTGGTGCTTGTGTGTGTGTGTGTGTGTGTGTGTATGTCTGTTTTGTGCTTATGTTAGTGCTTGTGTGAGTGCATTGGTGTGTGCATGTTTTTTTTACAGTGCCATAATCATCATATTGTGAACATTTTTTGCTAGTTTGGATTGACATTGAACTTGGCCACCTCATGCAAGTTGCCATCCATCATATACTTTCTGGAATTGTTAGATTGTTATATGGATGAAGGTTCACTTCCGAAAAATTCAGCTCCTGGGATTATGTCCTAAATAAGCAGGCTGAGGCGTACACCATGTACTTGAAATGTAATGGGTTTGAATCTGGCTCACAGCCTTCGTGCGGTGTCATTCTTTGTTTTTATGTCTCCACTGTATGCTGTCTAATAGAGTGAAAAAGTTTAGCTACTTTTGGAGAGCATGATGAAGGCTGTCAAGGCAGCCAAAACATCAATTTATCAGTTGTTCTCCAAGAGTTAGCTGGACTTTATCATTCTTTTGGATATTTTTTTTGGTCTTTTCCCTTTGCATGTGTGAGGAGAGGAAAGCCATATTAAAACTACTGTACAAGTACATTGAACGTAATGAGAGGTTCTGAGCAAGAAAACATTCAAGACTCACTCTGATGCCTTATGCAAGGAAAAGATACAAAATGTCCAGACAGTTGGAGACAGATGTTCATAGACTCATCTCAGATATAATGATGTGTAAGAAGAGGTATAATGCTAACTGCACTGACAATAAATATTGTCAAAAACATTGGGCCTCATGCAAGAACCACTCGTACGCACAGATTCGTTCGTAAATCACTCGTACGAGCGATTTACGAGAACTTGCCGCATTCACCAATTTTCGCGTATTTAGAATTTTCTCTTGGGTACGAACAAAATTTACGAGTGGTCCAGACCTGTCGTACGAGTCACGTACAATCAACCTGCTGTTCTCCAAAGCAAAAAAAATAAAAAACTTTGTTGTTGACTAATGGATTGTATCTCTGTCACTTTGAAGGAATGTTGAGTTTGAATATATAAATGACACTGTAAAGTAATGTATAATCATGTTGAGATTAACCAGTACAGTGGTTACAGCAACAGGAAAAATAGCAAGGGAGCACTGTTGGCTTTTTCAAAAGAAGGTAGTGCGTAGCCTAATTTATTTTCCCAGAGCCGCATAAAATCTCATAAGTATCCATGCGGGTTACATAGTAGCCTATAAGTGCGCTCAATACAAAGACAAAACAAAAAACTCTAATAATTGTCAGGTTGTTTGACAAACATTCAGATGAGACAAAGGCAAGATTAGATTGTATTGGGGAAAATACATTATAGAGGGAGATAAATCTGATTTCTAGGCTATTTTACTCCAGTTGATAACGTTAATGTGGGTGCAAGTGAATCTAAACTTTAAAAAGAGAAATGGCTTTAGGTCTGACCAGGTTGAGGTGCAAGTCGCTGTCCAGGGCGACATCGCTGGACACCTGACAGCTATATCGCCAATTATGGCAGGTATAGGCCTATTCTTTCATCTGTCTGTAACGGAGAATTCCTCCTGGCCCTCCTGTTGCAGTCATGGGTCATCTTGCTTTTTGCATCTAATTTCATGTCAAGCCATTTCTTTTTTTTATTTCTGTGACGGTGCCCTAACGACAAATCACTATAGTCCTATAATATTCCTATAATACTCCGATATGGACTTAAGAGTGTCTGTGGTACTCAATAGTGAGTTTATAGTGACCTTATCATGGTATTTTTGTCTTCTGCAGTATCACTATAATATTCCTATAGGGAATTATAGCTTTGTTGGGATATTTATTTAGTATTCATCTAAAATGTATAGGAATACTATAGTTGTTTTTCGTAAGGGAACGCACAACAGACGACACTGCATTAACAGTTATTTTCTCCCATTCCTTGGCTTTAGCAGGACCTTTGGTTCCACTATTGAATTATATTAAATATTATATGCTTTGGTTGACTTATTTCTGGTAGTAGGACTTCAGTCTCTGAGCTGGTAGACTTCTTCTTAGTCTTCCTTGTCATTTTTATTAATGAAGCTTCCCGACATATGGGCCGGACGCCTAACCTTATATGGCATTATTGGGGCGTCAATTATGCAAATTTACAATTCTCATGAACGCGCGTTCATTTAGAACAGGTGCCATTCATCATGTTTACGCAGGTCATTTCCGACTGTTTTCTGAAGATACGAGCGTTTGGTGAATCTGACGTGGCACACTCGTATGAGTCCACCTCACGAAAAAAGTACGAGAAATTTACGATAAAAATACGAAAATGTTCTTGCATGAGGCCCATTCTGCTACATTACATCCATCATAAAGGATCAGCGATTGTGTGTGAAAGGGAGACTCTGTGTGCATGTCTGTGTGAGAGAGAGAAAGAGTGAGAGAGGACAGACACAGTGACACAGTCGGAGGGCAATGACCTTATTAACCCTCCTATCAGGGCCTACATTGTGTATTGGCCAGAATCGTTGACCTGAAGCATTAAACACATCAAACACACCAAGAGTGTCAGGACAAAATGATCAGAGCGAGAACAAAGGCGGTTTAGAGCCGAACAAGGAATGCTGAGGAGTGCTGGAAGTAGAAAAGGGAATGAGGAGGGAGAGATGGAGGGATGCCCCAAACACTGAAAGAGAGGGGAGTAAAAAGAAAGAGACATGGCGATGGAGAGAGGAGGTTAGGGGTTAGGAGGGGAGGGTAAAGCTTCAGTCAGATTACCAGACTGTTCACATTGAGGGCAGTTCAGACTAAATGATTGGTCTTGAGGAAATCCTTGCCTTGTCTAAAAGTTGTGTGAGAAGGGATCATACACTACCCAATTCTCTCAACGTCTTATGTCAAAATTCACAAATCTCACAAAAACATGACCAGTCAAAAACTGCTTAATACCACTGCTTGTGCAGGAGTATCAATACAAAACAACACAAACGTGAAATAGGCAATAGAGACTTCAAGGTCATGTGGAGCTGTACATACGCTCCAGTAAAACAAATAAATATAAAAGGTGTTTATTTTCCTAAATATGCAAAGTCATTAAAAAAACAAAAATTTTAATTTACCTATTCATCCAGGTGTTCTATTTTTTCTTGCTCCATGATACAGAAGCTTACATTTACATTATGTATGTATTTTGAAGAGACATTATTAGCAGAATAATGTTAATGAGGAATTTTGTATGAGACAATACATTTTTAAATTGCAATTGTGACTGATCCAGGCACAGTCCCATTTTATACTATTTTATATGAGACTTATTCCTCCAAATGAAATTGCATAGCAATTATCAAGATTGGAGCAAGTGGAGTTGGCAATCTGGCTGATATAAGCGCCTTCTTTTCCGGTTCATTTTCTTTTTCTTCCCCCTGTATCTAAACTCCCATTGGCTGTTGCCAGTGTCATACTCAGATTCTTTTCTTCCTAACTCCTATTTAGACCATTTAGTCCATTTTTATGTTTTGGGTCAAATTGAAGGTTTGTGGTGGTTGAGCAGGCTTTGTGACCTGATGGCCCGTGACACTCATTCACAACATGATGTATGATTTAAAAAATGCCACGGGTGTCAATCTAAATGCAAGGCATTCTTCTTAATTCATTTAACGTTTACTTTTTAAAAATATGCAGTTGCCATCTGGATCATGCATGCTTTGAGATAACTTTAGCTTTAACTTTGATGTCTGCACACAGAAAATCATTCAGCATTTGTTTTGACTCAAAGGGAGAGATTTTAACAACAGGGAGTGTGCAATGCTATTGAGACCGCTGGTATCACCCACATAATTGTAAACACATTTTGGAGACAGCCATCATCACAGGAGATGGGTCCTAATAATTAAATCACTCAAACCTCATTTCCCACATTTCTTTTGAATTGAAAAAGGTAAATGTAAAAATATTGGTTGTAAAGATGCTAGTAGAATGACAAACAGGAAGGAACGGTTTTAGTGAAGACTTGCGCTAAATACTGGTGTAATGTTTTGGACTATTTTGGAGTGCAGCAGTGGTTTGGATTCAGAACACTTGGATTATTCTGCATGTGCTTTTTGAATTAATATTATGGTAATTTTAGTTTTTACCTTTTTGGAACTCTAAAGAACCAGCTCCTGTTCACTCCAGTTCTTTTGGAGGACGCTGACATGTGTGTTATATGGACATACAACTTCACCAGTGTTTTGATGGACATTAGGATGAAAATTCATTTTTTGGTTGAACTATTCCCTTAAACTTCTCCATCTTTGTGTAATTAGTGTAATTCTCTACCTTTTCTTTCTCAGTTTCTCCCTCCCCCTCTCTATTTGCTTCTATTTCCTCTCTCTCTATGCTTTCTGTCTTTCTCTCTCGCCTTTGCGTGACTCCAGAGCTGCTTGCATGAGGACAGACATTCAACTCTGATGAAAAAGCTGGCAGCCCAGCCCACAATCCTAATTCCTCTGTTTTCTCCCCCCTCCCTTTTTTCCATCCCCAGCTCTTTACCATACCCCCCCCCCCCCCCCCCCCCCCCCCACACACACACACACACACACACACCCCACCCTTCCCATAAAATAGCAGCCACTAAAATATTCACCCTCCCAATAATATCCATGTCTCCTGGCACGCAAGGCTTTGAACACTGTCACTGTGAAAAGATCTGCTTGATTTACAACACGGTGCTACGCCATGCATTCTGTAGTCAATGGGGGATGGAGAAAGGTATAGGTTTGTTCCTAAAGATTGTTGTGTGCTCTTGATGAAAGTGTAATGAATAAAGAGGCAGTGGTTTATAGTGCAATGCTGTCCCCACAGTTTAGTCTTCCAGTTGTCTCACACAAGATCATCACAGCTTATTTGCTAAAATGTGAGTGTATTTCTTTAAAGATGCTATATGTATCATCTATAAATCATTATCACATTAATTTTGAGACCCAGTATAATCACTGTAAACAAATGAGACCACTATCAAGACAACTGGCAGCCTCTGCTGGCCTCTACACTGCACAAAATCTGCTCTATCTGCTCTCTCCTCACAAAGGGAGATTGCTTTATGGCACAAAACAGTAAGAGGGCGCTGTTCCTCCAGTGCAAACCAGCTTTCAGAGTTTCTGGCAATGGCAGATGGTGGAACAAGTGAAAGGCCGATGGAACAATCACTAGCACTAACAATACCACTGGCCTGAGATAGAAGCTATCAAAGCTATCGATTGTCACCACCATGGTCTCATTTCTTTACAGTAATTATACCAAGGTATCACAATTAATTTGATAGTGATGTATTGATGGCTGGAAATGCTACACAGAGCACTTTTAAGATTTCAGACAGCGACAATAGTAAACCTTCTGTCACTCACTCTCTCCCACCCACCATTTTGTTCTGCCTTTCTCACCCTTGGTCTCCCAGACGGATGTGATGCACCAGAATGTTTTTGACTACATCCATGTTGAGGAGCGTCAGGAGTTCAGGCGACAGCTCCACTGGTCCATGTGTCCTCCCCCAGTCCAGACCAGTAGTTCCCAGCAGCAATCTGGAGCGTCCAACCCGGACAGCAGCGCTCCAACCACAACAGGTTACACACTACATTGTTGTAGTATTACAAGACTTTAAAGGGATATGACATCACATGAGTAAAATGCAGACTTTCCTCTTAAACAATAAAAGTTTTAGTTTTGACATAAATTGCCGCATTGTGCTCATGTGTATCACATACTGTATATCAGTCAAACCCTAATAACCAATTACTATTTCATCAAATTCCTGTCCTTCAGCGGGAGAAAGATATTTCAAAGGTATGTCAGGTATGATTAGCTTAGTTGTTAGCCTATATGCACGGTGCTTTGCATCGTTATTTACGAATGTGTTGCGGTAAATGCAGTTTCCATTGCCCTCTAGTGTTCAGAAAAATTTTTTTATTGCAGCTTTAACCAAGACTACCAATACAACATTTGATTGCTCCCCCATCTGATGTGGCCTCTAACGGTCTATGAGGTTCCTATAACCAAAGTCAAGAAGCTGGAGAGAACAGTCAGTTCATACATCAAGAAATGACTTGGATTCCCGCGTTGCCTCAGCAATATCGGTTGGTATGGTAACGGTGCGCTGGAGCTGACCGTCTCTGGCATTACCGAGGAGTACAAAGGTAAGGTAGGTAGGTGCGCCAAGGTAAGGCTGGACATGACCCTGACTGAATCCCAAGACTCCACAATACGAGCAGCTGCTCTCAGGATGGCTACAGGGAGGAAGTGGGCCCCGTCTGCTCTCAGGCATGGAGACATAGTAGGTCAGGTGCAGCATGGAAGAGCCAGTTTTGGTCTCAGAACAAGCAGACCTACATGACACAAAGCAACATCTGGCCACATTAGAAAGCTCATGGTAAAAGAGGTGCGACAGCAGGAGGAAGCAGAACGATGCCCAAAGGTGCCTCACAGGCTAAGCAGGGCCAATGGACGAGATGGGAAAACCTGGAGCATTGGAAACTCACCTGGAGGGATCTTTGGGAGATGGAAGGAAGCAGACTTAGCTTCATCGTCAGAGCCACCTATGGTGTTCTTCCCACTCCTAAGAACCTTCATGTCCCCTCTGCCAAACACCAGCAACATTAAAGGAATAGTTCACCCAAAAATGAAAATTCAGTCATTATCTACTCACCCCCATGCCAGCTGAAACTCGGGTAAAGTTTGTTAGTCCATACATCAGGCCCTGAGCTCCACAGCGGAACGGCGTAGAAGCCTTCTCCAAAACAACTGAAGTTGCTGGGGACCTGACTTGACCTGACTTCACGGTGAAAACAAATAACAGAAAATAACCATAAAATGGCTCCATGCAGCTCGGCCAGCATAATGCAAGTCTCCGGAAGCCAAGCGATCCCAAAGTGACTTGAAAAGACTGACATTTACACCATTATTTAGCTGAAGTCGCCACTCTAGCTGTTGAAAAGCTCACGTTTGCGCGCACCCAAGATAAGACAACGAGGAGAACTACATGTGTAACTCTTCCTTGAATTACCAGAAACAAGACTTCAGTTGTTTTGGAGAAGGCTTCTACGCCGTTCCGCTGTGGAGCTCAGGGCCTGATGTATGAACTAACAAACTTCACCCGAGTTTCAGCTGGCATGGGGGTAAGTAGATAATGAGTAGACTGAATTTAGATTTTTGGGTGAACCATTCCTTTAAGGCACATCCTCACCGGCTGCAGAACACATCTCACCCAAGGGCATTATACTTGGAGGCACAACCAAGTCCTCGGGCAACTGACGTTTATTCTGGAAGGAAGGAGGAATGCCATCAACGCCCTCTCTCCCCCTTCTTCTGGCTTATCATACAGCACAGCCTTTGTACCAGCAGGACAACTCCGAAGGAACCCATCTGTAAGAAGGGAATCAAGCCTACTGGATACAGCCCGAGATTGGAAAATGCAGGTCGATCTAGACCAGGAGCTCACCTTTCCACCAGAGATCATCATAACCAATCTCAGGCTGGATCTTGTGGTCCACCTCACAGAAGTCCATGTACATCTTGGAGCTAACTGTGCCATGGGAGGCTGCAGTTGGTGAAGTGTACGGACGCAAGAAGCTGAAGTATTCAGAGCTAGCAGCCGAAGCAGTACAACGGGGCTGGAGAACTCAGGTGCTCCCTGTGGAGGTTGGCTGCAGAGGCTTTGTAGCCACATCAACCACCAGGCTGTTGAAAGGGATGGGAGTCCGGGGACAGGGCCTCCGACAAGCCGTCAAATCGCTGTCCGAGGCTGCCGAGCGAGGCAGCAATTGGATCTAATGGAAAAGAAAGGATACCTACTGGACTGCAAGATGACCACCAGCCAGCAGGAGGGGTAAAAGCAGAAGGGGGTGCACCTGGGACACCAGACCCACTAAAGACTCGGGCAAGAGCTGATTACTGTTAGAGGGATTGTAATATCAAGTCCTTTGAGCTCAAGTGAATTGAATATGTAATACATGTGAGCAAATGAGTCTGGTGGACTTTGGCCAACCTGGGAACTCTTGCGTGGCAAACCTATGCTTTACCAACCAAGCTAAACTCAAAGTGATGAAGCAAGCAGGCTCATAGAGTCTTTATAGCTGTGTCCCACAATGGCACGTGCATTAAAGTTTTTTTTTATTTTTGGGTCGGACCGACAGAATAACTTATACTAGGGTTGGGGTCAATTCATGACTGAACTCATCGATTCCAATTCAACTGAGGAACTGGAATTGGAATTGAAATTTGAAAAAACCTAAAGGAAACAGAATTGGAATTTAATTAGATTTTGAGGAAGTTTAATTCAGTGAAATGCGACATTTTTTTTTTTTTTGCTTTTTTTCCCCCACATATCTGAGATTACGTGCAGTGTTATATATTATGAATACTGAATATCATAAAATGTTAGTTATCTTTTTTTATTTGCTTGGAGGCGGCGCAGCAGACAAAAAAACGCTAGATTTTGACTAAACTTGGGGGCATGTTGCGTCTCACTACTCTGTTTCACCATTTTCAAACACAAATTGGCCCAAGGGGGGAGCTACTATTACAGGTCAAAACAAGCAGACACATTGGTTCCTGATTGGCCCAGACAGAGACTGCATCATTCGTGGGGGACAACATGTTTACTACTGCCTTGTTTCATATTTTTATACTGATTCTACTGTGCTCTTGTGAACTCCCACCACTTTAGAAATTGTTTTATACGCTTCCCGAGATCTCCTCACAATTCTGCTCTGATGTGCATTGTCATCTGTGGGATCTTCTGTGTCTGCTTCTGAATCATGTCCAATCAATTGAATTGGCCTCCAGTCAAGTTGCAGAGATAGCTTCAAGGGCATTCAAAGGAATTTGGATTTCGTGTCGTTTGCGTTTCCGTCCAACACTAGTATTTCCATGCTGTTTTCTAAAAGTTTCCCGTCCACACTAATACGCAAAAAATATAGGAAAACGGTGAAATCTACCCTATTGGGCATGCGCAAGCCTCCGACCCATGACGTTTATGTTGTTACCACCATGGTTACCACTGTTTACGGAAGTGTTGTCATGGCTGCAGTAGCAGCCATGACAACTTAAGCGCCAACAAGATGTCAAAATCACGACAAAAGACAGGCAAAAGCGAGCCGACGAACAGACGACGAAGTTGAGCTGCTTTTGAAAGTAACGACCGACTACAAGACGCCAAAGCCACAGAGAATATAGACTGGGAGTCTTTTGGGAGTGTGACTACCGCCTGAGATCACATGACAATCCCACGTCAGCGTTTTTGAAAAGCTCCATTTTCGCCGTCCACACTACAACACGAAGCCAGCTTTTTCAAATGTATCCACTTTGGAGAGCTTTTTCAGAAAGCTCCATTTTTAGTGGTTGAAAACGCCGTCTTAGTGTGGATGGAAGGCCAAAGCGGAGAAATAAAGATATGTTTTCAAATTTACCTCGCTTAGTGTGGACAAGGCATCAATTTGGAGTACCAGAGGGGTTGAATAGGGCTACTTAATGAATAAAAAATTTCAGCTTTTCACCATTTTTAAATCCACTTTGACATTATGCATAGATCAGTGAAAAAAAATCCAAATTTTATCCATTTTGTGTTGAGGCTGTAACACCACAAAATGTGGAAAAAGTCAAAGGGGTTAAATACTTTCTGAAGACACTGTATGTGTGTAGACTGTTGATCATGCGTGTGTGCATGTTTGCATCTTTGTCTATATATAAGCTATATGTGTGAATATAACTTCTGAGCACTTGTGTGTGTGTGTGTGTGTGCGTGTGTGTTACAGGTGAGGACTATGTAGTTGGCGGTCTGTTCAGTTATGAGAACTCGGACGAGTTGGCTCCATTCTTCAGCCGCTGCTTCATCGCCAGGGTCCGCTGCCTCCTGGACAGCACCTCCGGATTCCTGGTCTGTGTGTGTGTTTGAGTGTGTGTGTGTGTATGTGTGTGTGTGTGTGTGTGTTTGTGTGTGTGTACAATCACTACACTGGCTCCCAGTCAGCCCCAGAATCCATTTTATCTTTAAGATCACCTGGCGCTGGCCTTTTAACCCTCCCTATAGCCAGAACCAAACAGGCTGAGCAGGCAGCGTTTAGCATTTGGAACAGAAACAAAACTCCAGATGGTTTTAAGGGAAAATATAAAGACATACCATTTTACTGCTACATTTCACTAAATTCTTTTAACCATACTTTCACTCTCACTTTCTTGTATACCGTTTACACTCACACTTTTTATACTTATATACTTTCAACTGTTTTTATTCGTCTTTGATGTTTTTCAATCATGTTTATAAAGCACTTTGAGTTGCATCATTGTATGAAATGAAGCATTTCTGGGCCCATTTTGTAGTTTGGTGCTGTATTTTTCTTATTCCCACAGATAACTGGGTAAACACACAACGTGACATCATGTTGAATTTTTTACATACAGCTACAATGGAGTTTGATAGCAGAAAATGTTCCAGCTATCTGATACATCTTTGGTAAATGGCAGGTTTTGGCATCAGCCCCTCAGAATCAAAGAGCAAGGGCTTCTTTCTAGAACCACCATTTTTTTTACCAATGTTCAACAATCATATAGGGAGAAATCCATTGTAGAAGAGGAAAAGATACCAATTTTTCCACTGACAGTAGCCTCAATACATGCAGTGCAGCCACGTTTTGTTAGCCTGGTAAGACGATCCTGATCACATGACCTCACATTCTGTTTCGCTCCACGGATCAGTCTGGACTTCTAGCCGCCCACATCGATTTCAGTGGGCGGGAGTACTTGCCTTGACAGACAAACTCCTTCAGCCAATCAGCGAATCCAAATTCAAATCCACTCGGAAGAACGGCGAAATGTCTTTTCCGCCGAGAAACTCCGCTAGTGCATACTCTTGTTCTTGTTTAATTGTTGTTATTGAGTCTATTTCTGCAATAACTGCACTTACGGCTGTGTTTACTCTACTAACGTTAACGTTACCGCTCGTTGCTTCGGGAGACGCCATTACTGTTTTGCCAGCGGCGGCCTGTATTTCACGTCATCAACTACAACGCAGTCCCTGATTGGCCCGGTTACGTCATCAACTACGACGCAGTCCCTGATTGGCCCGGTTACATTGTAATTTCAAGAAATCGATGTGGGCGGCTGGAAGTCCAGACTGATCCGTGGAGCGAAACAGAATGTGAGGTCACGTGATCAGGATGGTCTTACCAGGCTAGCGTTTTGTCGCTTTTTCTTGACCGGAAAAACTCTCTTGCTCTTGCTCTTGCTATGCTATCGCTATTACTCTCTCCACCTGCACGTATAACACACAGCTGAATGCAACAAGTTCATGCCTGTTCTCCGGTCAGAGGCATTCTTTACAAATAAGATGGTGTATTGCTTCAAACACAATCTGTATCAAATAATTATTTTATATTTTATTATTATTATTTTAGTCATTTTTGTAATTTAAAGGTCCCATATTTTACTTTTTTTTTTGCAATTAACACAGTTCCCTGTGGTCTTTAAAAAATGTTTGAGAAGTGTGTAGCAAAAAAAAAAAAAAATTCTCAATGTCTCCATTGTAAAGAACAGGTTGTTTTGATGTGTGATTTCATGCAAATGAACAACTGCTGTGATTGCCCACCTCATCAAAGGGTTAGACTTTAGGCTCTGACAAGAAAAGCTAGAAAATGAGACTGTGAGTTTATGGAGTATTTTGCAACGGTTTCAAACGTGGCTCAGCCAATTAGAGCTGAGAACTGGAACTAACCGTTTTATAATACCATGCTCCTTGCTCCGTAGGGCCAGCGATGGCCACCCCACAGCCTCATAAAATGCATATCGTCAGTCCTGAGTGATGTCACTAGGGGCTCCAAATCAAAACGGCTTGTAGAATCACGTAATTTTTAATCTAGGAAACTATGGCAAAATGGGAGAAGTTTCAGATTTCACATTTTCTCAGCTACAAAATACGGAAGTGCAAAGGAAAACCGTTTTTTACAATATGGGGCCTTTAATGTGTTTTGCCTTTAATGTGTGTACAACATGCAGCTCAAACAACCGGATTCCACTTAAAGCTGCGCTATGTAATTTTTGCACGTTGGCAGCCCAAATAGCACTGAGAGGGCACTCTTTGAATATTGAGGACAATTACAGGATTGCCCAGAAATCCTGTAAGGTTTCCTGTGTGGAGCAGATTTCACACCAGTGACCATACCCATTACCAGAATTTAATTTGGACAAATATTGTGAATCTACAAGATCTCAATTAGTGGGAATGGGAAGCTCTTCCTTGTTGCAGCCCCACTTTCTGATTTAGGCTGATTAAGATGGATAGATTTTTACAGTAAAATATTGCCTAGTGCAGCTTTAAATGCTAACTGTAAGTTTATTTCTCTTGCCTAGAGCATGTAGTTTGGAGGTATAACTAATGTTAACTGTGCTTTCCTTCCTCCTCCCTCATAGAGCATGCAGTTCCAGGGCAGTCTGAAGTTCCTGCAGGGCCAGAAGAAGAAGACAGAGTTGGGAGTGTCACTGCCCCCCCAGCTGGCACTGTTCTGTGTGGCTATGCCCCTTATGATGCCCTCCATCACTGAGCTGAAGATGAAAGGAATGGCTGCCCGAGGCAAAACCAAGGGAGGTGCCGGCAACACATTGGAACGAAGGTGAATATTTGGGGAGAGTATACCGATGTACCAAACTTGTTACATTTTCAATAAATTAGGACAGTGGGATCACAGTTTACCCATCTCCTTTGTAGTGTTCTGATGTTGTGGTGTGTGTAAACATGCACCGGTTAATTTGAATATTTACCGACAGTGTGGTACATGTATACATAGATCGGTCAGTCTGTACATTTAGCGCCGATGTGGCAAATGTAGAAATAGTTCACCAAAAATTCCCACGTAACCCGGTTTATCTGCACATGCGGTTCATGTGCGGTTCACCATCCAATTGGTTTAGCCATCAGTTCATAAGCCTAGCATAGGCATAGCCCCGTCTTAAAAACTCTAAGAGGCAGTCATAATGTTGTGAATTAAGTTTTTAAAATCTGATTAAATACATTTTGTTTGCACTGTTGGTTTGGCATTATTTATGCAGTAATGTTAAATATTGGTTAATTACACACTTGATATTATAACGGGCTAAGCCGCGGCGGGTGCCGGATGACCCACTCCAACCTGACGGTTACTATATTTCCTCTTTCCATAAGTAATTAACCAATAGTTAACACTACTGCATAAATAATGCAAACCAAAATTAACATTGTAAATGGCAACGTGTGCCTGATTTTCTAGCCCGATTTGAATCTGAGCTAGTCGGGATTGGGGGGGGCATTCGGGCCTGAGAGTCGGTGCAGAGTAGCCTTTAGTGTAAACGGGCTGAAGATTGCTGTGACCGTTTGGCCCGACACGGCTTTGTCAAACATGTTTGAGTTTGTTGGGCCAAGTGTGGTCGGGCTCGTGCAGTGTGACTCACCAAAACTGAAATCTGAGTGACACTGGCAACAGCCAATGGGGGGTTAGATCCAGGGGGAAGAAAAAGAAAATGAACCGGAAGAGCAGTCACGTTCAACAGCAACAATGCCCCCTCATGTAGATTTAGTTGCTCCACTCTTGATAATTGCTATACAATTTAATGTGGAGGAAATGGTATGAAATGACAGTGTGCCTGGATCAGTCACTTAAGTATGCAATTACAAATTAAGTGAAAGAAGTCTTGTACAAAATTCCTCATCAGTGTTATTCTTATAATGGCGTCAATGACAGAGATTTTTTATGATCTTATGTCATAGAGGGGCACACACTTGATGAGGTAAAGCCAGATAAGGCATCGCCTGAGTTCTAGCACCATACATTCCATTCAATCTTGCGAAAACATGCGCTCCCATGCTACACAACACCGAAAACATGGAGGTGGACCACTTTTCTTTCTATACCTTGTCAAGGTTTGCCGAGATTTGAGTCAAAAAAATCAAACATGTTTGAAATAATGGTGATGGTCTTGATTGGGAGGCAAGAGATTGAAGTCCTGAACCCACACTACAAGATAATTTGTATGACAGCTCAAAACTAGCGCCAACTTGCTCTAATTTTGAAAATTGGTCATCATGGTAAAATAGTGGCTATTATAGTGCTAATACATATTTGTGTAAGATGTCCCCAGCATGAGGTGAAATATGATTGTCAGTACTATAATGACTGACCTCCGCCGAGTAAGATGATGTTTTTGTTGATTCCCATAGTGATAAGAAGCACCACCCCTCCCGAGGGTCATGTGACAGCAGCGACTTCCTGCTTCTAAACTGGAGCAGCTCCACCCCTTCGCGAGGAGAATCATATCACCATTACAGCCCCTGGACTCCGCTCTGCAAAGACCCCGCTCTGCGATACCGTAACGACGGCTTCTGTCCCCAGGATGAACCCCTCAACTTCTGCCTGTCCTCACTGGGAGGAACAGGAGGGCCCAAAGCTCCAGGCAGCTCTCCACAGCACCCCTACTCTTGGGACTCCCACAGAGGGCAGGCCAGCTTGGCTTGGAAGCACCCTGGAGGAGGGAGCTATATGACGGATAAACAGGGCAAGTACCCAACCTCTCACCAGGGAAAAGGTTTTCGAATGTCCCATAACAGTGCGTACAGACACGAGGGTGGCAAGCTGTATGGAGGGGTTCCCAGTGATATGGAGAGCTACTCTGAGAATGCAGGAGGAGAAGGAGGGATGAAGGAGGATGGTAGGTACATGTTTGGACTAGACTGCTACAACAGTGTGATGTTGCCTGAGACTGCCATCAAGACTGAACATGACTCCGACTCAGAGGACACAGGGGGGAGTCTGTACACTATTGGACACAATGGGGCGTGGGAGAAACATCGCTATAGCAGCTCCACATACCCTGAGCACCAACTCCAAGTAAAGACTGAGACAAACTTCTACAACCACTACACCACCTGCCAGAGAAGCAAAGGCAGCCTCAGTCCTTCTCCCATCAATGGACACCACAAGTACTTGTACTCTGCTGCTGTTAGCAGGCTGCCCAAATCCCTCTTCAACAACAAAGACCTAGGACAGTTCAGCCCTTATAGAGTAGCTGATCCTCTCTGTGGCAACCAGGGGGGGGACTGCCTGGACCATGTGTATGAGAATGTCAGCATGGACCACAAAGGCTACAACAACAGCAGAATGAACCACGAGGAGAAACTGGATTACGTGTTCAGAGGTCACAGCGTGGTCCAGTCAATAAAGAGGGAACCTTTGGACTCACCGCCATGGTCTGACAGCAGCAACCAGGACATCGGGCAGCTACAGAGAGACATACTGGTAACCAACTGTGGCATGAACACTTTGGTGCAGAAATCGAACCCTTACATCTACATGCAGTAATTTCATAAGAAATATTAATTTAAGGTACCTAGCTATGCCAGTATGTGTTGACAATGGCATTATCCACTTTTCACCACTGAAAGTATTGAGCGGATGCAGTGTAGCTGGAATTTAAGGTGCTACCTGTATCATTATTGTATCAAACAGTATATCGTTGTCAAATTAATTGTGATTAATTCTGCCAAAATGACAGCACTCCATAAATATCTGTTTCAGTGTATCCCTTCAGTGTATCCCTTGCCTTTATCCCCACCATTCCAAATGAATGACAAAATCAGAGAATTAAGGGTTTACTTTATTCTCTGATTTTGTCATTCATTTGGAATAGCAAACACCCACACCCCAGCAGGGATTTTCTCCAGGGGCCCAACTTTATTGTAGGTATGACACAAACTTCGATATTACTACTGGGCAGTGAATATCCATTGCACTGGAAACATTTCCACCTTGAACCTTACCATCCTATCTGGGTAACAATGGAAACGGGATCATCTAACCCTATCTCCCTTCCTGCCCTTGTAGCTGCAGCGTACCCAATTTCTTGTGCCCCAAACCATGTAGTAATGCAGTAGTTCATCACTGTATGAATATGGATTAAATTCAGGAAGCACTCTGGAATTCAAACCACCTCGCTCCTCGACCCAACTGCAACCATTTGCAGCCAGTCACCTTGTTGCTCCACTGACCCATGATAACACATTCCAGATCTGGCATAGAAAGCGCTTGGAGTGTTTTAAAGACCTTTTCATGAATGATTGCTTTGCTTCCTTCTCTCAACTATCACTTTTTCAGATTGCGCCAAGACATTATGTGCAAATGCCAAAAACCCCAATTCCCTGCATTACCTCCTAGTACACCCCATAGACATATTCCTCTCTACTAACCCTACACTTAAAGGGGCAACATCTGATTTTTATTACCTAATCTCCAAATTAGACGGGTCATCTATGGCTACAATAAGAACAGCATGAAAACAAGACCTAGACCTAACCATCTCAGGTGAGACCTGGAGGAAATACATAGACGGATACAAACCTCAACTATGTGTGCCTGCCATGCACTTGTGCAGTTCAAAGTTATCCATCGTATCCATATCCCCAAAACCAAACTAGCTAAGATGTACCCTCAGGTGTACCCTACTTGTGATAAGTGTAAGTGTGCTTATGCATCACTCCTTCACATGTAGTGGTCTTGCCCCAGCTTAGCTGAGTTTTGGACCTCTGTCTTTAGAGCATTATCAGAAATTCTCAGCTGCCACATTGAGCCCAATCCTCTATGTTCCCTCTTTGGCCTGGCATCAGATGAACTACATCTGCCGCAAGCTAAACAAGACACCCTTTCCTCTCTTTTAGCACACTGAGTTATCTTACTCAAATGGATTAGGGACATGATGTCCTGTATGAAATCTGAGAAAATCTGTTATACCAATCAAGGATCTGAAAACAAATTCTAGAAAAGATGGAGCCCCTTCCTGACGCTCTTTCACTTCTACTGAAGTTGTAGTAGTTGTAGTTGTAGTAGTGTCTGCTGCCCCCTCCACCCTTCTTTTTTTTCTCCCCCATTGGAGCTGTGCCCTTTTAGAATGTTTTGTGTGTGCATGTGTGCCTGCATGTGTGTGTGTTTTGTGCTTATGCAAATGCTTGTGTGTAAATGTACGCTTGATGCGTGTTTGTGTGTACATGAGGGGCAATGTAATTAGTCCAAGACTATGGGTTGGTTGCAAAGGCACAAACTGCTTTTGTAAATGTTGCCTGATTTGTGTGATACTGACATTGAACAAAAAGACATTTTTAAAACATTTATTGTGATACTTTGGGTATAATTATCATGAACAATTATGGTGGAGAAGATTGGTAGCCTCTGTCACTCCAGTGGTATTACTATTGCTATTGTCTCTCCAAATTAAGACCACATTTCCCATAAACCCCGTTGTTTCCTATCCCCATTCTTCCTCCTTGCCATTTTGGCTTTACTGAATAGGCTAAACACACGGGAAGTGATTTTTCCATTGGCCTTTCACTCCTTCCACCATCTGCCATTGCCAGAAACTCTGAAAGCTTTAGCTCCATTTGCACTGGAAGAACAGTGCCCTCTTCCTGATTTGCGCCATAAAGCAATCTCACCTGTTAAGCAATTTCCCACCAAATCTGACATGGTAGCACAAAATGTAAAATACAGCGTAGAGGAGGCCAGTCTTCTTGTTTGTTTATGATAATTATACTAATGTCTCAAAATGAATGTGGTAATGGTTTATTGATGGTAAAAAAAAAAATCTTACTCAGGAGCCTGCCAACAGCCTGAAAAGTGAAATATTCAAATAGGAAAGGACAATCGTGCTGCTCACTGCTTTTTATTTGTTTAAGAATATAGAATGTAATCCGAGGTTAAAATATTTGTAAATGCTATCTCAGGTTACAGGGATACCTTAACATTTTCCATTTTATTTTTATTTATTTTTTTTTTTATCTTTTATTTTTCTTCACCAGACACGTCACGAGGTGAAAAAAAGGGTAATGCATTGGCTCATCAGCTGACAGCAAGCAGTACCCAGTGGTTTAAATGAGGAATGGGAAAAAATGCTAGCAGTTTCAAGGGTAACTGAAGGACAAATGGTAAAACGTTTTTCTCATTATTTGACAAGTGATTGGTGAAGAAGAAGTAACAAACAGGGGTGGCACGGTGGCCTAGAGGTAGGCAGACAGAAGTAGAAGTGTATTGGTTTGATACCTACTACTCAGAAATTTCATATGCTCTGATAAAAGCATCTGATTTGAAGCAGGTACATGTGCAGATGCGAGAATAACACCCATGGAATATTTTTTCTTCTGTCTTCTTTGAAGTTATATTATGTGTACAAGTTATGCTTGTGTGTACTTTAGAGGGATATGTGAAAAGACAAATTCTACTTGTGTAAACCAGGCAATGAAATCCTAATCATCATCATCATCATCATCATCATCATCTAAAATTCTAAATGTCATGGTACTCCTTAAACACATCAATAACATGAAATGGGGAAGATAAAGTATTTCAGTGGAAGTTTTTGTATGACGGTGTGATAGAGAAAGATTTTTTAGGCTTGATATCACTTTTTAAACAGTGTTTGTGTGTATGACAAATATATATTTTATATCTTTTTTTTGTTGTTTAATCTGTATAGTACAGAATACATGAATAATGTAGCATGCTTTAATATTTGAAGTTTTGTCTAATTTGTTTCATTCTAGTTCTGTGTTAATTAGTTAGTTAATTAGTTCTGTGTTAATGATGAATCAATAGGGAAATTCATTTTCAACAATTGATGAACACAAAATCTGAAAGAAAAAAGAGAAACTATATAATTTTTACTGTAGTCATTTAGAAATGAAAATTTTTGATTTTCTGTTAATTTATTACTTAAGTTTGTATCTTATATTTGAAGACAGTATTCAGTACTCACTTTAAAAAAAACATTTTAAATCATATTTTCACACATCTCTATATTCCATACTCAGTGTCTGAACTTTCTTGCTCCACCATCTCTGTTTTTGTAGTTTTTGTTTTGTGTCATATAATAAATTGTTTAAAGCAGGAAAATGATTTGTTGTTCCTGTTTTAGATTTAGTGCAGGTTGCAGGTGCAGCAAGAACCTTTTTGTGGAGATTTCACTATTAAGTGCTAATTCTAAGTCCTAGTTGAAATCAGTGCTGTCAGTGGCCAGAATTCACTGGGGGTCCGGGGGCATACTCCCCTGGCAGAATTGTTTTTGCAAAATGTTTCATTTT
This sequence comes from Centroberyx gerrardi, assembly GCF_048128805.1. Classification (NCBI taxonomy): domain Eukaryota; kingdom Metazoa; phylum Chordata; class Actinopteri; order Beryciformes; family Berycidae; genus Centroberyx; species Centroberyx gerrardi. The sequence goes on along the minus strand of NC_136009.1, from coordinate 1,380,339 downwards.
GACTCCTTCCCAATGCAGCCAACAAGTCCTCTGTTTTTGAAATGAGGTAGTTGTCCAACTGTAACACTGGATTTACTGTAGTTTTGTAGTCTCCGCATATTCTCGCTGTTTCATCTGGTTTCAGTATGGGAAAAATGGGGGCGGCCCACTCTGAAAATTTCATATGCTCAATGATGCCTTCCTTCTCCAATCTAGTCAACTCGGTCTCAACTTTCTCTTCGAGGGCATATGGTAGGGGCCTGTCTCTGAAATACTGTGGCTTGGCATCAGGGTCAGCATACGTATATCTTTGCTACAGCTCTCGCTAAAGTGCCCAGCTCGTTTTTGAACTCATCCCCATGTCGTGAGAGCAGAGCCTCCAATTCCTGTTGCTGTTCTATTCGCAGGCTGAAAATGGCCTTCCAGTCTAGCCGAATATCCTTGAGCCACTTTCTCCCCATCAGATTTGGGCCCTCTCCTTTACTACTAGCAGTGCAAACTGCTTGGTCTGCCCCTTGTAACTGACTTGTACGTCCATCTTTCCCAACACCCCTACTCTATCTCTGGTGTAGGTATATAGCTTTATTCTTGTTCGATGGATTGCCCCCCCTCCCATCTTCCTGAATGTGTTCTCATTCAGAATTGTCATACCTGCACCAGTGTCTATTTCAAAATCGATTTAATGTCCATTCACTGACATCTGCTCTCTATGGTGGTACTCTCTCATCTTCTTCCAGATTATACAACATGAGAGCGTACTCTTCCTCGTCCTCCAGCATGTGGGTGCATATTTTTCCTTAGTCCTGCCTAGCACTGCAGCATTTTCTGGCCAAATTACCCCATTTGCGGCAGTCATGACATACTGCATCCATGAACCAGCAATCATGTGCTTCCTGCCACATCTGAAACATGATCCTCAGCAGTATAAGTAGGCTGCCGTTTTGAGGCGCCAGACTGTACTTTATGAATGGGTCCATCACCCCTGTCTGCTGCAGCTCCCTAGCTGCTGTTTCCATTGATGTTGCTAGCTCAACCGCCCTGGTCAACGTTAGTTGGTCATCCATTTCCAACAACAAATGTGTCTGAATGTGGTCATTGTTAATGCCACACACCAGTCTCTCCCTAATGATGTCATCCAGTGCTGTCCCAAATTCACAATATTCAGTGAGCCTCCTCGGTTCAGCGTCAGTTCAACGATGTAACCGACTGTCCCTGCTGCCTCACGTTTGAATGGAATTTAAAATGCTGAACAATGACACCGGGCTTTGGTGTGAAGTGGCCACTCAAAATCCTCAGTAATTCGGTTACTCCTGGTTTACCCGGTTGACACAAATCACAAGCACGTAGACTTTTCCACCGCATGCACTCAGGAAGATGGCTTTCTGTTGTCCCACATCAGTGATTTTGTTAGCCACAATGTAAAACTCCAAATGTTCCACATACTGCATCCAGTCATCAGTGTCCGGGTCAAACTCGAGACTCGTGATTTTGCCGTACATCTACATTTTAGTCGAGACTACAATACAGACTCACTAGCTAACTCCAATGTCTCTTCAACAGCTCTTATCCATCTGATTACAGTCCAATATATCCTCGTTGCCAATGTAATAATGTGTATGGTGTATGAGAGAGAGAGAGAGATCTACCAAGCTAAATGCTGATATGTTGACCATGTATGTATTGCTGCCAGGCAGCTATATTGATATATATTTAGGGGTTCGAGCACATGTTTGTAGCTAATTGTTGGGATTCTTCTTCTGCTTCTTTTTTGCCGCTAAAAGCATCTGGACCTCAGAAACCGTAAGACCCACAGCAACAAAACTTGGCAGATGTTTGTTTGAATGAATGGTCTGCCGCTACTCAGGCAAAAAAATTTCAGCCAGATGGTAGCGCTATAGCAACCCACTTTACGTTTTGGCCTATAACTTTTGAACCGTTTGACTTGGGTCAAGCCAAGTCAGGTGAACACTGTGTAGTGAATTTCCGCCATATTGCATTTTCGCTATTACTTTATCACTTTTTGCCTCCAAAATTTGTACACAGCACTACCAGACTAGGCTACACAAAGAGTGCATGTTTTCCTCAATTGGTTTAACGAAATGGCACCAATTAACAAACAAACTTGACCAGGGATGTGGCTAAGCAGAAAAATGGCCATAATTCATTGACTGTGTGTCCAATCTTCACCAAACTTGACACTTCTGTTGAATAGTGTTCAACAACTACGTGTGCAAAAGCACTTTAAAATTGTCCAATAGAAACTTGTTCTTCTTATTTCTCATAATCGGATGTACCAAATCTGATTAAATTTGATACACATACTGAGTGGAACTAACCAAAATCCAAAATTTGGTCCAAATTACTTCTGGTGGGCACGGCCTATGACATTTTAGCTTACAACTTGGCTTGTGATTGGACGATTGCTATGAAACTTGCTGAGCTCCTCAGCTCCTCGGTGAAAGTAAGGCTGAATAGCAGCGATAATAACCAAGTCATTGTATCTTTAAGTAAGCCACTGAAAACAGTAGAAACTCCATTCAACTTTCTAAATACTCATTATGGCACATTGATCAACAGCATAATATTTCAAAATGTCAATTTTCATAGTTTATGAGTTATATAATACATTGATGTCGATGAGCTATATTCACTTCCATTGCATACTTAGGCATTGTTTACAGCAGAATCTTCTTTCAAGTTTTTAAGTGCTGATTAAAAGTTCTTCTAAAAGTCATCTTCAGTCATATTGGCGTGTTGTGCTCGAACCCCTCAATAAATTACAATATATAGAACTCTACGTCACATCTGCTGACATCCCCCTCACAAGGACCAAGCACCGAACCTGGGATGACAGGGCCTTCTCCATTGCCGCCCTTTCCCTCTGGAACTCCGTCCCAAAACACATCCGATACTCTACACTACCAGTCAAGTTTGGACACACCTGATTGAATGTACTATGTTTTTCATCATCTTAAAGCCATTTTGATCTAAAGTCTTATGCTTATGCTTGAAATTTGTTTTTTAGACAAATATAAATATTGAAGTTGATGCCTTTGTATGAATTTCTTTCCAAAGCCTTTCCAAAGGGGCTACTTTAAAGAATCTTAAACATAAGATCATTTTGATTTGTTTAACAATGCATAATTCCATTTGTGTTATTTCATAGATTTGATGTCTTTGCAATTATTCTAAAATGTGAAAAATAGTACAAATAAAGAAAAATGCATGTGTCCAAACTTTTGTACTTTCACTCTCCATTTTCAAAACATCCCTCAAAACCCACCTGTTCAAAATTGCTTTTAATATCTGACTCTCTTTCTTTCTCCTGCCCCATTTTTCTGTCTTTTCCTCCTCTGTTTGACTGCTTCTTTGTTACTGACCACTACTGCTTCTGTTTGTTCCATGTATTTTTTTTGTACCTTGCTTCATTGACCTCTCCCTTGTTTTTGTTTCTTTAATTTTACATAATTGGTTTTACTATCGTTTTTTGTTGTTGTTGTTGTTGTTGTTTTTTAATAAAATGTATTTATTATTTTTTATACTAGGAAGTGAAATAACACAGTGACTATGAAAATTATGGGCCTACTTTTAAGTTATTTTGAGCCATATCATAGAACTACAGTTATTCTTGTTCATATCCCTTCATTTCTGGGTACTGAGAACTATTAGATTAATTGATATTTTCTGTATAAAGTACAAATTTTTAGTAGATGAGCAAAAAAGTTTGAGAGATAGCCAGAAAGGTAGCAGTCCCCAGGACATTATGCTGGAAGTTGACTGCTCCTGAACTTCATGATGATGTGAGGCCAGTTTGATAATCCCAAAGAGTAATGTAGTAAACCATGTACTACACTACATTGTACTGTAACGCATCCAACAAACAAGCCCATGCTGGGCCACTGTGGGGTTTTTTGTCGGCAGTGTGGGCTAGGGCAGACCCATACTAAACCCACGAGGGTCCACTGTGGCCCCACACAAGCCCAAAAAGGGCTTGTTTTCTGGGTGGTACTTTTCATTCTGGTTCCAGTAATGTCAAGTTTCGAATGGGGATGTTTCCCTTTGTCTCAACAATCTGCATTGGCCACAAATGAGACAGTGCAGTATTAAACAGTATTAAAACTGTGTTTTATGTTTTCATGTTGACAAAATGCACTAATTGTCAGTCGCTTTGGACAAAAGCGTCTGCTAAACGTAATTTAATGTAAATGTAATGTGTTTTAGTCATTTTACTGTAGCCATAATAACAATTCCATAATTATCGGATTTTTTTTTATTTTTTATAAAACTGTGTTAGGTATCTTACTCCATCCAATGTCCATGGAAACATTACCACTGGTTGTTAGACATTTTATTGTAACCAATTTTCATGATAACAGTAGGCCTACCAAAACTGTGTATTAGTCATTTTTATGTACCCAGTAGGCCTATCTATGATAATAGTATTAACACAGTATATTAGACATCTTTCGGTACCTAGTGTTCATGATTGCATTAATAGAACTGTATATTGGACATATATCTGAACTAATATAATATAATTAACTTGTGCGCACAAGATAAAAAAAATATCACCTTTCGGGACTTTAGGGGCTCCGTAGAACCCAATGTTCATGACAACATTAATAAAACGTGTTTTAGGCATCAATAAGATTAATACAACTGTTTATTCCTCATATTTCTGTACCGGGGTGAAGCTGCTGCTCTTCCGTCGCAAACTAGGTCCGTCCTCAGTCAGCTGCTGCTGGGCGGAGTTCTCTACCAGGAACTGGACCTATACGACACTCAATCCATGTTGGAAGCTAGTGAATAATATGATATTTTTATAGATGTACGGTGTATTTTCGCCTCATCCACGTGTATTACTTAAGTAGGTAAGACTGTTTGTTTCGGCTTGTACCCCAAGCTTGTTTTACAGGCGGTGAAACTGTGGTCGTCGTAGGGCCTTTTCCCCGTTCATCCTCTGTCCGACTTGTTAGCTTAGCTTGTACTGTTAATTTTGGAATTGGAGGATTCAGTTTATTATGCTGATGTCAACGTTGTACAGTTTGATTTGTTAAAATGGTTAGACTGCTGTCAAGTATTAACCTAACTGCACTGAAAAAGTATGGAAGCGAAAAGGCGTTGCTAGCCAGTTTGCTAGCTACCTTATTTACATTTGTCACCAAGTCCCGAGTGCTTGCTATTCTCTCTTGCATAGAGAGAACGTACGCCAAACTCCATTCAAAATTGGCAGTTTATTTTTTACCTTACTAATCGGAAAACGCGCATGCATCCTAGAACGTGACTTAACATATTTTTCCGAATCGTGAGGGTCTACTGGTGAATTCGGCATATATTTGCATTAAGTAGCTCTTACTTCAATAAAATGTTAACTTTTGTAATAGGTTCACACTGCTTTGGCTACCGCCCACTAATTTACCGTGTATTTTGGGGGTCAATTGTGGGAATAACATGGGAACCAATTCTAAAGGTAAAGAAGACATGCATAGTGGATTGTGTTTTGACAGATTTACCAGTGGGATCTAGCTATCTATTCTTGTGCCGATAAACAAAGCGACATTAAACAGACATAATATTGAATGGAGATCGGTGCAGTTTCTCAATACAAGAAAGTCCGGCACGTATTGACTAATGGTTAGCCAACTAACCACATTAGCTGGTTAGCTTATTTACAGCCTCAACTCACCGCTTTTGAGTAAGTGAGCATAGGTTCTGTTTTTTGATCAAACAATATCCTCCTTTTGTGTAGAGCCCAATCTTTTCCTGCTACTACTGCTACAGAAATAACCCAGCACACACTGGACACGTAGCTCTGCTCGATGTATCTGTAAAGTGTGTTGTGATACTAATTGTAAATGTAAAATGTCCTTAAAATAAATTTCGATTTTTATTTGGAATCACTGGCAGAATCATCAGTTTACTATGGATCATGACTGTGCACATGGCTTTGAAAGGAAACTGCAGTAACAAAATTCTTCTAACCAATGGCTTTACCTACCTTGACTGCTAAATGCTCTATGAATTCACTCCTAGATTGCCATAGAGGTATCTACTGTAAGTCCCATTTTGCAATAGAGATATCCACCTTTCAGTTAGGACTGGTCCCAGAGCACTGGTGCCATTGATAGGCAGAATTTGACCATTGCTCTTTTATAGTGTCAACCATGTTGTCTTAGCAATCCTGATCCATGGCCTTTTCAAGTAAATGGTTATTTTATTCCACAATGGTGGTCACCTCACTATAGCAGTATTACAGTGGACATTGTAACCCGTCTTCAGCAAACACTTCTGAGTAGTAGAGATGAGACAGAAACAAGACGTATTTAAGGGTTTATATCTGTATTTTTGTCTTCTAACCCAGAGTGTTTGTGTGCATACTTTGGTTTAGAGTGGTATTTGATACTGCCCAGCGTTGCTATGGAGGAGACCAATCGGGAGGCAGTTGCAACGGCGGTGCAGCGTGTTGCAGGAATGCTGCAGCGATCAGACCAACTGGACAAGGTAGAGCAGTACCGCAGAAGAGAGGCCCGCAAGAAGGCATCTGTGGAAGCCAGACTGAAGGTGATGTGTTTGTTGGGCTGTTAACCCACAGACAAGTTCAGTATACACAACTTAATACCTTCCTTCCTTTCTTTCTTTCCTCCTTTCCTTCCTTCTTTCCTTCATTCACTCACTATGTTCTTTCTCGCAATGCAGTCCCAGCTATATGGTCTTGGCAAAAGGCTGACCTGTTAATTAATTTATTCACTCTCCCATTTGCTCATTCATTCATTCACTCTCTCACTTAATAAGTCACTCAATCTGTATCACCCAATCAAACTCACCAACTAACAAGCTGTCCACCTGTGTCCACCAACGACCTCTTGAGCTGGTGCTAGCTCTGGCGATGAGTGCTTGGGTAGCTGCAGGTGCTGAGACAGGTGGTGAGCACTGGGAGGAGATGTGCTTCTGCTAACAAAATGGGGCAGTTTATGGTCATTAAAGTTACTTGGTGATAGTAACCTACTCACCAGAGACTCCCAGAACAAGAGATGTTTCTCCAGGCTTCCATTTTCTTAACAATGTTGTGATAGTCTGCGCTCTTCATGTCATACAGACATGGATTTTCTATTATGAGCATAACAAGTTGCTCCATCTTTGTTGTTCTGTCTGTTGTTTTGTCGTCCTTTGATCCTGATGTGATCCTGCCCACCTTTCAACCTGATTGGTTGGTAGAACTCTAAGTGACATCGATGAGCTATGCACTTCAGCTAGAAGCGAGGCGCCCATAGTGCTGGCTGCTGAAAAGAGGTCAGGTCCATGTATTGGGTCGGGAGCGTTGAAAGCGCTGTCTTTTCATAGAAAACAACAATGAAAAAATGCCAGTGCTTAAAAGACAGGTCCTCCGGTGGATGTGGCCCCTAACTGTTTGCAGATCCAGCTCACCAGCACCCAGGTGGAGACACCGCCAACTAATCTTCTTACTATCTCTTCATCCCTTCATTCATTCACACTTCTCTTTCAACTCCAGGCTGTTATCAGTACCGTCTAGATGTTCATACATTCGCTCACTCCCACAGTACATCCTTCCTTGAAAACTAGCTAAGTGCTAGTTACATGCTTGCCAGCTGTGAGTGTCTTGGCAAATTATGTAATATAATCAAATCACCAATAATACCTCTCTGCTACAACGTAACAACTTATGTTACTTCTTGCATGCACTTAGCAAGGCCTACTAGGCTAACGTTACATCCTCAACAAAGGACTCACTTAACAGCAAAGTCCAAAAACAACATGCAAAACTTAAATGAAACAACCTAATGTTGTAAAATGACACGGCTTACGTTAAAAGGAATCCAGGGAATTTGAAATGAATCGTCTACTAGCTAGCCAGACTTTTCCACAACCAATTTGAATTTTAGAGAAATGTGAAATTTTCCAATATGACTGCAGAGAAAACTAGCGTCAGCAGGAGCCGTAACTTACTAGCCATCGGCTAGCGTAGAAAGGTTACTGCATTTCAGACATGGCAGTTCAACAAGAACCTAATGAAAATACTACAGGCTTTTAAACACATTAGCGCATGGAGATGCTGGCCCTTCTGGCAAGCATACAGTAATAATGCTATTAATAATGTTTCTCAATGTCATCTAGGCAGCTATCCAGTCCCAGCTTGATGGCGTTCGCACTGGACTGACCCAGCTGCACAATGCTCTGGTGGATGTTAAAGACATCCAGAGCTCACTGGCTGATGTCAGTAAAGACTGGAGGCAGAGCATCAACACCATTGAGAATCTGAAAGACGTCAAGGACGCTGTGGTCCAACACAGTCAGCTGGCCTCCGCTGTGGAAAACCTCAAAAACATTTTCTCAGGTAAGTGAAAGCAATGTATGCATAGCTATGATGGTAAGTTTGATTCAACCTGAAAAATGTCAAGGATGCTGTGTTCAAACACAGCTAGCTGGCCCCCATGGTGGAAGACCTCTAGAACATCATCTCAAATACTGCAGATCTGAAGAGACCTGGAAAATGGCAACAAAAAATGTACTTATATTTATTGATCCTTTAGGGGAAATTGGATCATTGCAACAGCATAGAATAGGATATAGATTGCAATACAAAAATTTAAAATTTTGATCACAGTTTTGTCCTCATCATGTGAATAGATTTCCAGGCTAGAAGGAATTCCTAATATGTCCTAATATACAGGTCGTGTAATGCAATGGCAGGAAGTATTGTATCATTGTGTCCATTGTGATTGTATAGCAATTAGTTTGTACTTAAGAATACAATAGTGTTGTTCCTAACATGTATAACTCTCTGAATTACAGACTCAGAGTGACATATTTTAATAAGGGTTTATTCTGCAAATGATAAATAGTTAGAGTTATGCGTTGGCTGTGCATCTGTTGGTAATAGCTGGAAATGATGTTAATGGGTCAACTGATTCAATAATATCTAATACAATATAATCAAGATCAATAAACATACAAAATAATTCAATATCAATACATGGCTAAATCACAATAATTTATTCATTCCATCTGAAAATGTATCATAGTAATCATTCTGATAATGCAATTCTACTACACACTGTTTACAACCTAGCTTTCATCCCCATTCACAAAAAACAATTCATTCATATTTACACCAAGCATCATACGGTTGCCATGGTGACCGGTCAAAACATTTACTACTACTAACAACTGACAACTTGAAATGATTAGCTAATTAGCTAAGTGAAAATATTAGCTAATAAAAACTCAACTAAACGGTTTGATGCACATCTGGAAAAATACATTTACATTAGTTACATCGGGTACATTACTATATACATGTGAGAGTGCATTAGTCTCACCTGCAAATGATAAATAATTAGTTATGAGTCGGCTGGGCGTCAGTTGGTAATAACTGGTAATGATGTTAACAGCCAACTGAAAAAGGAACACAGCTCGAGCTCATAGAATAGCAGTGGTGCTCGTGGAACTACTGAACTACATTCTACCAACTACAACTTCATGTATCATGTCTTTTGGGTACTGCACATAGAGATACAAAATAAGAAATGGGGGGGTATCTGCTGAAGCAGAGAGAAATGCAAAGCACAGAGACTTTCAACATGCCACAAGGACCTAAGCAACCTTGCAGTTCTGTAAGTGCTCAACAGCTCAGTTATGTAAACCGGAGCCAGGCCATGCAAAGCCTTATAAGTAATCAAGAGAATCTTAAAATAAATTCTATACTTCACTGGCAGCCAGTGCAAGATGGCAAGAATATGCTTTATGTGGGACCTTCTACTACACTTAGAATAGAATAGTATAGAATAGAATAGGATAGAATAGATGTTTATTGTCCTCAGAGAGGAAATTTGTTTCCACAGCTAGTACAGGTGAAACACATAGATACACTGAAACACCAACACAAAAAACATACATTTACGGCATAACACATCAGGCATACAGTTAGAGGGAGAGCCTGGCTACAGTATTCTGTACTAGCTGTAGCAGAGCCAAGGCAGTTTGGCTGAGGCAAATGAACAGGGCATTACAGTAGTCTAGTCTTGAGAAAATAAAAGCATGGATGATGCGCGTGTTGATACGTGTTGGTTCTAACATGTATAAGTCTCCATCGTGGTTGTATGACCATTGGTTGATACAGTAGAATATCATATGTGTTGTTTCTAACATGTATAAGTCTTCATCGTGGTTGTATGACCATTGGTTGATTCAGTAGAATATCATATGTGTTGTTTCTAACATGTAGCCTATAAGTCTCCACCGTGGTTGTATGACCATTAGTTGCTACATTAGAATATCACCAAGTACATTTCTTTGTTTTTGTCTTCACATGAAAGCATGAAATATGACCAATATTATCAGACACTAACAAACAATAACAACTTGCGCTATACTAATCAGTTCCTGAAAGACTCTATTTACTTCTGTTTTTCTAGTGTCGGTCGGTCGCTCTGTTCACCACTTTTGGTCATGTGTGTGAAAGTGTGCCGCAGGGGGTTACGGCCGAAATACATGGGACACGGACGTGGTGCGACACGTCTGCCGCAGAATGCCCGCAGCTGAGTGCGTCCAGCATAATCAACTGAAGCTGCTACACGGACCACGGAAGCCGCGCGCACCCGCGCGGGCATCGCGCGGCTCATCTCTAGTTTTGCGCGTCTGGTCTATTTTTCCCCCTCTACGCGCCGGCCGTTAGATTGCTTCCACAAAATTCAGTGTCGCGGGGCTGTGAGACTCTTACGGCCGAAATACATGGGACACGGACGCGACGCGTCACGTAGGCGGGGCGGAGCGGGGTTTTTTACCTGCTACACAGACTCCGTCTTTGTAGCGTGCTGTTGCGTGCCAGCCGTGATTTTCTGAGGAGATATCAAGTTGAGTTTTGCCAAGTGATAATGCAGTTGGTTATGCAGGGTTTGGAAGTGTAGGCTATATTAACTGGTACTGAATTAATTAACTAGATCGTTTTAACTACAGGATCATGGATACACATTGATTTGATTGATTTATTTTAATGTGCAATGTAAAAACACCCACAAGGTTGCTCTGCTGCGTCACATTGCCTCTGGTACAATGAGGTATTTATTTTAATCATTTTTAAACAGATTGTACTCGTTTTTTACACAGTTCTATGGAGTTTTTACCTGTTTGAGGGCCGCGTAGCTGCGCGTAGAGGGGAAAAAATAGACCAGACGCGCAAAACTAGAGATGAGCCGCGCGATGCCCGCGCGGGTGCGCGCGGCTTCCGTGGTCCGTGTAGCAGCTTCAGTTGATTATGCTGGACGCGCTCAGCTGCGGGCATTCTGTGGCAGACGTGTCGCACCGCGTCCGTGTCCCATGTATTTCGGCCGTTAGTCTTGTTTTCCATTCAGAAAGTCACCTGTTTATTTACTTCAACCCGGCTAACGGAAGCACATCGAATTCACATTTTATTTTTTGCGACATTTCAAAAGTTTGTGTAAAATTTGCTTGACAGTCGGATGGAAACATGGCTGTAGACGGGGTGGGAAGTATTGTCCAAGATGGAGTTCAATTTGGACCTATCTCCAGGGCAGGGGTCGCGTTAACCGAATATTGTCCGTCATTGACGGAATTATTTTAACAATGACGGAAAAATCTGAAGGCCGTCCGTCATTTTGACAGATTACACTGAGGGCGATCTACCCTAACGTTAAGTAATTCACACGCAACACTGTCAATAACCACATGTAGACCACCTGTAGTAGACCCCCCTGTCCAGTTGGTGGCGAGTGTGCATATTAATTAGAAGGAGTGCATGCTGCGGGATTTCCTCCAGGTGAAGCGAGTGCTTGCAGGATCGGGAAATCCCACATTCAGAGAGTCTTGCCGACTTCTGATCACTTCCCTGGGAGAAATGTTCCCCGACTTCAAAACTCTGGCTGCAGTGGCGCTGGTAATTCCAGTCTCCAGTGTGGCAGCAGAGCGCGGGTTCAGCCTTCAGAACAAAATTAAAACGGCCATGACAAGCCGTCTGTCCGAGGCAAAGACGCAAAACCTAATGACAATCGCCTCTGCAGCAATCTCCCTTGATGCGTTTGATTACGCTCAAGCGAGCACCCAGTTTAAGTCCATGCGGACCAGGAGGAAGGTTTGAGTTCAGGCTAGGCTACAGCAGGTCAATTGAGTTCAATTTAATTTCTTGTAAATGGTTTGTTCATATTTTAATTGTAATTGTCTAATTCTGTAAAATTGCATCATTCATATTTGCCTGTTTAGGACGGTCGGTGTCTCCGTTTGTTCATCTTTTCTCTCTTACTAGTGCAGTGCCTGTTCGCGCCGCTGCTGCACAGAGTGCTGTTCACTTGTTTATTCAAAGTTTATTAATATTGAACGTGTCGCGTGTCCAAATTGCACCAAATCCGACACTGCACGTCCTTGGGTCCCCAGCAATACACCCGCCAAGTGTGAAGTAGATCGGACGAACTGCAGCCGGCGTTTTTTTCGTCAGAGCGGAGCGCTTTCAAAAGTTGAGAAATGTTCAACTTTTCAGAAAAGCGCCAGATGACGTGAACCGCTTTTTCCCAGCCGACCAATCGCGACGACAGAGACGCTGGCCGTTTCCCATAGCAACAACAAATATGGAGAAAGTGAAAGTGCCAGTGGAGAAATGGGACGTTGTAATAAATGAATTTCTGTTACCGCAACAGCGATCATAAAGGCAGTATGGATTATACTGGACATGTATTGGAAATATCTGGTAAGCCTTTGCTTGTTGCACAACACTGTTTTGTCTGCTAGAAGTGAACCAGCTGGTTAGTGAGCTAGCAGCTGCTCAGCTAACGTCAGGTGACGTTGCCGTGATCCGCTTTTTATTTCTCCTCACAAAAAGCGCTCCAGGCAGTGCTTTTTCCACAAAAAAAACGCTATGTGTGAACACAGAAATGATAATTTTACAGACGTTACAAGTAGCACTGTTGTCATCTTTCTTCGTGAAATGAAGCCACACTTTGGACCGTTTCTTCCTCTCCACCATGACTCTCATGATTCTTGTTGCAAGTTTCCAGCAGCGTAGACGCAGAGTTTGACGTCATGACGCATGAGTTTTTGCAATGCACATGCGCAACTAGGGATGCACCGATCCGACTTTTTCAGTCCAGATACCGATACCGATAACTGGGCTTTGGGTATCGGCCGATACCGAGTACCGATCCGATACCAGTGTTTAATTAATAAACTGTAGGCTATGCCTCACTGTGTGGAAGAGACTGGGATCATTCTTTTATGTGTAAGGCAACATCAGGCTTGACTTTAACATTGCTTTCCTAACTTTGTAAAACAAAATGTAACAAATAAATACATAGATATAAATGTACTCAATTGTTATTTATTATTAAAATAATAAATAATCGTGCTCCAGCAACTTGGTAAAACATCTTCAAAATTAACAGGAATTACAATTCAAGTGTAAACCTTTTAAATGCAGCAACAAATTGGTCAGGAATTAAAATTCCAGTATAAAACAATACAACTGCATCAAATGAGAACAAAATGTAAACATTAAATCACAATTAAGTCACAAACTAGTGCAAACAAACTTGATAAATTAAATCACAATTCACGCAAGTAGTATAAACAAGTAACTTGGTAAAAACAAAACATTCAAAATATGCAGAATAAGCCTAAATTACTGAAATAACTCTGGCTTAACTGGTAATCTTGCTTTATGAAACAGCCCTCAGAAAAAAAATCAAGGTATGTTAGTCTGACTATGTGTCGGCCGAATGGAGCAGCAGTACCTGACGAACACGGAAAACACTTTAAATCGTGTTGTGGCAGGAAACAACGTTGACCTACAGCCGAGTCCCCGTAAACCTTGGATTTATGAATGGAGTCTGGCTGGACGCGCCGATTGTATAATTGGTGGAAAACTACTTTACCTCGCAGGTTATATGGCAGCCTGCTCGGCCGCGCGGTGACCCGGGAGAGTTTAAACATATAACCGAGACAAAGTATTCATGCAGGTGTGTTTTTAACTACCGAGCATCAGCACCGACCCCCGGTCAGCTCACCCCGACCCCGGCTCTGTTATGAGGGTTGGGCGCCAGGTTAGCTTGTTAGCCTGGATGCTAGCTGCGGGAGGCTCGCGCCCCACGAGCGAGAATTCAGTGCGGGAGACGCTGCGCGCGGCAGGCGGGATCCTCCGGGATCCTCCGGAGCTGCTGGACCGGAGGAGCCACCGTACGGACCGAAGGCAAATGGCCGGGTCTACCGGCGCGCTGCTGACGCATGACGTAGTATGCGCACGTAGACATAAACATAGAATTGAATTGAATAGATCGGCCCCATTGTCACCGATACCCGATCCAGCTATTTGAGTCAGTATCGGACCGATATCCGATATCAGTGTCGGATCGGTGCATCCCTATGCGCAACTGTCATAAAAACATGCCGGCATCGATAAAAGGAATTGATAACCTCGGAGGCATGCGATTCCGATGGATCAGACAATTTGGAACCGGTTCTTAACTGGAACCGGTTCTCGATTCCCATCCCTACTTATTACTGACCATGTTCTCTCTCTATGTTTCCCCCTATGTTCTGTCTTTCCTTTTTACGTTGCTGTCTCTCCAACCTCCTCCCTTTAGTACCAGAGATAGTAGAAGAGACCCAGCAGCTGATAGAGCAGGCGGAGCTGCTGCAGGCCCACCGGAAGCTGATGGACCTGGAGTGCTCGCGGGATGACCTGATGTACGAGCAGTACCGTATGGACAGCAAGAACGCCAGTGACATGCACCTCATCTGCATCTACTTCGAAGACGTTAGTTCAACACGCATATTACACATACTACGGTACTAGGCTGTTGAATTGTCACTGTGAAAGACGTGAATCTCACACATATCATAAAGAGGAAAGTGCCCTGTGCACTAGGGATGCACTTATCTGGATTTTTGGAGCTCATACTGATTTCCGATATTCTGCCACCCTGCCGCTGCGATTAGGACTTAACCTTAATGGTATGTGCTCCAACGGTTGAGCCACTGGGGCGCCCCCATTCTATCCCATTCTATTAAATAGAACAGAAATGTTGATAAAGGGCCTGAGTGTTGAATATCTTTGCCTTTTTTAAATTATTTGTAGAATAAAGAAAAAGGTTCTGCACTGATTGAATAGCTTTTTCATCGACTGTCTTACACTGGTAAGTCAACAAACATTCTATTTTGTAGATTCCTAGAGACACATTTTCATCTTTAGGCTAATTGCCAAATAAATAGGATATAAAATATTTAGAAGTAGTAATAGGAGTTCTTTTATTTAAGGTTTATTTCAAATCAAGTTCAAAATCATCCCGGCTGCACCTTTCCCACCCCCGCAGGTTTGCCCTTGGTTGATATCGCAATCCCCTGATTTAGTCTAAGAGTTTATGTTATAAATTGCCTACTTTTATTGTCCAGGAAGATTTGAGACTTTTTAGTAATCAGGTAGTCCAAAGAAATATGAAGTCTAGATGCAATTGACAACTGTTTATTAACAGGCAATTAACAGGCAAACTTAATAAATTCCAAATCTTTTACGCAAAACACAACTCTGCCAGCTCAATCTAGTTGTTACTAAAACATTCGCCAGCAAAAATAACTTTTGTCAGCATAGATTTTTCATTGCGGTTAGAAACACCCATTGCTACGAACCTTGGTAGAGTGAGGTTCACTCTGTTTTAGAGATAGAGCGCCATCTGGGCAAACTTAATAAATTCCACACCTTTTACACAAAATACAGTTCTGCTAGCTCAGTCTAGTTGTTACTGAAATATTCAAGGGCAAAACATTTTTTTTGTCACACATAGACTAGCTGCCACAGTTGCAAAGCCATAGCCACCTAACACAGGTTGACTGACCTGAATGTGGCTCCTTCCTGCTGAACAGGTCTTGTGCAGTAGGGAAAATAACTGGCTTCCTTACTGGCCTCCTTCCTTACTTATTTCAGTCCCAGTATTTAGTTTTTGGAATTATGGCTGTTTCATGTCACTCTCTGCAGTTTGCAGGGCAGGCAGGACTAGTATGGCAATACACATTTTGTCCCATTTGGCTTGCCGTAGACTAGACTGAATTATGTGCGCCTGTGATTGACAGGCAGTAGGTAGGCCTCCTCACAGAGAGCTCACCTGATTGGTTGAGGCCTACCAGGAGCGGTGAGATTTTGGAGAGCCTGAAAACAGAGGCAGGGGCTATCACAGAGGCCTGATCTTCTCTCAGACCTTTTGAATTACTCATAGCTGAAAAGAGCTAGAAGATCATAGCTGATTTTCGATAAGTAATACAAAAATAAATAATAATAACAGCAATACAAAAAGACTTGCCTACCCCAGCTTTAAGGCGTCTAATAGGCTGACAATCAATTAGCCTTTATTTCAAAGAAATAGTCAGCGACCCAAAATGTATTTTAGGAACACAAAAATGTAGATTGTATCAAAATAACATGTTTTTGAGTAGGCTGATTGGATGGGCTATATTTGCTAGCATAACAGACAGTTCGTTCTTCATAGGCTATCAAATGAAAAGACTGGCCTAATTTCAATTTCCAGAACATAACAGGCCATGAACTACACATAACAAATAGGCTAAATTAACCATAAATAAATAGTAAATAAAAGGCTGACTACAGGCTACATTAAAGGGCAAGAAAAATGAATACGCTTGTCATAGGCCTGGTTGTATGCATTATAGGATAATGATTGCATCAGACCTCTTAACTGTTCTGACAGACCTGAAAATAAGAATAGGCATGCAAAAGGTGTTGCTTATTTCGTTCTTCAAAATAGACACAACGTGGCAAAAGGGCAGGCTACGAAACATATAAAGGCTAAAGCCTGTGAAAGAAAACCCTGCCGGGAAATCTGAAAGTAATATCAGGCAGTAAAGGCCAAATGAAAAGCATTTTCACATAAGCTTCAACAAAGTTGCAATAGCTTAGGCCTGGATTCTATGGCTTACTATTAAGCATCGATGGCAGATTCTTTTAACGAAGAGTAGCATCTCCGCTTTTTCGTCCAACAGTCTGTTTCTCTTCTCATCAAGGATATGCGAGGCATTGCCGAACAAGCGCTCGCTATGCACACATAGAACATTAGTGTTTTTGCGGACCAATAAGGCACAATAGGCTATTATAGGAATAATTCACCCAAAATTGAAAATGTGGTCATTATGTCAGTTGAAACACTAGTGAGTATGCTCACGTAACATATGCCTACAGTTTAGAGTTCCAAAAAGGGCAAAACATGACCATAAAATGACTATAAAATTACCCTACCCCCATTTCCACCTGATCGCTGTAGGGCGGTCTGGTGGGGATCTAGGGCGATCTGGGATCTGAGAGTCTTGCTGCCTTCATGTGCCCCCTATAAGCTCGTACTTCCAAGATTGACAGTCGTAAATAGGCTACAACTTGTAGCCAACATGTATACAAGTACTTTTTTCTGTACTTTTTTCTGGCTTGCTGCTACTGTAGTGACGGTTGGCGCAGTGCAGAACAAGTATGGAAAATCTAGGAGATAATGAGGTGAATATTGGACTTTTGGACCCACAGTGCAATCGTTTGGCTTCAGAATACTTGTATTATGCTGCACGAGCTGTTTGGAGTCATTTTGGAACTGTAACGAATAAAGCCCCAGCAGAAGGCTGACACGGAGCTGTGTTAAATAACTCGCTGTGTGTTATGTGGATATACAAACTTCACCGGTGTTAACACTGGCATGATAGTGAGTAGATAATGACCAGATGTTCATTTGGGTGGGTCTTCGATTTTCTTTCCAGAAATAGGCTTAGCGTAGGACTATTCTAAATTATATAATTGTATTATTTTGGTTGGTTCTAAAGGCCTTATCGGCTTTTAGAAAGAAATATGGAAAAATTCTTCAATCTTGTATTTAGAGTGACTAATAGCCGATTTTGTTTGCGGGCCGATCGATTGGTGCATCCCTACTGTGCACAGCTGTCACATGTTGCCAGAATGCAGCAAAACAATGACTATAACACTGTAGGATTACTTTACTTATAAAAATGCAATTAAGTGATACGTGATACGCATCAGAAGAAGAAGTCCAATCTTGAATGATATGGAAAAATGATATGGAAAACTACAGGCAGGAGAAAGGAGAAACACTCCACAACCTGTAAATATTGGACTCTGAAGTAAGTGTAGTTATTTTATCAATTGTTAAACCGGACAGGTTGATTCCTTCTTATTCTTATTCTATTCATCTTTTAGTCATTGTTTAACCGCATAAGTCTGCTAACAGGACATTTTCTACCAGCAGTGATATTTTCTAGTAATTGTTGCACATGGAAGTGCTCTCACATTCCATTGAACTTTGCATCAACTGGTTTTCTATTTCTTTCCATTCTATCCCAGGTTCAGGCATTGTCAGACGAGCTCGCCAAGCAGCTATGGATGGTGCTCCAGCGGTCCATGGTGACGGTTCGCCGTGACCCCACCATGTTGGTCTCTGTGGTTCGCATCATCGAGCGTGAGGAGAAGGTTGATCGACGAATGCTGGACCGCAAGAAGCAGACTGGTTTCATCCCACCGGGGCGACCAAAACAGTGGAAGGACAAGATGTTCATGGTAAGGGGAAAGAAAGGGAAAGTGGGAAAGACAAGATAAATGCTATTTAGATACTCAAAGTGATGTTTATCTAATTGTTGCAATTGCTAATTGCATGCTAATTGTCTTAATTTGCATGATCATGATAATGGAGTTGAATGTCTCTTAGATTTCCTTTTGTGATTGGTCAATCACAGCCATTGCTTATGTAGGTTAAGTGCAAGTGCAGATAAAGTGCAAACTTTGCCTTGGGACTGTTGCTGCAAATCAAACTAATACAAACAATTTATTAAATTGAATCAATAATCCAGTATGAGGAGTGTATGAAGCCAAGGCAGCACCTTCCTTATTCTCTCCCTCTAACGTCTCTAACACTGTACATTGCCTCTATGTACAATGTCTCTATCAGGCTGCTGTATAGGGGATAGGGGATGATTTCACAGGGGCCATCACATGACGCTACCCCGGTAAACACTGGAAGCATTGTGTTACAGTTTTGTTCATAATGTGAATTTTGTGAAAAAGGACCACCCTAACAAAAACCTCTGTTTTACCTCTTTGCTAGTAGTAACAGTCTTAATGTAGAGTCTTTCCAGTAGCTGCTGTGAAGGTGGAATTTTAGAAGAGAGAAAATGAAAATAATCAAGCATCATTTTGTGTCCAAAATTGTCAAAACTGATAAATGTTTTTGCAATATATTCTATATAATTGGACTGAGGATTGTAGCCATTATTGTGAATTAAGCCAAATTCCTCAGCTTTAAAGTGGCTTAGTGTTCAAAGCCAGAAGTATAAAGTAGTGTAATACTGGGCAAAGACCACTTGGGTAATGTAACTGTAATCTGATCTTGTAGGCTATTTAAGGATTGGTTATAATGATGATGTAGATATCAGTGATGAGATGATTTTCTTTTTTAGTTCAAATGTGCAATCCCAAACCGTAAACCTATGAACTGTTCAGCGTCTTTCACCCGTTTCTCTGGCAGGTCTTGGAGGGTACAGTCAGCACCCGCATTGAGGGCACCCAGGCAGTGACAAGGGAGGTCGACAAGATGTGGCTGGTTCGCCTCCTGGAGATAACCAGGAAGTATGTTCTGGATGACCTCATCATTGTCAAGAACCTCATGGTGCAATGCTTCCCTCCACACTACAACACCTTCCACAGGTAACAGAACATAATTATATTTCTGTGTGTAAGTGAACATATAAATGTGTTTCTGTTTTTGTGTCACCATGTGTAACTGGCCAGTCACACATGAGATTATTTAATACATTATATTCTGAACATAAAAAAGCATTTGATAAGGCTTGGCGGCTTGTGATGATGTGTCCCGGCCAACCAGCTATCCCTACACAACAGTCCAAGATGTAACCTCCATAATTCTCAGTTACATGGACGATATAGTCCATGTAAATGAGATACTGAGATACTGATTCCACTTGATCAACAAAACATGTTTTTTCATCCTTAGCTTTCTCTGCATAGTTTGTCTGGATTGTCTACTCAGGGACGGTATCATGATACCACCTAGTATTGTACATGCAGTAATATAGTATCATATCACAGTACCGTCCAAAATCAGTATGTTGGTATGTTGCACGCATTACTGGATATCCCGCCTTCACTTAGTTGCTGAATGGATTCAACCAATCAAAAGTAGGAATTGCTACATGTAAACAGAGCCCACTAGAAACACCTGCTGTGTTACTCAACTTCGACTGCCATTAAACTTTTACCATATCCTGTGGGCGGCACGCCAACATGTCTAACTTGTCTAATAAATGTTGCAAGCACAATTTCTGAAGTGGTTTGAGATTTTTGATATTGTGCAGTGATCAGCCCGATGAGTCATACCCATGGAATGCTACGCAAGCTACGCCTGCCGAAGAGTCTGACATCTACGCATTGGCTAATTATAAAATACATCTCCCAGCGAAAACGACTGCTTATAGAGTTACTTTGACTCACCAAGATGGTGTGTGTGGGTCTTGTGGCTCTCTCCCTGCAATGTATTCATGGCAATGTAAAAACAAAGTATGGAAAAGACACGTTTCTTCGTCTTGTACATGGAAGCTGAACTTCAAAATAAAAGTCCCCCTGTACGCTGTGAAATAATATAAAACTTCCATGGTCAGACTCTATGGGAGGTGTAACTTGTGTAGCACTCCATGGGTCTGACTTGTCGGACTATGGAGAGATGAAACTTGAGTGGATATATTGTTGGGCATTTCCTCCTTCTGTTGTATTTGGAACCTGCTAACAACTCTCTCAAGCGGAAGTGCTCTCCCCGGGCTCTAAACTACGGGGACAGAAAGGATATGTGTAGTTCCAGTCAAAGTTCAAGTTACGTACTCCCAAGTGAGGGTCACCCCCAGAGTCGAATCAGGATGGATTCAGCTCTGGGCTACCAAGATTGTGAAACTCATTAAGCACATAGAGCAACTTGCACATCATTTTAAGCAATGATGAACTCCCTTGAGTCCAGGTTTTTGTTTGACAGCAAATATATGTATGTATGTATGTTTCAGGTTTTTCTGTCTGTACCATAACGCTGTGTCGACTCGAGTCAAGGAACTGACCTCTGAAGACTTGGAGGCTAATGAGATCGTCTCCCTACTTACCTGGGTCCTCAACACATATAAGAGGTACACACACACACACACTCGCAAACCATGTTTATACAGATGACGCACACTACACACTATACATCATATGATAAAAGAGAATCTGAAAAACTGATGGTCTGAAAACGGTAGCTCGGTATTCTACTGTGGGTATATTAATTCTTTGCACTTTGTGTTTGCGTGTATGCACATATTGTCAGCTCTCATTTGGAAAATGGATCAATTTCATGTTATGGTAAGGATTAGGTATTTGGTAGTTTAGGTTAAGTTGGGGATGAGTTAGGGATGAGTAAACAAACTATGTAAACAGGGTGCCCTCACAAGTGTAACAATGCAAATGCATACATGCTGGCAAATTTAGTATCTACTTTCTTTTAAGTCATTCAGTCATTTCTGTCTTTGAATTGCTGCTATAAATTCATTAAGTCAGGTCAGATCCACGCACAAGACAATGGAAGGAAAGCTTGACTGTCTCTCCTTATATGGGCATGTCTCATAAAGCAATTAACTCAATATTTAAAGCTTAACCCTGCCTCCTAGACGCACACACACAAACATGCACACACACACACACACACACACACACACACACACACACACACACACACACACACGGCTGCCTGCAGCATGAAAGGTTAGGAATGGCATGCGATCTAAGCTGCTGTGGCTAATCCAGTGACTGCACATCACTACTACAGCGCACATAATGTGCTGAGACTGTGTGTGTGTGTGTATTCACACATCGCGTGCAGAAATCGCTAGGATTGAGAAGATTAAAGCACCGCTCCCTTATGGCCTTTTAAAACAAAAGCACTACTAGAAACACACACAACACACACATACACATAGCACTTGGCTAATATCAAATTCTTTGTGGCATGTGGTTCTACCATCTGAATGGCAGACCCTGAGTATATGGAGGTGATAACAGGCTGTGAATGAGAGGATATGGCTCTCTGGAAGTTTCCTGATAGGATGTGGTTTATAGTAAGGATATATGGCAAGCCGTTTTAACATAAAATGCTTGCGCTTGACTATACATAATTACATAGATATCTACAAAGGCAATTTGTAGACTGTATTACACTAGTCCGCAAACATTCTATTTTGTGGATTACTGGAAACAAAGTTTCATCTTTAGGCTAATTGCCAAATAAATATCCTACAAAATATTTAGTAGCAGGCTAAAACTTACTGGGAGTTATTATTGTATTTAAAGTTTGTTTCAAATCAAGTACAAACTCAGCCCGGCTGCACCTTTCTCACCCCCACAGGTTTGCCCTCGGTTGATATCGCAATCCCCTGATTTAGTCTAAGAGTCTATGCTATAATTTACCCACTTTTATTGTCCATGAAGATTTGAGACTTTTTAATAATCAAGGAGCCCAAAGAAATATGAAGTCCAGAAGCAAAATTGAATGGTGAATTGACAACATCGCCGCATCACATCGTTTTTTTGGCTGACAGTCTGTTTGTCTTTTCATCAAGGATATGCGAGGCATTGCTGAACAAGCGCTCACTATCCACACACAGAATGTTCATATTTTTGCTGACCAATTATTAAGGCAGGATAGGCTATTATAGGAATAATTCACCAAAAAATGAAAATTTGGTCATTATATGATCACCCTGATGTCAGTCTATTGTTTATTGTTTTATTTGGATCCCCATTAGTTGTTACCAAGGTAACAGCTACTCTTCCTGGGGTCCACATTAAGAACATAAATGTATACACATGCTTTCACATACATGCATACATTAATACAATTACAGCAATAATCTGGTCCACCCCACCCCACCCCAATTAAAACAGTATAAACATTACAAAAACCAAATACAATTTCAACAAAACCGCGTGAAACTCTCTCTCTATAGGCTACATCTCTCTCTATATGTATACATATATATATGCATTCACACACACGCATACATACACTTATATACACATACATACATACATACACACACATGCATACATACTATATAACAAGCAGTATCTATGACCATGTTTACCAAATACTTTGAGCTACCAATTTAGCAAATTTGACACATTTAACAAAACCAAAGCCAGAGAATGTTACTGATTAGTTATTTTGCAGGCCTGTACCCAAGAATAACCTCTGTAGTTGCTTTTTAAAACTTTCTTTTCTCTTGCTAGAGTAATAAAGTATGGCAAACTACTAGTCGAAACATTAGTATGTCCACATAACAGACATACAGTTTAGAGTTCCAAAAAGGGAAAAAATGACCATAAAATGACTTGTGCAGCTCCTGCAGCATAAAGCAACTCCCACACAAGAAAGTTTTGTGATAGTCTGACCTACATTTAAAGCCTATGTCAGAAAGAATATTATAACTTTATTAGTGCCCCCCATCAATCAATTTAAACATGGGTTTACAGACATCATCTTGAGAGTTTCGACATCATTGGTCTTTAGTTTGATGAAGACTGATCAGACTATCTTGACACATTGTCACATTCAAACTATTTGCAGCTGGACATTTTGATCTAGGCAAGGCAAACTTTATTTATATAGCACTTTTCAATGATCAACTCATAAAATGACATTAAAAAAGAAAGATAAAATAGATAAGTAAGGATAATAAAGCAGAAATAAATCAATAATAAAAATAGTAACACCTGTTACACTTCATGCAGATTATTTAGTAAAAGGCCACAGAGAAAAGGAGTGTTTTGAGCCGACTTTTAAAAGCTGACAGTGGGAGCACATCTCAGGGCATCTGGAAGTTTATTCCAGCAACTGGGAGAGTAACAACTAAAAGCAGCTTCCCCAGATTTTGTTTTCACCCTGGGAACAACTAACAGACCAGGTCCCAGAGGACCTCAGAGGTCTGGGTGGCTCATATCCTAAAAGCAGATCAGAAATGTATTTTGGAGCTAAGCCATTTAATGCTTTATAGACAAGCAGCAGAATTTTAAAACCGGAAGCCAATGCTAATCTAAGAAGTGGTGTAGTATGTTTTGTTTTCTTGTCTTGGTCAAAACTCTGGTAATGAAAGTGTATTAGCTTTTCTAAGTCAGGTTTTGACATAAGACCCCATATGTGGTAGACTGGGAAGGCTCTGTCTGTTGTGAATTGTTTGATTTAAGTAATTAAATAAGGCAATTAATGTTTAGTTTAAACTGTATATCAAGAAATGTAAAAGATGTACTGTTTACAGTATTTTCAGTTATAGTATTTACAGTAAATGTGACACGTCATGAGAAACCTGGTAATGGTAATTATTCAATGTTACTATGGATTTATTTACTTTGAGATACCTTGTTTCAAGCTACAGACAGGGATGCTTTTATTTTGAAGTTTCAAGGAAATAGCTCCCCTATGCGTTGTCGCTAGCTTGTTTTTTCTGTGTGTTCAAGATGTCGGATGCAAAGTCCGCTGTTTCTCCCCTTTCTACTACTGCAGTATGAAGGAGAATAAATGTTCAGTTAGAACGAAACCCGTTCTGGTCATTAAGATGAAGCTTCCACTACACAACACTGTCATTACCAAATTAGCCACAAATGAATTGATGGAATTGAAAGTGAATTAATAACACATAATCTGTGCGTGTGTGTGTGTTTTGTTTCAGTGTGGAGATGATGGGTCATCCAGAGCTTCGTTCAGAGTGTGACATCAACCAGCTGGAGCCTTTGCTGCCTCAGGATGTGGTGGACGAACTGCTTAGTAAATACGTTCAGACTTTCACAGTAAGTAGGACGCAAACCAATAATAATAATACTAATTATAATTAGTAGGTGCTTGCAAGGGCGTAAGCTTACTTTGGAAAGTGGTAGGGACACATCAGTAGGGTGTCTGAAGGTTGTCCCTCAAAAATGTTATTATTCTGTAAACACATTTACTTTTGTAACTTTGTGGCATCACAAAGGTTCGCTCATTATCATTTTTGTAAGAAATAAGAGACTAACAAAGTGTTTTTTTCAAAGCGGTTGAGCGGTTGTCATTGTTTATTAACTGGAGAGTTTTCCCTACCTGTAGCAACCGGGCTGCGGTGTCTCACGTTTCACTCTTGAAATGGTTAGCCAATCAGAACAGAGGGTCGTTAATATTAATGAGCCTTAAAGACACAGCAACAGAAACAGCCTGGTAAGGCCCGGAGAGATGCTAGAAAATGAAGGTGTAAAAATAGATTGAGAGTGTTTTTGGTACATGACACCACACACACAGCTTTGAATGGACCTCAAGACATAAAATAAAACACTGGAAAGTGTAGAATATGGGAGCTTTAAGTTTAACATAAATAAAATTCTCAGTCATTGATTAGGTCTGTGACTGAATTCTGTATTGACTTCATATCTCCCCGCTGTAATCAACTGTTGCCTGCCCCCTGTGCTGCAGCTCTCTCATCCCAGATCTGAAATTTACATTGATTTATCTGAGTGACTATAAACAATCATGCTTAGGTGAAGAGAAAATATAGCTATGCTACCTTTCTTTGCTGGATATTAGGGATGCAAATTTTTAGAAATTTCCTTAATCGATCGTCGGTCACGTTAATGACCAATTACGTGATGCGCACATTAGACGCATTACAGAGTGATTTAGATCAATTTCTATACATTGATTAACTTTTTATGTTGTGCCGGCAGTGCCGATATTGTGGCGCTGCCACAGTTTATGTATTGGAAACAATGGCACGACAATCTACTGGTTTATTTAAGAATAAGAGCGTATCTACGTGGTCAGGGATGAGTCCAGTGCGCAGCCTGGTGACAGTCAGTCCATCCGCTGGAACAGCTGTCCCGGGTTGGGAGGCACAAATAGTGTCGCGCCAACTTCGCCAGCCGGGGGAATGCATTCTCTTTCATTGTGCTTGTAGAGGTGCTGTATTTCAACTTTGTATTACCATGTTTCCAATGAACACTGTTGTCTTTTCGGGTGTAATGCTTCTGCCCGCTTGCTTGGCTTTCTTCTTCCTCTGTATAGGCGGTGAAATGAATTGAGCCCTTGTGGTGGTAAATCATTTCCGAAAAAAATGAGAAATAGCACATAACGTACATTATTGATTAATATATGCTTGATCGATCAAATTATTAACGGTGATTAATCGATCGTCGATTAATCATTAGCATCCCAACTGGATATACATCATTAGCCTACAATTAATTTCTAATATACTTCAACTATTGAAGTAAATTATAAGTAAGGAGGTATTGCTCAGTCAAAGAGAGAGGGGGAATATGCTGTTAACTGGTTTATTTGTGATAACAGTCAGACTCAATCAGAGGTAATCAAAGGTTCATCTAAGCAGATTAAGCTGAATAAGACCTTAAGTGGAGTATGGACAATAACCAGGTTACTCTGGCATGAAAATGTAGCCAGTGCTACAGACCATACCTTTCTGGATCATGAGCCAAAGTTTATCTCTTTTGCTGTTGCTCTCCTTCTCTGCAGTCTAATATAACCGGTTGGCTGCGTAAGGCCTTGGAAACAGACAAGAAGGACTGGCAGAAAGACACAGAGCCTGAGGCTGATCAGGATGGCTACTACCAGACCACACTGCCTGCTATAGTCTTCCAGGTAAGACACATGATACAACTACACAAATATGTCAGTTTCCTGAGCCTGTGAGAGTGATGCAAGACATTTATTTCAACATCATCGTTTCCTGACCACTTTCTCTCCCTTCTCCACCAGATGTTTGAGCAGAATTTGCAGGTCGCCGCCCAGATAGATGAAAGTTTCAAAGAGCAGGTTCTTAAGCTCTGCCTCAAACAGATGAACACATTCCTCATCAGGTAAATTCATACTTCTTGGCTTTCCTTGAGTGTCTCAGCCACTGAATGTGTGCAATTTCCTTTTCTGCTTCTTCGAGACGTGCGATTGTCCCACTGCTTTGAATGCATTTTTGACTCAAACTTCAAGTCACATTACATTGCTAAATCAGGAAGTGACAAATTTAAATATCTTGACCATATCCAATTATGTCCAGGGCATCAATGATTTCAGTTTTCCAGATTTAATTATCCAGTGTGAATACGTTTCACAAAACTAAACGAATCCAATAATTCTAACAAATACTGTATGAATAAATGAAGTGTTGTATACTTGTATTCTTGTTGTGTGTAGGTATAGAGAGGAGGCGATGGCCTACAAAGAGGAGCACCTGAGAGACCGACAACTGCCTCAGTGCTACGTGCAGTACATGATCGCCATCATTAACAACTGCCAGACATTCAAGTAAGAAACACACTACAACCTTAATTAATGACTTACTTAATTATGTAGGGCTGAAGTGATCATGAAATGTTCTAATGATGATTATTGTCTCACATATAATTGCAATTACCAATTTGTCCTTTTTTCCCAAGAAGAGTGAGTAATGAACTGAGGACATTATATAACAAATAAACAGGTCACAATATTAAAAATAAACTGATTGTTGAAGTTGTATGTGGCTTTGCAAGGAGATCCATGTTGCTCACTGTGCTACATTGCAATGATAACATCGGACGAATGGAAAAGAGCAGTAAACTTAAAACGGTTTGCATTAACAGCTGATGTCTGCATCCTAATAACCTAATGTACAAAGGACCTAAAACGTCATGCTGTAAAACTTTTTCTCTAGAATAAAACAATGAAATATGACAATATGTAAAGGTAAAATCTAGGCATAGCCATTACTTGATTATGTGACATATTACAGGGCCAAAAGCGCTTGAGTAAGTAAAACACCAAAAGGAACCGAGCAGTTGAAATGATAAACAGCAACAGTGTAAGGTATTTAAAAAACATGACAAATTTACGTGAATTTACTGCATGGAATTCTTTGAATGTGTTTTTACGCACTCACTCATCTTACAGTTCCTCTTACACCTTGCAGTATTATACAAAATAAAATAATAGGAAATAACCAGTATGGATAAGATTTGCTTAATGTCAAATATGGGTACATCTATAATGAGCTTAGTCCATTAAATCCTTCTTGGAAAGCATATTAACGCACACACTCATCTTTCATTTCCTCCCTTTATTCCTCTGACACACACTATCGCAGGATTTTTGGGAAAAAAAAGTCTGTTCAAACTTTTTCTGACAAGTAGCTATTGATATCCACGTTTTGACCTCATATATTGCCAAGTTGAGTTTCATTAATGTCAGTTTTGGTGGCGAGTTTTAGTGTTACACAGCCTGATGTTATTGTATTGGTTGCATTGTTTTAAGTGGAGATCCCACACTTCCCACACTTCTAGAAAACCTGGAAAAGTCACAGAATTTTAAAATTGTATTTTTCCAGGCCTTGATAAGTTATGAAAAATGCTAAAAGGGAGGAAAGTTTTGGAAAAGTCACAACATTGTATTTGTGAAATCTGTGGCTGGGTCCGAAACAATCTGACCTTCCCGAAAAACATCACGGCACGCATACACTTTTGTCACATTTTGTCTTTTTTTGTCCACATGGCTTCTGAGTAGGTTCCAGCACAATTATATTTATGTAATGCTGTGCAACTACCTGAGCCTCTCTGAAAGCTTGAAGACAAGTTTGCATTGCAGTGCATGTAACTTGGCCAGTGGACACCTTTCACATCTGTTCCCTTAGAGAGTCCATCAACAGTCTGAAGAGGAAGTACTCCCAGTCGTCAGAGCCCACTGTGAGCGATGCTGCCATAGAGAAGACGCTGATTGAGGTGGCCAAGGAGGGATGCCAGTTCCTATTAGACGAAGTCTTCCTGGACCTTGAAGTAAGAAGGGCTGTAATTGGACAAAATGGTTTTTGGCATTGGAATCTGCTGTTTTCACTAATATTCTCTGTATTGTGTGTTGCGTTGAATGACTCGAGTGCCACCTAAATTAAATTAGGAGAACCAGAATTGACCCAGTGTGTTTATCTGTGCATTTTCATTTTGTTAAATTCAATTTTGAAATTGATATTATGTCCACCACCACCATGGTAGATGGTATGTCTGTCTGTCTGTCTGTCTTTGTATAGACACATTCTTGTGAACACAATAACTAGAGAACAATAAATGATAGAACTTCACATTTATACCACAAGAACCCCCTATAGAGTAGATAATCTGATTAGATATTGCAGCACTTTGCTGCATTAATTTGCTTATTAAAACAGATTTTCTTGAAACTACTATAACTCCTCAATGCTTTAAGATGGAGTGTTAAGACAAGTATGTTCACATAGAAATATTTGATAATTAATGCATTAATTAGCTTATCTAATTACCTCATTAGCATAACTGGTTATGTTTAATATATCATGGTGATTATTGCAGGACATTAGGCAGCTCAAGTTTATTTAAGAAAACACTAAAACTTAAGAAAACACTAAAATGCATTGTGCAAATTATTATCACATTATATCATATCGTTATTATAATTATTACTATCATTATGCAAATCACGTGTCCACAGGACCATCTGAATGACATGCTGTGTATGCACTTGCATCTTTGAAACGGCTGGGACGCATTACATGTTTTTGAAGCACGATTTGGCAACGACATCGGGCAAAGTTGGCGGTAGTCCAGGGTAGTCGCGTTGTTTAGTCGCACCTGTAATCGTTATGTGAAGTGAAAGGCTCAAATCTCTCTCCTATGATCCCAGTTGGCAACATCACAAATCGATCAAACATGTTTGATTTTATCGGGGCTCGTCTTTTCATGATCATGTGGTTTGCGCTCGTCAAAGACTCAAATCTTAACGGCAATTTTTAATAGCCATTGAAAACCGTGATTGCGACAGACGAAGCAAGAGGGAAAAAATATGGAAGTGTGAACACAAGATCCAACGCGCGCGATGGCTGAGCCGGGAAAGAAAAAGAAACCTGGATGTCTTCTCAGTCTTTTTTCCATGCAAATCGCAGCACAAACCACAATTGCTGCAAGCCGCATGGGCTGCATGTTTGTTTTGGTATCAAAATATCGCAGAAAAATACATTCTCGCGAGTGCAGGTGCACCACGAAAAATCTGCTCAGTCTTTTCATTGGAAAAATCTTTTAATGTGTCCCAGGCTTTCGGGAACTGGGGGAAGAGCAGTGTCAATGCATGTTTGTCATATTTGTTTTTGAAGTTGTATTGAATTATGTATCCCAGCATCACCTGAACGAACTGCTGACCAGGAAGTGGCTGACAGGCTCTCATGCCGTGGACACCATCTGCGTCACTGTAGAGGACTACTTCAACGACTTCAACAAGATCAAGAAACCCTTCAACCAGGTAGGAGGGTATTTGAAGCCATGCACTTCTGAGCTATGACCAGGACATTCTCACATGTACCTGTACATGCCTAGTTAAACAGGAGGTTCAACCTACTTTCCAAATCTGATACACAATGAAGAAGTCACCAGCACTC
This sequence comes from Centroberyx gerrardi, assembly GCF_048128805.1. Classification (NCBI taxonomy): domain Eukaryota; kingdom Metazoa; phylum Chordata; class Actinopteri; order Beryciformes; family Berycidae; genus Centroberyx; species Centroberyx gerrardi. The sequence continues at coordinate 1,349,850 of NC_136009.1, read as the reverse complement.
AAAAATAATAATCTGTCTTCAGTTGTCATGATGAACATGTTTCGGCTATGCATACCAAACAAGCCAGCATTTCTACCTTTGTTTCAAACACAGTGATTACTGGGTAAACCAGAGTTACTTCAGTAAGCCAGGCTTATATTCAGGAAATTCGGTTCAGCAAAGCAGGTTAAAATAAGATTAAGCTAAGTTACCATGGATACTTATGCTTCAAGACTACCCTGGTCCCGGTCAGGCTAATTGTCAGGCTCAGCTTCAACTCCAGGTTAACTGATGTTACAATCCTTCACCCTGAAATAAATGTGCCATTTTCTCCAAAGTTCCGCCCTGGTGGTCCTTCTGTACAGTTACACTATGCCCATAAGTCAGACAAAAATATGAAAGACCTTTTAAACCTGCAATAAGCGATTTCAGACCCTATAACCAATCCTGAAACTAACTTTGCTGCGTGGAGATTTTCATGACACCTAATGATATTAAAGCTTGTTGTCAAACTCGGACCAAGTCTCCTCCCTCGCTGTTTGGAAGCGGCGCTCTCCCCCTCCCATCCCTGAAAAAAATTAACGTAATGACGGAATCGATGAACCAAGTGAGTAAACCAGTTCACCTAGTACACTTGCTACCTACCTCTTCATCATTGTGGGACATGTAACCTTCAGCGGGAGAAATATCTGGCAAAGCGAGACTGGTACCCAGCGATATTTCTCCGTAGGTACGTTTATTTTAGCCATTAGCCTTTATGCACGGTTTGTCCTTAAGGGCTTCCGTCGCCCAGTAGTTTTGCTGTGTGTGTTTACAAATGTGTTACGGTTTCTGTCACCCTCTAGTGGTCGGAAAATTGCTTAGTGTAGTGTATAGTGTAGCTTTAACTAGGGCGTGGCCTAACACATAAATGGCCATTATTCATCGACCCTTTTTCCAGTCATCACAAAACTTGGTACATAAGTTCAGTAGAAGTACTGAGTCATGTCTGCAAAAGTATTTTTGGACCATAGGGGCCGCCACAAAGGCCTCCGAACAAATAGTATCTGTAGTATCTAAAATCTGTCTGATTGGAAATTAGACAGACTTTACCAGTTCAATGCCCTGAAGTCTTAACATGTATACAGTGTGTTTAACCAAACTGAAGTGTCTAGCAACCAGAGATATTTCATCTTTGCATTTTGGCACTTTTGTCTCCTCCGGGATCCTGGTTTTACCAACATAAACTAACCCACAGGTGCATTTCAACTGGTATATAACAACCTTGGTGTTACAGGTCGTTCTGCCCTTTACCTTTATGCTACAGCCTGTCTGAGGATAGTTAAAAGTATCTCCTGGTGTCATAGCATGACAGTGTCTGCAGTTCTGACCTGGGCAGCTGCCTGATGGAGCAATCGAGAGGAAATGTTAGGATGGGCGACCCTCCAGTAGCTGACTGTAAAGAAGACTGTCTAAATGCAGGGTGATGGTAGCTTGTGAACTTAATGATTTCCATTTGAATGTTCTCTCTGAAGCCTAATAATCTGCACTACCTCTGAAAATAAAAAAAACAACCATCATCATATCTACAGTGATGCTCAACTAAATGGGAAAAAGGATTATTTCTGTGCACAAAAACATGAATAGTGCCAAGGAAATCACTTTGCTCCATCTAAAAGGAACCACACCTCTTAAGAAAATCGGTGGTATATGTTTTTTTCTGATATTTTCACCTTTTTTAGACAGTTCAAAGTAGAGAGAGACAGGAAAGAAAGAAAGACATATTGGTTTACTGATATATTGGGCCGATAATCAGCTTTTATTAAAAATTATTATTTAGGGTTTTCAACACTGACAAGAGTAAACTTCCGAGGCAAACACTGAATACTACTGAATACTTGTGGCATGAAAATGGTCAAATTTAAAGATACTGAATATCGGCACAAAATACCTGCTATTAGCAGCCTCAGTCAAAAACTATCAATATCCACCATCAAAAAAACAGCAGTCGAACCTCATTGATTGATTGATTGATTCATTGATCACCTAAATCCATTTCAGTTATGAAGGGGAGAAGTAGAGAAAGTATGTATTTTTAATGTTGAAGACAACTGAGACTTACATTGTGCATAAGGGTTCCATTTCAATAATATCCCTAATGTGATGATGTGTTGCCATTTCTGCAGGAGATGACGAGCGAGGCCCATCGCAGGGTAGTAGTGGAGTACATCAAGGCAGTGATGCAGAAGAGGATCACTTTCAAGAACGCAGACGAGAGGAGGGAAGGAGCCGACAGGATGATCAAAGAGGCAGAACAGTTCAAGTTCCTCTTCAGAAAACTGGCTGCCGTGAGTCGACGTAGTGACATTTCCCATTTTCCCACATTTTTAATTTCAACACTAGCTGATCAATGGTTACAAACTGTATTTCACAGCTTTCAATACAAAAAAACTCTTTTCAAAGTCTTAACATATACACTTGTCATCCAGCCAAAGTTGCACCATAGTGTTAAGTACAAAAGTAATGCAAATTGTCCATGTGGATGTTTAATATCAGTATCAATAAGTCAATGTACATAATTAGATAAAAATAGGGAGGATGGATGAATAAATAGATAAATAAATATGTGGATTATAAATAAATATTTACTCTTATTTTCATATACAGGTTTGCTTTGAGTGGGCGCACTGTAACCAATACACCACTCTCAAGATCTGACAAACTCCTCATTGGGAGATTTTTTTTTTTTTTAAATCAAGTTAAATGTAGTTAAACCTGTTTTTAATGGCTGCAGAATATTGCAGAAATTGCCGATTCACAACCGCAGAATTCCAAAAATCCACCGCAGAATTCTTACATTTTTACCATGGATTCTTGGGGGTGGTGCTTAAAAGAGATGGATGAGGGGCAAGTCCCTATGATGGACAGGAGTCCTAGAGAGAAGCTGCTTCACACCACAGAAACAGACTATTTAGGTAGTAGATGACCTCAAGTCATCCTATGGAAAACCTGTTTCATAAAAGTTGAAATATTTTTAATGTCTAACTCTGAGTGCCAAAAAAAATATGGTGAGATCTCAGTGTTGCGGGGAAAAGGCAACTGTATGTCCTCTCACTTTACTTCCTGTTTGTGTGTTGTTTTTCAGGGAGAAGACACCGACCGGCTGTGCGATGCCATCGCTGCCATCGCCGAAGTCTTCAAACTGACCGACCCGACACTGCTTTATCTGGAGGTCTCCACCCTGGTGTCCAAATATCCCGATATCAGGTGCACACGCACAAACACACACACACACACTTAGGCCGCCGTTACACCTGGCATAAAGATTAGTCTTGTATCTGGATTGTGTTAAGATCTGATGTAGTCTGAATTATATTCACACCTGGCATTTACCAGTACATAGGATTTGAGGTTGGAATCCTTTGTGTCATAATCCAAAGTGAGCATTCATACAGAAGCCATATTCAGATGTCAAAAGAATGATGTACTAACCTTGCCTGGTGTCCAGCCCCCCTGAATCACAGTCTTTAGCACTTTTTGAATTTGCATGGCGATTCATAGGGTCTAGATGCAAGCCCGTCCACGACTGATTCACTGACGTAATTTCTTGCCCCAAGCAATTGGTTGGTGTTAGTTTGTAGTTCTGAAAATCTTTGACCAATCACAGTAGCAAAGCAGATTCACATAATCTGGAAACACCTCAGAGCTAACAAAAATCACGGCGTCATGGAGTTCACTTCTGAGCTTTTAAAGGATAAGGCTGGTGTTTTTTAATGCATTTCTTACCGTCAACAAATCCTATGAAAATAACAAAATCAACAATGCGTTTGTTCTACTCCCGTTACTTTCCAACTTCCCACATTCCCTTTTTAGCCTTCAAACCGGAAGACATTGGCTCCAATTGTAAGCTATAAACCTTGAAATACAGCTCACAAAGACATAGTTTCAATTTTAAAAATCGCTATCTGTTATCACGAAAAGTCAGACTGTTGTAGTTATTACCAAATCAAATTCAAATGGAAACAAATTCTTCATTACATCGGGGACTATTTTCGGTGCTACGGAACTACTTTCCTGAGATGGAAAACGTGTTTACTGTCGGCTTATTAAGTTGTTTGAGGAAAAAGTCGGCTGGCCCGGTGCATCGTGATGATGAAATATGCTGCCCAGAACAACAGCATGGCTCTTTGATGTGTTTTTAATCGTTTTTTTAATACAATGGAGTTCTATGGCTGCTGGGACATGGCTTCATTGGACACCGGCTACATGGACGAGATTTGTTGGTAAATTTTCATAGGATTTGTTGATGGTAAGAAATGCATTAAAAAACACCAGCTCTCCAATTCACAACATTACTCAATCATTTCTAAACTGATTTTGACAGCAACAACAACAACAACAACAACAACAGGTTAATGGGATGGATGACACTGCCAGCTCACTCAGCAGTTCATAAACCAAATTGGCGGCACTTCAGAAACCAGATCCACAAGCCAAAATATATTATATACTATATTTACATTTTGTTGTTAATATGGTCAAATGCATCTCTGACCACCTCTGGAGGTGGTGTGGGTTTGTTTTTCTCTAAGTGATTACTATGTGATCACCCAGGAAGCATGTTATTGCCAGTTGTAAAGGGGGTCTTGTGGATATTCAATGCTTAAATGTTGCTCTCTCTGTCTTCTTGTCCCTGCTGCTCTCCACAGGGAGGAGCACATCCTTGCTCTGTTGGCAGTGCGTGGTGATGCCAGCAGGGAAATGCGTCAAATGATCATTGAGACTCTAAGCCAGAACAAGCCATCCTATGCTGGTGTCACACAGCCCATCTTCAAAGACATCTCCGTTCCGACCATATCCATGACATCCATGACCTCTATGGCAACTGCGAAGCTGCTCAAATAGACCGTGACATCACCACATGTAACAGCCATCCATGGGTCGGTTTCTTTTGCGCCATTCGGTGTTCCCAATGTAATTCCCCAGGAGGAACCTGCCAAAGGACTCGAAAGACCTTCAGCAAGGATGGGATTTGCCATTTCTTTTTCAAGACACTCAGCTGTCATTTTATAATGCAGATTCCTGTTTTCTTGTCCCCATTATTTGTTGTTTTTTGTGTCATTCTGATCACATCTCTGCTTCAGAAATGATAATAAAATTACAATTCTGAACAAGCATCTCAGCAGGTCCACTAATTGTACTTGGAGTTGGATAGACAACCTAAGAATCATACAAGTCAAACTCTTAATGTTAAAGGACAAATATATTAAAAAAGGAAAGTCCTGCCTCAAGAAAAAATGACAAATCCCACGGATAGGCGCCCCAGTGGCTCACCAAGTAGAGCGCGTACCATATAAGGCTCAGTCCTTCCCACAGCTACCCGGGTTCGAATCCAGCCCATGCAGCATTTGCTGCATGCCTCCCCTCTCTCTCTCCTGTCTCTCACACTATCACTGTCAATTAAGTGTAAGCATAAAAAATGCCTAAAATAAATCTTAAAAAAAAGAAATCCCACGGATGATTTCTGATCCCACTTTGAGATCCACCATATGTTTGAATGGGATGTCTGCATCTCACCTCTACTTTCTGTCCTTTGGATGGAAAAGCAAAGTCAATGATTTTTGTAACCATTATTTATTCAGGGAATGACCTGCTTCACACAGTTAAAATACAGTGTCAGATGGGGAATGAGATTTCCTGCCCAATCCAACCCAGTGGCACACAATGTAAAATGCAGTGTAGAGGCTGGTAGAGGCTGCCAGTCTTCTCAGCCAATATGCTTATAATTTATTGATATTAAAATGATACCTGTAGCTTAAGGTCATTTACTACGATGAAATTTAAAAAAATAAATAATAAACATAAGCAAAATGACTGAAAAATTAACAAGAACGTAAATAATTGACTGAATACATTTGAAATGTATGATTTTTAACAACTTCAGTGCCATCAGCCAATCCAATGGGATCATATCAGGTCATTGTGTTTTACACAGGAGCACAGGAAGCAATATTTAATCTCTTTGCCATACATTATCTTTTGATGGTTGTGTAAACAACATGTAGCTATGAGAAGATAAGGTCTTTAACAGAGGTAAACATCATGTTTGTACCTGGAAATCCAGCCAAAGGCAAGATTTTATAGTTTCATAGGTTTGTTATTCTGTTTGACAGTGCACATGTACACACAAACACACACACATACTCCCAATGCTGTCTTCCACAAATGAATTCAATGACATAAATGAGAACCTAATCATTGTTGGTAATGATGAATAGCTGAGATAAAGCTTTTTTCAGTGTCTTCATTATAGTAGGGATTAGCCTAGCATCTTAACATATGGACAAGGATCTACAATCTGACAATCAATTGGAGACTAATTGACTTTGGCTTCCAAATGAGTACACATCCTCATGGGAATACTATAAAGCACATACTGAGTCATAGAGGCCAACTGATTGTTGATGAAGGCCAATATCATTCCAATTTTTAGGAAAAAAAGCTGATCAATTAAGCCATTTTAATACAATCACAGGTGTTGCCATAAATACTGAATGAAATGTAAAATATACTAATTTGGAAGTTATTTCAATAAAATCTCACTGCAGACATCCACCTCCACCCTGTTTCATTTATTAACACATCAATGTTTTAAACAAATTAAATGAAAAAAAAAAAATTAGGTTGACTTTATAGTATGGTGTGACTGACTGATAAAGTTGGTGAATAGTGATAGAGCTTATTATAATGAACCTAATTGTCATTATTTATCCAGAAGACCACATCTAACCCATGAAGAGTTGAAAATCAACTTGTGTGTGTGCGTGTGTGTGTCACATACTGTGCCTTGAGGGTGCTGTGTTTTCCTTCTCCCAGTCAATTTGCTGCTAAATGTTTGATCAGGCCGTTGTGTGACTGCTGCTGTACTCAGCAAGCACGCATGCACACTGCAGGGAGTGGGGGGCCTGCATGAACAGCACAGCATTGGCAGTCACTCCCACACACACACAGACAAAAATTACCTCGCAAGTTGTTTTCTGACAATCGTACTCAACGTGACCTCGCATGTTGAGTTGAGTTGAACCTGGTATTCTCACACACACAGAGTGGGGAACCACTGATGCAGTGTGACAGCTGGGAGCCATGGGTGGTGGATGGTGGGGGGTGGGCTCTTATAGCGGCATTGCGTGACCATTCATAATTACCCCAGAGCCTCTCCCATTGGCTCCCATGTCTCCCATAGCCACCATTGTGAAAGCTTGGGAGGAAGCAGTCCATTTTAGCTCATCATATCCATTCTGTGATCTGATGATAGTGATGTGGTGAGGCTGGATTCACGCAGGCACATGCTGGAAGGTCTGATTTTTAACTCTACACAGCCCAGTGCTAATCTCCTTGTTGCTTATTAAAGCATAGAACTGTATTTTTCACTCTTTCTGTTAGAGATCTGTCCTTCACACATGGCGTTCAGTCTGGAATTTCAACTGATCTGTGCCGCAAATACTTAAAAATCAGGTTTTTTCTTCTTAGCTGAATTCTTCATTAGCAGTGTTAGGTGTATTTAGTGCAAAACATTTTTGGGGGGTTTGAATCAAAGGTTTGATAGTATATGGCCTCTTAACATGGCTCATGACCTCAAGGCCCATGAAACCATTCAAACCATTCAAAATGTCATTGGAAAATGGGGATCAGTTGGGCATCAGTCTGAAAATAATAATGTTTTGAGCCCTATTTCTAAAAAGCTGACTTGTTGGAGATGCTAGGCAGGCAGTGTGTGTAAATGGCTGAACAATCGTCGGCCATGCTGTGAATCCGAATGAGGCCATGCAGGGCTGCAGATGACTACAACACGCAAACTTCATCTTCTCGCCTGACAAAACCTCACAGTCCTGCAGTTAGCTTGCCTCCACACACGTAAACCATCCTGAACCCTGGGATTATCCTCACGCCAAGGGCCCTGGTTTCAAATCCAAACCTACCCCTCTTCCCTCTGACTCATCAGCTAAAAATCTGATTCAGCCAAAGATTTATTTTTACCCTTTCATGGCACAGATCTGATCAAAACAGAGGGAAATCGCATCACATTTTGAGTGTTGTCGCCGTGTTATTAGGAGATAAGATCTGTGTCACTGGACATAAATAAACTTGATTGATTACATTCCATTATATTCCACTGACCATAGCAAAGTAACTGGTGAGGACAATTTGGATCCTTTCTTTCTAAAGCTCTCCACCCCACTTATTGCTAAGCAAATAACGCATATTTTTAATCTTTCCATCTCTGGTATTGTTCCCAGTGTCTGGAAATTAGCCCGTGTAACTCCCCTCTTTAAGGGCGGTGAAAGAAGTGATCTCAATAACTATTGACCAATCTCCAAATTGTCCTGCCTTGCTAAAATCCTGGAATCTTTAGTGAATAATCAGCTTAAATCATTTCTTTCATGGCATTCCATGCTAAGCCCCCATCAATCTGGTTTTAGGACTAATCATAGTACCACTTCTGCTGTTACTTTGGTTGTACATGATATTCTTTCTGCTATAGAAGCATGGTGCTGCCCTTTTCATTGACCTATCAAAAGCATTTGATACTGTTGATCATTCTTTGCTCCTTCAGCGCTTAATTAATATTGGTTTGATTTTAAAGCAACTCAATGGTTTCAGGACTACCTTTCTTGTAGGCAACAATTTGTTTCTCTGGGCAACGCTCAGTCTGAAGCGCTTCCTAACTCAAAAGGTGTTCCACAAGGTTCAATATTGGGTCCTGTTCTGTTCACAATTTATACCAATAACATTGCGTCCTGTCTAACTGATTACTATGTTCACCTATATGTGGACGACACAGTTCTGTATTGTTTTGGTGACTCTGTTCAACTAGCTACACAAAACCTGCAACACTCTTTTGATACTCTGCAACATGAGCTTATCAATCTTAAATTAATCTTGAATTCTGATAAGACTAAATTCATGCTGTTCTCTAGAGCCAGAAATGTTGATTACAGTAAGTCTCTGATCTACACAAAAATGTCTCTACTATAGAGAAAGTCTCTGAGTACAAATACCTTGGCATCTGGCTAGCCGAGAAATTTATATTCAAATATCACATAGACAATCTCGTCAGTAAACTGCACCAAAAACTCGGTTACCTATACAGAAACAGAACTTCCTTTCCTGTGCTTTGCAGGAAGAGGATTATTGAGGCAGTTTTCCTGTCCACCTTGGATTATGGTGATGTGATTCATAGACATGCCTCTGCATCCACCCTAAAACCCTTAGATTCTGTATATCACTCCGCCCTTAGATTTATCACTGGTGACAACTATAGGACCCATCATTGCATTTTGTATGACAAGGTTGGGTGGTCATCTCTTACGGAGAGGCGTGATAAACACTGGTATCTGTTTATTTATAGAGCCCTTGTTGGAAATCAGTCATTTTATTTAACATCTTTGTTGAGGTGTTCTCATGGTCCATATCAGACAAGATCTAGAGACTGGATTACCCTGGAAGTCCAGTCTGTGTCCAGACTAATTGGGGAAAGTCTGCTTTTAATTTTTCTGGGCCAGATACATGGAACACTGCAACATACCCTAAAGCTAGATACCTTCATACCCATTGGTCATTTCCAATCCTTGATCACAAACCTTCCAACGTTTGTCTGTAATTGTTTCAAATGATTGTCCTATTATCTTGCATTTAATTATTTTTAATTTATTTATCTATTTATCTACCTGTTTGTAAAAGTCTTAATCACTTTTAAATCGCTTTTAGCTCGTATTTTTAACTATTTATGTACATTGCTTTTTTTTCTCTGTCTCTCTTTGTTCTCTCTTTGTTTTTTATGTACATTGCTTTGTCTCGATATCATTGTAAATCAGGGCCAGCCCTCAATGATTCTCGAGTATAAATAAAGGTTGAATGAATGAATGAATGATTGTTTCTACACATCATTGATGATTTACTTTCCATATAATGGACCCTGACATACAGTCATGCACTACTGAACTACAAACAGGCATTTAACCATATGCAAGGCTCATATTCATGTGGACTCTCATCTTTATGTACAGGTTACTACCAAAATGAAGGGAAATGTCTCAATAGGTCATTGGACCACCACAAGCTGCCAGGACAGCTTCAGTGTACCTTGGTATACTTCTATTACATGAATGCAACACCATTTTGTACATATTAAAGTGTTCAAGATCACATGGCTAGGAGGACCATGGTGTATTGTTTACATTGTTGTACTGGAGGGACCATGGTGTATTGTTTACATTGTTGTACTGGGAGGACCAAGGTGTAAGGTTTACATTGTTTCCATGTTCATCAAACCAGTGACCTCTGGTGCCCCATTGACTGGGGCATTGTCATCCTGGAGGACTCCCCTCCCATCAGGATAGAGATTCTTCACCATAGGATGAATGAGATCACTCTGAATAGCTTTGATTTGTTGGCATTTAAGGAGGAGCCCTCGCTCTCTAAGGAGTCAAGAAAACGTACCTGACACTATAACAGAGCCACCAGAAACATTTACAAGCTCTAAGGCTTGTAGCAATCATTCACTGACCATATGACTTGTACCCCTTCACTCACTAAAGCGCATGGCATGTGTATGCGCTACCCCTTTCTGTCTAGTTTTAACAGACTATTTGTAATTAATCTCCTGTTCACACCTTTGATTCAGATTTACAGTCAATTGATTCAGAGTTGTTTGTTTCATCTTGAAGCAATGCATGGAAATCATGCATGGATGCACTTCCATCCACATTTGTCCCTAATTTATGTAGTCTTTCCCTCAGATGTCCATGTCATGTCATATCATCTTAGCCACTGCTCCTGAGAATTTAAAAAAAAAATTATTTCTCCTTTATTTAACCAGGTGAGTCCCATTGAGTCCCCATCTCTTTTGTAAAGGAGCCCTGGCCAAGAGAGCAACAAGCAGATATTACAATATAAAATACATAAAATAAAATACAAAACCACACACAATGACAAGGTATACATACAAATAAAAACCAAAAAAGTAAAACAGCTGCAAACCTCAGTTTTTAATGACTGAAATAGACTTTTAAAATCACCCAGAGGGATGAAGTGATCCAGATTTGCATCTTTCTGGAGCTGATTCCAGGACCATGGAGCATAAAACTGGCCATTGACTACAGGAGACCACCTGGGACCCCCTCCCACATTGTGATTAAAAATCAGGAGATAGAGATTGTCAGCAGCTATAAGTACCTTGGAACAGTGGTGGACAATAAACTTAAATTTGAGGAAAACACAGATCTTATCTGTAAAAAGGGGCCGCAATGACTCTTCTATCTGAGGAAGATGAACTCTCTCAATGTGAACAAGTCAATGATGTCACTATTTTATAAAAGTTTTATTGAGTCTGTAATTCTGTTTTCATTTTTAGCCTGGTTTGGTAACCTAAACGTGACCAGCAAAGCCAGACTTAACAGGCTGGTACTCATAATTCGATAAAATGTAGCTCTTTTGCACTTTACTCACTCACTGGACTGTTTCATGAATGATAAATGATCTTATTTTAGGGATTCTAATGCTTATATGTTTTTATGTGTTTTTTATGTGTTGGCTTGTTATGTACAGTGTTCGTTCCATGTGGTTCTTATCCTGGCATGTACCTGACTGCATAACCAATTTCCCTTTGGGACAATAAAGATGTTGAACTTGAATTTGTTGAACTTGCTGAACTAAAAGCCATCTTCCCAAATTCCGTGGAAGGGCGAGGGACAGTGAAAAGTGGTACATTCTGAGAACGCAAGTTGTAAGAACTTGTGATACAAATGAAAAGGCGATTTAAATAGCCAGGGAGTTGCCCCTCAACCTCAACAACTCTGAGATCTCTACAGCAAGCCATGGTAGCCAACATAATGGCAAACTTAATCTGCCCAGCATTTTTATACAACCCTAAGCATGACAACATTTAATACCTTAATTATCTCAGGAATCACCTGTGTGTGGTACTTGCTTTCAATATACTTTGTATACTCATTTACTCAAGTGTTTCCTTTATTTTGACAGTTACCTGTACTCTTTTTGGTAGAGCTTTAAGGCTGACATGCATGCCAATATCTAATAAACAGCACCATCTGCTGCGCAAAGACAGAAATACAGGTGGAAATGCACTACAAAGAAATGGGTGAGAGAATGTTCTAACTCCAGTCACTCCAGTAACTCCAGGAATCTAGTCACTTGAAGTCTCCAAAACAGGAAACCAAAGCGTTTGGTTGAAACTTTATTAGTAGAATACAAAATCTGGGCATCTTACGGTAGATCAATATATTGTGTACATGTACACAAATTTGTGCAAATTTGCCTTTTGTTAACTGAACATCACCAAGACAAAGGACATGATTGTGGTCTTCTCCAGACAACACACAGAGAGGATCGCGACCATGATTCCTGGGGAACCAGTGGACACTATACACCAGTATAAATACCTGGGCACTGTCTTTGAAGACTCTGATTTGAGTCCAACACCGAGGTAATCATCAAGAACTGCCAGCAGCATCTGTACCTCCTGAGGAAGCTCAACTCCTTTGGGGTGTGCAGGAACATCCTCACCACATTCTATAACTCCTTTTTGAAAGTATAATAACCATTCATCTGCTGATTTCATTCTCTCACAAGCCAAAACAAGAAGAGCCTTCAGAGTACAGTAAATACCTAATACAAAATAGAAACATGATAAGATAATGATAAGAGTTCAAGTTGAAAGAAAGCAGCACACCAATATAATAGTAAAAAGAATATAATTTCTGTGTATTATACACTTTTTTTGTAAGTGGCTTCAATTTAGGGCACTGCCCCCGGCTGGTGCAGCTTGTTACACTGATTTGTGCAGTATATATAGAAAGCGTTGTGACTTATTGTCTTGATGCTCTGATGAAGGTGTAATACCGAAACGCGTTATCAGTCATGGCCAAAAAATAAATTGGTGAAAATGAGGTGACGTCTTCTTTGTTATATTCTTTTTACTATTATATTGGTGTGCTGCTTTCTTACAGTAAATACCTGTTCTAAAATCATAGGCTGCCCCCTGACCTCACTTCAAGACCAGCAAATACTATACACTGGCAGTACCAATTTCAATATTATTTTTGTAAGATTATTTTTATGGCATTTCTGCTTTATTAGACAGTACAGTTGAGAGAGACAGTAAAGAGAGAGGGGGATGACATGTGACAAAGGTCCTGGGCCAGATTTTAACCCAGGATGTCACGGTTATATGATACGTGCCTTTGACCACTGAGCCAGCAGGATGCCCCAGTTTCAATATTATTTAAAGCTTAAGTAGCCTATGCAAATTTTTAGGCCTACCAGATTCCATAGATGGCTTATTTTTCTTCTTAAGACAAAAAAAACTTAATGTAGACCTACGAAAAAGCCTTCACTAAGCAGCAGGCTTAGCATTGTACTGTCTCTATTTTCATTATATTACTGGAATCTTTTATTCTTCTAAATGTGTCAGTAGCCCATAATTAATTGCCTCCCATGATGTAATGCCGCTGGGCAGTTTGGACGCATCTTGGAGAAAAACATATGATGCTGATATGAGCTGGCATTTTCAAAATCACATTGATTGGTTTCTAATACAGTAATGAGTTAATTAAAACTTATGCATGTTGTTTCAATTTTAACCACTAGGGGCCAATCATGGGACAATACAAACGTAGGCCTATACAGTCTGTCCACTTTTCATTTTGTTGTCTTTAGTCTTAGACCGCTTTAGTTGAAATTCCTAAATCAAAGCATCATCTGCTTCCATTCCCAGATGTGTGTGAGTGTGACAGAGTTAAGCTCCAAAGCCAAGTTGGAGTTTGGTCTGAGTGAGTGACTACCTCAAACAAGAAGAGACCAAAGAGGCAATAGACCCTTTTCACAGCAGCCATTTTGATGTGTCATAGCAGGGTAAACACAGGTGTAACTAATAACATTAATGATGGCTCCATTCCATTTAGGTGTTCCACAGCCATTCCAATGAGCCAGCCCGCACAATACCAGGGCCTTGGCACTGGAACACCTAAGTGGAATGGAGCCTTCATTATTGTTATTAGTTACACCTGTGTTCACCCTGCTATGACACATCAAAATGGCTGCTGTGAAAAGGGTCCATTAAGAGTATTTATTTCAGGTTAGGACACCTTTTACCAGCTTCAATACATCGCTGTTACCTGATATAGTTATAATTCAAAATGTATGTATTGAAATGTCTCCATTACAGTGATTTGATATGCATTATAGGCATGGGATTGTGAACAATATCAACAGGTAGCAAAATGAAGGGTTAAGGTTCTGTGTACCACCAGCCTAGCTGATGGAAACCATTAAGACAAAAATAAATAAAAGGTGTTTAAAAAAAATGTGTCAAGACAATTCCCTGCCTGACTTAAGAAATCGTTTGCCAAAGCCATCGTTTCCCTTGACTGCAAGCGTAATGTTCTGCCCCTACAAATGTAGTTTAGTGTGTTTAAATTGTTTATCCTGTGTAATAGCACGCCCTGTACTAGGGCTGCACGATATTGGAAAAAACTGACATTGCAATATTTTTTTTTTCTGCGATATATATTGCGATATGAAAAAATACAGGAATTTTCACCAAATGACTTGAATAGCTCTATCAAGCCTTGCCCCTTTAAGAAGGTGGCCTTGTGGGTAACATAGTAGGAAGTGAGTGTGTTTTGTTTTTAGCCGCAGCCAGAGTGAGTTGCAGGATGCTAAGTGAGTAAAGTTAGCATAGTTAGCGGGAAAAGAGCTTAGAACGTCACCGAGAGGCCGTGCATTATGTTCGCTGCTGTACCGAAATAAAGTGCCAGTTCTCCACTGCAGAGTTGGTCCGGACTCTTAGTAAAAAGCTTGTTACCAGCTACGAGCCAGGCTAAGCTAAAATAGGCTAGCACAACACCAGAGGCTTCCCAACTACGGTTCGGAGCCGCGAAAGCTGGAAAGGTAACATACGCTACTCTTATAACAAACCCTTAAATCGGAGTAAATTATGTTATATCAGACAGACTTCTCTTGTAGATTAGTCATGGAAAATGAGAACCGTGCGAGTTTTCCTTTTGTATCAAGCAGCAAAAAAGTTGTAGCATGACGTGTTAATTTGCCTTACTTGACATCGCACATCCTGCGATGTGACTATTGCGCATGCGCACATCGCGATGACGATGCTGAAACGATATATCGTGCAGCCCTACCCTGTACCTTTAAGTAACAGTGGCCGTGTTCGGAACCGCATACTAACGGCATACTAACGTACTATTCCTACTAAATATGACGTGAAATTGAGTATGTAGTGCGTTCCAACTGCATAGTATGTGAATTTTGTGTACGCGAGAAATGCCCGGATGTATACTAGATTAGCAAGAATTCCTGAGTATGCGGCGTGAGCTTACTGGACATACTTAACCGCCCCAAAATGCATTGCGTCTCTTCAGACTGCGGAATGGCGGACTGCGAGGCAGACGGTCCTGGCACCAGCCAGCGACAGAGCGCGTACAAATGTGAGTAACCAAACTGTAATACGGCTTGTATGTGGTCAAATAATATTCGAATGACGGGGTTTATATTCACAATAATAATATTTAATAATATAGCATAACATTAGAGGTTAGCGAGTTGGCTAATAACACCGTAGTTAACTACAACTGAGCTGTAAATGTGGACGTGTGTTTAGTTAGATCTAGCTAGACACATTCTCTGTAAAGTCCTCTGAGACATGCTTGTGATAAAGGACTATATAAATATACTTGACTTGACGTGTGATGGGTAACGTTAACCGTGATTAATAACGCCGTATCGTTGTTCCTTTCTTCAAGGGACTGATGAAGACACCGAGCGCGGCAGGCGCAATGCTGCCATGAAAGGCTTTGAGTAAGAAAATTAAGTGTTGTAATTTTCATGTCATGGCTCATTATAAGTTACTGTTCTGCTCTCCTGAGATGTATAATTGTACATATTGCTGGTGACCAGTTAGTTTTGTCGTTAAGGGATCATTGCAATGAGCATAAGGGTGGGAAATTAGCACCAGCCACCAGCCAAATGCTGGTAAAATATGAAAGTGGCTGGTAGATTTGAGACACAATATAATGATTTACTATTTAGTGGCTGGTGAATTTGAATATTTATCTGTCAAAAAGATGGAGCGCCACCTGGTCTTCTGCACCCCAAATGCCCTCTCCACCACACACCTTGCCCTGGACAGCCTTGTGTTGTACCTGCCCTCAACAGCATTCCGGACAGGCTCACGGAATGGGGTCATCAGGCAAATGGGTTGAGCCAAGCAGGGATCCGTCACCTATGAGGCACCATCCTGGAGGTGGGTACAGCTGGTGCACATACAAGGGGCTGCACCTGAGGACCCTGGCATCGTGCACACCGCCAGGGAAGCCCACGTGGACATCCAGAAAGCCACCCTTGTGGTCACAGACGGTTTGAAACTGGATGGAGTGGAACACCCATCTATGCTCCCTGCCACATTGCTGAAAGCTGGGGAACCAGACAGCTGCTGGAACCCAGCCCCGATTTCCTCCAGCTCATCCCTGTTGGGGAAGCGGATCAGCCTCCTAAACCTGCCTTGGATGCCCTTGCTGACCCGGTGCACCATGTCGTGACACGTGGTGCGGGGAATGTCAAAGGCCTCTGACACAACCCTGTAGGATGTGGCACTAGCCAACCAGTACACAAATACAAGAACCTCAAATGCCTTCCCCCATCCATGGTCGGTGATATTTATGAAATTATTTAGATTGACTATTTATTCTTATAATTTATTTGTCTATTAAATGATTTATGATTACTATTTATTTTGCTTATTAGTTACTTATTTGTTTATATATCTATTGATGATCAAACATACTGTATGTATCAATTTCTATGATCATGTAATGAGGCCTTTTTCACTTTTAGAAATGTGTTTGATGCATGAAGATTAAATGATCACTTTAAAGATTAATTTATTCATGAGTCTGTCAGTGTTCTGATGCTATAAGAGATTGTAATTTAAGAAGATTCTCACTTTTTCTCTCATCTCAACTGTTCACATCACATTAATATACTGGGAGCTAGTGAGCTGACTGAAACTATCACTATCAACTATTATCAGCTCACTAGCTGACTGATAGTTTAACTAACAATCAGTTTTTAATTCGGCTAATCATCTTTCTCAGGAGGTTCTTGTTTCTCAATCAATGTTTAGATCCGAAGCTTTCAGAGGTAAGTTGCCATGAGCAAAAGAATAGAAAAGTTTTGTAACATGTTCACATCAATATTAACATTAACAAATAATATAGATACTAACCAGAGAACATTTCTCTGAAAAGTGATAAATAAATATGATCATTATATACATTGATGCAAGTCAATTCACCAGTTACCAGGCCATTTTAATACATTTATATTTATTGAAATGTGGTGATATCTGTACATATAGAGCCCCAGAGGCAGCGCTGTTGTTCTGTCCAGTAAAAACATGAAGCTTCACTTTACATTCAAACTAATGTGGCAGCTACAATTGTTAGATTTCTTCTGTGAGACCAACATTTATCTTCCAAAAGGAATTATATCATATATCAAAATGCTACGGAGACATTAGAGCCAGAGGTCTAATCACCAAAGAGCCGCACAGACCAGTTCATCGGATCGTGTTCTCCCCGGTATGACGACGGACGTTGACCGGCCGATCAGCTCAGGAGTCGGGCTGCTAGCAGCTGAGATGACCGGCTGGTCCCGGCCAGCGGCTCCCATGGGCGGCTCCTCAGATCTCCGAAAACGTCGGTGCAGATTTCCAAACAGGCGTTATTTGGATAAACTGACCACATATTGAGAATCTACATGGTTACTTTCTCGCCTGAAAAAATATTAAAACTTAATAAAGTGACATATTAACAGTCGTAGAGCCAAAATTACAACAGCTTTTAGCCTGCTTTAAAATCCCCGCTATCGCTGCCGGCTGGTGCGAAATGCATTCTGGGATACTTGGCTGTATAGAGAGCCTAAGTCCCTCCCCTTCCGGTGGACCACCATGGGACCTTATTTCGGAAAAAATATGTACGGTAGTCAACGGCGAGAGACAAATAATTGTTTGATCCCGTTTGAATTGTGCCATGAATTACACATATGATGTTTTGTCAATTTAAATGATAATTTTGCAAGTCAAGAAAGTCGCAGTTTGTGGTAAAACTGTTGAACTATAAGACTGTAAAAATACGTAATTAGAAAGACTACACACCCAAAAGTCGCGCAAGTGACGTAACTTCCTCTCTCCACAAGCTACCCAGAGCCGCTGAAGCTAAGTCCCTCTCAGATAGCAGGAGTATTATACACAACCTGGAAGGTAGACAGTAAGAATGGATTTAAACTGGTTTAGGATAGTTTTAGTACAGTGGGGGCTAACGTTAACGCGATGCCTGTGTGTGTTTCCTATGTTTCGTTCCATGTTGGTGTTGGTGACGTATATTGTGCGAGACGAGAGATGTAGTTCACTGAGCGGTTTCACACAAAACTAAACGTTACTGTACTGTTTTACAACAAACTGCGACTTTCTTGACTTGCAAAATTATCTTTTAAATTGACAAAACATCATATGTGTAAGTCATGGCACAATTCAAACGGGATCAAACAATTATTTGTCTCTCGCCGTTGACTACCGTACATATTTTTTCCGAAATAAGGTCCCATGGGGGACAGCGGAAGGGGAGGGACTTAGGCTCTCTATTGACACGCAAGTAACCAGGTGACAGGAAGTAAACTCATGGTCTGTGATACGCACTGTTAGCAGTCGTCAGCTCCTCAGTTTAGACGCTGTTCTTCATTTTCCTGTTTGCTAAAGCAACGTCTGTAAGTATAGTTAATTTGGTAACATATATTAATATAACCGTCAGGTTATTTTGTGTTTGTATGAATATCGAAGCTTATATTTTATAGTAGCCGAATCGCTATGTGGCTAGGCTAGGCTAGCTCCGTATCCCTATGCTATTTGCCTAGATACTTTCCGTAACCTGTTCTATGCCTATCGCTTAGTACTGTTTAGTAATGCGGATACTGTGTCTGTATTGTGCTTACAGTTTCACAAGATTCTCAGTAAACTTCATGAAAATCAACACCTTTGCCGTGGAGTTTTTTGGGAGTGTTTATCTGGTTGGATAGCTAGCGTCATCAGCAGCGAGGCCAATACACGTAATGAGGTCATTGAAGTCACCTTCATCATCAACCCCCCTTGGCAAGTGCAACTTCAGGTCACAAGTTGAGGCAAAGGGAAGACGCCTGCTTCCATCTTCCTGATCATAGAACCCAATCTTTGGTGACTTTGGGAATCCAAGAGTAGGGACTGAGTCTGCTACAGTGACAAATACCAAATATAAATTGGTAGCTTCCCATTGTTCTCTGTAGAGACAAAGAAAGTAGATTAACAATTTTGCCATGGATGGATGGATGTCCTTTTTGACCAAAGAGAGGCCATAATAGCAGACAAATAATTCATACAACATGTAGCGATACCAGGGAGACATTTGCAGAAAGCCCACAACCTTTCTGTTGTCTTCTTGAATCAACACCAAATGGCCTATCACAACAAGTGGCCATAAAGGTGTCGAATGGACATAGTCCATGGCTCAAGGAGTTGAGTCTATGCCAGCCAGAGATGTCTCCACAGGACAGCTCAGGAAATTAACGACAGGATACCAACCCGGCGAAGAGCTTTGAAACTCACACATTCCACAATTAACGACCTTTATCTTTCAGCCATCAGGAGGAGAAGGACTCAAGAACTCAGGAATACTAATGAACTATACAATCACACATCCATACTTCTCACACATCTGAATATAGGGAATCACCCTCCTTTCTTCATTTGGAGTACCAGACTGTTCTGGTCAGAAGGGACAGTCACCATTGGGTGAGAACGGGAATACACACCGTGTCAATACGAAGGAGTCGATGACTGCTGTTGACACTTTCCAGAGTCTCATCACTACCCCCTCTTTAAATCAGGACAGTCATAAATCTCTTCCCTTTTCACATTCCTTTAAAACCTACTTTCAACTATATTTTCCCAATGTCTTTAATGGATCTATTTTGTAGTTTGAAGTATACTAGATGTGTTGACTATAGGCCCATATATATGTTGAAGATGTTCAATAGCTAAAGTTATATGCACAGACCATGATGCGTTAAATGATTGAAGTGTATCAGATATTCATCCAGAGACACTCTCCTATTTTCATGGTCCTACACTGCCACCTTGTGGTCATTTATAGCAACGACATGTCCGTATAAAATGTCAGTGCATCCAAATGTCTTAAATGTTTAAATTGTTTTTCTCATATTGATCACGCAGTTAGAGACACAAGTCACATATACGAGTTAACTTGATAAAGACTTTATAGCCACAGATTGTACCAGGAAGGTTTATTTGATGTCCTTATATTGATGTGCTAGCTATATAAGTTTGAATGTAAGTTGACAGGTTTTTATTATTTCGATCAATTGTAATTGGTGGAGATGTAAAATACCGACATATTATTTTTAAAAGGAATCTTTATTAAGATCACTTAGTAAGAGATCCCAAAATAAAATAGACTAGAGGAATGATTCCTCTTGCATTCCTTTCCCCCCTCCCTCTCGGTTCGGGGTGAAATCTTCTCAAACAAAGAAATTAATTAGTAAACAGAAAAAGAGCGCGAAGCGTGATTTGCATGGCAAACCACGCCTGAGAATTCAAAGAGCTATAAAATGTTCTTATCTGGGTTTTCAGACAGTTCAACATTCCGCCCTCGCCAAGAAACCTACTGAAGCCAAGACCAACAATTTAGCTACAATTCGACCTTCGCTGAAACTTAGAGTTTGAACCTGGAGTTAGAGACGTCTTCTCCAGATGAACTTAAGAATCTCTTACAAGAAGTTTGAACCTCGCGTCTAATAGTTAAGAAGTTATCAACGCTCGGCCAAGCGAGATCATTTTCGAAGCTATTTAGGAACGAGATAATTTAGTTTTATAACAGTTAGAAGAGCTAGAAACGTCAACTCTTCCAAGACCAGCAGTCAAACACTGGTGCAGCATCGCCGCAGTGTTCCACATCCATAGAGGCCTGTTGTCTACAGCTGTGAAAAGCCGGTAGCGCTGCTTGCCTCGACGTGACGATAACACATTAGAGACCAGCTGTTCCAGCGTTTGCCGTTGCCAGGTAACCGGCCAAGCCGAGTCCGTCTCTCCGAGCTCAGCGGGACCAGACAACCCAACCGGCAGGACTTCTCAACTGAACAAAGTAGGCTCTGATTATCCACGTCTTTACTGCTGAGAGTTGATGCAAAAGTTTAGATTCAAATTACTTAAATAGATCAGGAAAAGTTAGGCTTTTATAGTTTAGTTGCCCCGTAGCTTTCCGCCTCGTTTCTCTGGTTTATTGATCCATACATACCTCCATTTACTGCTGCCAATTCTTATTCCCATATTTCATTATCATTTTCCTTTCATTCTTAATTTGTTTCATTGCATTTCATGTCTATTTTTAGTCTATAGTTTCCGTGCTTCATTCTGGTGATCAATATACGTGCATTATATTGCGTATCTCATTGAATATGTTATGCTTGTATAGTTAAATAAATATTCCCATTTATTACAGAGAAGTTGTTATGTGTTTCCTTACTTGCAGAGTAAAGTAATCCCTGTATTGAAAAGATTTCACGATCTTTAGACTGATGACTGATTAGTATAAGTAAAGGTCCTTCATCTACGAAGGTGGTGCCCCTTACGAGTGTAAATTGATATCTTTATCAAAGTTTCATATTTTCATACCTTTACTAAATCCTAGATTTGATAATTGCGACTCTACACGCTACAAACATGTTATTGTAAAAATATATAAACACAGTACATATTCATGGTGTTGTGATCTTCTATGGAGAAATATTAATGTAATGAGGCTACACTCCAAGATTACCTTCAGTTGAGACCAGCATCAGCAATAGTACATTGTGTCCTCCTCCCTCTATAATAATAATAATAATAATAATGAATTTTACTTGTACTGGACTTTTCATTTGCAGTGAATCTCAAAGTGTTACAGAGTTAAAAAAAATAAAAACTAAGAAAATAATCTCTCTGTTGTTGGAGCCTGGCTCCTTCATGTTTGTGTGGACAGGAAGGAAAGCAATCCAGTTATCCTCCACCGTTGACCAGAAATTTCACCAGCCACAAACTGTGCAGCCATCTCTGCAGCCCTAATAAAGAAAAATACTATGAAAATATTAGTTACACTGTATATAAGTTCCTGTGACATGTAAATGTTCCACTTGTGGCTGCAAATATACTGTAAAGTCTGTCTACATGGAGCAGTCAATATTACAATAGCACAATAATTACCAACATTTTAAAATATGCTTGCAAATTAAGCCATGTCATGATTGTAAAATGGTCATAATTTTATATTGTAGTTTTTATTTTTGAAGGAGAGAGGAACATTCCTACCTGAGGTATATGTGGTGCTTCACCACCATTGAAACTATTTCAGATTTCTGGTTTATGGTGGATGAAAATATTCTCGGGATGCCACAATCGGCAAGCCAGTCCCCAAGGTTTTCTGGCTTTCATGGTGTCCTACAGTGTGCTATAGTTCACAACCTACAAAATTTTGTTATGGCATTTTTGATCAACATTAATAACACCAAATTATACGTTTACTTGTCCATTGTATTTTTGTAGTTCTGCAACCACTTAAATGTCACTAGTATTCTCTAACCTGTTCTAAACCCAGACAAAGACTTGATGGCTACTGCCACCATTATAGACCATTATATATTATAGGCTATACAGGCATTGATATATTACACATCTTATGTGCTTTTATTATTTTCAAAGTTCAGCAATTAAGTCACATATTTAATACAAAACTATAATATTAAGCAAATAATACTTTAACATGCAACACCCGCATGTTAAAAACACCTCTAAAAATGCCTTTAGAGCCTTTCCACTATCACTATGTGAAGATATTGTTTTCATCGCGATAGATCCAGAGCTTAGTAAGGATGTCTGATTTATTTTGTGACATACTGTACACTCCAGATAAGCCTACTATTGTCAATAAATTTAATTAACCCTTGTGTGGTGTTCGGGTCTGTGGGCCCGATATCAATGTTTACTAAAAGAACAAGCACAGATCCTGTACAGACCCACGGCGCGTGTTCAATTCTATGCACTGAAGCACTGCGACACGGTTAAATTACCTAGTTCCACTAACGTAACTTAAATACCACAAGGTAACGTTAAAGGCACCTACCGTTAAAGTCTGTAGGGCAGCGAAGACGAGTTACTGTCTGCAAATCCCCGTTACTGACTGTGGAATGTTAAGTTTCAATTTTGTTTTCACACCGGGAGACGCTGTCTGTACATCTCCAAATTACAGACATGACGTGATGTGACATCAGGCACATTAGAGATCGATTTAGATCCATTTCTGTACATTGACCAACTTTTGATTTTGTGCCTTTGTATGGGAAACACTGCATCTCACAGTCAAAAACGCCCTCTAGAGGCCATCTGACGAAGCGCATCATCTCACTAAGTGTTACCTGACTGACTGACTGAGTGACTGACTGACTGACTGACTGCCTGCCTGACCTGAATTTGCCTCGTGATGCCCTTGGCTGCGCCGTGGGAAAAATGATAAAATTAATTATTTTTTCAACCTGAGATTCATTGGCCTTGGCTCATTTTCTGTGAAGAACACATAAAAGAACACATTTTCACAGAGTGCACACTGTGCACCCCGCTACACATTTATATTACATATGTGGCGTTCGGGTCCACTGGACCTGAGGGTAATAAAAGTGTGGAAAAGTGTGTGTAGGTGAAAAAAGTAAAAATTAAACAAAAAGGTTTGCTGTGTGCCTTCACTCTGTCTTCCTCCTACCTGGGTCTGTTGTTTCAACATAGCACCAAGTCTGCTCCCACTTTTCCTGCACTCTTTACCCTCTGTAGTGTGTGAAACTACACAAAATCTTGCGGGAACCTGCACAATTTTATTTCGAAACATAGATACAGTCGGCACAGGAGGAAAACGTCATTTCCGTCAGCTGACGTGGGGGAAAACAAATCACTGGCAAGTACTGTTGCGTGCTATGAAAACATTCTTTAGTTTTGCCTTTTCTAAAGTCTAAAAACAAAGAAGGATGCCGAAAAGTTGCTGTGTCGTGCACTGCACGGCAAATAAACGTAAAAATCCTGAACTTAAGTTCTATGTGATTCCGAGAAAAGACACCGAACCAGTTCGGCGGTGTAGATCGTTGCAAGCAATCGGGGGAGAAGACGAGAATGGACTTCTCTGGTATCCGGCTTCAAAGCACGTTTATGTATGCAGTCAACATTTCATTACAGGTATGTATGTTTTGTTCAATGTTAAAATTGTTTAAAAAGTTATTTAATGAGCTTGGCACAATGTAGGCTTAGCTACCGTTCCACTCACAAGTCTGTGCGCCCAGCTGTGTTCTAGCTAGTTAGCAGGTTAAATTAAGTTAGCTATGTATTATTTCTAGTTTCTTGTTGAGGGTGAATTCACCTCATTTTCTTCCGACCTGCTCATTTCCAACATTTCCATTAATGTTACAAACGCAGGTACGAAGAAGGAAGCCGAAATGCACCCAGACTACGTACCATCACTGTTCCCAAACCGGGGAAACACCACCACTGTGAAAAAAACTGTGGAAAGGTATACTCGTCACACGAAACGACAAAAAATGCAACTTCTTACCACTCTACTTCGCCGGCAGTCAGTGAATGTCCTCCCCAACCACAAGAACAGCTAACTCAAGAACCCACCAGTGCTGTGGACTTTCAGATGCCACTGAATGAGCTGGAACATGAACAACTCCACCAAGAAATTGATCTCTTAGAAGGGAGAGAGACGAGGCTAGGAAGGAGAGAGACGAAGCTATCCAAAAGTTAGAGAAGCATCGATTCTCAGCCAAAAGCATGACGAAAAGTGCAAAACAAGATACATGTTAATAAGACATATGACCGTATATTACGGCATTTCTTTTGGCCGGGGCTGAAGAAGGATGTGGTGCAGCATTGCAAGCTTTGTCACACATGCCAAGTAGCGGGCAAACCGAACCAGACTATCGTTCCTGCTCCTCTGTATCCAATACCTGTAGTTGGTGAGCCTTTTGAGCGCGTCATAATTGACTGTGTACCCACACAGTCAATTCCTCGAACAAAAGTTGGCAACAAGTTTTTGTTGTGGTTCCCAGAGGTGATTCCATAGCGCAAAATCACAGCTCCCGCTATAGTAAAGGCTCTGACAGGCAAGTTTTTTTCATTGTTCAGCCTACCTAAAGTGATACAAACAGACCAAGGTTCAAACTTTATGTCTCGAGTCTTTGCTCAAGTGATGAAACAGCTGGACATAAAGCATTGGAGCGCGTATCATCCCGAAAGTCAGGGCGTACTTGAGTGCTTCCACCAGACATTAAAATCTATGTAACGTACTTACTGTCTGGAATTTGAAAAGGACTGGGATGATGGCGTTAATTTGATGCTGTTTGATGCTCCCCATACAGTACGTGGTCCTTTAAAACTCGTGAAGGAAAAATGGCTGCATGATTCTTCAAACCAAAATGTTTTGGACCATGTCAGTAATTTTCGGTTTAGATTACGGCGTGCATGTGAGCTGGCTATGGAAAACCTTACAACTGCACAAACAAAAATGAAGGGGTGGTTTGATAGGAACGCTAAGAGCAGAGAGTTCTTTCCAGGTGATAAGGTTTTGGTGTTGCTGACAATTCCTGGGTCTAGCCTTAGCCTGTAGGCTCGTTATAGCGGTCCTTATCGAGTCGAAAAGAAAATGGGTGAGAGAGATTACCTTATTGCCACTCCTGATCGTAAGCGGCGGAATCGACTGTGCCATGTAAAACTCGGAGGCGTTGCAAACTCTCGACTCCCGCTTGTCTCATCTGACTGAGTCTAAGCGCACAGATCTGATTCAGTTAGCTGAGTCAAACAAGTCGTTTTCTGATGTGCCATCTCAAACTTCCATTCTGAAACATGATATTGACGTGGGCGATACTAAGCCTATCAAGCAGCATCCATATTGTGTTAACCCAGACAAGCGGCGCCGGCTTAAAAAACAGGTGGAGTACATGTTACAGCATGATATTGCCGAGCCCAGCTGCAGTTCATGGAGCTCTCCTGCACCGACTTTAGAAAGGTTAACGGCGTAACCGAACCAGATTGCTATCCTCTCCTGTGGATGGAGGATTGCGTCGATCGTGTCGGTAGCGCTACTTTTGTCACCAAAATTGACCTGTTGAAGGGATATTGGCAAGTCCCTCTAACTGAGTGTGCAAAGGAAATCTCTGCATTTGTCACACCTAACGATTTCCTGCAGTATACAGTTATGGCCTTTGGTATGTGCAATGCACTGGCAACCTTTCAACGTTTGGTGAATGTTGTTTTGTCTGGTTTGTTGTACTGCGAAGCATATCTTGATGATCATGGACTGATGATGTCAAGCACTTGAGAGAAGTATTCAAATGCCTCGCTGACGCAAACTTGACAATTAACCTTGCGAAGTGTGAATTTGGCCAGGCCACAGTTGCGTATCTCGGTAAAGTGGTGGGTCGAGGTCAAGTTCGCCCTGTTCAGTCAAAGGTGGAGGCTATTGTGGCATTTCCAGTCCCTAACTCTAGGACTGAACTCAGTTGGTATTTGGCAATGGTGGGGTACTATAGAGGTTTTTGCCAAAACTTCTCAGTAGTGGCTGCACCTTTGACTGATTTGCTAAGCCCAAAAGTCTGTTTTGAGTGGTCGGACATTTGTCAATCTGCTTTTGAGGGTTAGAGCTAGGGACCCGTGCTTACGGCGCCCAGTTTTTACCAGCCGTTTAAGTTGGCGGTGGATGCCAGTGACTGGAGTGGGCGGGTTCCTTCTCCAGGAGAACCATCCTGGTGGGGGTGGAACATCCAGTTTCCTATTTTTCTAAGAAGTTTGACCGACCTCAGAAATGGTATTCTACCATCGAAAAAGAGACGCTAGCATTGCTTGTGGCTCTAGACCATTTTGAGGTCTATGTCAGCTCCTTGAACGTTCCCGTCATCGCTTACACCGACCATAATCCTCTGGTGTTTTTAAACAGGATGCGAAATAAAAACAGACGGTTAATGAGTTGGAGTTTGCGGTTACAGGCCTACAATGTAGAAGTCCGGCATATCTGTGGCAGGGATAATGTCCTGACTGAGGCATTGTCGCACCTGTGATGTGTGGTTGTCTGAATTATGTTTTCTGAAACTGGGTAATGAGGCCTTAGTGTTTTCAGAAATCATTATTCAGTAACTTGGGGTGTTATGCGCTCCCCCTATTGGTGCCTGTGTTGTGTTAACCTTTTCTTATTTGATCCTCAGTTTAGCTGCTCCTGCTCTGCTCCACTCAGCTGCTCCTGGTCTGGCCTGACGACTACATTATATATATATATACGTATATATATATATATATATATATACATATATGTATATGTATATATATAGGGCCAGGCTCACTCAGCAGCTCTCCCTCCTGACAGCAGCAGCCATGTGGTGACCTCTGTTTGATTTTGACTTACGTTTCTTTTTCCCTAGGTTGGGGATTTATTTTTCTCTTTTAACCTTGGTTTGGGAAAGATGGGTCCGGTAGTTCAGGAATTCAAACCATTATTGATAAAAGTTTAGTTTATGGCGATGGGCTACATACTATGCCCACAGACTGTTCCTCAATTGTTGTGCATACAGACTGTCTGAAGAATTATACCCATCCAGGATCAAAAAAGAAACCTTCCAGCACAGACAAACCAACATCAGAAACATCCAATCTACGTTCTGCCTTTCAAGAATTTGAATTCAAGACTGACTGCGTCTTCTGTGGTGAGGAAGCCAGCACAAGGGTTGAAAAGAACAAAGGAGCTAAATTTCAGAGGGAAATTTATGAAGTCAGAACCATTGAAAAGAGAGACAAAGTGATTGTCCGAGCTCTTGAAAGAGGGGATGAGTGGGGTGAGGTTGTTCTAGCCCGGGCAAAGAGTGTCATTGATTTTGTATGGGGCTAACATGCAACAATGCATTGGAATGCATTGGAACTGAATGACTTTTTGTCAGACTGACGTGAACAATGGTGGATCCTTGGCTGACAATAAAGCCATGTTCATGTTGGCTGGTTACAAAGTTGACTGTGAGATGTGGCTGAACTTAAAGGGATGGTCAATGTAGTTAAAGATGTTAATTTTCTTATTTAGTATCACGAAGAAAAACATGCCACAGGTGGCACGATCTGAGAGTGAAAGTAAATTTCAGTGTGGTCTATGTGTAAAACACAAACCTGGCAGTCACTCAATGTAGTGGAACACAGTAGCCTACATGACAATTTTCTTCATCTCAGTATCAATTGTGAAATAAATGAACAATTAATATGAATAAAATTCATAATAAAATTTAAAAAACGTATCTATACCCTGTTTCCATTTACTGCATAGGTACTGTAATCTGCTAGAGTAATTTTTCACATTACATTTCTTGATTTGCAATTTCAAAAGCTGAAATTGAAATATATTTTTGTCAATGTTCACAAATTCAGATCCAAAAATTCAAGTTTCAGAATTTCAAAAAAACATATTCAGGTTGCTCAAATTCGACTGGTCAAATTCAGATCCAAAAATTCAAGTAGAAAAAATTCAGTTTGCAACATCCGGGCTACCAAGGGCAGGCTAAAGCAATCGAGTCTGAATGCAATTTAACCGATTTCTGGCATATCAGAGCACGGTCCGTGAACTGTAATCTGTTATGTTGTCTGTCTGTGACGTGGTAGGTTGCACTGCTGCCTGACTTGGCCAGAACACTATTGAAAAAGAGATTTTTAATGTCAATGAGGCTTTTCCTGGTCAAATAAAGATTAAATAAAATACACCATAGTCACATTTCTTGAACTGTGACCAATTTGCGCATGTGTTCAGCTCACCATGTGAAGGTAAAAGTTAATTGTAGTCTGTACTGGGCTAGATTAGGGGGATATTCTTACCAATATCTGTCATCCACACCAGTTTGTAGTATATATTTCAGTTGATATCGCTATATCCATCCAAAGGCGGCTTGACAGTTGTGTGTTCCATCTGCAGCCTCTAATTTGATGTGGTGCGCGCATGTGGTTTCAAATCGCGGCGCAATCACACACACCTCAGTACCTTGATTAAATATTGCACAATCAGAGTCCTGCTCTTGCCAAATAGGTACACAAACTTCTGTGTTTTTGTGCACACAAATTCCACGCAGCTTCCAAGTTTCTACAGTGCAAATCATCAGGAATACAGGAGACAGACGGTGACATCCTGGAGACGCGCTGGACACAGCGGCTCAGCTCCATCCAAACACACTTACCATTGCATGTGTCGCCTCCCTTCCAACAGGTTTCCCAATAGTAGAGCCTGAA
Organism: Centroberyx gerrardi; assembly: GCF_048128805.1. NCBI lineage: Eukaryota > Metazoa > Chordata > Actinopteri > Beryciformes > Berycidae > Centroberyx > Centroberyx gerrardi. The sequence continues at coordinate 1,320,428 of NC_136009.1, read as the reverse complement.
GCATGCCATTTTGTAATTATAATAGAGATAGATAGGCATATTGCAGTGACGAACAACATGATGTGGTAGAGCACAATCAGCAGTAGGAGGCTAGTTGTTCTGATTAAATTTGAAAGTGGCGGGACAGAAAAGGAGTTATTTTTATCAGAACATATACAATTCTCTTGAAATATGGAAGTGCTTCAGCCAACGGTATTATATCATCATTACCATGCTTATCATACACATATGATAAGAAATGGCAATTTCATGTATAGAATGGTCCAGTGATGAAGTTTTTTCAGGTCAGGTACTCAAGCAGTAGCCTACATCACATGAACAGGCCACACTATAGAACAACACATGAAAATCAATATCAGCTACTTTCATCCTACAATAGGCTAGGCTATATGATTGGTTTTTATAACTTATTTATAATTCTATAAGGTTTTATTTGGGCTATATTAGGCCACACACTGTAAGACCCTATAGGAAAAGTAGCCTATAGAGATACCAGGATATACGTAGATGATTAGGACGCTATGAACTTAATATTGCATTTTCGTATGCCACTTCTATCAGTTCCTGGTTAAATACCCCGCCCCCCACACACCTGGGGCACGTTCAATCTGAAAACGGTGTGCACCATTTTGCTACGGTTTCCGGGTTGAATGTCATGTTTCCTCGAAACGGTGTGCAACGGGCTTTGAGGTACGTTGTCTCTCGTTTGGTGGGTGTGTCAGAGGTGTTACCCAATCAGCAGCAACGTGTATATAAACCCCGCCGTATTAAAAAGGCAGTGCGCACAGACATATTTGACATATAAAACATATTTGTATCTTTTGCTATTGTATGTACCATTGTGGAGTGACACTTTCATAAACTTTTCTACTCCACTCTACTCCTCTAAATATATAATGGTAAATATTACAATATCATATCACAACAACAGTGATCAGCAATAATGATAGGCCTAATACTCATAATAAAATAATTAGCTCATATAGATTGTAACACAGTCTCGAAGGTAAGAAGTGGATTATCCTTCACCTGAAATGTTTGCCTTGTCATCCTGAAATGCGAGGCAAATGTTGGATCACAATAATTAGGAACCACAGTTTCCACATACCCCTTCACTCCATTGGGATGTTCTCTGCTATTCTGGACGGCAAGGGCAGTGACTGTAACATCGAGCGTATTTTGTAGTATTAAACACGTATTTAAACCGATTTCATCAGGCTCCGAAAATTCTTCAAAAAGAACGCAAAGAATGGCCTTCTCAGCTTAGTTGCAACGTTTGCGTAACACAACAGGGTGTTCAATGCACCACCTTTTCCGTTTAAATAAATGTTTTGCTATGTTTTGTCGGGGCTGAACGTGCTCCCAGTTAATCCAGCTGATCTGATAGATATCGGACTTTGTTAACCATGTTGCTTATCACTTACCATGCTGTAGTCATTCACAGTAGGCCTAAATACAGCACGAAGAATCCTCATGTCCACAGTCACTGCACCAGATTTGTATGAATTTCTACATAATAGTTATTAACCAGCCAGCCAAATGGCTAGCTGACTCCCATGTTATTTTGTCATCAGAAATGATTCCGTAGGCTAGTTGAAGTCTGCTGTCAAGCAACACTGAATACTGTCACAAAATAAACTCACTTTACCCTCCTGTCGGCACACATAAAACTTAAATGTTATGAACTGTCAAATTGTTTCAATCTCAAACACATTTAGAAAAAATGCATTCATGAAAAGACCGCATTGCATGGTCAGATTTCGCCAACTTTATTCCAGCAGACAAATACATACATACATACATACATACATACATTTCAAAAACATGTATATGTAATTATGTGAAATGATAAATTAATTAATAGTTTGACAAATGAATTAGGCCTAGTATTGTAAGAATTGATACATCAAGTTCTGTCCCTTCCTCCCCGCAAGGACAGAAGCGCAGTGGGAAGCGCAGCTCCATCCAGGCCGAGCAGGCTTGTGTTCCGCCAGCTGAATTAAGAATAAGACTTCCGGTGCGATTTTTTCAGAATAAGAGCGTCCTTTCTAGAAATCCACAACACTCAATTGTCAACTGAAAAAACTTTTTAAAAAAAACGTCTTTTTGCACAAAAAAAACAAATAATTAAGCAATAACATGCAATTATACAATCTGTACAATGTTTTTCCATGATATGAATTGGTGTAATCATTTAGCTGAAGGTTCCCCTCTACATTTAAACAGAGATTTGGCATTTTTGGACTACATAGGCTATACAGATTAAAAACAAACCGGAAGTGTTATTTTCTGTTAATTCGAACCAGTGGAACGCATCTGCCGAGCAGGCTGTCCTCTCCCTGGCATGGAAGTATATCCTGGATGTTCCTGGATGAAAGAAATAAACCTGTACTTCATTGTTGTAAGACGTTAATGGTATACACCTAACCATACATTTATATTTATTCTGAAATAGTTGTTTGTCACCTCGACATTAACGGCGAATTTGAGTATAGGCTACTATAAGAAAAGCACGGCAGATACTTAGCCTATCATCTCTATGGTAAAATACAAGCAGGCTAAAAAGCTAGCAAGCCAAGTGTAGCTTTACCTGCATTTTCAACAACGAAAACGTGTTCAGAAAACATTATAAGCTTTTTACTAATATCTGGTGACACACGGACCATCTTAGTAAAATAAAAATGGTCCACTTATGTTGTAGTCCAGAGTAGCAGTGCCTTGGAGGATGCGACGTCTGCTGTAGGTTGTTCATTCTTTTCACAGGCAGGTTTCCCTAGCGTTAGCTTTTTACTAATATTGATTACATTTATACTTTAAAACACATACACGCGGGTTTGACTTGTCAAGATTATCTTATATAATAGTGTATATGAATATCATAAGCCTGCGGTGAACACTTATATTCTAATTGAACTGGGGCTGCGGCCAACGAACCATGGCAGAGCTGTCTTCTTCTTGACCCATGTGGCTTGCTGTACACGCACTCCCCCACGCACTCGATTGCATTCAGACTTGATTGCTTTAGCCTGCCCTTGGTAGCCCGGATGTTGCAAACTGAATTTTTTTGACTTGAATTTTTGGATCTGAATTTGACCAGTCGAATTTGAGCAACCTGAATATGTTTTTTTGAAATTCTGAAACTTGAATTTTTGGATCTGAATTTGTGAACATTGAAAAAAAAATATTTCAATTTCAGCTTTTGAAATTGCAAATCAAGAAATGTAATATTTTAAGTTCAAAGAGGTGAATTCAGAACCAATAAATTCAGATGCATGGTTTTCAAAGTAAAATATTTCAATGTTATGAATTCAGCTGTGATTAATTTTCAATATTAATTATTCAGTGGCTGCTAAAATTTAATTTTTTATGGCCCTTATTTGCCTTCATAGGCACAGCTCCATCCACCAGACTGAAGCGCTTTGCTAGCTGTAGTGGAAATTATATTATACCATTCTCTTTCTCTATGCATGAAGCACTGTCTTATTTCTCTATTGTCTGCTCTCAGTACATTTCCACTGGCTTGAGACAATGGCTACTGTGTGAAGATGACCCTGGGAACTCTAGCCCGTTTATCTTTGTTTTGCACAGATGTACCCTAATCGTAGAATGTTTCAAGTATAAGAATGTGCCGGACTTCTCATAACTCAGCTGTTTCTACTACATGATTATAAGAAGGGTGGACAAAGCTCATTGCTTCGCTCTTTGTCTCACACATTCGCTGGGTGAGCATTGCGCCTTGCTTGCAAGCAATAAAGATATCAGAAGGACAACTTCTCATCTCCAAGTCCCTTTATTACAGAAAACTTCCACCACACTAGCCCTAGCCTCTTCTGATGTAAATTAGTGAACAACTTCTCTGTAAAATGGTTACTGCAGACCTGCATTCGAACACGGCCTAGTTCATCAGCCGTCATCCTCCTGCCCTGGCCTTCGATGAACTTTAACCATTTCGATAAATGATAGTCATCCTTGGGAAACACATGCAGCGTTGAATCACTTGATTTACATTCAGGAACAACACAAAATCGGTGTGCCATGCTGGCAACCTACGCATTCTGTGTGATATACTTGATGGCGGATAACAGGCGCAGTGGAAAGATGGATGTCAATCAAACAGGCGTGGAGGGGGAAAAAAATTAGGTGTTTTGATAGGATTTCCCCCACTCTGACGTGTGAAAGTAGCTTTTAATCCCGCCGCAGGAAAACGGCTCGTTTGGCTGCTCGAGAAATCAACTGATAGGCTTTTCTCAGCACAGAAACAACTTCAGATTCTCACAGTTTCATGTGTTTTTTTACACCCAATAATGACTAAAACAAATATTTGTTTTATATAATATATATTATATAATATTATTATATATATAATATATATATATTATATATATAATATAATATAAATATAAGAAATTGCATATTTTAGTTGGCTATCCCTTCAAGGAGGCATATCCTCCTGTCACCTGCAGATATGTGGGACTTACATAAAGTTACAGTAACAGATGTTTTGGAAGACTGACCAAGATTTTTTTTTTTTTATCAGTTTTTTGTTTGCAGTTTGTTTTCAGACTGAAATGTCTGAAATATGATGTCATGTATGATTATTATTATGTTAATAAAGGGTATGATTATGAATATAAATGTGTTTACTTTCATTTCAATGTGATTCATGCACCAATATTAATTAGTATTTGACAGGCATTGGATAATGTATCCATACCCTCTAAATATCGATAAAATATCAATAAATTGTATAGCGTAAAGGCTTAAAATGAATGCAATAAATTATCATGTTGCTGACACTTGATTTCTCGGGACTTTTCACAGGATAAAGTTTGGCTACACTTCTTTTTGTGTGCAAAAAATGAAAACTATAACATTTTTTTCAACCTCAATACCTAATTATACTGGACTAAGATTAAGAATGTCTCTGTAAAGTCTGACAGTTGAGTTGGAAGAAGAGGATGAGATTGAGTCAATACATTTTTTCGACAAGAGATTATGGTCTCAGCAGCTAATTTTACTTCTTCTAATGTGTATCCATATGGCGATTTTCAAAATAATTGGGGGGGTTGTTTTCCGAGTGATTGACAGGTCGCCGATCACGGACCAATAGCAGGCGGCGCTGTGGGAAACCCCCGGCTTCGCTCTGGCTGCTCCGGCCTCAAAAAATTTCAACATGGCAGCGCTTGCAAACCCAAATTTTTGGCTTCAAAACGGCGCTTCAGAAACCTATGGGTGACGTCATGGTCTAAACCTGCAAAATACGGAATGTATGAAATGTATGTAACCTGTGATGCTGCTTCATCATATGTGTGGAACTTGCAAGTGTATACAGGGAAGCCAGATGGAGGAGCTCCTGACAAGAACCAAGGGATGCGCAACGCTGGACATGACACAGGGACTCCGTGGCCACAACATCACATGCAATAACTTTTTTACTTTGCACAAGCTGGGACAGGAGCTCCTCAAGAGGAAGCTAACCCTCAGCTGTTGACTACATGGAACAGGCCCGTCAATTCATCTAAGTTTGTGTTCCCGGACGACTTGTCCCTGGTGTCCTACGTGCCAAAGAAAGGCAAAAATGTGGTACTCATGAGTACGCTGCATAGGGATGGGAGAATCTGTAGCCAGGAGCATCAAAAACCAGAAATCATAATGGATTACAATGCCACAAAAGGAGGGGTGGACAATTTAGACAAGGTGGCAAAAGAAGAACCTTACGCTGGCCACTTGTGATATTCTTCAACATCTTGGACATCTCGGCGTACAACGCTTTTGTCATCTGGATGGCGTTGATCCCAGATTGGAACAGAGGGAAGCTCCAGAGGAGACGGCTCTTGATTCCATATTTTGCAGTTAAATTCCTGAACTGAGGGGCGAATTCACAAAGAATGGATTGCGGCCGCTAATAGCACCATGAATTGCGTATCATTTGCAACCGCTATTTGCTCCGTCTCAAGGACCGATTCACAAAAGATATTGCGCTAATGATATGCCAGCGCAAACACGCCCATAACCTGTTGCAACTGAGTGCAATTTGCCCCTGTTTTGCGTCTGATTGCAATTACCAATGTGGCAAAGTATAAACGTTGCCTTTGCGCGAAGAACACAGTAGACAGGACAATGGCAGAGAGAAAGAGAAAAATTAAATTTTTAGACCGCGAGCTGCAAGTCCTGACGGAGGAGGTGCAGAGGCATTCCTCAAAACTTCAGGCAAGAAATTTAACCGGGACTGCGAGAAACCATATTTGGGATTTAATATCCCAGTCTGTCAATGCTGTTGGTGTTTCCAAACGCACCTTCAGACTGCAAAAGAAGATGGCATGATTTGAAGCGGAGAACAAAGGAGAATGTAGGGGAGCTTTATTCATTTATTTTTCATGACACAATTGCATCCTGTCACTGCATCCTTTGTTTGTCATTGCATCTCACTGCATCCCAAAATAAACTAGAAGGGCACTCGCGAGCGCAGACCTCCGCCAAGGCCAATCCAGTCTTCTATGATATGCAAATGTGCAAGCGCAACCAATATACGGATCCGCTCCAAAATTGAATGGGTTCTTCCTTGGCCCATGCTACACCCTTCCACGAAGTTTCATGAAAATCGGGCCAGTAGTTTTTCCATAATCCTGCTGACAGACAGACAAACACACACACAAACAAACGGCACCGAAAACATAACCTCCTTGGCGGAGGTAATACTGTAAATGAGTTTGAGCGGGGCTGTCCATGGTGCTGAATCTTTAGGCCAAAATAAAGCCCACTGTGCTGACTAGTGAGATAAGTGAAAATGAAATTGAGTTGTATTGATTGTTTGGTTGCACTGATTTATTTGCTTTTGTTTGTGAAGCAATCTGTGTTAAAGTTCTATAGTAATAATAATAGTAATGTCAAAATATTATTTACAGACTGTATTTACAGACAATTTTATTTTTTAGGTCACACAAAGGTGGAATTGTTGCAGAGACATTTGCAAGGTCAATTCAATTCTCAGTTAAATCAACAAGTGATAAAGTCTGGGCGTGACACCCGTTATAAATGCGCTTCAGTTACCACCAACTCTCTGAAGACGCTAATAATTTCACTGTAACTGCGTGTGGCAATTAGTACCGACCTTTGTGAATTGGACTGTTTTTGCAATGAGACTCATTTGCATAGAAAGGGGCCAATTTTGCGCCAAATGTATGCATATTACCTAATTTAAATACGTGCAAATAGCACAGGAGCACCGAGACGCAATTTGCGTGGCAGTGCAGTTAGCGGGGCATTTCACCCTTTGCGAGTGCTTTGTGAATTACATGGTTTCTTTTTGTCTTATTTGCACAGGTTTAGCGTCAGCAAAAGCCGCGCAATCCTTTTATGAATTCGCCCCTGAGTGTTTTTATCATTCTAGGTTGCAGCCGGTAGCAACAAGAAGAAGCGCTGCGATGTGTGTGGACCCAACAAGGACAGGAAGACACAGTACACATGCATCAAGTGCAAGAAATATATTTTCAACACACACACAGTAAACTCTGTCCCTCATGTGGTGTGTAGACCAGTTTGAATGTGTGTAGACCAGTTTGAATTTGTGTTCAATGGGGCTCATTTATCGTTTCCATAAAATACTGTATGTAAAATTTGTCTTTCCAATTTGTTCAGTTCAAAGCAATAAACATCAATAGTGATGAAAAACTTGTTTCATTTATATTTGTTCAAGATAAACCCATGTCTTGATTATAATTATTATTATTATTATTATTTTTAACAAAAATCACATTTTATCACAAAAAACAAATAGCACTTTTATTGATAAATGTGATCTAGCAGAGGTAAATGGCAAATATTACACATATATGCTGTCTATATTGCTTGTAATTGAGATAAAGTCAACATCTAAGTATTAAGTATTTTCACATAACTTGTTATGGCTGTATTGTTTTAAAAACTCAAAAATGTTGTGGGTCCACCAGACCCGCGAACATTGGGTAAATAACAAAAACATGAACACCACACAAGGGTTAACACCAAAAAAAAAACTCCAAACATAGTAAAGACTAATGAACTTGTGCAAATGTTTAGCCTAAACTTCAGAACTTGTATGGCAAATCCTTTACTCATGATTACTTACTGGTTGCTGAACATGTACAAAAAAAACATTCTATAATTATGCGTATATTGTTTAACAGTTTGAAAATGAATCAAGTACCCTCTGAATTTTATGCTGCACATCAAGGTCGGGCAGATTGTGCCAGTTATAATCCTCCAATGTTGGGTCTTGGCCACACAATGTCCAATGCCTGGATCCCAGGACCACCATGGATAAATGACCACACTGTCCTTCCTGCATTGAAGAACTTGTTTCTTTCAAGTGCAGTCTGGTCGTAACAGAACATCATTGTCAGCTGTACCCTCAAAAATCCCTGAGTCACATACAGTGATCATCAGAAGCCTAAATGGCAAAAAGTAAGTGTTATCGTTGTCTTCAGTTTGTAGAATTCAATTCTACAAAAATTTCCAAACTGTGAAGCATATATCATATTTGTACTGTGCAGTATATCATAAAACCACAAACTCTGCTGTACTGCACATTCCATACACAAAACTGATAATGATAGCTAGTGAGAACTATACTGCAGGATTCTGAACTATACAGTATGTTTAAAGAACAAGTTGACACAACTTCCAGGTTAGCAAGCTAGGAGATGGCAGCATAGGAAAACGTGCTCCCGACATTTTGAGTTAAAAGTAGCCCGCTACGACCCGAATTTGCAAAAAATATTTGCTACAATTTGATTCAAGATTGTGGGCCTCGAGAATGCCTAAAGGGAAGACTAAGAAGTCAATGCAGTACGAGTTATTCGAAGGAGACGAAGTCAGCCAGGCTTCACCGGCTAGCAGCGCTATGGAGGATAACGACACGCAAACGGAATTCGACGGGGAACAAACAAACAAAGCGGACCTGAGCCTCATACTGAAAGAATTGAGGGAGTTTAGGAAAGACAATAGTCAGCAGCTGAAAGGGATTCGTGACGAAATAAATAAAACTAACACGAGAATCGGGGAGGCAGAAGAGAGGATTGATGCGGCCAAAACTCGAATACAAGCGACGGAGGAAGCCGTAACTGAGCTGTTACAACTTCAGATACAACTGGACGCTAAACTGACGGACTTGGAGGGCCGCTCCAGACAAGACAATATCAGAATCCATGGAGTTAAAGAGGGAGCCGAGGAGAACTCCCCCTCAATGGTTTCTTATGTAGAGCGCCTGTTACAGGAAAATTTGGAGCTCCCTGCCTCGTTTGAACTACGAGTAGAAAGAGCGCATCGTGCCTTGATGCCGAGGCCGCCCACAGACGCCTCACCGAGATCCATTGTAGCCAAAATGTCAAGCTACAGAATGAAAGAAGAAATACTGAGACTGGCCTGGCAGAAGCGGGGATTTCAACATCTCGGAAGAAGGGTAAATCTCGATCACGACTATGCGCCTGATGTTTTGAAAAAGTGAAGGGAGTACGCCGAAGCGAAATCGGTGCTAAAGGAGAAGAAAATCCGATTTCAAACTCCGTTCCTGGCCAGGCTAAGAGTTTTCTATCAGGAGGGAACAGTGTTGTATGGATCGGCGGAGGAAGCGACCGGAGACATGGCAAAGTGGGGGCTCCCAGTGGGTGTCATTAAACACACAGAGTCTCTTTTGGAACAGGTTCAGCGCTTATCGTGGCGCACGAGCAGGAGATCGGGGAACCGGGAAAGCTCTGGCAGGATTATGGACTACAAGGAAAGGCTCTGGGCTAGGTGCCAGGACCCGGTGTGACTGTACGTGACCTGGAAAGAACTGTCTGGAATTTGCCGCTTACTGGCGAGCCCAGAGAAAAGAGAGTGAGTCTTTATATTTAAAAAAAGGGGGAACCGAGGATATGGTTTTCAGTCAAGGGAGGACAGAATGTAAATAATTACTGCATATTAGAGTAGCATATTGTTGGCTATAACTAAGAATGGACATGTAATGGTCGGGGGTTGTTTCTTAGCCACATAACTAAATGGTCACCACCAGCAGGGACAAAGAACTGGTGGCAAACGAAGGCCCTCTCCCACCAGTCGGGGGGAGAGGCCCCCCCTCAAAGCCTTCTTTCCATCTGGGCTTATTTAGGGTCACAATGAAGACCCCACAATTGGAAGTCAATTCTTCAGTTCTTGTTGTTCTTACTATGTTCTTGCCCATCCAAGGGCATTTCCCTGCTGTTCCCTGCAGCCTCTGGGGTGTTGCCTTTGATACATTTAGTTTACTATTAATATTTGTGTTGGTATTTTTACCGGACGCAAAATGCAAGCAGTTAAAATTGTAACTTATAATGTGAATGGTTTACTCAATCCAATCAAAAGAAGTAAGATATTATCCAAACTGAAAAGAAATAGAGTCAAAGTTGCTTTTTTGCAAGAAACACACCTTACAGACATAGAGCATGTTAAACTAAAAAGAATGGGCTTTAAGTACCAGTTTTCATCATCATATTCGGCCAGCCATAGGAGGGGAGTGGCGATACTAATCTCCAGCAAAATTAGTTTTGAACTCACATTTGAAAAGAAAGATACAGAGGGGAGATATGTTTTGATAAGAGGGAATTTGGGTGGATCATTGATAACTCTACTGAACGTTTATGCCCCTCCTAACTCTGAATGGAAATTTTTTAGACAACTATTTGACTTGATAATAGCAGACAGGGGGTCCTGATTTGCAGTGGGGACTTCAACATTAGATTAAATCCTAAACTTGATTCTTCAAATGCACACATACTCAGCCTAAACTGATAAACAAGAAAATTAATTCTGCGATGAATGATATTGGGTTAATAGATGTCTGGAGAGAATTAAATCCATTAAGGAGGGACTACACTTATTTCTCCAACCCACACTCGGTATACTCTAGGATAGATTATTTTATTACTTTTGGCAAAGACCTACATAGGGTTGGTGACTGTGACATAGGCATTATGGACCTGTCAGACCATAGTCCTCTTTACTTAAAACTGAATCTTGAACAGGATCAAAGAAATACTTTGTGGAGATTAAACACTCACATCCTGAACCATATGAAGGACCAAATCGAGGTAGATATTAAAGAGTACTTGGAACAGAATGATAATGGGGAGGTTTCCCCTTTGATACTTTGGGATGCAGGTAAAGCTGTTCTACGAGGTAAAATAATTGGCTACAGTTCTCACTTAAAGAGGTCCTGGCAAAAAAAGTTAGATCATCTACAAGCAGAATTGAAACAGTTCACAAAGACACAGCTGACCAAAACATTTGAGAACAACTAATGAAGAAAAAGAATGAAATAAATGAGATCTACACAAAAGATATACAAAAAAAGTTACTATTTACAAAACAGAAATATTATGAAGGGGGAGGAAAAGCCAGTAAATTGCTGGCTTATAGGCTGAAAAAACAACAGGCTGAGAATTCAATTCATAAGATTAAAAGCCCTTTGACTAACCTTATACACCACAAATTAAAAGATATACAAAGTTGTTTTGAAACATTTTATCAGAGTTTATATTCCCAACCTCAATTTGACAAAGTAAAAATGGAGGATTTCTTTAAGACAGTTCGCCTTCCTAAATTAACTAGTGAGCAGAGTAATCAGCTTGCAGCTGAAATAACGGAGAAAGAAATTAGCTCAGCTATAGCTCATCTCAAATCGAACAAGGCCCCGGGCCCAGACGGGTTCCCCTCGGAAAGGTACAAAGTAATGAAGGATTCATTGATCCCTGTTCTGCAGTCCACCTTTAACTGGGTACTTAAGGAGAGTGAGATACCCCCCTCCTGGAGGGAAGCGGTAATTTCACTGATTCCAAAAGAGGGAAAGGACAGACTCGAATGTGGCAACTTTAGACCAGTAAGTGTGTTAAACCAGGATTATAAAATCTTTACACATATATTGGCAAAGCGAATAGAGGGACTTTTACCACAAATCATCAGCCTAGATCAGACAGGCTTTGTTCGCCAAGGACAAACTCAAGATAACATCAGACGGACCTTACATGTAATTAGCCATATAACAGAGTATAATTTAGAAGCGGTGCTGGTGGGTCTAGATGCGGAAAAAGCTTTTGACTGTGTGAATTGGTCATTTTTATATAGAGTTTTGGATACATTAGGCTTTCATAGTACTTTTATTAAAACAATACAAGCTCTTTATGATAAACCAAGGGCAAGAATTAAGATAAATGGAGCAGTGTCCAACCCCTTTGTTTTAGAACGAGGAACAAGGCAAGGATACCCAATTAGCCCTCTCTTGTTTGCGTTGTTTATTTTTATTGAACCCCTGAGTCAGTGGATTATTCAGAATAAGAATATTAAAGGGGTAGATATGAAGGGAGGAGAACAAAAGATTTCCTTATTCGGGGACGATGTATTAGTGTATCTGTCCAACCCAGAACATTCACTGGTACAGTTATTCTCACTTCTAAAACAATATGGTTCCTTCTCAGGTTATAAACTGTGTTTTCTTGTGTTTTAAAAACACAAGTTCTCAGTTTTATGTACAGCCCCTCGAAAAACATGAAGACAAAGTTTCAGTTGAAGTGGGAAGCAGAGTCCATGAGATATTTGGGAGTGAATATACCAAAAGATTTAACAAAATTGTTCTCCATCAATTTCCTCCCCCTGAACCAAAAGATTAGGGAAGATGTAAGGAGATGGGACCTAATACCTCTTCTTAATTTTGGGTCCCAAATTGAATCGGTTAAAATGAATATTTTGCCGAGATTGCTGTATCTCTTCCAGTCCCTACCACTAGATCTACCTGACCAACAATTTCAGGAATGGGACAAACTTATTTCAAGGTAAATTTGGCAAGGGCAAAGACCTAGAATTAGATATCAGAGTCTACAGTTGGCGAAAAACAAGGGAGGGGTCGCACTCCCGTGTTTAAAAGATTATTATATTGCAGCTCAATTAAGATCTCTGATGTGTTGGTGTAATCCAGATTACTTTGCTAGGTGGAAGGAGATTGAGGTGGCTATAACAGAGGAGTATCCAATTCAAGCTGCAATTGGGGAAAAGGTTTTGCTGAATAACTTAATTGATTTGGGAAATCCATGGATTTGTTTGCCACTTAAGCTGTGGAACAAGGTAATAGCACAAAATCATTTAAAAGCGGCTATCAAAGTTTTGAGATGGTGTGCGTATGACCCAGATTTTGTACCTAATAGATTAGACGTAAGGTTTAAGGGGTGGGTGACTCAAGGCTTAACAGCATACTGTACCTTTTTCCATCAGGGGTCCATGCAGAGTTTTCAAAATCTGAAGACGCAGCATGACTTGAATAATGACGATTTTTACAGATTTCTTCAAGTCCGGCACTATATTGAGCAATTAATGAAGGTACATAAACAAAAGTACCTGGATAATATTCTACTAAAAGTCTTCATAGAGGCTTATGTTTTGAACTCAAACCAAAAAACCATCTCGAGACTTTATAGGGGTCTACAGCAAACAAAAGGTAATTCATTGTATGTGAAACAAAAATGGGAAAGGGAAGGAAACCTAGGTATAACGGAAGAGGAATGGGAGAATTTAGGTAAACTACAATGGAAAACTTCAAGTTCAGCTTTATGGAGAGAGTTTTGTTGGAAAAACCTTATTAGGTTCTTCATTACTCCAGCTCAAAAGAGTCATTATACCAAATCTTCCAACTGCTGGAGACAGTGTGGGTTCTCCGAGGGAAACCATTATCATATATTTTGGTCTTGCCCATTATTAATTCCTTTCTGGCAGGAGGTTCATACAGTTTTGCAGAAAGTACTCCAGGGGGACATTCCATTTAAACTAGAGACCCTGTATTTGGGCGCCCTGCCATCAGGAATTGTTACCTATTATGATGGATATTTATTTCGGATTCTAAGTGCAGCCGGCAGGAAAGCCATTACTAGAAAGTGGCTAAAACCAGAAATACCTACAGTTGATGATTGGATTGACATTATTTATGACATTTTTAGGATGGAAAGAATTATTTTTTCTATTAGAACGCAACAGGACGAGTTTTTGAAAAGATGGGAAAGCTGGATAATGTACATCACACCTGTACAACCATCATTTGTTTAATGTGAATTTCTTTGTCTTTTTTATTTTTTCTTACCCTTTTGGTAAATGGATTTGAGTATCATGAAGGTACACCCCAACATTCTGGTTCTAGTTATTGAGTTTGGTTTCTATTTTGTATTTCATTTTCAAATTTTATACCTGTATTCTTATTTATTTTATTGGTCCTCATTTGCTTCTGTATTGTTTGTTTTAACTCAGTTTTATTACCTTTTATTACAACTGTGTCTTACAGAAGGTTTGGAGAGATAAGGCTTTTAAGTCCTAGGAGAATGATTACATTGTTTGTATGGACCTTGGTATAACACAATAAAAAGAGAATTAAAAAAAAAAAAAAGTGGACACTTCAAGTAAAACCATAGTGGCTACAATATGTACATAGGACTTATTTGATTAGCCATGAATACATCTGTGATGAAGTCTATCTATTACTGTAAGTTGCAGTGGCGGCCAGCCCATTGGAGCGCAGTGGATGGTGCCCCAGTTGATTGACAGGCAAAAAATATTTCTTTTTAAGATTTTTTGATTTTGGCGGTTAAATTATGTTTAAAATGTCAATAAAATGTCCTGCTATTGCACCAAGCAGTGTTGAATCTCTGAGATATACAAATTTTAAATGGTTTAGTCTACAGGAAAGTTTGGCCCGGACAGAACCAATATCACCATCAAACAGCGCTCTGGTGACAGAGGGAGAGCTACACCTGAGTATTCTGCAGAAGCTGGTATGAGAACAAGCACAGATCCTGTACAGACCCACAGCGCGTGTGGACAATTCAACTCAACTCAATTCAATTCAATTCAACTAACTAATCATGGCTGTGTGGCTGCTCCATTCGCAACACACCATTTTGTTCCTCTGCTGATGGCCAAGGTGACAGGTCATGGACTGTTCTTTTAATTTTGTAAAAAGTGTACACTGTCTGCCCAGCCCTTGGTTAGATTGCTAGGCTAACGTTAGTTGGTTTGGTGGCAGCCCCCTCGCACCTGTGGATATGTGCTTCCATTAATTTTATTGCCTCCATTGTTTATTCAAATATGTTAAGAGTTTTCCTATAATAATTAATTCGCCAATTAGGAAATATGCCTTAATTTCGCTATATAAAACTAAGAGTGAATTTATAATTTAGACTAATATCTCTGCACGCATCAAATTTAAGACACTGGTACTCACCTACAGAGCAGTACATCAGACTGCTCCTCCCTATCTGCAATCACTGGTCAGGTGTGGGAAATTTCACCTGAATAGTGAGTGAATGTATAATTAGTATGATACCCAGCATATGAGGGTGTTAGTATCCACAGGAAAGTATATGTTGACTTATTGAAATGTGTGTGTGCGTATCCCCAATTAAAATCATTTTTTATCAGCATGAAAGGTCGCGATGACACCATTAGTTATGAAAAAGGGAAGTAGACCGGACAGGTAAATAATGGTGTATTGAGAAGAGGAAAATTTTAGGAGAAAATGGGCAGGAGATAACTCCTGCTAAGACCCACAAAAGGAGGAGCATGAAAAAGAGTATAAAGAAAAGGTGTATTGTGGAATAAAGTTAGTTGCTCCATGGACCAGCTCGGTTTGCTTGTATTCTTTGTGATTTTTCAGTAAACCTATATCATATTGAACTCTACTGGATTTGTCTGAATTATATGTATTGATATTTAAGAAGTGTGGTAGAGGACCTGAAGACTTCTGGCCCAACTGAAGGTTTTTTCTCCCACACAGGTTCCAAACCCTGCCTCGTTCCCTCCGCTCCTCCACCCTTGCAGGTCGCCTCGCCCTTCCATCACTACGTGGGCTCAGAAGTTGCTCATCCCAGTCGTGACTCTTCTCATCCCTGGCGCCACAATGGTGGAACGAGCTCCCCCTTTCTGTCAGAACGGCCGAATCATTGCCCATCTTTCGGCGGCGCAAAAGACACATCTCTTCAGGTCACACCTGGATCCCTCTTGAAGTAACCTATCTCCTTCCCCTTCTAGCATTTAACGAATGCTACTTATTCCTATTAAAAGGCTTAGCTGATGAAGACTGTGATGCACAGTTAGTTTCACTACTGTTGACAAAATGCACTTATTGTAAGTCGCTTTGGACAAAAGCGTCTGCTAAATGACATAATGTAATGTGATAACGTAATATGTAGCAGTACACTGTTAGACGAAAGTGTTTTGAAACCCAAAAAGTGGTGGCAACTCTTCTGCCACCATTATAGTGGAGTTAAAACCCTGTTTACACTGGTGTTTCAAGACAACATTTAGTGTTACAAAACACCCTCTCGTGACTGTTTTGAGATCCGGAAATTGTGCTTTGAAGCACTCAAGTTTTCAAATCTGATATGGAGCATGGATACACCAATGAGATAAGTGGTTTGAAACACATGTCAGAGATTCAAACTCTTTTTTTCAAGGATTGGAGACACCCCTGATTATAGAGATTCGAAAGACTGCACAGTGTTTCGAGGTCTGTAAATCCTGGAACTCTAAAACCTAGTAAGGTGTTTCGAGAGCTTATTTTCCTCAACTCCAAACACCACTTTAGTGTTTTGATGACTTACTTTCATGGACTGAAAACACCACTATGGTGTTTCAATAGCTGACTGTCAGGGAATCCAAACACCACTATGGTGTTTTGATTGCTTACTTTATGGCACTCCAGACACTAAATATAACATGGTATATAATGGTATATTTAATCCCTTTTCTCATGTACTCCAAACACCACTATATTGTTTATCCTTGACAGTAACTCTGTTTTACATTGTTTCATATGGTTTCATATCAATACACCCTCATATGGTGTATGCTTCATTTATGATTCATGCTGTCACAAACAAATCTTAGTTTTATCAATAAACAATCAGCAGCATACAAGATATCGTATTGTAGAGCCATCCATGCCCACATGAAGCAATAGAACCCTAACCCTAGATAAAGATACATCATATGTCCCTAAGTTTCGTAAAAATTAGTAAAGTCAAAGATATTGTGTGACAATTATATTGTATACTGTACTATAGACAATTACACAATAATGAATAAACATTGGTTCAGTGGCATCCAAAATGTTGTGCGTGATGGACGGACAGACAGACAGACAGACAGATGGATGAACGGACAGGGACTGATCCATAGTATCCATTAGGGGTGTCACGATTCTCCAAATCCACGATTCAATTTGACTTTCGATTTTAAGGTCACGATTTGATTTGATTTTTGATTTAAACATTTTTTTTTTCAGCACTGACGGCTATGCCATTGTTAGACTATCGAGTCTTGATTTGTAAAGATCAACAGATCATTGGTTTTATGCCCTGACAACTGTCATTTACATTTTCAAATGTGCTGCCATATTTTATTTTTTGGAATGTACCACACTAAGGCTATATGGTCAAATTTTTTCAAAGTTTTTCCATTTAAAAAAAACACAGCTTTCCCTTTAATTTGGTACCAAATGGCAAGCCGATTCAGGGTGTCTCCTTACTTCAGTCAGTGTCAACATTCACATTATGACAACAAAACAGATCCTTCCTATCTTGGCTAATGATAAGCTTTCAAAATACATACAAAACCTCCAGCGCTGCAACCCACACAGTAATAAGATCAGACAATAATAGTCACCAAACAAATATGGAAAAGTCGCCAAACTTAATGTTATATGGATAAAAGTCGCTGCAACCTGGCCAGTCCTTCCTACCGACTCTTCGGCACACTGCCTCCCGGAAAACAGCATCCGTCTCCAGCGGTGAGAGCCAGGTAGGTCCCGCTGTTTAGTGAAGGTGATCTTGTGTCTTGTTTTATCGAGCAAGAACAAGCGATTTCGATCAAAAGACTTCAACTCACAATGTCTTCGTAACTTTCCACTACATATGGCGGGTCAGGTTCTGTCTCACAGCACAATCTGACAGCTTCCAGAAGGTTTTAAAAGCGTGACGCTTAGCCGGCGAAGCCATTTTTAGATCTAACGTTACCGGTGGAGGACGACTAAACCCGGGGAAAATCAAACGTCTCAGTGTCACCAGATATACAGTATTTTCCGGTTCTGGTTCATCGATGACAACTTGAAGTATATATAAAACAAAGCTGATAACTTGATTTTCAGGTTTTGGTACATTTTAAACGATTTAAAAATGACGGGCGCTCTTGGGCGCTATAGTGAAATATAGAACAGGCGCTCTGTAGCAGCTACGCTGTGTCGTCATTGAAATGTTGTTGTTTTTTTTCTTCAGACACGTGCAAGTAGGCAGGGGTGGAGAGAAAAAAAAATACTCGAAGGTCGAAATCGAACGCTCATTTCGATCGATTTTCGATTTAGAATTCGAAATCGCGACACCCCCTAGTATCCATATATTGTTAGGGTTAGGATTATTCAGTATTTGTATCTGTATACATTTTGGGATACTGCTACCACAAAATGAAGTACGAGAAAGCAAGGGCAGTGAAAAGCAGTGAGAAGTTGTGCACAGCCAATACAGTTTTATTTGTAGCTATGTAAAATGTTTGCGCTGTAAGAATGGGCCAGTGGTTGAAAAGGGAGTTATAGGGCCGACTGAAGCATCTTGTGGGGTTGATGTTTCCTCCTGGTGGAGCATCATGCTGCTCTGACCTCCTCATTCAACAGTGTCGAGGTCTGTGGCTGAGGGAGGACACATGATGGACACACTCACTCACACACACACACACACACACACACACACATGCACACCAGAGTTAGTTATGATTCCACTTATGTTCTTCTTGAATCTGCAAAGGCACATACATAACTATTACAGTAGAAGCTGAAACACTGAAGTTCTAACAGTAGCCTATGTATTTAGCTACTGACACTAGCCACTGTAGCATTAATGTCACTGTTCGAATTACGCTGCCTGGCCCCCTTAGTTCTGGTCGGGGCATCACTAGGTCTATGAAAATCCAAGGTGCGGGGGGACTACCTCTGTGTGTGTTAACGAGCTGCATGTCATTGATAATTTCCAGGGACTGTAGCAATAAAGAATGATATAGGTTACCAACATTGCATTCCTTTGTTTTATTCTGTGTAAAATGGCAAGTAAATCAAGGTGGCAAGGCGGCAATTCTAAAAATGTCAAAACATCAACAAATTGACTTGACAACATTTGGGTTTACAAAAAAATCAAAACAACATGAGTATAAAGAAATAGACAAACAACAATGGAGTGAAGAGGGCCAAACGCTGACAGCATTAACCTCCGATGTTAGCAACAAGCAACAGGTTAGCAACAAGCAAATTAATGCTAATGAATATTATTAGCCTAGTAGCTAGGCTTAATAGCTGATCAATCGCAACCTTTGTCATTTTAGGTCAGCACTAACAGCAATGATCTGCATCCAGCATCCATCACCCAACCTGTCTCATTAAATGCTGATGACGGCCAAGTAACGTTAGGGTCTATCCCTGCCACTGGTGGCGATGTGGAGCCTGTGCGTGTCCCAGATATCCCAAGCACATGGAACACCAGCCAGTGTAAGGAGTGGATGGAGCGCTATCCCTGGTTATTCCTGAGAGACGGCTGCATAGGATGCTCCATGTGCAAGGAAGCCAAACAACTACTCGGAACTGAGAAGGGGGTTCATTTGTCTAATGAGTGGATTAAGGGGCTTGTGAAATCTGACAATGTTAAGGAATTAAGAAACAAAATCTATAGGCATAGGGACAGCATCGCTCACAAACAAGCAGTGGAAATTGACACACAGAGAAAAAGAGATGCACTGCCAAACATAGTCATTGAGGCCAATGCACATCACTTTGAGGAAACAGAGGCATCTTTCCGTACGGCATACTGCATCGCCAAAGAACGCATGGCTTTCACTAAAATGACCCCTTTAAAAATGGGACCTGTCCACAAGTCTGACCACTCGTGCAGAAATATCTGTGCACATAGCAAATGATATGAGACAAATAATGATTTCAAATCTAAAGATTGCAAACTCTCCAATTAGTATTTCCATCGATGAGAGTACTGTACAGTACTGTGTCAGTTACCTTATCATTTATATTTGATGCGACATCAGTGGCAGTGGTGATTTGGAAAACAATTTTTTGGATTTGGTTGAATTAAAACAGGGCACTGATGCTGCTTCAATATACAAATGTCTAAGGGAAAGCTTGCGCAATGCTGGACTTGATGAGTGGTTGCAAAAACACTTAATAAGTATAGCAACAGATGGTGCCTCTGTTCTGACGGGAAAGGTCTTGGGGCTTGTTACACGTCTCAAAGCAGATTTCCCAAACATACAAGCAGTTCACTGTTTAGCACATCGGCTCGAACTTGCCGTTCATGATGCCCTAAAAACAGTAACAGGTACCAATCACTTCAGCTTTACGCTATTTACCATCAATCTCCCAAAAACACACGACTGCTTAAAGAAGGTGCGCTGGCACTGGATATGAGACTGCTGCAGATAGGCAAGGTGTTCACCATACGTTGGGTGGCCAGCAGTTTTAAAACTGTTCAAGCAGTGTGGCAAGTCTTGGCAAGACTCGCATGTATGAAAGATGTTCTTCGTGAACTCCAATGCCTGTCACTAAAACTGCAGAGGAGAGATACAACCCTGACCCAGGCTAGCCGCAACATTACGCAGACTATCAGAGTGTTAGGAGCAATGAAAGAAACACCAGGCAAATCGTTTCAGGCAGCGCAAGAACGCATTGAATCAGAGTCATTCCACGGAGCCCAACTGGTGGATGGAAAGGAGAAGATTAATAGGCTGCAATTCCACCAGGCTGTGATTGACAGCCTAGCCAAGCGCCTACCAGACTCAGACCTTGTTCAGTTGCTAAAACCACTGGACAAAAACAGCTGGCCAGCTGATCATGAGGAGCGGGTCCTGTATGGTGAGCACGAAGGCTTACTGTTACTGCTCTTTTATTTTTGGACATTAATGGACCTCCCTTGGAACATTTCAACCCAAAACCTTTTGTTAGGTCATGGATAAAAGCAGGCCGTTGCCTCTCCTCCTCCTGGAAACCAGGCAAAGATGCCACAACTATAGAGAAGTGGCCACTGTGGGAGTACATTCAGCCTAGATGCTGGTAGGCTATATGTCTCTTTATATCAGATATAGATATAGACAAGGGCATGCCTGACAAATGTAGTTGTTCACCAATTTAGATGTGTGAGATTGGCTGTGCTTTATTATTAGTTCCGTTCTGAATTCTCAGTTCTCAATTTCATTGCAGTATTTTATTTTTGTCTTTTTTTTTCCATATTTTGTACCTGTTATATCTGTTAAAGACTGTCTAGATTAAAGATGATGAAAAGCTAATGAATTAATAAACTTCCTTGTTTTGCCGAATCTGTATGATTTAAGGTTTGCATTGGTATTTTGCATGTTCTGTTCTTTTACTTAAAGGCTATATTTCCATGATAAATATGCATTGTACTAGTAGGCTGCTATTTGATAGTGTGGAGGTGGGCCAGGCCGGGCCGGGGGTGGGTGGAGGTGGGCCCCCCTCGATGTGTAAGGGTAATTCGACCACTGATTAATGTACAGACTCAGAGGCTACATTTGGCAAACTACTATTTAGCTATTAGCAAAGCACTAATGTGATAGAACAAAGCTTAGGTTAAATAGATAACTGTTTTAAGATGTCAACAACAGTTTACAAGCTTAGCTAGCAAATATCAGCTAGCTAGCTTTAGGCTAGCTATAAATAGCTAACTAGCAAACTAAGGTGGATCTACTAGTCACATACAAAATGTAATAAAACAGTCTCCAGCAACATACTGTACCATTGCAGCATGTTGTCCAATCCAATGTTAGCTGTGGGTAAACTTAGCCTCCATAGCAGCACAGCAGGAAGCAGAGAACAGAACAGTGCCAGAAAAACAAACACACCTCAAGTTAGCTCTGCCCACCTGAGATCTTCCATTTTCCAATTCACGCAGACAAAGAAGACCAATGACCTTTTTTTTTTTTTTAATTGTAAAAAAACAAGCTTTCTGTCAGCAGTTATTTTTGGATTCTTCTGGCTCTTGTCTTTGGGTATGATTATACTGCGAGTGTCGTGTTTTGCAAAACAACGTTTATCATTGTTTTCAAAGACTGACGCGTATGCCCCTAGGTTTCTATTGCAGTAGAGAAGGAGTGGGCAGCCCGGTGTTAAGGGACGGGCGGAGCAGATGGCTAGCGAAGTTATGGTTTCTACTAATAGGGATCATGATGGAAAACATGTTATTTGGGCCCAGGGTTCAAAATACCGAACTATTCCTTTAAAGGCAGAATCCTCATTACAAACCTAAATCCTAAACAAATGGATAGCCCCCGCACCAAAAATGAAAAATAAGAATGGGTGTATACTGCTCCCTCTTTAATTGACTGACAGCTATTGACACAAATATTGATAACAGGCAAGTGCAAGTTTTTAATTGCATTTACTGTATTTAATGGCTATAACCGTTTTGTTGATATTAGTAATATTTGAAAACAATACAGTAAAACAGGCCAATGTGATATGCAATGGGTAATGCTCTAAAAGCCTTGTTCTCCATCTACAAGAATATTTCTTTCTTCAAATTTATGTGGCCAAAAATCCAGATTTAAGTGGTAATTGAAACTGAAATATTTGGATCAGTGGTCTAACCTATCTTATGTAAAATAAAAGGGTGCTATTTAAAGAAGCTCTTATAAACTGACTTTCAAAACATTCTTTGTGCATCTGCAGACTCATACATGTGTATTGAAACACTTAAAACTGGGTATAGCTCCGAAACCCTCACTTTAGTATTAAATTACCATGTTTTGTGTTTCAAAACCAAAATATTGTGTTTAAAGTGCTTCCAAACACTGATATTAGTGTTTCAACTCGAGCACCCCCCTAACACCAATTCCAGTGTTTTAATGGCTGCATAGCACTGCTTATGGTGTTTCAGAACCTGATAAGTGCTGTCTCTTTACTCCCTCTTCTAACAGTGTAGTTTGTATTATCGTTTATCGTCTACTATTGCATATAAAACAGATAAAAGTCCAAGTTGTCAAAACACAGCGTTGCCCAGCCATAGTCAATTCCTGTAAATTTTTTTCTTCATCCTGTGGATCTACATGTATATGTTTTGAAGATTGGCTGATACAGGCCCATGTGTTTAATTCAATTCAATGCATTGAAGCATTGCAACAATTTATTGATAACCGTGTCGTAATACCTCAGTGCACTGAATTTAATTTAACACATGCGCCGTGGGTCCGTACAGGATCTGTGCTTGTTTATTTTGTGCCAGTGATCATTGGAACATGACAGTAAAGATATTGACTGTTTATTACAAGCATTGTCTATAAATCTGCAGACCTCCAAAAATGTATGGATAGTTGAGGACAAGAGTAAGGTAAACCTAGCACATTACTAACATCAAAAACCACTATGGTCTGGATGGATGTTTTGGTAGGCTATACCTTCTATTCTCTCCCAAAATTGTTTTCCGATACTTGCAATGTGTCTATGGGACTGTTTGAACTACACTAGCAGTCAAGTTTTGACACACATCAAAACTATGAAACAACACAAATGGAATTATGCAATGACCAAAAAAGTGTCAAATCAAAACTATCTTATATTTTAGATTCTTTAAAGTAACCGCCCTTTGCCTTGATGGAAAGGCAAAGGCTTTGGAAAGAAATTCATGCATAGGTATTAGGGCTGTCAAAATTGGCCAAAAATGACGTTCGATTATTCCTTCTAAAAAAACACATAGGTTCGAACCATTCGAATATCTATTTTTGCGGATTATGTCCATAAGAGGGCAAACCAATACAACGAGAGACATAACTACAACTACTTGTATAGGTATATTTATTTCAACATAAACATGTCTTTTAAAAGATCTACATACCTACACATTACAAAATAAACAAACAAAATAATGTCCTATACCGTAAAACTTCATTTAAAGACCGTAGACCTCTTCCTCCCTCCCTCCCTCTCTCTCCCTCTCTCTCTCTCTCTCTCTCTCTCTCTCTCTCTCTGTGCCGTGGTTGGTGCTAGAGTGAGAACTGAGAACACGCTGTCTCTTGGAGCGAGATCAAATGACTGCTTCGTAATTGATATGTTATTCGATAGCCTCATTTTTATACAGGTTAGGTCATATTCATACTGGTTTAAATAAACAATTTGATACAACTTTATCTCGAGGTTCCACAATTTTGCCATCTGACCAAAATCCGAAGTATTTCCAAACAGGGCTTTTTAGATTGCGGGGGGTTGTTAACTCTCTGCCATCATTACCACACGGTTGTTGTTGAATTATTCGCTCGTTTCAGCTTGGCCTACATTTCATTTTCAATCAATGAAAGTGACGTTGTGTGACTTCTGTCCATCATGCAGTGCATTCAGTGCAGCGGCCCAGGCCCACGCGAGAACTCGCGAGGCAGACAGCCGCGGTAGTGCAGCTTTTTTTTTCTTTCACAATCGAATATTAATTTTCACAATCGAATGTCTGTTTTTTTTTACAATTCGATTATATAATCGAATTTAGAATATTCGTTGACAGCCCTAATAGGCATCAACTTCACTATTTATATTTGTCTAAGAAACACATTTCATGCATTTATGCATAATCCTTTAGATAAAAATGGCTTTAAGATAATGACAAACACACTACATTCAGTCAGGTGTGTTAAAACTTTTGACTGGTCGTGTATGTTAAATAATAATAATAATAATCTTTATTTGTATAGCGCTTTTCAAAACAAAGTTACAAAGTGCTTTACAAAACATGATAAAAGAGTACAACATACTCAGGAGTCCAACATTATCATAAATAAGATAAAAATAAATAAAACATGAAGCATAGACACCAAATAAAACAAAGTTTATAATAAAAGCAATAAAAATAAGTGATAAAAATGAATGAAAACAGACAGAAATAATATAAATACTATGAAAAAGCCTTCCTGTAAAAGTGGGTTTTAAGAAGCGATTTAAAAGAATGCACTGAATTTCCTAGCCTAAGATCATCAGGGAGGGAGTTCCACAGCTGCGGGGCTCTAACAGCGAATGCCCGATCGCCTTTTGTGACAAGGCGGGCTTTTGGAACATTCAGGAGGGTCAAACCTGAGGAACGCAGGCAGCGGCTAGGCTCATATGGAGCTAATAAATCTAAAATGTAAGTAGGAGCAAGGCCATGTAGGGCTTTAAACATAATCAGTAAAATCTTAAAATCACATCTATATCTAACAGGTAACCAGTGAAGAGAGGTGAGGATGGGTGTGATATGGTCTTGTCTCTTGGAATTTGTTAAAAGTCTGGCTGCTGCATTTTGTACGAGCTGGAGACGGGAGATGGCCTTTAGGCTAAGCCCTGAATACAGGGAATTACAATAATCCAGTCCCGATGAAATGAATACATGGATGACTTTTTCAAGGTCCATTTGAGACAGGAAAGTTCTAATTTTTGCAATGTTTCTAAGTTGGAGAAAGCATGATTGAACTACGTTAGTGATTTGTCAAAGCAGAGCTCAACAGTGCAGGCCGACTGTTTAACATTGGAGGATAAGCTCCCTAGGTTCTTTTGCCAGTCACAAATCGAGTTAGGAGAGCCAAATAGAATGACCTCAGATTTGGACTCATTAAGTCGGAGGAAGTTTTGTGACATCCAGCACTTGATATCCGAGAGACAAGCCATAACACGTAAGAGGTTATCAATTGCACCGCTTTTAAGCAGGACATAGAGCTGGGTGTCGTCCGCATAGCAGTGGAAATTAATATTATAATTGCGGAAGATCTGCCCCAAGGGAAGCATATAAATAGAAAATAATAAAGGACCAAGAATTGAACCTTGGGGAACACCACATGAGAGGGGGGCTGGGGATGAGGAGACTTCTCCCATTACAACAGAGATGGACCTGTCAGAGAGGCAGGAGCGAAGTCAGGCAAGAGAAGTGTCTTTAACAGTTTTCCAGGCGTTTTATCAGGATACCGTGGTCGACTGTATCAAATGCAGAGCTCAAGTCAAGCAGGATTAAAATTGAACAAGCCCCAGAATCAGCGGTGAGCATAAGTAATTTGAGACCTT
The DNA here is from genome assembly GCF_048128805.1 of Centroberyx gerrardi. NCBI lineage: Eukaryota > Metazoa > Chordata > Actinopteri > Beryciformes > Berycidae > Centroberyx > Centroberyx gerrardi. Next base: position 1,294,330 of record NC_136009.1, on the reverse strand, counting down.
AATAAGAGCTGTTTCTGTGCTATGCTGGGCACGGAATCCTGATTGAAATTGATCAAAGACGTTACTGTTATTCGTACATGAAATTAATTGTGAGCCTTTTCAAAAAATTTTGATAAATCAGAATCAGAATCAGAATCAGAATCAGGTTTATTGCCAAGTAAAGTTCACAATACAAGGAATTTGCCTTGGTATGTAGGTGCATACAATAAACATGGAGAAAAATAGGAAGTAGAAGTAAAAAGCACAACAAGTACTGTAGTCAAGTCAAGAATATAAATATAAAAAATAAAAAAACAAAAAGAGATATTTACAATACAGAATGTGAAAAAAATATATATAATAAAAGAAACATGTGCAATATATCTGCCATTGAAGTGTAATGGAAAATGGGAAAGCTGTACAGTTAGTGCAGGGATGTGCAAAAAATTGGCCAGAGGAATGTTTACTGTACAGAATGTATAAATAAATAATGAACGCATTGAGTCAGATGTGGAGACTGTACGTTTCTGTAGCGTGTAGTGCCTATGGGGGGAGGGGGCAAGAGTCCGTGTCAGTGGGGATCCTGGGCCTTGTTGATGAGGCCAGCTGCGGACGGGAAGAAACTGTTCTTGTGGCGTGAGGTTTTGGTCCTGATGGACCGCAGCCTCCTGCCAGAGGGGAGTTTTTCAAAGAGTTTGTGTCCAGGGTGGGAGGGGTCGTCCACAATCTTTCCTGCTCGCCTCAGGGTCCTGGAGGCGTACAGGTCCTGGAGAGATGGCAGATTGCAGCCAATCACCTTCTCAGCGGAGCGAATGATACGCTGCAGTCTGCTCTTGTCCTTGGCCGTAGCAGCAGCGTACCAGATGGTGATGGAGGAGGTGAGGATGGACTCAACGATGGAGGTGTAGAAGTGCGCCATCATCGTCTTTGGCAGGTTGAACTTCCTCAGCTGCCGCAGGAAGTACATCCTCTGTTGTGCTTTCTTGGTGAGGGAGCTGATATTCAGCTCCCACTTGAGGTCCTGGGTGATGATGGAGCCCAGGAAGCGGATGGACTCCACAGTGTCGACTGGGGAGTCTCTCAGGGTGATGGGGGTGAGTGGGGCCGGGTTCTTCCTGAAGTCCACAACCATCTCCACTGTCTTTACAGCGTTGAGCTCTAGGTTGTTCAGTCCGCACCAGGACACCAGGCAGTCGATCTCCCGCCTGTAGGCTGACTCATCCCCACCAGAGATGAGCCCAATGAGGGTGGTGTCGTCCGCGAACTTCAAGAGCTTGACAGACTGATGACTGGAGGTGCAGCTGTTGGTGTACAGGGAGAAGAGTAGAGGGGAAAGAACGCAGCCTTGAGGGGAACCGGTGCTGATGGTCCGGGAGTCAGAGACGTGTTTTCCCAGCTTCACATGCTGCTTCCTGTCCGACAGGAAGTCTGTGATCCACCTGCAGGTGGAGTCAGGCACACTCAGCTGGGAGAGCTTGTCCTGTAGCAGAGCCGGGATTATTGTGTTAAAGGCAGAGCTGAAGTCCACAAACAGGATCCTGGCGTAGGTTCCTGAGGAGTCCAGGTGCTGGAGGATGAAGTGGAGGGCCATGTTTACTGCATCGTCTACAGACCTGTTGGCTCTGTAGGCGAACTGCAGGGGGTCCAGGAGAGGGTCAGTGATGTTTTTGAGGTGTGACAGCACAAGGCGCTCAAATGACTTCATCACCACAGATGTCAGGGCGACGGGTCTGTAGTCATTAAGTCCTGTGGTCCTTGGCTTTTTGGGGACGGGGATGATGGTGGAGGTCTTGAAGCAGGCTGGTACGTGGCATGTCTCCAGTGAGGTGTTGAAAATGTCTGTGAACACCGGAGACAGCTGATCAGCACAGTGCTTCAGGGTGGATGGAGAGACAGAGTCTGGCCCGGCTGCTTTGCGGGGGTTCTGTCTCTTGAAAAGCCTGTTAACGTCCTTCTCCAGGATGGAGAGAGTCGTCACTGTGGTAGGGGGGGAGGGGGGCAATGAGGTGGGCAGCTGTGGAGAGGTGTCAGGACTGTCCCATTGTCTTTCAAAGCGGCAGTAAAACTCATTCAGGTCGTTGGCCAGGCGCAAGTCGTTAGCAGAGTGGGGGGCTCTAGGTTTGTAGTTGGTGATCTGTCTGAGCCCTTTCCAGACAGAAGCAGAGTCGTTGGCTGAGAACTGGTGTTGGAGTTTCTCAGAGTACCGTCGTTTAGCTTCTCTCACCGCCTTGCTAAACCTGTACTTTGACTCTTTGAACCTGTCTCTGTCCCCACTCCTAAACGCTTCTTCCTTCTCCGACCTTAGCTGTCTGAGTTTGGCTGTGAACCAGGGTTTGTCATTGTTGTACCTCACCGTGGTACGTGATGATACACAGCTGTCCTCACAGAAGCTGATGTATGACGTCACAGCCTCTGTGTACTCGTCCAGACTGTTGGTAGCAGTCCTGAAAACCTCCCAGTCAGTGCAGTCCAAGCACGCCTGAAGATCCTCCACAGCTTCACTGGTCCACTTTTTTGATGTCCTCACCACAGGTTTGCAGAGCTTTAATTTCTGCCTGTATGCAGGAATCAGGTGGATCATGACGTGGTCAGAGTGTCCCAGTGCAGCGCGGGGGACGGCGTGATAGGCACTGCTTACTGTGGTGTAACAGTGATCCAGAATGTTCTCCTCTCTGGTCGGGCATTTAATAAACTGTCTGTATTTGGGGAGATCATGGGTGAGATTTCCTTTGTTAAAGTCACCGATGACAATAACTAAGGAATCCGGGTTTGTCCGCTCCACACACAGTATCTGGTCGGCGAGCGTGCGCTGTGCCTCCTGCACGTTGGCCTGCGGTGGAATGTAAACACCGACCAAAATGAATGAAACGAACTCACGAGGGGAGTAGAAGGGTTTACAGTTGATGAAAAATGATTCCAGATCAGGAGAACAGTGCTGTAGAATCACTGACACATCCTTACACCATCCGCTGTTAGTATAAAAACAGATACCTCCACCTTTCGTCTTGCCGGAAAGTTCCTTGTGGCGATCCGCTCTGAAGAGTTGGAATCCTGCCAGCTGCAGCGCAGAGTCCGGTATCGATCCACACAGCCACGTCTCCGTGAAGCACAGAACGGAAGATGAAGAAAAGTCTCTGTTCTTCCCCAACAGTAGCTGAAGTTCGTCCAGTTTGTTTCCCAGTGAACGCACGTTAGAGAGAAATATTCCCGGTAACGGTGTGCGAAGTCCGCGTCGGCGGAGACGCACAAGCGCACCGGCGCGTTTTCCTCTCCTCCGGCGTTTCACTGTGTTCACAAAGGTGAGTGCACCTTTGACCAGAATGTCCAGTAATTCCACAGATGGGGCGATGAAAGTGGGAAATAAATCCTCAGATGTTGAATCCCTGATGTTCATGAGCTCTTTTCTGGTGAAAGAGCTCCTGGTGCTATAGCAAAACACTGAATTTACGAACAAAACAAGACAAAACAATGCGCACCAACACACCGAGGCAGCCATCCACGGCGCCATCTTGGTGTCCTAGGTAAGTTCGAAATTGGTCTAAAATTGTTAAAAATGAGAGGGTCAAGTGTAGGTTTCTTCAGGAGAGGTCGAACTATTGCATGTTTAAAACTGGAGGGGAATGAGCCAGTAGACAATGAGCAGTTAGTAATTGAAAGAATATGTGGGCCAATTGTCTGAAACACCTCCTTGAGAAACCTAGTGGGGATGATATCTAATTGACAGATAGATTAATTTAATTGAGGGATTATCTCCTCTAGGTCAAGCATAGAAATTTGTTTAAAGTGAGTCATACTGGCAGAGGGTTCAGTACAGATACAGAGGTTTCTGGATTCCGGTGCAATCTGGAGCCTTATGTCATCAATTTTACTTAAGAAATGTTGGAGAAACTGCTCACATTTCTCAGTGGATGCTGACTAGGAGGAGGACTAACTACTGAGTTGATAGTTTGGAATAAGAAATTTGAGAAATAGGAATACCTTGCTTCCTTAACTGCATGCTGATAGGCCAACATCACACTTTTAAGGGTGACAAGAGATACCTTGAGTTTGTCTTTTTTCCATTTCCTCTCAGCTCTCCTACATTGCCTCTTTAAATCTCTTCTATTTAGCCATGGCAAGGCGTTGGGTTTTGCGCTTTTCATCTTAATAGGGGCGATGTCATCAAGGATAGTCAGGCATGTTCTGTTAAAATGATTTACTAGATCATTACCAGAGAGCCTGTGCTGATTAAAAGTATTGCTGGCAGAAGCAGTTAAGAACATTTTGCAAAAACTGCTAGCTGACTTGTGATTAAAGGAGCGAGAGCAGATACGGGTAGGTGGCTTAAGAGCAGGAAGCGGGAGCAAGGTATGAAAAATCACAGCCTTATGATCAGAGACATTAAAATCTAGCAATTCAATATTGTTTAAAGAAACACCATAGGACAGCACAAGGTCAAGAGTGTGACCCTTACTGTAGCATATCCCACCGAAAGATGGTCTGACACTTGAACTGATGATTTTAGATTTATTGGAAATCCCAAAATCAACGTAAGAGCTGGTTGCAAAACACAAAAAACAAATATATTAGCTGCACTACCATAGCCTAACACTAGCTCACATTAAGCTAACGCTAACTCAATTAAACGAACGGTAAGAAAGAGTTATTATAGTTCAAAACTACTTCAAGACACAAACCACATGTTAATATTACAGTATTACAACAAATACTAACCTTGTGCCTCTTCGGGGGGTGCTAATACATTAAACGTTTCACTGTATGTGATTTCATTTTACCGTTTCTCCTGTGTACTGTTGTGTGCAGTAGGAACTAGTTAGGTAAGTACCAGAGAGTCGTTTTCAAAATAAAAGCCCCCCTAATCAAAACAGGAAATAAGATACTACAAACTTAAAACTGGTAAAAATAAGTAATAAAAGCAACAGAAATGACTGTTCAACAGGGCTATCTCTTTTCTAGAGCTAAAACATAAATTGGGTTGTTTACACTTATTATGAGTAGGACTATTAATAGACTGTACAAGATTAAAAGATTCAAAAAGGTGAATAAAGTCAGCAGTAAAACATGACAGGGAGGGGCAGCAGACATGTATATTAAAATCACCAAGGATAAGAACTCTATCATATTTGGCCATAATAAATGAAAGAAGTTCAGAAAATCCCTGAATAAAACCAGTGTTAACTTTAGGTGGTCTATAGATTAAAATACACAGTACAGGGAGCTGGCCATTTAGTAAGGAACCCAGAGACTCAAAAGAGGAGTAGCTATTAAAAGAGACAGGGGAACATTTAAAATTGTTATTAAAGATGACGCTAACCCACCTCCACGGCCTGACAGTCTGGGTTGATTAAAACAGGAGTAGTTAGGGGGACTGGCCTCAGTTAGTGGGACACAGTATCCAGGGCTTAACCAGGACTCAGTGATAAAAAAGAAGTCAATATTGTTTGACATAATAAAATCTTGGCATATAAAAGACTTGTTTACAAGAGACCTCACATTAAGTAGACTGAACACAGCCGAATTTCTGGATACGGGTTCAACAGTAGGTACAGTTGAGGAGTGTGATTGAACATATAGTATTTCAGACTTAGCAGTAGTTGGAGTAGGTAGAATGGGAACTAAGTATGCTCTTTCTGCAAAATTAGCAGAGCAGCTGGGTAATTAGTACCCTTCATGTTGGGGTGCAAGCCATCCGATTTATAAAGATTATGCCTGGTCCAATAATAGTCAAAGTGACTATTAAAGCCGTGACCAGTTGCAGTGCTGAAGGATTTTAGCCAGTCATGTAGACTAAAAAGATTGCTGAATCGCTCAGGGCTTTTTGAATGAGTGGGAATGGGGCCAGAAAAAACACAGGTTTTGCCCAGGCTCTGAATTGTGATTGCTAGGGATTCTAGTTCATCGTGGAGTTTGACAGATTGTTTGTCCATGACGTCATTTGTGCCCATGTGGACAATCAGTGTGTGAGCTGAGGGATGGAGGTCTGTGAGCACTGGAGAAAGTTTGATAATGTCTGCTACTTTACTACCAGGGAGGCAGTAGGTAATAGCACCCGGGAGCTCAACAGATCTGATTATGGAGTCGCCAATAATCAAAATTTCAGGTGGCCACTGCTCACAGCCACCGTCATACACAGAGAGATTGGGGGGAAATGTTACCTGGTTAGCAGACTCAGTGCTAGCCGCACCAGCGGATACTGTGCTAGCCGCGCTAGCAGACCTGTTGCAAACCGGGGGAATTGCGATTTGGTCTGCCATTAGCGGAGAGGAGAGCAGAGCAGGGGAGACAACAGCTGAGTCCGCTAGATTGTAGCTGGAGTCTGACGCTGGGGCTGACATTCGGGGACGCTTGCAGCTCGGAGAGGTGGACCGGGAGTTGGAGGAGCTGCAGGGCGAAGAGCATTTCTTGCACGAAGATGCCAACTGGTTGCTTCCGACTGCCAGTGGAGCTGCGTCCTGGATAAGCATAGCAAGAGGGGCGAAGTGATTAATTAGCTCCAGCTCATCATCACCATGCGGATCGAAAAAAGGAAGGGAAACTCTTCTCCCTCCCTTCACCACCGAGGCCCAGGTCGAGCAGCCAGCATTGGGAGTAATGGCATCCTGGTCCAACGCAGTCTCCACAGCGGAGGAAAACCGGCTGTCCACAGGCTGTCCACAGGCTCCAGGCTGGCCAACCGAGAACTGAGGTCCATCTGACGCCGAAGCAGATCCTCGATCATAAACTCGATGGACTGCAACTCAGTCTTGATGACTGATATCTCCTTCGAGGGAGCCATGGTAGCTCGGCACAGACCCAGAATTGATCCCGCTGCGAGGATCTGGTACTGGTAAGCTTGAGCTGAAAAATGTCCCTCCCGGTAGTCAGATCAATGTAATCGGCCGTAAAAACAGGGTTGTCAGGCTTAGCCACCAGGCTAAAAACAAGCCTAGCTAAGCTAGTGAGCAGACAGGACGCCAGTGAGAGAGAGCGTCCTGTCGCTACAGTTTTCTGCTTAGAAAGGTCCGATCGTTAAAATTCCTTCAGAGGATAAACGTTGTGTTAAAGACAACTAAAAGCCAAAGGATCGGTAAAGCAGTAAAAGCATACATGTAGTAAAACAGTGAGACTTGGCAGAGCTCACTGAGAGATTCAAATGTAGCACGAACGTTGAACGGTAGGGAGGTGTTGCATGCCGGGAGCGTTGCAGCAATAACACTCAGGTAGCAAAAGTATTAGTCAGTAGTTAAAGGGGTGTAAGGTTTACAAAATGTATATGAATTTGGGATTGATCCAATATATCTTCTATTCTTAACAGTCTTGATGATGTGCTACGCTTCCTTGGAGAGCAAGTTGACAACACAACAGAATTTAAATTGTGTGTCGACAGAGAAGACCTTCTGGAGAGGGGAATTCTTCAGTGGAAGAGGAAGAAAGCAGTATCCCCTGTCAGTGCTCTTAAGGTGTTCTATGTAGGAGAGTCAGGCATTGATACTGGAGCTCTTAGGAAAGAGTTTCTGACTGGTGAGTACTTTACCTTCTTTGTTCTGATATATAACAGTAACAATGGGTCTTCTAAAACCAGGTCTTCCTCTTTGCTTAAGATATGGTTTCAGGCATTGAAAAGGGGAGGGAGCTGGGAGCCAGGGTAAAAATCCCAAGTACTCTTTGACAGGCCTTGATAATGAGAATTTCAGGTTAGTTATATACAACTATTTTACATTTTATTGTCATGTAGAGGAGTTTTTATTCTCTGTATTTTGAAATGTACAACTGTTTTCCCTTTAAACACAGAACTGTTGGTGAAATATTGGCAGTCATCCTTGTGCAAGGTGGCCCAGCTCCTGCATTTTTGAGAGAGTGGTGCTACAAATTCCTCTGTGCAGGAGAAATCCATGTTCAATGTCTGTCTAAGGAGGATGTGACAGATGTAGAATCTTCTCTTCTCATCAGCATGGTAACCATTCGATTTTACTCTATCAAGTCCGTAACAGTTTTAATGTAATATCGTATTAGCCTGAATATAAAATGGTGTTTTCCTGTAAATTATACAGAGACAAACACAAAAACTAATAATAATATGATGGCCATTGTTATTGCCACACAATGACAATGACGCACAGCATCAATCAGTTCTCTCTCTTTCTCTCACTCCCTCAAACACACAGACACGTTACTTCTACTATGAAAATTTGCACTTTACTTCATTCCTGACATGTTTTTTGTTGCGACATTGCCATATACTTTCACCATTACGCAATGCCAAATGCCAAAAACTACGTGTCCCTCTCACCATTACGCAATTCCAAATGCGCAACGTGCATGTCCCGTTAACCATCATCACACATTGCCAGTTGCTAAATACGCAACCTACAACCAAGAAAAACAACACAGTAAATATGTAAAAAGCACAGCCCAGCAAAAAGTCATGAAAATAACCTTCATCCGACCAGGCCCGGATATCGCAATAAAGATCATAACTTTACATTAACTTAAACTATACAGGCTCAACACACATACTACAGACAAATGTAAGACAGTGTACTAACCAACAAATTACTTTACACCATAGATTGACTTGAGCCTACAAATGCCATTTTAGGCTTTACACACAGAGCTATACTGTATCAAATTTGAATGCAACTCACATCAAAGACATAATGCTAAAAATCATTGTTTCCACCATAAATTTTCAAAGGCCTGAATGAAGACTAAATGCCAAACCATTACAGAGCATGACTAAAAAAATCATAAAACAAAAAAGAAAAAAAAAATCATTACACAGACATCTAATGCAACTTCAGCACCACAGACAAGGCCCCACGTACCACCAAATAAGGCAAGCTCAATGACTGTAGCAAGCAATCACTTCAACAGTTGAAGCACCAGGTGAGGTGATGTGACAGTGGGAACTGCAGAAGGTGAAAGGAGTAGCACATTGAGACAATGTATTCAGGGATGGACCTGGACTTTTGTCCAGACCAGCCCACCACAATCGGCCGGACACCAACCATCCTTGCTGGTGATTTCACAACACAACCTGTCAGCTCCGCGGCTCAGAATAAACTGTGCCTGTCATTTGATGTGAGTTTGTTTAACATGGCCCAGCATCCCAGTTTGCGTTTTTAAGCACTGTGATTGGCCTGAAGGTCCAAACACTGCACCAAACTTGGTGTAAAAACTAACCAAACCAGTTGTTTAAGCCACCAAGCAAACAAGCACCTACACACCAATCACGATTCTTTCTCTTTATATATATTCTTTTTTAGTATCAAAGGTTAATTTTGGCCATGTATGCATTTCTGCCAGAGAGTAATATATAAAGAAAATAAGAAATATGACAAAACTTTTAAAGGTATAATTGTGGTTTGAATGCTGTGGCGCCACCCCAACAAGGCAAATTGGCTGGTGCCCCCAGGCACTTGCCCGATGCCATATATGGATAATCCGGCCCAGCATCCGACACAGTGGACACACACGACGCACACTGTACCCGACGCACACACAGTGTACCCGACGCACACACACATTGCCCGTGTGGTTAAAAGATGCTACATTCAAAGCAATTTAGTAAATCCTCGCCTGTTGTGTCTCATGTCACTTAAATCAACCCACGTAGTGCAATTTTTATGATTTTTTATTTATTTATTCTTATAATTTCAGCCGTCACAAAATCTCCGGGAATTTATTTTTTTCCATCCCAGGAGACTGAGGCTAATTACCAGAGTCTCCTGGTACCCTAATCTCACACCAGGTGCTGCTTGGAACCTCTGAGCTCTGTAAAGCACATTATTCAATTACACTGAAAGCCACAGTGCTGCATAGATGGTGGTGGAGGTGCAGGAGGAGGGATGACCTCTTGGTCTGGCTCTGCAGGCACTGGGCTGCTAGGAGCATCTGTCCCTGAATAGCTCGCAGTATCTCCCAAGACCTGACAATACATGAAAATAAAAATCCTAAAACGTTTGTAAGTCACCATGGCTAGGTAACAAGCTTACAGTATGCTAGCTAACTTCATTAACTGACGTTAGCATTAGCTAACGTGAGTTAATGCTAATGGCTGGAACAACCGGTCCCATGACAAACAGCAGAGAGAGAGAGATAAATGGCTAATGGCTGAACAATCGGTCGGGTTAGCTAGCTAGCTAAGTTACCTTACAGCAAGCAACACTCACTGAACATTATTCCTCAGTCACAATTATTGTATTGTACTGTTTGGAAGTTACCAAATGTTAGTAACCATGACTTACCATACACATTTCACGTTTCCTTCGAACTGAATCTGTGCTCAATGAGAAATGTTCCTGCCGGTAACGTTAGTGACAGAGGAATGCTGCTGCTGATGGAACTGAAGAAGGAGCCGTGTGAACTGATGGGACTGCACCAGTTGTCATTATTGTGCAGCCTGCACAAACACAATAGCTCATCAACCCACTCCCCTATGTTACGTCACTGGCCGAGATGTGAGAAAAATGACTTTTTTGGGCACGTGCCTACTTTTTCTCTGTATTTCTACTCTTGCGGCCTGTAAAAACGTATAAATATTTTTTTTTTTCAAATCGTCCTAATCATGAGCCCGAAAGTGTAAATTCATTAAGAAATTTAACCTGCACGATGCTTTAAAGGTCCCATATTTTACACTTTCCAGTGTTTTATTTTATGTCTTGAGGTCCATTAAAAGCTGTTTGTGTGGTGTCATGTATCAAAAACACTCTCAATCCATTTTTGCACATTAATTTTCCAGCATCTCTATGAGCCTTAAAGCTGAGCATACACTGTATGATTTTAGAAATGTTGTTGTTTAATTCCAACTCCTACTGTACGAGTAAATCGAAGCCAAAGCTCACGATTTATGTGCTCACACTGTACGGTCCGATCATCAAGCCACGACCTGAGTGCTCACACTGTACGTGTAGAAAACGGCCCGTTGGCCCCTGCGGACCTTTCTGGCTATTGACAATTGTCAATAAAGATTCGTTTGAAAGCTCCGAGGCAGGTAGAAGTTTATTTGCTAGCAATAATGCTAACAAGGCAGAAACGTGCTGCCTTGATCATCTCTGCCATCCTGTGTGCCGAAACTTCTAAAAAAAAGAGGCGCCGGCGTATATGGACTCGCAGGTGGCTAGGAAGACGTGGATAGTATGGCTTGTTCATTTTGCAGAGAGAATTGGAGGTAAGCTAGCTACGTTTTACTGTATAGATTGTACATTGTTAACTTGATAGCTAGCTACGCTCTGATTACTGTCCAGCTAAGAACCTTTCTTTTTTTCCCTTGCTGTGCAGTTGCTACCAGCCATAAACTGCACTTCCTACGTTATGACTACTTGTTGCTAACGTTAGTTTTATTTATAGCCATATTGTAGCCTAGCCGTGCGCGCGCGCGCGCGCGCGCGCATCAGTCCAATAAACATTATAAATTTGCTTTATGATATTACCAACAATAAGCTTCAACACACTGACATACTGCCCAAATGCCTCAACAATATCACTGCACAGTTATGTCTTATACTCAAAGCCAAATTGACCATGTCAGCTTTATCATGTCATCTAGCTTCTGAAATCATTATTTTATTTTGAACTATCTCTGTCTATTTTTATGTGTTAATGTAGGTGGACAATATGAAGGGGTTTCGGGACCTTCTAAGAATGTCTGTGGAGGACTTTGGTTACCTTCTGGAGAGAGTAACTCCTCTTATCCTGAAGCAGAACACCCATCTAAGAAAGGCCATTAGCCCCAAGGACAGGCTTTCTGTGACATTACGGTTCCTGGCAACAGGTCAGTGTGCACACAAATCGCTAATCACACTTGGAAGTAGGGCTGGGCAATATACAATAATATAGGGTGTACAGATCATAGAAATAATTGATACAGTATATGAAATTTCCAATTCTGTTGTGTTTTTATGATGCCATCAGTAATAAAGATGCAGTTTTCATTCAGTAATCATAAAATAACACATTAGGCAGTAATAAAGATTTTGTGGTGGAAACCCAATGAGAGTGGACTATTTTTGGAAAAAAAAGCCCATGCATAACAGTTTTACTGGAAAGAGGGACTTGAATACGATACTACAGGAGAAATTAGGAGAAATATGATGATACATTTTTCATGTATCATCCAGTCCTAGGAGAAAGTAACCAAAACCAACAGTTCAGTAACATTTTTGATTGATGAGGGTCAACAAAATTGTTATAAACATTTTAGAATAATGTCTTTTCTATGTGTCATTTAATGTAGACTCACTTATTTCACATATAGGTCTCTGGTCATTAGTATTTCACTTTGCCTGAATTGTCATTTAAGATTCTGTATTCACTTTGACAGGTGAAACATTCAACTCATTAAGTTTCCAATATCGGCACAACACAACACTGAGAAGCACAACACTGAGCAGGATTGTTATGGAGACCTGCAGCCCTAACTTCTGTACTACGGAGGATTACTTGAAGGTAACACACTCAGAAACACTTAAAGGACCATAATGGTCGAATATATATAAATAATTGTACTCTGTTTATTGTATATGTCACACTGCCCGTGACCATTTTTATAAGCACAATACACAAGAATTATGCTTACAATTCACTATTAGATTTTCGTAATTGCACCTTCTTTGACTTTACTGAAGGGTTGAATGGTATGGTGTAAAAAATGTCTACTAGTCATGCTAACAATGACATCCCACCTAATATTATGTGATTGTCTGAATTTCTTCTGTTGTATTTATTCTGCCTTAAGGCATGACGTCTTTGTTAGCGTAATAGATTGTTGTAAAATATGTTTTATCATTACAGTCAACTTTTCCAATAAGGTATAAAATGTGTAATCGCAAAAACAAAGTGAATAGTGCCTACAAAAATGGTTAGGAATAAGGTGACATGCGTGTGGTTATGAGTGGACACACTAAATCTTATATCCATTGAGCTCCTCACTTTGTGCTTTTTTAGTACTAAATACAATATTGATTTATCTCATTACACGTTACAGTTTTGTCCATTCTCAGCCTGGGAATCACTTTATATCAACATGGTAGTTGATGCAGCATGAGAAAACACATTTTTTCAGTTGTATATTAGGAACATGATGAAATAATGTTTAGCTGCATGGTGATCAATCATCCATCTTAATGTTGGAATAAATGTAGTACTTAAACTTAATTTGGTAAACACTTTTAAACATTGTTGCTATCTATATATAAGTCATTGGTTACCATGTCTTTATCTCACTTGTGGTTCACAGACACCAACAACTGAGCCAGAGTGGAAGACCATTGCCAAAGACTTTGTTGACAAGTGGCAGTTTCCACACTGCCTGGGGGCAGTGGACGGGAAACATATTTTCATTCAACCTCCTGCCAAGAGTGGAAGCATATATTACAATTACAAATCCAGGTTTTCCATCATACTTATGGCTGTAGTTGACGCAAACTATAAGTTTGTGTATGCAAGTGCAGGAACCCAGGGCAGAGTGTCAGATGCTGGCGTGTTTGCACAATCAGACCTGAGAGTTGCTATGGACACAGGCCTACTTTATGTCCCCCCTGATGACACACTGGCCAACAATGATGTCATGATGCCCTACATGTTCATTGGTGACGAGGCCTATCCACTCAGAACGGACCTCATGAAGCCTTATCCCTTTCGAAATCTGAACATGAGTCAAAGGAATTTTTGCAAATCGCTTCGGAGTTTTTAGAACAACTATTTGCCTGGATCCAGACAAGGTAGTGAGCATTATCTTTGCATGTCTGTGCCTGCACAACTTTTTACGAGCAAGAAGATCTGATGCCTACTTGCCACCCGCCTATGTGGATTTGGAAGATGCCAACCATCAGCTGATTGAAGGGGCGTGGAGGAGAGAGGGCGCACTACAGCCTGCATCAGTGGGGAGAGCAAGAAACCCTTCTGTTGAAGCTAAGAAGCAATGAGACAGACTTTGCCAGTACTTTGTGTCACCTGCAGGGAGTGTTTCATGGCAAGAGGGCATGGTGTAGGTTTAATGGCCAGAGTAGTCTCAAAGTCCACTACTTCCTGCATCAATGATCACATCTCATGCCAGCCCCTCAGTAGGACTCCTGTTTCAGCCATTTTATGTTGTTAAAAATTAAATACAGAAAAACAGGGTTGGAAGCAATAAGTGAGATAATTTGTTATTTCAAATTCAGTGTACCTGGCTACAAATCAATCAGGTTAATTTTTTGTGAGTGTACTTTTAACTCCACCATATTTCAAGGAATATACCTTATTTTATCTTAATAAACTGTTTATTACAAACAATGCAAGGTTATGGAACACTCTACTGCTATGGCATGTACTCAAATTTGTTTTATTTTTGTTAGCAGTAAACAAGGCAAACTTTTCTCACAAAGATTTTGGTTTTACCAATTTTGGTTTTGTCATTAAAAAGTTGGATGGTGGTGGTTGTTTTTTTTTTTCCAAAGATATATTTCCTGCAGAAACATAGACAAAAAAGACTTCAGAGCATTAAAATCTAACTGCACTGGAAAGAACATAATTTAAACAAATTAATCATCTGAGTAGTCATGTACTGAAATATATAAAAATGAACAGGAAAAAGGTCACTCACTACAGAGTGGATGATATTAACATTTCTATATATGTAAACAAATCTCTTGCTAAGGCACTCAAATATAAAACACTAGTGCAAAAGTAACCCTGCAACCTGAACAACCACAGGCTAGAAAGAGGTAGATTACAGACTGTTGATTTTCAACTATTCATCTTTAGCATTCATCATCCTTATGAAGGAGAGTGGTTGAGGCTGGAGGCTTTGAGACTGGGGCTGTTGGGCCGGTTGGTTCTGTGGCTGGAGGCTCTGCTGGGTCTGATATGGGGGATGTGGCACTTGTAGTGGCACAGCTGTGTAATGTTCATACCTTGCCTGAGTTGAATGGGATCCCACAAACGGTACTCCTCCTGGTTGGTACTGACTGAGGGCTGCATGTCCCCTTGCCTGTTCTGCCTCTAGGGCATCATATAGCAGATTCATAATATTTCTCCTAACTCTGAGCTGAACTACTTGATCTTTTATATTTCTTAGCTCATTCGCCACTTGTTGCCCAAATACCTCCTCAGTCATTAGTTGTAGAAGACAGAGTAGAATGAACCTGCTTTAACAGAGATAATTTTGCTAACTCAATGTTAGTAGCATCAGAGGACTTTGCCTTTGTTTTGCTGATACGGGGTCTTTTGGCGGTCTCATCATAACGCGATGCTGATTTGGTTGAAGATGTTTCCCCTTCTACAGTGGCAGAGACTGAACTTCTAGAGGACTGGGCTGAAGTTGAAGAGGGAGAGAACATCTGGGACATTTCATTGTTGTCAATTGTTGACGTCTCAAGCATCACATCTTCCTCTTCCATTTGCCCCTCCTCCGTCTCTTCAGTGTCCTCGGAGTCCTCAAAGTCAAGCTGTAGTAAACAGCACAGGTAAAGACATGGGGAAAAAAAATAATTAGATAATAGAAGTGATGCCACCTTGCCCATTTTGTTTAGGCCGAAAACTATTTTCAACACAACTTAAGTTTGCAGGCACTTGATATCACTTACTCTCAAGGTTGATTCCGTTGTTCTATGCGTCACATGAGGCTTTAAAAACTCTAGGTGTCTCATAATCCATCTTTGCTTTGATGTTAGGGGCTTCTGTCCACTGCCACTTGCTTTTGGCTTCACAAGTTTGCCATACTGGGTTCTGAGAGATGCAACTCTGGTTTTCACTTCATTGACTGCAAAAAGATGGAAAAACATTAGGGCCTTGGCCAAAACAATCACAATAGAGGTAGCATAAGCACAATGTACATTTTTCTCTCTGTAAAATTTATCTGTAATACTGGGTCCTATATCTATGTGTATTTCACTTGTCTCATGTTTTCATCGTCAGGGGTTCTGGCGAATACTGTGGCTCCAAGGTTTTCTGTCTCCTCGCCTTGGAATGCAGTCTCCACAATACTTTGATGGCAAGATGTTTTTATATATGTATTAAGTGTCTCTTTGACTTTAATTTTGTTAGGACAGGGACTCAACATGGATGTGCATCCATTCGGCAACGTATGTGTCTTGTACACACTGTTGTTAGGTGGTTTGTGAGCTCTGTCCAGACAAACATTGCCTACAATGACCCACCCGAGGTCAAGACGTTGTGCGTAGGGGTCGTCGTGGGCTCCATTGTACTGCTGTCGTACTTTGTGGACTTGTAACATGTCTCTTCCTAGCAGGATGAGAATCTGAGCATTTTCATTAAGCTGTGGTATTTTATCTGCTACAGGCTTCAAATGAGTAAAATAACGAGCTATTTCAGGTGTGGGGATTTCAGCTCTGTCGTCTGGAATCATTTCGCACTCTATGAGTGTTGGTAGTTTGAGCTGGGTCTTCCCATTGTTTGATTCAACAACAAAGTTTAATGCTGTCCTTCCTGAAGTTTCCGTGACGCCAGAGCAGGTCTTTAATGTGTTCAGCTGCCTTTTCGCTGAGGTTGAACAGCTCAAAGAATTCAGAGCGTGCTAGCGACCGGTTGCTCTGGTCGTCTAACACTGCATACATCTGAATAGCTTTTTCTGGATGTTCTGTAGCGTAGACTTTCACTAGACATATTTTGCAACATGATCTGGCGCTGGCATTTCCCCCACAGATCTCTGTGCACTTTGATGTTATAGCAGGAGTCTCTTGTGCATCTTGCTCCCCGCCTTGCTTTTCTGCAGCTGCAGGAACATCTGAGGCCCATGGTGCTGGGCCTGGATGTAGTGCAGATGTGTGTCTGTTGCTACCACATTCTCGGCACATAACTACTTTTTCGCAGTCTTTTGCTCTATGGTTGGTCGATCCGCAGCACCTGAAGCAGATGTTTCTCTCTTTAAGATAAATTTTACGCTCTTCCAGAGACTCACTTCCTCAGTGCATGAGGCTTGTTGTGTATGGGGCAGTCGGTCTGGTTCTTCAGCCCTTTTTTCAGCAGAGCCTGTAGGAGCCACCGTCGGTTCAGAGGACACTTCAGTCCTTTTCACAGACACCGGTACTGTGTTGATGTATTTCAAGGGTCTTTCAGCTTTAGTGGAACTGGAGTTGTTAGCTTGGAAGATTATGAAGCTGGGGTCATTTCTTGTTTTGGCTTGACAACGCACAAACCTTGAAAAGAATGTGAAAGGTGGGAAAGAGACGTGGTTGTCCTCTTTGTACTTTGATCCTTGGTTAATGCACTTTTCTTGGCGACTGTATGGGAGTTTTTCCACAATTGGATTCACTCCACGTGATTTATCAAGGTAAGCTAAACCAGGGAGGTATCCTTCTGCTTTTGAATATTCAAGTTCAAGTAAGAGATCTCCAAGCTCTCTTAACTTCACATTGTCTCTATTTGAGATTTTGGGAAATTCTTCGATCCTCTTTAGAAGTGAATGTTCGACTGCCTCTGGTGACCCATATGTTTCTTCTAGTCTTTGCCAGACCATGCTTAGCCCTGCGGCTGTATTGTGAACATGTATGGCTCTAATTCTTTTGGCTTGTTCTGAAGACTCAGGTCCAAGCCATTTAGTCAGGAGGTCAAGCTCTTCTCTTGGAGTTAAGACCAGTTCATTGATGACACCACGAAAGGAAGATTTCCACGCCCAGTAATTCTCTGGGCGGTCATCGAACTTCAGGAAACCAGATGTGATCATCTCTCGTCGCATTAAGTATTTTGCTACATCTGGTATTGCCGTTGTTTGTCTTGAAGAGTTGTCAGGCTCCCACTTTTGGACCGGTGTAGGATGGCTCAGGTGAGTTAAATTTGCATATGGATCTAAATGTCTCATATTTTGTGTTTCCATAGGAGAAAACATCCTGTGCTGCTGCTCTTGTCTGGGTGGATTGCGCCCGTGTGTATATTGTATGGTACTCACTGTTGGCTGGAAGTTCACATCCATGGGAGCGTCGTGCAGGTCAGTACCTACTTTGTTACCATCTCCGGGATGGCATATGTCTGGACTGCAGTTCTCTACTGCTGGCTGTGCAGGAGGTTCAAGCGGCCCTGTGACTATAGACATCTGTTCTGGTACTTTGTGAATGTGCTGCTGCACATACTCGCTTGTTCGTTGTTCAGCATTGAGTGGGGTGAGTGGTACGTCAATGTCATGATGAGACACTGTCTCTAGATTTTCCATGGCAGCCACAAATACAGCTGCTTCTGCTGAAGCTGCAACTTTTTCCTTCTGTAGAATGTGCATTTTTGCTTTTAACGCTGCTTCTTCCACCATCATCTCCGCTTCTTTCTTAGCAAAGGAAGCTTGTGTGCGGGCAGCTTCAACTTTTGCCCGTGCCTTGACTGCAGCAGTGCTTGCTGACGAATTACTTGTGCATCCTGGAGCCTGAACACTTTGACCGAGTCTCCAGGGACTGATGTGTGTTGTCTGTATCTTGCTGTTGCATCTTGCCATGGGGAGATTGATGGGTAAGTAGCGATGAATACAGTGTGGATGTTGAGCTGCTCAGAAAAGAACCCGACGTGTCTTTTTACTATTCTGCCCTCGCACTATGTTTGCAGCTTTATACAGCTAGACAGATAGTTAACACTACAGAAAGAAAGGATGCTGAAACTTTTCTTGTGTTTGAGGATTGTTGTTTTCTCTTCTTTTCTTTCTTTTTTCTTCAGTTTTATTTTCCTCTCTTCAACAGTACATGAGCTTCTTATTTCCTTTTCTTTTTGTAATTTGTAAAACTGAAACACAATGAACAGAAAATAAACATTACAAAAATATGTTTGTTGTGTCTGGAGCCTTACACATATTTGTATTATGCTACACATATTAACATGTATAAGAGGGAATGACACATCTACAGTAATAATGTACTCTCTTTTACACACACTTTTCCACCAATAACTGAAAAGATGCATGGAAATGTAGCTAACCGGGTACATTACATAACTATGACACCTTGTGGAATGTCTAGGAATTACTAGAAAAGATCGCCAGTCAAACACATTAGCCACGTTTGTTTCAACCAAAATTACATCATGGTAAGAATGCTTCTAATATGGATATGCACAATCTCACAATCTCGAACGATATCAGTACTTACAGACAAAGATTTAACCAAGGCTCGTATAGGCCTTATGCCCAACTTCCGCATTCTGTTAAAACGGATTTAGCAGTTTCTGGTTCAGCTTCGCTTTACCGATAGCTCATTGTTGTAGCAGCTACGTGTGGATATGGCGTTGTTTTATTCACGGTATCTTCGGGAGCTGCCAAATATGAGCATTTCCGATGTATATCGTATAGGTTGACCTCCAAGACTCCCACGACCAAACTGGATGAAGGGTTTAAGCTGTACGCTTCTTCATACATCTGCGACTACGAGGATAGCTGTCTAATAGCTAGCCGGCTAGC